>NC_069072.1:125663263-126288263 GCF_025698485.1 Gossypium arboreum | reverse complement strand
CTCGCCGTGGTTTTTTTCCGAAAGGGTTTCCACGTAAAATTTATGTGTTCTTTATTTTTATTTATTTTATTCTATTTTATTTTTCACATAGATAAATTTCTAAAATTTGACATGATGAAAACAATAAAAAATAAACATAGTTGTGAAAAATATCTATACGTGTGCAAAAATTAAAAATAAAAGCCAAAAAATTATATAATATTATAAAATTATAAACTTTCGAAAACAAAATCTAAAAGTTGAAATGTTAACAGAGTATTTTTTAAAAAAAATATTTAATGAACATTTTAATTTCAAAAGTTTTTAAAAAAATTATAACTTTTAAAGATTTTTTTCAAAATTTCAAAACTATTTTTTAGAGAAAATAAAAAATTAAAGACAAGCAAAAAGAACATAGACACAATTAACAAGGACAGAAATACTAAAACCGAAGCAAACAAGTTCATCTAATACATCCGGTTCTAATGTCCTTGCCCTTGTTCATAGAATCCACAATACTATCAACTGCGACTTTAGAAACAAGAAAAGTGAGAAGTGACTCCTCATTTCAAACGGTTTACGTATAAAAAGGTTTATCAAACCACAAAATAAATCGCTTTATTAGCAACTTTGACAAATCTAACAAAATGTTAAATGTTGAAATTGATCTAAGACACAATCATCCAACTAACGTATCAAAGCATTTACAAGCATTTGACAGTCCGATTCAATAGTCACATTATCTAATATCAAAAAGCTAATTTGTTTTTTTTTTTTGAATTTTTATAATTTTTATTAATATAATCCAATGTTTTTGTTTTTGAGAAAAATAAAAAAAATAAAAAAATAAAGAACACACAAATTTTACATGGAAACCCTTTCGGGAAAAAAACCACGGATAGAGGAGAAGAAAATTCACTATGTCGAAAAATTGAATTCAATACAAGAGGAATAGACTATGTCTATTTATAGGCTTGTAAAGCCATATTCTAGTAAGATTGAAACACCTTATCCTAATCAATATAAAATAGATAGAGTTTAATAAGGTTTAAAAACCTTATTCTAAAATAAAATAAAAGAAGTCTAGTTCTATATGGATTTTACTTTTATTTTATTTTTCATCGTATTTTATTAAATAAGGATTCAGGTCACTTAATTCTAACAATCTCCACCTTGACACAAATTCTCAATGAACAAGTTCTTCATCGCGAACTTTTAATGAACAAGTTCTCCACCTTTTCCATAAAACCCCTTAAGGGTTTAACCTCAACAATGAACACCAACCAAGTCTAAGCAATGCTCAAACTTGGTTATAGGAAGTGACTTACTCATCAAATCTGCAGGATTTTCATGAGTACTAATTTTGCTCACAACAATATTACCATGAGCAATAATATCACGAACAAAATGATACCGAACATCAATATGTTTTGTTCTCTCATGAAACATTTGATCTTTTGTAAGGAAGATGGCACTCTGACTGTCACAAAATACTGTACCGATTTGAAGGTCTTCATTGAGTTCACTAAATAGTCCCTTCAACCAAATAGCTTCTTTACAAGCCTCAGTAATCGCCATGTACTCAGCTTCAGTGGTAGACAAAGCGACTGTAGTTTGCAAAGTGGCTTTCCAACTAATTGCACAACCTCTAATTGTAAAGATGTAACCTGTGAGAGATCTTCTTCTATCAAGGTCTCCAGCAAAATCAGCATCAACATACCCTATAACTTCATCTTTAGTTCTTCCAAACTGTAAGCAAACATCAGTAGTGCCTCGTAAGTATCTTAAAATCCACTGAACTGCTTTCCAATGTTCTTTTCTGGGATTTTCTATGTATCTGCTAACTGCATTGATTGCATATGACAAATCTGGATGTGAACAAACCATAGCATACATGAGAGATCCCACTGCACTAGAGTATGGAACATGTGACATGTACTCAATCTCATCATTTGATTGTGGAGACAAAACCGATGAAAGTCTGAAATGGGCTGCTAAAGGAGTACTAACAGGCTTAGCACTCTGCATATTGAACCTGCAAAGAACTTTCTCAATGTACCCCTTCTGACGTAGGTACAATTTATTTGCTTTTCTATCTCTGAGAATCTCCATACCAAGTATCTTCCTTGCTGGTCCTAAATCTTTCATCTCAAATTCTTCACTTAGTTGGGCTTTGACCTTTCTTATCTTTCCTTTATTTTTTGCTACTATCAACATGTCATCAACATAAAGAAGTAGATACACAAAAGAACCATCACTATTTTTCTTAAAGTGAACACAACTGTCTAAACTACTTCTTTTGAAATCATGAGAAGTCATAAAGGAATCAAACCTCTTGTACCACTGTCTTGGTGACTGTTTCAAACCGTAAAGGGACTTTCTCAGCAAGCAAACATAGTCCTCTTTTTCTAAGACTATAAAACCCTCTAGTTGTTGCATGTAAATATCCTCCTTAAGTTCTCCATGCAAAAACACAGTTTTTACATCTAACTGCTCAAGCTCCAAATCATGCATGGCCACAATACCAAGCAAAGCTCGAATCGAACTATGCTTAACAACTGGAGAGAACACATCTGTGAAGTCCACTCCTGGAATTTGACTGTAACCCTTTGCAACAAGCCTTGCTTTATATCTGGGTTCTTCAACTCCTGGAGTCCTTTCTTTCTTCTTAAACCCCCATTTACAATGAATAGCCTTTTTATCTTTAGGAAGTTTCACAAGGTCCCATGTTCTATTTTTGTGGAGTGATTCCATCTCTTCTTGCATAGCAAACATCCACTTTTCTGAGTCTTCACAGCTAACCGCCTCAGAATAATCTTCAGCCACATTTAAAGCATAAGCAACTAGATCAGCCTCGGCATACTTCTTTGGAGGTTTAATTTCTCTTCTAGTTATGTTTTTGGCGATAGAGTATTGTGGTGAAGAAGCAACTCTATTCTCAATTTTTGTTCTGACTTGAGGAGTTGACTTTGTATTAATCTGATGCTCCACTTGCTTTTGATTTTCTTTATTGGAAGAGTCTTTAAGAGATAAGTTAGGTAGCATAGCAGTTTCATCAAAAACAACATCTCTGCTAATCACAACTTTTCTATTTTCAGGACACCATAACTTATACCCTTTTACAGCAGCTTTATAACCAAGAAAAACGCATTTAATGGATCTCGGTTCCAATTTGCCATTATCAATATGAGTATACGTGGGACATCTAAAAATCTTTAAATCAGAATAATTAGCAGGATTACCAGACCATACCTCTTGTGGAGTCTTTTTCTCAATGGCAACGGATGGAGATCGGTTGGTCAAAAAACATGTAGTAGAGGCTGCTTCTGCCCAAAATGACTTCGGTAAGTTGGCATTTGACAACATACATTGAACCTTTTCCATGATCGTTCTGTTCATTCGTTCTGCAACGCCATTTTGCTGTGGAGTATGACGAACTGTCAAGTGTCTCATGATCCCTTCTGACATGCACAATCTATTAAACTCATTAGAACAAAACTCTAAGCCATTGTCTATGTGGAGGTATTTTATCTGTTTTCCCTTCTGTTTTTCAATCATAATTTTCCAAGACTTAAATGCGAAAAACACATCACTTTTCTGCTTCAGGAAGAACGCCCAAACTTTTCTGGAAAAATCATCAATAAAGGTTAGCATATAATTAGCTCCACCTCTCAAGGCACTCTAGATGGCCCCACGATCGTAATGAATATACTCCAACATTCCCTTCGTGTTATGGATTCCTCTAGTGAATCGAACTCTCTTTGCTTCCCAAAACACAAGTGCTCACAGAAATTGGGTTTGCAAATTCCTTGCCCATAAAGAAGTCCTCTTTGCTCAATTCGCCATGCCATTCTCACTCATATGCCCTAGGCGCATATGCCAAAGTTTAGTAATATCATCATCTGACAAGGAAGAGGAAACGACAGCTGTATCACCAGTAACAGTAGAACCCTGCAAAACATATAACTTGGCAATATTTCTCTGCACTTTCATCACAACAAGAGACCCTTTGGAAATCTTTAAAACCCCACTTTCAGATGTGTATCTATTCCCATTTGAATCAAGAGTACTCAACGAAATTAAATTTCTTTTCAATTCTGGAACATGCCGTACGTCACTAAGTGTTCTGACAACACCATCAAACATCTTAACTTTAATTGTTCCAACACCTGTGATTTTACACGAAGCATTATTTCTCATCAAAACAGCACCTTCAGATACTGTTTCGTAAGTTGTAAACCAATCCCGATTGGGACTCATGTGGAAGGTGCAGCCTGAATCAAGTATCCACTCATCGCTTACTTTAGAATTATTGACAGAAGCGAATAAAAGTTCACCATCGCTGTAGTCTTCTATAACATTAGCTTCACCGAAATTTTCTAGTTGTTTTTCCTTTTGATTCGCAGCCTCCCTTTTAATCTTATTTTGTAGCTTATAGCACTCAGATTTAATGTGCCCTTTCTTCTTGCAGAAGTTACAAGTTTTACCTCTGTTTGAAGACTTTGATCTACCCTTAGATTTACCACGAGGATTCCGTTCCTGTATCCTACCACGATCATCATCAGCATTCCGATCTTGTCTCCTACGAATAATGAGACCCTCTCCCTGAGAGTCGGGTTTAAGCACAAGATGCTTCATCTTATCATACGAGGTTAAAGAATCATAAACCTCATCAACTGTGAGAGACTCGCGGCTATATAAAATCGTGTCTCTAAAGGTTGAATAAGACGGGGGCAACGAACAAAGTAGAATCAACCCTAGATCTTCCTTATCATACTGAACCATAATGGCCTCCAAGTTTGAGAGAATTTCTTTAAACACTGTTAAGTGTTCGTGTACAGACACACCTTCCTCCAAATGATGAGCATAAAGACGCTGCTTCATATGCAACTTGCTTGTTAGAGTTTTTGACATACATTTTTGTTCTAGCCTCTTCCATAATGCAGCGGCAGTCTTCTCTTTCATCACATCCTGCAAAATTTCGTTGGAAAAATGCAGATGTAATTGTGTTAACGTCTTTCGATCCTTACGTTTCTTTTCTTCATCTGTTAATGTCGAAGGCATCTTATCTATCCCTAGCAGGGCATCCTCCAGATCCATCTGCGCAAGAACTGCTTGCATCTTAATCTGCCACAATGCAAATCTGGTGTTGCGATCCAACAGCGGAATTTCATACTTCAAAGACGCCATTACTGTGATTGAGATAAACAATCCGGAAGCTCGAATACCAATTTGAGAAAAATAAAAAAAATAAAAAAATAAAGAATACACAAATTTTACGTGGAAAACCTTTCGGGAAAAAAACCACGGGCAGAGGAGAAGAAAATTCACTATGTCGAAAAATTGAATTCAATACAAGAGGAATAGACTATGTCTATTTATAGGCTTGTAAAGCTATATTCTAGTAGGATTGAAACACCTTATCCTAATCAATATAAAATAGATGGAGTTTAATAAGGTTTAAAAACCTTATTCTAAAATAAAATAAAAGAAGTCTAGTTTTATATGGATTTTACTTTTATTTTATTTTCCATCGTATTTTATTAAATAAGAATTGGTCACTTAATTCTAACAATTTTATTAATTTTTAAATTTTAACCAATTGTGTATTTGCAGACATTTTTGAGAATTGATTATTTTTTCTTTTGATTGCCTTAATGGTGTTATTGAATTAGATTAGACTAATTAATTAAATCAATTAAACTAAAATCGATAGTTCATATGATGGTATGTAACAAAAATAAAACAAATTGTTGCAAATTGGTAATATATATATAAGGCCAAAATTGACGGTTCAATCTATTTTTTTATAATTGTTTTTATTTTTAAAATTTTTTTTGTTTTTAATTAAATATAATTGAACCAACCACTAATCCAATTCATAATTCATTTAGCAAATATAATTAACATTAATTCAATAGTCTTTATTTGTTGAATTTGGATTATTATAGAGACTAAATTTTGTAGCTTATTTTAATGAATAGTTAACAACATTATCAATTATACTTGTTTGCTTATTTTCTAAAACTACTTGGTTTATTTTGAATTTGACCAAATTACTGAGTAAGGATCTCCTAAATATTAATTCTTTAATTTTCGTAGCATTTGAACAATATTTTCAATATATATATATATATATATATATATATATATATATCTTGGTTTATGCTGGTTGATTTCTGTGTGTGATGCCAAAAATAGCTTATTTGCTATCACCTTCTATTGTTTCACCGTTTCAATGGAAAATTATTTTTCATCCAAGTGAATAATAATGCTTTCGAACAATCACTGTAACATCAACATATGATAAAAATGTAGATATAATCTTTCATTTTAATTCCAACATGTCATCCATTTGTTTCGTTTAGACATCTTACACATATGACATTTTCATGTTATTAGGGATTATCCCATCAAACCTTGCTCAGCAATATGTTCCATTTTCTAAAACAAATTAAAATGATTTTTTGAAAATTCTATCTCCAACAAGAAGCATGCAGAGCAAAGCAACTAGAGAGGATCATAGAAATGCATGATAAGATAAAAATTTACCATTAAAAACAGCACAACGATGTAGCATTACATTACATTATTTATTCCCTTAAAATGCACATATACTTAACAAAAAGCCCTTCATCCATGGCCAGCCAATCCTTATGCATCCATGCGAATCACGCACCTCAGGCCCTCGCCAGCAAGCATGTACTCAAATGCCTTGTTAATCTCAGAGAAGGGAACAGAGTGAGTGATGAACTTATCAAGTTCAAGTTCCTGCAATATCAAAGAGATCGCAGTCAATTTGCTTTTTATTGGTACTTGCACAAAGATAAAATGCTTAAACAGGAAGGTAAACTCACCTTGTTCATGTATCTCTCAACGACAGCAGGAATATCAGTTCGAGGTTTGTAGTTGCCAAAGAAAGTACCCTTGAGAGTCCTTTCATTCAGTAGATTCACTGGATGAGTTTTGAATGCATCGTCTTTGTTGGGAACCCCCACAAGCACTGCAACTCCCCAACCCTGAAAATTTATGTCATTTCAGCTAAGGATGGCAACGTAAAAAGATACAATCTAACATCGAGAAAATTTTTTTGAAGATAATTACATCGTGGACACATTCAAATGCAGACATCATGGCCTGGATGCTCCCGGTACATTCAACACTGCGGTCGACTCCTCCACCAGTCATCTCAGCAATGACCTGATTATTAGAATCATTTTTATAATAAGGATCTCAAACAAGTTGATTATATAATGCAGGCATGCAGCTTTTATGCATAGTAACCCTAGTATAGATGGTCATGTTCGAAACAGAATCCAATATAATTTCTGAAATTTCAAGTGGGAAGTAACCTCTTGAACAGGTTTGTTGTGATCTTTGGGATTCACAAACTCCGTAACACCGAAGTTCTTGGCTGCAAGAAGTAATGAGAACAAGCATGATCAGTTTTGTGACTTTGCTTAACCAGAAACAGAACCATTCTTGCAAGTTTTTGTGTAAAATAACTACGAAACCAATGCTACCTAGTTCGAATCTACTAGGGTTCAAATCGACACCAATGATCCTGGAAGCCCCAGAAACTCTTGCTCCTTCAGCAGCCTAAATATCAGAACAGAGAATTACAGAAAAATCAGTCTAACGCTTTTTGTGTTGCCAAGGGGAAGAAAACATATAACATAAATGCGACAAGAATAACTCACAGCAAGACCGACAGCACCTAGTCCAAATATTGCAACGGATTGACCCTTTTTGGGTTTAGCTACATTCACAGTGGCACCAAACCCTGCAATAAAATTAGTGAAACAAGAACATCCTCACTGTCATTAACACCATTTATATCTCCCGAAAAAAGGAAAGACAAAAATGAAATCCAAGTCCCGAACCTGTGGACATTCCGCAGCTTAGAACACAAACTTTATCAAGCGGAGCCTCCGGATTGATCTTGGCAACCTGGCCGACATGGACAACAGTGTATTCACTGAAAGTAGAGGTGCCTAGGAAGTGGTAGATAGGCTTCCCATTAATGGAAAACCTGGATTTTCCGTCATTAATCATTTCACCCCTATCAGTGTTGATTCTGAGGAGATCACACATGTTACTTTCTTCTGACAAGCAATGGGGACACTCCTTGCATTCCCCCGTGAAGATGGGGAGAACATGATCACCTGGCTTTAGATCAGTCACCCCCTCACCTACACTCTCCACAATCCTAAATATTCAAAAGAAAAGGGTTAATGTGTATACATATAATGATAATATTGTAGGAACTGTAAACATTTAAACAGACATATACATACCCTCCAGCTTCATGACCTAGTATGCGAGGAAACAGAGGGTTTTGTCCCTACAAGAAGAGAAAATTGTTGTCAATCACAATGTGAGAGATAAGTATCAGAGAATCAAATCTAAGAGAAAAAAAAAAAACTGAAGCAAATGCTTATTGTGTAGTCTTGGATGAAGGGAGCAATGGAAGCAATTTATCAAAAAGAATCATCCTTTTATGAAGTTCACCATTGGTCAAAGCCAATGTGGAGGATAAAATTAGAAGTTCGGCTAAAAATAGATTAGACTCCCAACATCAAAATAATCAAAATAATCAGCAATATTGCAGATTCAGGGCATTGTAAAAACTTTTACTTCTTCAACAGTTATAAACCAATCGACAAAAACAAGTTGAAGTAAGAGAGAGAGAGAGAAGTGTAAAACCTTAGCATCCCAGAAGTAGACATCGGTGTGACATAAAGAAGTGAAGAGTATCTTAATACGGACTTCATCCTTCTGCGGTGGTGCCACTTCCACTTCCTCTATTGACAGTGGCTTCCCCGACTCCCATGCTACCGCAGCTGCAATAATACCACAACCACTGATTTAGCAAAGCAATCGCCAGCCATAAAAGAATTTTAATCAAAGAAAGAGAAGCATCAAAACCAACAGAAAACATTCAAAGCCAAATCCCACAAAGAACAGTGATCATATAACCAGAAGCAATCGCATATGAGAGAGAGAGTGGATGGATCACCTTTGCAACGGATGACTTGACCAGCAGTACTCATAATGGATGTTAACAGAAATAAAGTCTTCAATTTATCAGATCACTTGTTTTTTTTCTTGTGTATTTCTCTTTTCGTGCTCGATGAAGAATGTAGAAAGCTAACTGACACTATTTATAGCGGAACCCAATCCCAGCTCACTCCAATATGCAAAACCACAAGCCAATGGTTTGCTTCAGTCAAATGACAATTTAGCCAAGCGAATCAGTGTGTGGTTTCTCTATGGTAGTATTCCTTTTTGTCGTGGTTTTGGACGGGCCTCTCAATTTGTAATTAAAATTAATATTATGTCCCTAAATTTTATTGTATGATTTTTAATGTTATAATAAATTATTTTTTGATCATTTTTAAGATAAAAAAATATTTATGTAATTTTTGAATTATTTTTTATGTTAATATTATTTTTTATAGTTGGAATTTTGATTGACTCGGCTGAGTTGAAATGGTTTAACCCATAACTAGGGGCGGCTGATTGAGAGTTTTCAATCGTTTTCCTGATTGGGCAAGAAGGCATCAAGTTGGGTCAGCCTACAGATTTGGAAAACCACCTGCCATTAAAACCCTGTATTTCCAAAATTTATGGTTTTTATCAAATAATCACCAAGGTCCCCTTTTTCTTTATGTTCATTAGGTTTCCTTTTAGTTTAAAAATAAAATTTAAGCATTAGCTTTGGATACATTATTAAACAAAATTTATATTTACTTATATATTAAAAAGCTTCATACGCAAATTCTATAAAAAAATTTAGTTCCTTTTAAATTTTAATTTTTTAATATTATAATTAGTGTTTAAAAAGATAATTTTTTATTTCTTTCAAAATTTTAAAAGTTTTTAAATTTGATTTCTTTTATAGGGTTTGTAATTTTTTAATGATAAATTTAATAACATTTTTAAATTAATACAAAGTTGTATTGAAATATTAATTTGGTAAAGATAAAATTTAATAATTGTAATATCTAAGTATAAAGAGCATATAAATATTAATTAGATAAAAATTAATTTACATATTTATAATATCTAATACAAATTGAGCATTTAACTTATTTTATTTTTTTAAATTCTGGTGATCTAAGATTATTTCAAATTTAAAATACATTACTGAAAGTAGGCACGGCCCACTACTTTGGACATGTATATTTTATATAAATATCTTGTCCCTTATTTTTATAATGGGATTTGATACTAAAACATTATAACATCCACTTTTTAACTTAACCATTTTAATCAAAATTATTTTTAATTTTATTTTAATTTTTAATATTTTTATAACATAAATTATTCTGAATCGCATATTTTTTTTATAATAAACTATTTTTTAAAGGAGGAACTGTCATTCATCATAGAGTTACATAAAATATTAGTTAAACTACTAACAAAATCCTTAAATTAAATTAATTTTATCCTATACTTTATTCTACCCAAAAAGTCTCTATCATTTGATTTATTCTTCAGTGTGACAAAAATATACACTTAATTAAAAATAAATTTTAAGGACATGCTTAATATAACAAATCTATTTTTCTCATCGTTACATGACGGACCAAACACTATAAGCTAGCATGATCTATACACGTAAGTCTCCATAAAAATAATAAAATATATTATATGAATTTTTTCTTTACATTATAAAAATTATTAAATTTCAATTTTAGTCTCTCTATTATGTTTAAATTTGAGATTTAATATTTATACTTTAATTTCAGTGAATGTACCAACGAAATGCAGAGACTAGATTAAATTAGTCACTCTACTTTTAAATGATACAACTTAATCTCTGTAATAGGGGTGAGCAAAATTCGTTTCAACTTGAAAAAATAAAAAAAAAGTCGAATTTCGAACTTTGAATGAATTCAAAATTTCTGCTGGTTTTGATGCTTCTCTTTCTTTGATTAAAATTCGTCTATGGTCGGCGATTGCTTTGCTAAATCAATGGTCGGGGTATTATTGCAGCTGCGGTAGCATGGGAGTCGGGGAAGCCACTGTCAATAGAGCAAGTGGAAGTGGTACCACCGCTGAAGGATGAAGTCCATATTAAGATACTCTTCATTTCTTTATGTCACACCGATGTTTGCTTCTTGGATGCTAAGGTTTTACACTTCTCTCTCTCTCTCTTACTTCAACTTGTTTTTGTCGATTGGTTTATAACTGTTGAAGAAGTAAAAGTTTTATACAAAGCCCTGAATCTGCAATATTGCTGATTATTTTGATTATATTGATGTTGGGAGTCTAATCTATTTTTACCCAAAGTTCTTATTTTATCCTCCACATTGGCTCTTGCCAATGGTGAACTTCATAAATTTCTCGATGTTAGATTGTATCTTTTTACGTTGCCATCCTTAGCTGAAATGACATAAATTTTTAGGGTTGGGGAGTTGCAGTGCTTGTGGGGGTTCCAACAAAGACGATGCATTCAAAACTCATCCAGTGAATCTACCTAACATTTAAATATACATACCCTCCAGCTTCATGACCTAGTATGCGAGGAAAAAGAGGGTTTTGTCTCTACAAGAAGAGAAAATTGCTGTCAATCACAATGTGAGAGATAAGTATCAGAGAATCATATCTAAGAGAAAAAAAAAAACTGAAGCAAATGCTTATTGCGTAGTCTTGGATGAAGGAATCAATGGAAACAATTTATCAAAAAGGATCATCCTTTTATGAAGTTCACCATTGGTCAAAGCCAATGTGGAGGATAAAATAAGAACTTCGGCTAAAAATAGATTAGACTCCCAACATCAATATAATCAAAATAATCAGCAATATTGCAGATTCAAGGCCTTGTAGAAACTTTTACTTCTTTAACAATTATAAACCAATCGACAAAAATAAGTTGAAGTAAGAGAGAGAGAGAAGTGTAAAACCTTAGCATCCCAAAAGTAGACATCGGTGTGATATAAAGAAGTGAAGAGTATCTTAATACATTCAAAGCCAAATCCCACAAAGAACAGTGATCATATAACCAAAAGCAATCGCATATGAGAGAGAGAGTGGATGGATCACCTTTGCAACGGATGACTTGACCAGCAGTACTCATAATGGATGTTAACAGAAATAAAGTATTCAATTTATCTGCTCACTTGTTTTTTTTTTCTTGTGTATTTCTCTTTTCGTGCTTGATGAAGAATGTAGAAAGCTAACTGGACACTATTTATAGCAGAACCCAATCCCAGCTCACTCCAATACGCAAAGCACAAGCCAATGGTTTGCTTCTATTAAGTGACAATTTAGCCAAGCGAATTAGTGTGGTTTGTTTGTGGTAGTATTCCTTTTTGTCGTGGTTTTGGACGGGCCTCTCAATTTGTAATTAAAATTAATATTTTAAAAACTTATAAATTTTAATAATTCATATATAATTTGATACTTTAATTTGACTTTAATTTTTTATATTCAAATCAAATATTATCATGTTAGAAATATATGTTTAAAATATATATATAAATACTTAATTACGCTAAAACAAACAGATTAAAATCAAATATATGCTTTAATATAAATAATATAAAAATCATTTAATTAAAATTAATGTTAAACTAATAAAACACAAATATCTAGTTAATCATTAAAACTAAAGTGAAAGTGAAGTAATATTTTAAAAAATAAATGTTCTCTAAAACAATTCCCTATTTAATTTAATTTTGATTCAATTCAATTTTACAAATCACTACCAATATTATTGAATTGGCACCATTTTATGTTGAGAAAAGAAAATAAATATATGTATTCATTTCTTTAAATACGCACAATTGAATTAAAATCAAATTTTCATGTATAAATATGAACCACAATTCAAATTTCCAGTGTATAATTGTACCAAATCAAAGTTCACGTATCAAATTACACATTAAATCAAAATTCATGTATAAATTTAATATTTATTCCTTAAAAAAACTAGTTCACCATACTAGTACCTACATATTAAAATAATGTCCATGGCATTCTCCATGTGACATGTGTATTCTTTTTCTTATATGATTTTTTTCTTTACATTATAGAAAAATATTAAATTTCAATTTTAGTCTCTCAATTATGTTTAAATTTGAGATTTAATTTTCATACTTTTAATTCCGGTGAATGTACCAACGAAATCCCTCTATTATAAAGACTGGATCAAATTAGTCCCTCTGCTATTAAATGGTACAACTTAATCTCTGTACTAAGGGTGAGCAAAATTTGTTTCAACTCGAAAAAATCGAAAAAAAGTTTGAAATTCGAATTATTCAAATCAATTTAATTGAGTTAAGCGAGTTAATCAAATAAACTCATTTTTTTTAAAGTTTCGAGTTTGAATTGAGTTGAATTCTCGAATTCGAATAACTAAAATAATTTGAATAAACTAAATATCAAATCCTTTTATTTTTCTTCCCCCAACCTCCCTCAAACCCTTTTACTTTTCCCAAAATTTTTTTACTTCCCCTCAAACCCCCAAAACTTTTTCCTTTTATCCCCCCCCCAAAATAACTTTTACTTCCCTCAAACCCCCCAATTTTTTTTTTCCTTTTACTTTCCCCTAAAACTTTTACTTCCTCTTAAATCTCAAAACTATTTTTTTTAATTTATGTCTACTATTTATATTATTGAATTAAATTTCACATTTTGTACTATTTATTTTATTGAATTGTTTAATCATGCTAAATCTTTATCAATTTTTGTTAAAATTGAATTATTGATAATGCCATAAAATATTCGTGTTAAAATTTTCTATTAGTATCAATTTCACATTTTATATTTAAAATAACTTTTATTAAAAAATCACATTTTGTAACGGCCCAAATTTTAGTGGTGTAGGAACAGTGATTCAAATCACTAAAACCGCCATGTGAGTTTAGTAATTTAGAAATTTATAAGTAAATGCTAGGTGTGATTTTAGAAATATTTTTTTAATTAGTGAATTTTGTGTTTTAAAAGAAGATTGTTAGATAATAGGGTCAAGAACGAGGTATCGAGACCTTGAATTCATAACCCGAGCCATAAATATTTTTAGAAATATTTATGCAGTATTAATAAGTTAGAATTAAAGTTTCGTTAGGAAATTTTAACATTTCGGTAGTCAATTGAATAAAAAGGACCAAATTGAATAAGTTGTAAAACTGTGGGAAATGATGAAATAGCATAAGCAATGAATTAGAAGGATTTTAGGCATAAATATGCCTAAAAGAAATGCATGAGACAACATAGAAGAAGAAAAAAATCTGAAATTAGGTGAAACAAAGGGTAAAATTGGAAATAAGGTAAAAATTTGATTGTAAAAGATGATGTAATTGGTAATTCTAGAGAATTCATCATTTTTCTTCATCTTCATCAGCTAAAAAAAACCATTAGAGAGCTTTTAATAAGCTGGTTTTATATTTTACAGCATGTAAGTTCAACTCTTGATTATTTCTTGTAATTTTTGTGTTTTTGAGACTTTTACAACAATCCTACTATTTAATTCATTAGTTTTTTCTTTTATGAAAGATTTGGAAAATTGCCATGAGTAAGTGCTGGAAGTTTATGATGATTTAGCATGGAATTGAAGTTTCAATTTTATTATGTGATGATTTTATGGAGATAATTGAATGGAAATTTATTTTTAGGACCTAATCGTGAAAGTTGTTAAAATTAGGGTTTTGTGTTGAAATTTTGAGTGCCAAAGGCTTTGAAGTAGTTTATTATGTCTATATAAAGTGTTATTTGAGAGGAATTAGTTCAATTGATGAATAAAATGAACAGGGACTAAATTGTAAAAGCTAAAAAGTTTGGGGTAAAAGTGTAATTTTGAAAATTAAAAGGAATAAATTGTGAAGTAGAATAAAATTGAAATAGATGCTAATGAGGGAATGATTTTATAATTATAGATCAAGAAGTAGAGGTGAATCATGGAAAGGAGAAATTAGAAGAATAGTCCTTGAAATTTCTATGACTTTTGCAAATCAGCCTAGGTAAGTTCATATGGCAAAATTCAATGTTTTGTTATGAAAATTTCAAGAATACTATGGTATATTATTGTAAATGAATATTATCAAATTGTAATAATTAGGAAATAATATATAAGTAAAAGTATAAATTAGTTGGAATAATGGATTTGAGTGTTTTCGTTCTATGACCAAGATGAATTGACGGAAAAGACCATGGTTAGACCATGGAAACATGTGATATGTGCTTCCGTATAAGATCATAGCAGGGCGATGGCATCGGTGTGATGTGATATGTGCTTCCGTATAAGACCATAGTAGGGCGTTAGAATCGGTGTGATGTGATATGTGCTCCCGTATAAGACCATAACAGGGCTATGGCATCGGTGTGATGTGATATGTGTTCCCGTAAAAGACCATAATAGGGTTATGGCATCGGTGAGATGTGACTATATGCTTCCGTATAAGACCATATCTAAGATATGGCACCGGTAAAATATGTGTGTAAGACCATATCTGGAATATGGCATCAGTGTGATATGTGATCCGTGTAAAATCATGGCTGGGCTATGGCTTCGATGTGTAATATGTGACTATGTGCAAGTCCATAGTTTAACTATGGAAATGTGAAAATGAAGCATTCAATTTCATTATTGTTCCCTAATTTGACTATGAAGGTTAATGAGAAATGGGCCCAAGAGATCTAGAATTGATTAATAGTGACATTGAAATCAATCAAATGAACTTATTAATGATTTTGTGATTGATAGGAGGAATTAGTGAATTAAATATTAAATGATTGTATAAAATGTTCAGTAAGATTTTTTTTTTTATGCCTATGAGCTTACTAAGCTTCTATACGCTTAATTTTGAATGTTATTTGTTCTTGTAGTTTGACGTACATACATTCGGAGGATCGGATCTACATTAAGGATCACATTATCCAGATTCACTCCGATAGATTTGTTAAACAACTTTTTGATTTATATGGCATGTATAGGAGTTGAAATGATAATGTAATAGAATGAATGATTAAGTATGCAAAGTAAATTGAATTTGATGGTTGTGTTAGATAATGAAATATATATGTTTTGGCTTGAAATGGTTGATTGGTTGGACTTAATTAGTATATAAATGTGATTTTGTGCAAGAAAATAGTATGAGGGTGTGAAAAGTGGTCTTAAATGGCCTATGTTCGTCCACACGGATAGACACACGGGCGTGTGTCTGACACACGGCCTATCATATGGGCATGTCTTAAGGCCGTGTATCCCCTGCATCTTAAAAATGAGAAATAGAATGTCCAGGTTTAGACACACGGTCAAGCACACGGGCATGTGGCTTGATCGTGTGACACACACGGGCTCCAACATAGCCGTGTGATACGGCCGTGTGAAGTCTGCACCTAAACTATGAAATATTAATTACCACACGGCTTAGCAACACGGGCGTGTGCTCAGGCTGTGTGACTTAAGTTTCTTTATAGATGCAAGTTAGAGAGTTACACACCCCAGAGACACGACCATGTGGGCTACACGGACACGCCAAACGGGCATGTCCCATGTCACACGGTTGTGTGACCCCTTTTACATGAAAATTTTTCTAAGTTTTCTAATTTTTTTTTGAAAATCTTGGTTTAGTCCTAAACCACTTCCAATGCATGTTTTAAGCCTCGAAGGCTCGTAATAGTGACCATATGTATGTTATTGGAAAGTTTTAAATTTGAGTAGAAATTATTGTCTCGATTTTGAATGTTTGCTTGTGAATAAGTACAGTAATACCCGTACCCTATTTCGGCGTTGACTACAGGTCAGGGATGTAACACATTTTGTTTTTACATTTAATATATTTTTTAATTTCAAAATACATGGTGACAAGAATCAGAAGATAATTGAAGTAACTAAGCATGCAAAGAAGCTAACCCGCATATAAAAAAAGATTAATAAATAAATTATGAGGGGATGGAAGTTAATAACAACTTTGATTACAGTGGACAAATTTGATCACAATGGGTGATAGTGGCTGCAAGGACCTAAAATCATTTGTTTAATTTAACTGGAACAAATATATTCGATTCGATTTGAATTCTATCTCACTTAACTCGATTTGAGAAAACACGAAAGTTTTTCATTTGATTTGATCAAATGCTCACACCTACTCTGTACTTTTGAAAAGATTCCAATAAGGCCAAACATACTTAACATTTACTTTTTTAAAAATGACATGAAAATTATTTTTTTCATTTACAGTTTAACTCCAAATAAAATATTTATCGGTGAAATCATAAAAAAACTTTCAAAGTGTAACTCTGTTGAACAATAAATGATGTTTTTAAATAGTAAATATCAACTCTGTTGAAATTTAGACTTATTTGATTCTTTTTATTAGTACATGGATTAAATTGATCCATTTAATACTAAATGAACTAATTTGCTCCGATTCTTATAATGGAGGTAACTGCTTTGTACTTTCACCCTTTAATTTCTAATATAATTTGGTTCTATATTTTTATAATGCTATTAGTTAGTCTAAATAGGTAATATCATTAACTTTTCAATTAAAGTGTTGTGTTATATATAACTTGAATGCCCTATGGATTTTAGAAACGGAAAGGTTTTTTTGGGTTTGCTTTGATTTTCTTTACATTATAAGAAAATGGTCAAATTTCAATTTTGGCCCTATACTATGGCAAAGTTTGAATTTAATCCATATACTTTAATTTTTGACATAAATTAATCCCTACTTTTATAATATCATTAGTTAGTTTAAATAAGTAAAATTATTAACTATTTCGATGAAAATGTTGACATCAATTTTTTTTCTCAAGAACATTATTCCAACAAAAAATATTATTTTATCGTGATGAGTTCGAATAAGTAATTTCAAGAAAATGAAATCCACATTAGCATTTTCATTACATCATTATCAAATGATCTTTTTTTTTTTAAATTTTAAAATGTCACGCTAGTGAATTTAACAGAGGAACTTTAACTGTGGTAACAATTGAACCTAAAATTTTAATTTTGAAAAGTAGAGGAACTAAATTCTAGAAAATAAAAATTAGAGGACTAAATTTCAAATGGACAAAGTCTACAGGGACTTAAAACATATTTTAACTTTCAATTTTTTACTCTATAATTTAATACAAACAAATAATTGACCTAATTTGAAGCATAATGAACCACACTAGTATATTAAAAATAATCTAAAATAGAATTGAAACTTAAACAAATACATAAACTATATCGAATTTGAAGAGGGATCCACTTACACTGGTGTAAAAACATAAGAGGTTTTACGCTATTCCATAACATTTTATACGATTAATATTTGGGTAATTATTTTATCCACTGCTAGTGGAGAAAAAAACTCCACAAATAGGTCTAGAATTTCTGTCGAAGTGTGTTTTTTAATTATTTTATTATACCTTAAAAATAAATGACATCAACCCAAACTCGCTTGTGGAGTTTTTTTAACTCAACTGGCACTGTATAAGATAATAATCCTTAATGTTTTAACAATTCAACCGCTAGATTTCATGCTTGACTCAAGTATATCATGCATGTCAAGCTTGACATAAATTTTAAAAAAGTAACTATTCATTTTATGTAAAAATAAAAAAAAAACATTCAATTGTTACATACACAATATTTTAATTCGATATGATAGAGATATCAAATCGATTAAAACTTTCCATGCATTACAAATAAAAATATATCAATAAATTCAGTGGTTAAATTGTTAAAATATTAATAGTATATAAAATTACGGAAAAATGTAAAACCATTTAAACCTTACATTATTAAATTTCATCATTCTTTAAAAGGTGGGTATAATGGGCTCTAGTTTTTTCTTTATAGGAGGAGAATGGGCTCTAATTCAATTCACTGATCAAATACCCATAACGGGCTTTTCTTGTGGCTACGATGGGTAGGAATTTAGAGTGCTAAGAGGCCCAATAATAGAAGTATTGGGATGTCATTTTTCTTCGCTTATAATTTTTGTTAAGGTGTAAAAGAAAAAAAAAAGTTCAATTTTTTTTAATAAAGAAAAGTTTAATTTAATACAATACTCTATCTATGAACTCAAAAAGCACCATTCAATTCAGTAATTTTCAAAGGATGGTACTGAAATTTAAAACTTAACATCTGTCTTTGTTGTAATATATTTTATGTAATATTTTGGACAAAGGTGAGGCTAATTTCTTGGAGGAAGCATGTAGAGATTTGATGGTGGATATGATTACTTGTGATGTAAATATAAGTCTGAAGTCTGAGCACATATCATCAAAGATTTAGTTGCGGTGACTTTTGAACTTTGTAAGGAAAGAAAGTGAAGCTTTCACCAAAATTGTAGACAGAATTATTATGGGTTTAAGCCTTTGTCCATAAGAATCCCATGTTTTATTAACTTTCAAAAATGCTTTGATGATGGATTGCCTCCTTACTTTTTGGGATTATTGGCAAAACAACAATATGCTTATTCCTTTCTTGGAAGCCACTCTTGGTCTTTGGTTTCATACATGAAAATCTACTTTCAAAACCCAAAAATAAACAAATACAAACAAACTGTTTATAATGGAATGAATTATAGGCTTCCAAAACATTGAAATGACAATAGGATGATTTTGCCTTCTTTTTTCTTGAGTCAAACATGCTTGGTTGCACTTGCACCATCTTTTTACCCACCCACACCATGAAATATAAGTCTTCTAACTTAATCATATGTCATCATAATACCCTTTTTTTTTCTCTCTCTCTTTCGGCTACCACTAATCTATGTACTATGAAATGCAAAAAAAAAAACCTAATATATCAAGTTCTTGAAACATTCTAAGATTACCCTATTCTTTTGTCCCCTAACAATATAGAAATATAACATATAAAGGTACCGTTAGGGGGAAATTATGGGTACATTATACTCTTGATGAACTTCACAAGCTAATTGGAACATATTCTCTATCTTCTTTTATTGAGGTTGTACTGTTTTTTATCTTCATACTTCATATGCCTAAAAGTATGTAATACAGAAGTGTCACAGGCAATGACACCAACATGCCAAAAATAACCCTGCAAGAATATTGTTGTACATCGATGCGTTAGTACTGGAGTACTTATGTAACGTCAACATCCGACAATTTTAAAAAAAAAAAAAAAAACTAAAATACAGCAGATTTGATTGAAGGTCTCTATGAAAATGAAACATCAAAGACAGATATTGAGTAACTTACCCAGTACTTAATATGTCGGGATGTAAACCGTATTCTCTTGCAAAGACGAATGGTACGATACCTTGGGGAAGGGCTGCCTGAGATTATTAAACGATTTTCCAGACCATGTTTCAGTGACAGTCTAAACCAATGTTTCATTATCTACCTTGTAGTAAAAACACAATAAATGATGGTTTTACCTGTACGATGGCTGCATGTAGTTTTGCCCCTCTTAATCCCAGAGCTATCGATGCAGTGGACATTATTACAGGGCCACACAGGAAACGAATCACCATCCCCATTGTTGCTCTTTTTGTTCCACATGCAATAATCCTTGGCTGAAGTGCCATAAATAACCCTGCATTATACATATTACCCGGACTTTAAGTTCAAGGGTCGGATCATAGAGTATACTCAATTTTTTTTATGAAATTAACTGCTAAGACCCTCTATTATAGGGATTGATCCAAATTAGTCTTATTTTATTTGCATAACCCTAAAACCTTAAAAGGTGATTCATCTGTTTAATAGTAAAGAAACTAATAGAATTAAGTAGGGAGTAACAAAATTGAGGTTTTAATCTATATTATAGTACCATGTGCAGGTATAAGTCATGAGTCTTTAAGAAAATGAAAAATATGAATAACATAGTATATACCTAAACTGAACATTGCCATCCCAAGGCCAGCATCGGAGATTATTTTTATTGAATACTTGACCAAACTCGGCATCCCTACATTCCACCTACACAACCCATGAGATTAAATCAAAGTTTATGATTAG
Organism: Gossypium arboreum; assembly: GCF_025698485.1. Classification (NCBI taxonomy): domain Eukaryota; kingdom Viridiplantae; phylum Streptophyta; class Magnoliopsida; order Malvales; family Malvaceae; genus Gossypium; species Gossypium arboreum. The sequence goes on along the minus strand of NC_069072.1, from coordinate 126,267,350 downwards.
CAAGTCATTAATCAAAACATTAATTTAGCTAGGGCTTTTAATTATGATGTTTTGAAACTCACTTGAAAGAGATGAGAGACCAAAGAAGCCCTAAGATGCTTGAGTAAGTATTAGGGTTTCGAGAAAGCTTCCTTCCAACAACAATTAAAATGAGTCTCACCATCACTATGGCCTTTGGCATTTCTTGTTTGCTCCCCACTTCACCTTCTTTCCCATCTCCATTCATCTCCGCCACTGTTATTTTCGTGTTGTCTCTAAAGCTAATTTCCTTCTCTAAATAAAAAAAAAAATTAAAATGTCAAGTCTTGATTTTTTTAATAAAAATTAAATTGTAAAAATTATATAATTTAGGGTCTAAATTACTTATTAACCAAAAATTAAGCCATGGGGAATGGGTGTGTTGATGACTATGGAAAATTTCTATTGATGAATTAGTAATAATATCAACGTGAAAATCATATTGTCATCCCCCTTATCATTACACACGTGCTCTAAGCTAATGATGTTATCTATCAAGTAAAGATCTGACTTTTCAATATAAGAAATTTAAAATAAATTTTTTATTACTTTTGTAATAGTGCTTGGTGGGGTACAAATTGTCTAATAATGTTTAATAAAATGTGATACACTAGTGAACATCATAATAGTTGGAGTTTAAATTTTGTATTTAAAAGATTCATAAAATAAAAAATCGGAAAACCAAATTTATGAATATCTAAAAAAAAAAGTGAATATAAAAAAATTCAGACAGGCACGTGTCTCGACATTTGTGTTTGTAGTTTTGTAAGACAAAACATACATGTACACTCCTGCACAATCTGCATGTCTCTTTGAATTGTTTCTCAGATCTAAGGCAATTATTTTCAATAGTGCAATATTTGTGCAACAAAAATAGTAGGACAACTTTTGGAAACAAATTTATTTTGTTGTTATTAAATATTTGATATCGTGACAAGAATCATATTTAATCATTATACTGAATTTGGTAGTAAATGCAATAATTTCAAATAAAATAAAATATACAAATTATTATTGAAATTAGATAGTAAAGGAAAAAAAATTTCTTAAGTCCATTATCAAAATATTAGATATATTTTTGTAATCTTAATTCTTCAAACAATATAGTGATGTGAAATTTACTTTCTAAAATAGATATTATTTTTAAATAATATTAGAAGTTTTTGCATGCACTTACCACCAAGGTCTTTGAAGCCCTGCCTATTATCATCCCCACCACCATCTTGACAGTCCCAAACCATTTTTGTAGGAGGAACCACCGGAGACGGCTGCCGGAAAACTTTCCCACCAGCCACGGGAGACCTCATCCAGATTGGTGTATTCCCGGCTGCCGTAGTAATCACATCCATTTCATTAAAATTAGAAGCCCTTGGGGTCGGCTGCAAAGAGTAAGCATCCGACGAAGCATACCCGGACAAACGGGGGCTAACGGCACGGTAACCGAACCCCAAGTCGCCGTTACAGAATACAATCTCGTTATTGTTGGGTCCGCCGGGGGTGTTAACGGAAAATATTTCGGCGTTAGAGAGGTTGGATGCTCTGGGGGTGAGGCAAATGGAGGATGATAGAGCCGATTCCGGAGCCGATGACGTGGACCGCCTGATTCGGACTCGAATACGGCCGTTGATGTCGGTTTCGGATTCTGTACGGAGAGGATCACGACCGTCCAATGAAATAACGTCGTTGTCGAGCTCAAATTTGGAAATGGTGGCAGCTGTGGGGCCCGGGAACTGGGTTTTGATTAAGAGCGTTGCCGCCCTGTATTCGAAAAGGAACAGCAATAGTGTGTACCTGCACGCAAAATGACGTCGAATGATTTTTATCTTATATAAGGTTTTAATATTTCATTTTTATGTTTTTTCAAGCAATATTGAGCTGACTTTTGCTTAGAAAATCACTCCCTAGTTTTACACGGTCAACTTTGATTTAATCCCAAAAAAAACCATATAAAATATTTTTAGTTGAAAATAAAAGAAAATGGTCAAATTTTCTTAAAAAAAATAAAGTCAAAATAATAGTTTGTATTTTATTATATAAAATCATGCCACAATCAATTAAATGCAGAGACTATTTGAATGTCTAATCACTATATATTTTAGGCACTTCAATCATGATATTTGTTTTTGGATACATCATCGCTGTTTTTGTATAGACAAATGTATTTTGTTTTTTGTAATAAAGATGGGGTAATTATTTTTTCATAATATAAAGATGGGGTAATTATTTGATATCAATCCGAATTTTTTTCAATACAAATCCCTAGCAATTATACCATTTTAATCCAAAAAGATATATAAGATTGGAGTTGATGTATACCAGATGATGCATTGAAGAACAACGAGTTGAACCATGAGACTTTGAGTGAAATCTCCATACATAGCATTAAGCAAAGGGATGCCCATGACGAGAGTGTTGGGCAAAGTGGCGAGGGAGAAAAGGGTGATGAGCCAATCGAGTGAGCCACCAGGGAAGAAGATAGCCCAAACCGACAGCAAAGCAAGGACCAACACCTTGGACACCGTGTCCGCTATGATGAACTTGGTGTCCATCTGGTACGGGTTGTTTTGAGCTATGAAATGGAATGACAACACCGGCACCGCGAAAACCGCCACGAACCGGTTGATCCCCGAACACTGCTCCGGGCTGAATATTCGCCACCATTTCACCGATCCGTACGCTACTATCATTGCGAAATACAGTGGAACCATCGCACACATCACCTTGTAAAAATCACCCCCTGTTATCATCTTCACTCTTCTTCTGTGCTTCTTCTTTTTTTTTTTTTTTTTCCTTTTTTTTTTAATTTAATTTTTTAAAGAGAAAATGGAAGAGTTTATATAGAGGATTTATGGACAAATTTGGCCCTTGAAAAGTTGGTAATTTACTTTCTAAGGTACTGTAAGCAGCGGGAATTACGGTTCCAAATCTAATGATTAACTTTATAATATAAATTTTCGTGCATGGGTTTAATAATGATATTTTTTTAATTTGACGTTTATATATATTATGAATGAATTATTGACATTTAATATTAATAAATAAAGTTATATGAGATATTTAATTCTAAAAGGTTTTAAAATTTTAATAAAGCAATACATAATCTATCAAATATGATATTAAATCATATGATAACCTAAATTTTGTAATATAGATTCTCTTAATATACTGTACACCATGTTTGATGTTATTATGAGTTCCTATTTGACGCGATTTTGATTTCCTATTATGCCATATATACTGTTGATTCAAGCCCAAATTAAATATTTTACTTTGAAAATTAAATTATTTTATTTTCACTTTAATAATAAATTCTCTAGCTCTAAATCAAATAATGAGACATAACTATGCTTTCAGCCCGTGACCTTTTCATTAGCATTTGTATTTTGATTAAGTCGATATCATTAATTAATCAAGTATTAATTTAATACAAAATAAATTATATTATTATAAAAATATTTTTATATAAAATTAATGAAAGTTTAATCTTAATAAAATTTAAACTTTAAATATAATAAATTTTAAACATTTAATTTTACAAATTCAACCAAAATTTGTAATAAACATAAATCGATGATAAAAATAAAAGCAAAATAATCTAATAATTTGGTTTTCAACAAAACTCGGGTGCTATCATTACCATACGGTGCCGTTTCAGTCTACTGTTGACTATTTTTCCCAAATAAAAGCTGCAATAATGATTCATGAAGTGCACTTTGGGAAAGTAAAAATAAAGGGGGTAAACTCTCCATGATATATAGCCATGATCTTATGTAAACACTGTGCTTTCGTCCCACACTTATTAGCCAGGTTGTTAAGAAAGTCCACTTTATCTGTAAAATCTATTGTCAATAAAAAAAATTAAAATTATATATTTGACAAATATAGGTGCATATGATGAAACATAGATATTAATAAATAGATTGGATGTATATGTATAAAGTGAAAATAAAAAGGAGCTTTTGGTGGTCAATTTTTGCACGTATAAAGGGTACACATTATGCAGCAATTTACGAAGTGGTTTGGTTGATGAAGATGGGGTCGAGGGTTGGGGGGGGGGGGGATCACACGATTGGCTGAGCCTGCCCCTGCCAAAGACAATGGGACCATATCAAGGCATGATTCATCCACAAACAGCCTATACTGAAAGCTGATTATTCTGCCTATATCAATTATATATAAATGTATGTCAAACCAACCGGGAACCAGCTTGCATGTTCTCATGTTTTCCATACTTTTTTATGATTACACGGTTCAAATGTAATATAATAATCAAAACATGTGGTAAATTAAGAAATCAATGAATACATATGAAGTTGTTAAAAATTAATTTATATACTATAAATGATCATATCGAAATATATAAATATAATACTTGAATATACATCAATTAAAATGTTTCAAAATAAGCTTTATTCCGGTTGCATGCTGCATATGGATTCTATCACGCACTCAATGAAAGCAACTGTAGTCTTTAATCGAAGAGACAGAATATACAATCCGAATGCATCGTACGTGCAACATTTACATTTAGTAGTCATTATTTTAATGAATAAGAATGAGATAATTAATCATGTATCCGTATGTGTCGATAATTATAGATTTGAGGTTACAACCTATGCTTTTTAAAATTTTTAGGATTCATGCTAGGAAAGCCTATGAACCACCTCGCGTAGAGAGTAGCAAAATGGGGTTGCTTGGTTATCATATCCAGAAAGCAAACAAGATGGATCCTCTCACCAGACACCATTCAACCATTGAAATACGAAGTTGAGTTCTAATCATAACAATTGGAGACAAATTTTATCCTAAACAAATTAAGAATATCATACGAGAATAACACATATATAATAAGATCATTAGATGAGCACTTGATAACTAGCTTTTGTAATGATGTATAATAGGGAGAGCACAATCATGGTACATTAGTGATGCAATCCAAGTTGAAGTATCAATCCTCGTAAACACATATCAAAATCTTACAGTTTTAACTTTAACATATATTATCACGAATTAACTTTTACATTTATATCAAAATCTTTTTCTCATTTCACAAACATAACATAAACACTTAATTCACATGTTCACTTTTACATATTATTACACATACATATACACTTTTACAGTCCTTAGTGAGTCTTAGAGGAGTTCAAAATTTATACGAGAACTCCAGTAAACACATCATATAACTCAATACTCCTCTCCTAATCCCCTCCGAACCCCCATATCACCAACCCGGTTCCCATCCGAACCCCCAACCCCTCTCAACTCCAAATTCATTTCATGATCGTATATTATATTTCCTTTGAGTTTACTAAGGCATTTATTCACATATCACTTTCATATAACATACTTGATATATCACACATATATCACTTTGTATCATATTACTTATTCACTTTGAATCACATAAACACATTCACTACATTTTTATTTCACATATTCACTTTATTCACAATACAAACATAACATATATTCACCACACTTAGCACTATGGATTTCAATTCACTATAAATAAGTTTACTTTCTTATAACACTTCACTTAAATATTTTATTTCACTATTTTAGCAAACTTAGTAATTTTTGAACATTTTACAATTTAATCCCTAAATTCATGAAAATTCAATATTTACTTTTATAACACTTTAATATCACTATTCACTTCATTTAAACCTTTAATCACAATATTTATTTCACATATCAAGTTTTAAAGTATTTACAGTTTAGTCCTTTCTATAGTAATTTCACTATTCTACATCTATTCACTTATCAATCAATGAAAATACATAACTTTTCTCTCCTTATAATTTAATCCTTAGTTTCATAAAATTCACTAATCACTAAATCATCAGTTTATCGTTTCTTACATTACTAACATACATTTAATTACATATTCACTACTAAATTCAATAATCTTAACCATATCTTATTTAATTATTTCATATTAAAATTTAAATACTCATATATTCAAATTAAAATAAACTAACTTGAATTCAATTAAGTACTTATTCTCTTCACTTGAACTTAACTTCTTCTTCTTTTTTTTCAATTCAAAGTTTTCCTTTCCTTTGATATTCTTTCCTCCATATTTTCCTCTTTCTCTCCATGCATACATATACAATACATAAGCATTATCTTGTAACCAACATAATATTTTCGGGATTTCATATCAAAATTACATGAAAACCTTAAGAAAAACCATCAAATCTTACTTTTATGCTTTACTTTCTCTTCACTTTCACAGGCTTTTCCTTCACTTCCTTCTTTAACTAAGTAGTTTTCATGGTAGAAAATATTTCAATAGAACTCTAGGATATGAAATTTAGCTATGATTTTAAGGGAAAACTAAAAAAAAATGCATAAAAAATTTTCCTTTCTTTTATTTCTTTATTTCTTTCTGCCTCTTTTCTTTCTTTCCTTTTTATTTTTGCGGTCCCAAGTTGCTGCGATTCAACCTCCCACATGTGTAAAAAATTCTACACTTTTCTTTTTATTTCAATTTAGTCCATATTTCACCAACCAATCAAATTTCACCACATTTCAACCTTAATTTCCATAAATTCTCTCATTTACACCTCAACACTTAGATATTCTAATTTCATGATTAAGTATCCAAATATCAATTAAAAATGAAAAATTTCATTTAGGTCCCTCCTCCATAAAATGGGAAATTTTCACTTTAGTCATTATCTTTTTCCACTTTTGTAATAATCGATTTTTAGTGGTATAAAAAATGTGATTTTTAAATCCTATTTCAAGAATCGAGTCCATAAATATAAAATAGAATTATTTAAAAGTTAAAATATATATATTGAAGAATGGTCAAGAAATTTAGTTGATAAAATATTTAATTAAAACTTAGGGACTAAATTGTAAAAGTCTAATCGCTATTGAGTTTTCATTAAGAAAATGCTTGAGGACCTAAACATAAATTATCCAATAAACCAAAATGGTAAATTAACCAATAATAAGTATTAAATAGTAGATGATGATGGTGGAAATCACCAAGTGAGATTAATTATTAATTAAATAATAATAAAGCTTAATTAATTTAATTAACTTATCTTATAATCTAAGTATAAAGTTATTTAAGTGGATGAACCACCATTATCTTTTCTTATTCTCACCATCCTCTATTGTAGAAAAGAGAGAAAGCTTTAAACTTTCCTTTATGTTCACCACTAATTAGGTATACTAACCAAGCTCTTTTTTCATGTAATTTTTTTTATATATATTTATGATCATGGGAGCTTGATTTATTTATCCCATGTATCAATTTGATCAATTTATCAGGTTGCCATTATTTGATAAATTGTTGAATTATGCTTAGAATTGATAAATATTAAGCTTAGATCACATCGAGGGCTAAATTGCAAAGTTAGTTAAGCTTGTTTGTTAGCTTTGTAACATTAGGGACTAAATTGACTAAATGTAAAAATTGTCATGAAATTATATTAGGAATAGAAAGTATAGGGTCCTAATGATATAATGTGAAATTAGATTTTGATCCAAAGCTAGGAATCGAAAAATATGCTTATCCCGAGTTTATGAACTAAATTGAATAAAATGAAATTTATATGTATAATCAAAATGAGATTAATTTGAATCATGCATGTCACATCCGATTTCCTTTAAATCCAAAAATTAGGAACATTTGGGGGTTAAATTGAAGGAAGCCATAAGTGGGCAGCATATATATATTGAAAAATTAGAACTTAGTAATTGAATCAAACAAGGTTGAGAACCAATTTAGGTTCGGAGGGATTAGAACTAGCTGATCTCTTGGTAGGGGAAAAATGATTGTCAATTGAGGGTTTCTAAATGGTTGAAAACCGTATAGGAATGGTTATAAATAGCTGGGGGAAATAACTTCCTAGGGAGAAAATTTTCTCGAATCTGTTTCATTTTTTTCTCTTCTTCATATTCTTCCTTGGGTGTCTCCAAAGAATAGATAGTTATGGGAAGCTCTGTATGAAGCGATGATCGTAAGGGTTGAGTCGAAAAAATAAAGAATCTAGTGAACTGCTGCCAGGAGAATGAAAGCGTTGGCGATTAGAAAAGCTAAGCTAATGAGGCATGGAAGCATCAAGTGAGTTTCTACACTCTAATCCTAAAATGCTAAGTAAGTTAAAAGTCTGCATGGATCTTTGAGTACCCGCCATTTTAGTTTAGTAGGCATGGTCCATGATGTTTCATTTATAAACTGCATGTATTGCATATGGAATTATGGAAAGGGATCTTTGTCAAGATTAGAAGAAGTTAGGATGGGAAAATGGGCGATTCTATTAGATACCGCCATTCGATATTGTTGTGTACACCCGTGATGAGTGAAGCTCCGGGCATTGCTGAGGGGACATTGTGGTGTTCGAACATCAAGGTTAGGAACAGTGAAATGGAAGAATGGATGGAACATATTAGGAAAAGTACATAAGAAAAGATTATGGCTAGGCCATGAGTACGATTGGAGACTATACACCAAGTTGAGTAAGACTATAGCTGAAAGAAGCTATGGCATCATGATAAAGATGAGTAAGACCATAGCTGAAAGATTCAATGACATCATGATAGAACTGAGTAAGGCCATAGCTGAAAAATGCTATGACATTATGTGAAAGTATGTTAGAATGGCTAAATAGGACTAAGACCATAACTGAAAGACGTTATGGCATCCTTTGATAGTCCACCGGAATGGTAAACACAGAGTTATATTTTATAAGACCATAGTTGAAAGACGTTGCGACTCTAACGAGAAAATAAACACATGATAGCCCGTTGAGACACTAAACACGAGATAATACACTAAGAAAATAAAAACGAGAATTACGAGGCGTAAAACCATACCACAACTATGACAACCAATGGAGTCTTCCAAGATATTAAAAATAGGGTATTTTTTATAAGACCATAGTTCAACTATGGTAGCATGCGAAGTTTGTCGGCACACTAAACGTGGGGTAGCCCGTCAGGACATTAAACATAGGATCCTAATGCGTGAAACCATAGCTTGGCTGTGGCAGCATAAAGAAGTCTGTCGGAACCATAAAAATGGGTGGTCAATCAGAATGGCAAGGGTGAAACATTTTGCAAACAATGTGAAAGGAGTTACATGGAAAATGGAACATAGACTTACGATGGTTAATCAGTAGGTCGAACGAATCTGTTAATGAGTGGAAAATAAAGTAAAAATTAGAAAGGACTACTAGAATAGTAGTCGTGAAAATCAGCAGGGCATATGGATGGTAACCCAGTAGGAAGTAGTCATGGGAGTTGACGTCTAAGTGGTGCCTAGTGTACAGGCAAACAAAAGATGGATAATCTAGGGATCACAAATAGGGATCCATCAATTAGAGCCACCAAAGAATGCTTAGTGAAATCCGATTCGTTAAAGGTTGAGCATAGGCTCGATGTTTAGTTCACAATGAAATGAAAGGTTAGATAAAATCCATTAACTAAAGAAATTATACTAGGTGAAAGATGTGTCTGTCAAGACTATTCCTCTTCCAAGGGGAAGCCATTGGGAAAGTAATCATCAGATGGATAGTCCGTAGGGGACCAACATAAGAGAGAGGTTATGGGTGCAAATAACCATTCCAACAATATTCAGTAGGGTACTGAAGGTTAGAGCAACCCATAGTAGATGGATATGTTACATATTTTAGCATGGTACTTCGAACAAGGTGGATTATAATGAAGTAATCCAACCTCTATTTGTCCCAAGAGGGGCTTAATCCATCAAAGGGACTAGGAATCTCATTAGTTATCCTAGAAATTAGGATGACAACAAGTCATTTAGGACTAGGATAAGAGAAGGAGTCGACCATAGACTAAACTGATTTAGAATGATTGCCAAGGAGGAGATACCCAAGGGCTATTAGTAGGGTAGACCATCGGACTACCCTATAAGAACATGGTGGAAAGATGATTTCCACTCCAGGAATAGATGGAAGGAGGAATACAGGTAAAGGTAAGGACGGAGTTCACGGAAATGGCGAGACACCCGAAGAACTGTTAGAACTGATTGCGAGTTGATAGGAATGCTTAAGTGTAATTCGCTTAACAAACTATTTGCAAATGGATAGGATTGGGAATAAATCAGAGGTTGTTACAATGAGTTTAAGAGAATCTTCTCGTAAAGTAAAGAGTTATTTGCATTTAGTTCTTTCTATTTAAACCCCTAGAGATGAGGTCTAAGTTTGAGTAATATAGAGACTCACTAAGTTCATTGAACTTACCAAAGTTTGACTTGTGTTTTGTAGGGTTCATAGAATAAGGAACTCGAGGATGGACCATGTAACACCCCGAATTTGGGCCTAGAAGTATTGGGCCTTGAGTGGGGGTCCGTAAGGAGGTTGTATATAGGTATTTAATTGTGCAATGAAATGAAACAATTAAATGTTTGGTATTAGTGGTTAATGGCTTTGAGAAGTGTTGGAGAAATCTTGGGTTCAAACTTGGGCTTTAGCAAAAATTTTGGTATTAAGTGAAAAAAAAACCTGGATGCTTGGATGAGGGTTTTTAAATTATTGTGTTAAATAAATGACACAAAAAGCCTTGTGGCTTAGTGGCAAGTAGCGTGTGGAGCATTTAAGGGGAGGCATGTGTTCGAATCCCATGGCAAGCAAGGAGCATTTATTTTGCTAACGGGGGGCAAGAGTTGGTGTTGAATTTAAACTCTAATGTTGGAGGATCCCACATCGAAGCTAATATAAGAGTGGTTGTGAAGTCGGCTTTAAATAGAGGAACCATGAAGAGAGTAAATGTACCTTTCTTGGTCGATCCCTTCATTTGTATGGCGTGCTCGTTTGGGTTAGCGTCGGCTAAGAGTGCTCGAGCGTGGATTAACTCCAGTCTCCTATCGTGTGTATTTATCACTACTCTTGTTGTTGGATGGCTACTTGGCCGCGATGGGTCGAAAAGGGCTATGTGGGCCCAATGGGCCTACGGCCCAATTGGATAAGTTGTTTGATTGTGTAGTAAATATTGGACTAGGCTAGGTGAATCGCATATCTCGTGGCTAAGTTTGGGCTAAAAGGGCCACACGAGCGTGTGGGCCCATTTGGGTGAGAATAGGCTTTAGGCCCATTCGTATTGTTATCCATGTTTAGAATACTTTAGTTTACCAATTCTTTGAAATACCTCGATTTGTAAAATTATGAAATACCTTCGACTTGTAAAATTACCAAAGTACCCCGATTTACGTAATTATCGTTTTACTCCGATTTACATAATTACCGCTTTTACCCTCGATTTGAATTACTGCTTTTACCCTCGGTTCTGTAATTACTATTTTACCCTCGATTTACGTAATTACCGTTTTACCCCAATTTACATAATTACCGCTTTTACCCCGATTTATATAATTATCGTTTTACCCTCGATTTACAAAATTACGAAATACCTCAATTTGTAAAATTACCAAAATACCCTCGATTTACAAAGTTACGAAATACCCTTGACTTTCTAAAATTATAGAAATACCATTGGTTTACAAAATTCTTGAAATACCCTTGGTTTGTAGATTTACCAAAACACCCTTGTAGGATGAAATGACTAAAATACCCCTATTAGGTAAAAAGATAGTAAAGCCCTCAGTAGAGTAAAGTGACCGTAAAGCCCCTGAAGGTAAAGTGACCGTAATACCTCGTATGGTAAAATGACGAATATGCCCTTATGTTTCGTATGGTGATGTGCTTAGAATTTACATATATTGATATTGGATTAGTTAAGTTTGAGTGATGGTGGTGGTTATCGAGGCGATTGATTTTGGAAACGTTTCAACTTCAACCCATAACAGTGTGTACTAACCTCTAAATAGCTTAGATTAATATTTGATGAAAAGTCAAAGCTTCATATTTTAGTGATTCGGAATTAATATTTAGATCTATTTTTACGCACGCTTAAGTTGGATTCACAACGGATATGGGGTAGGAAGGTATTTGGAACGTTCTTTAACGAGTAGATCTCTTGGTAAGTATTGAACCTTCTTTCCATTTGTATCTTGTGGTTTAAGAAAAGTGAAAACCCTCCGTCGACTAAGGCTAAAAGGGTTTTTGGTGTTATTTGGTTTGTTGGTACTAGTGAGGATTAAAGGCTACCGATCGAGGAGTGTGTGAAAAGCTTGGATCATTGGAGTGACTAAATCTAGTCATCAACTTGCAAAGGTATGAACCCAAGGGCCATTGTGGATGGTGGCGAATGTGTAAGTGATGATAATAGGTAGTTTTCGATTTGGTTTAATATTAACATGGTCTAATCTATAAGTGGTTGATTATAGGAGAAATCGCATAGGAGATCTCGTCAAGGAATATCGCAAATCAGGTGTGTAACGAACCTTTTTCATAGCTTAAAGTGATAAATGCCGAAAAGTCGAAATGCCAAATTCGGCATTTCGAGGACTTGTGAGCAAGTTTAACGCTCACTAGTTAGTTAGAATCGATGAGATGATGATTGGGAGCAATGGAAACAAGAAGGACGTGATTTGGCGTTCACGTGTAGGTTGGGCCTCGAGGGTGAATTAGGGCCCAATAGGCTTTCGGGCCCATTTGGGTAAATTTGGTAGAAAATGGGAAATCATTAAATTGCATGTTAAGACTCATTATATCATTATGGATATAGGCTAAATGGGCCTAGATGACAAAATCAATCGAGTAGGGCCCATCGGGGTTTTTGGCCCAATAACTCGTTTTTCGCTAAAAGTGGGCCAAAATCACCTGTATGCACCCATGAATTGTTTGTAATCAGTTAATGAACATGGAAACCCTAATTTTGGTAAAATTACAAGATTACCCTTATAATATGAAAATGACCGTTTGCCCCTAGGTAAAAATAACCATTATACCCCTAGGGTTTATATATGAACTTAATGCATGGGATTTTGATAAACATGATATGTATGATATGCACATGACATGTATGATATGCACATGATATGTATGATATGCACACGAGATGTTCATAAATGCATTGGGTTGGGTTTTTATATGAATGGAGGAAGTGAAAAGGGCTTATGCCCTGCTTATTAAAGGGCTTATGCCCCGATTATCAAAAGGGCTTATGCCCCGATTATCAAAAGGGCTTACGCCCGATTATCAAAGGGCTTGCGCCCAGCTTATAAAAAGGGCTTTTGCCTCGATTATTAAAAAGAGGCTAGGCCTCGGTTATATGATAAAGCAACTAAGCCGCCAAAGGAGAGTTATGGCGGGGTGGGTCGAGTTAATCCCACATGGTGTGTTGGTTGGTACGGTGGAGAGTAGCGGATGGTGGGTTGAGTAGTCTCCCCAGATGGGTTTGCATTCTTTCATTGACATTATATGTGATATTGAAATGGGCCTATGGGCCATACTGTTTACCGTAAAGGCTTCGGCCCAGTAATATGAAATTTGAAAAGGCTTCGGCCTAGTGTTATGAAATATGAAATATGAAAAGGGCTATGGCCCAGTACATGTTTGAGATTGGATTTGGGCTTAGACCCAACAGTCGTTATTGTTTTGGGCTCGAAAGGGCTTGTTGCACACCGAGTTTCCAAACTCACCCCTTTCCTTAACCTTGCAGTGAGCCTTGATGTGGGGACTTGGTAGGAGGGATTCAGAGTGGCTACGGTGATTGTCTTTGGACTTTTAAATAAGCGTAGGTTTTCTTTAAATTTCCTTTAAATATTATTTATTTTTGGGTTGTAATAAGGCCATTTTAACTTTCCTTTTATTTCTTTTCTGGATTACTTTAATTTTAATAACTTTAAACCCGGTTGATAATTATTCAAATGGGCTAGACTTAGGACGTGTTTTCAAAATGATACTTGTTTTCAAAATATCTCAACACCACGATTAATCGATTTATCAAAGACGCCCACTTAAACAAATTTAAACTCGATATGACAAAGTGTGGCTATGGTTGTGGGCATGTCTAGGATTGGATCCAATTAAAGAGCTTGGTACTTAAGCAGCCTTCATGGCTCACCTCCTCTATCTCGGATACCTACCTGGTGCCCAGCTTCCATACACTTTGTTAACTCAACAAAATATATGGTTTTAAAACACTAAAAACGGAACGTGGGTTTTCAACTCCAATGTGGCACGTCAGATTCGGCCATAACGTCTGGGCCGGGTTTGGGGTGTTACAGACCAAGCCAAATGGAGTTATATAAGGATCATTATCAGTTTAGAGGCATGCACATAGGAAGGGGGTACCTTTAGAGACTTTTCCGTGAGTTGAACATGTTTACTAAAATTATGTAATTCCTTTAGAATTCGGGGTTCTTTTAGTAAATCTTTATGTCAAGTTTGTGTTCCTATTGTAAAGATTTTATTAAAAGAAAAAAAAAAATTGAAATTGAATGTTGAAATCGAAAAATGAAAGGAAACGAATTTGATAAGCTATTATGATAGGTGATTCAAATTGAAATTGTATGAACTTGTAGATTGATAATAGTATATAAAATTGTGATGATCTTATGTGGATTGGCATGGTTTGGTGATGTTTTGGATATGTTATAATGCCTAACACTTATGGATACCTATGTTTATTATGCTCACTTTGTTATGACACTATCTGTTTTGTTCTAGCCAAATGTATACCTAATCTTTTGGTAGTAATATGCTCACCTATGAGCAAGGTAAGGGTTGTAATTTGCATTTGAACTTACTGTAACACCCCTAACCCGTATCCAACACCGGGACAGGGCTCGAGGCATTACTAGAACTTTACACTTTTAGTATACTAACTCGAGTCACAAAATTTCATTTGAATTTAAAACTTTTCAATTATGAACATCTCGTCCCTTGTATAGGCCTTCGAAACATATAACATATCGGAAGGCAATGCGGGACAAATACGGGCACGTTCGATTAACCTTGGGCTCCTCAGAAAATTTTCCTTAACATAAAGGGACACACGCCCGTGTAGGTGGGCCATGTGGACTCACACGCCCGTGTATCTTGGGGCACACCCATGACCTTCAACCGTGGGCAACACTGACTTATCAACATGGCCATGGAACACACTCGTACTGCCTGCCCGCGGATGAAACTGTCATTTTAACATGGCCATGGCGCACCCCCGTTGGCCTACCCGTGTACAACTTTGAGCTAAAATTTTAAGTGCAGAGGACACACGACCATAACACACGCCCATGGGAGGGAACCATGAGTCACACACGGCCTAGACACAAGCCCGTGTGTCCAACCATGTGGACTTTATTAGGCTATTTTCCAAGCCTTTAGTCATCCCTTTTTACTACTTGTGCCTAATGGTTACCAAGTTTGAGAGAAAGCATGATTATACACTTGCGAATAATCTTAATGAAAATAGATGTATGGAAACCTCATATCATTGGTTTCATACATAAATGGTTATTTCCTCTTTAGTGTCATGGGTTCCCATGTTACATTAATCCATTTGAAATTGGCTTATTCATGTGATTCATTTCCAATTGATAGCAACCCATCATTTGTAATTAAAACCATGCATAAAATCGTAGGTCATAGCCTACTTAAATTAAACCAATTTTCATGGCCATATACAAGGAGATAAACATACTTTTATATGCCTTTACCGAGAAAATCAAATGACACATATAACAAAATACTCAAAAATACTATACATGCCATTGAACAAAATAAACAAAGTCTTTATACCAAAGCTTGTTTAGTTAATAATGTGTTGCTTCTCTAACCGTCTTCCAATCCTTATGAGTCCTCAAGCTCTGTAAAACAGGGAAAAGAGAGGGGTAAGCATTTTCATGCTTAGAAAGCTCGAATAACCGATGAGTAAACTTACCGATTAATTAGCATACATCCATACTTAAATCATGAAATCATCCAATATGAAATGATTTCTTATCACATGCACTCAATCAATGAGTTAGTCACATAATCATGTATCATGTAATTTAACTAGATGAGCTCATCATTCAACACTTCACGCATACATGTATCCTACGTTAATCTCATTGAGTTTCTAGGAAATCTCGATGGAATACCCATTATCCGTCAATTCATTCAAATGATCTTTCCATATATGCACTACCACGAACCTCACATCATATGGCGGGATTACCAGTCCAGGCTAAATCTCCCATTATATGAAATCCTAAGGTGATGTCGGGATTGCCAGTCCAGGCTAAATCCTTTATAACGACAAACACCCTTAATGAGCTCAGATTTGAGTTACCAGTCCAGGCTAAATTCAGATCCTAATCGGATTACCTATCCGGGATAAATCCACAATACACTCATATTCTTCGGGAGGCTTGATCATTCAATGAACACCCTTCCGGGTTAGATTCCCTTCCATACTCGAGATCACAGATTACCCGTCCGGGCTAAATCCTTACTACAACACATGCATGATCTCCTTTCACATGTAAAACATGGTTTATCCATCAAATTCCCTTTTAACCTCAATCGAGACGGTTATCAACAAGTCATTATCAAAGACACATTTCATGCATTTTCATGCCATTAATAATGCAATTATCATGCATTCATAAATCATACAATCATGCATATTAGGGGTTTACTTTAAGTTATCCGAACTTACCTGGTAACAGTTTTAGAGTTATGTTTCGGTTATTCTAAAACCTTACGTTTACCTCGATCAGCCTCCGGAATTTGTTCCTCGGGGTCTATAACAACAAAATTAGCTTATTAATACCCCATATTATACATTTCAAGTTTAATATCTACCCTCGGTTTGAATGACCGTTTTGTCCCTAACCTTTGACATTTTTACGATTTAATCCCTAGGCTCGTATAATGAAACACATGCAATTTTTATCTTACCCAAGCCTAACCGAACATTTTTCTCTCTTATGGCAACCCATATTTTTCATTATTTTCCTCATTTTTACCACACATTTACATCTTTTGCAAAATAGTCCCTATAAGGGTTTCTCATGAAAACTAACTTGGAAAAGATGTTTAACACACATTTATCTTTTATATTCCTCCATAATCCACCAAAATACCAATAAATCATGTATGGGTAAATTTTTGAACATGAACCCTAGCATGAAATATGGGTAAAAATGGAGAGAGCAAGCTATTGGGATTTCAAAAATACAAAGAACATGAAAAACGGGGCTTGGGAGCACTTACTATTGAGCTTGAAAATTGCAGAAACCCTAGCTATGGTGTCCTCCAAATTTCGGCAGCTATGGGAAGAAAATGAGCATATTTTTGCTCCATTTTTCCCTTTTTATTTCATTAAACTAACAAATCACCAAAATGCCCTTATGCCATTTCTTTAAAATTTCATCCATGCAAGCCCATTTTTGTCCAAAAATTTAGAATTTGGGAAAATTGATCTCCAAGACCTTCTAATTCATAATCTATAGCAATTTCATACAAATTGCTTCTAGAATCCAAGTTTTGAAATTTATTCAATTTAGTCCCTAATTTTCAATTGGGCACCTTATACTTAAATTTCTTTATAAAACTTTAACACATGCATATACTCATATTCTAGGCCTCATAATAATCATAAAATAAATATTTTTAATGTCAAATTTATGGTCCCGAAACTACTATTTCGACTAGGCCCTATTTCGGGATGTTACATTTCTTCCCCCTTAGGGACTTTCGTCCTCGAAAGTTTTACCAGAAAACAGATTTGGATATTGGCTTCTCATGGTTTCTTCTGGCTCTCATGTGGCTTCTTCTACACCATGTCGATGCCATAAAACTTTTACAAGAGCCACATCTTTATTTCTCAACTGTTTAACTTCACGAGCCAATATCTTAACCGGTTCTTCTCCATAGGTCATGTCCAGCCGAATTTCAATCTCAGTCAGTGAAATTACATGAGAGGGGTCTGATCCGTATCTCCTTAACATGGATACATGGAACACATCATGAATCTTTTCTAGTTCGGGTGGCAACGCCAAACGATAGGCTAATAGTCCAACTCTTTCAGTGATCTCGTACGGTCTGATAAATCGTGGACTCAATTTACCTTTTCTGATAAAATCTCAATACCTTTTTCCATGTAGATACTTTCAAGAATATTCAATCTCCAACTTGAAACTCAATTTATTTTCTTTTCAAATCAGCATAAGACTTTTGTCTATCTGATGCCGCTTTTAAATAATCCCGTATCACTTTAACTTTTTCTTCAGTTTCTTTAATCAGATCAACTCCATGAATCTGATTTTCTTTGAGTTCTGTCTAGTACAATGGAATTTGACATTTCCTAACATACAAGGCCTCATAAGGCGCCATCTTCAGACTTGTTTGGTAACTATTGTTGTAGGCAAATTCTACCAATGGCAGATATTTTTCCCAACTACCCTGAAATTCAAGGATGCAACAACGCAACATGTCCTCGAGAATCTAAATCATCCGCTCAGACTGACCATCGGTCCTAGGGTGAAAAGCTGTGCTAAAGCTCAACTTTGTACCCAAGGCTTCTTGTAACCTCTTCCAGAATCTCGAAGTGAACCTCGAGGCACTGTCCAAAATAATCGACAGTGGTATTCCGTGCAACCTTACTATCTCAGAAATGTACAAATCGGCTAATCTATCAAGAGAATAATCCGTCCTTACTGGGATAAACTGAGTTGACTTTGTCAGTTTGTCCACTATAACCCATATGGCATCTTTCTTTTTCGGAGTCAAAGGTAATCCTATCACGAAATCCATGGTAACTTTGTCCCACTTCCATTTAGGGACCATTACAGGCTGTAACAGACCTGAAGGCACTTGATATTCAGTTTTAACTTGCTAACATACCAGGCATTTTGATACAAATTTAGAAACGTCTCTTTTCATGCCGTTCCACCTGTACATCTTGTTTAAATCGTTGTACACCTTGGTACTTCCTAGGTGACCTGACAAACGACTGTTATGTGCTTCTTGCAAAATCTTCCGAATAAGTTCATTGTCTTTGGGTACACAACCCTATATTTGAACATCAAACATCCATCAGGACTAATTCGAAAATCGGTCTCAATACCAGACTCACATTGAGCCCTTTTTGCTTGCAAGTCATCATCATTAAACTGAGCATCATAAATTTCCTATAGAAATGTCGGCCTAGCCTCCAGCTCGACCAGAACTGAACCATCATCAAGCAATGTCAAACGAGTATCCATGGCTCTTAAGGCATACAGGGATTTTCTACTCAATGCATCAGCGACCACATTCGCCTTTCCCGGGTGATAGTCGATAATCACATCAGAATCTTTAATTAATTCTAACCATCTCCCCTGTCTCAAATTTAATTCTTTCTGAGTCATCAAGTATTTCAAACTCTTGTGGTCCGTGAATATATGGCAAGTATCACCATACAAATAATGTCTCCAAATTTTTAAGGCAAAAATAGTAGCAGCAAGCTCTAGGTCGTGGGTTTGATAATTCTTCTCATGAGGCTTCAATTGCCGTGAAGCATAGGCTATCACCTTGCCATCTTGCATAAGCACACAACCCAATCCATTTAAGGATGCATCACTGTAGACCACAAATTCTTTTCCCGGTTCAGGTAGCACTAAAACATGAGCTTCGGTCAGCAATGTATTTAACTTTTTAAAACTTTGCTGACACTTCTCCGTCCATTCAAACTTAATGTCTTTTTGTAGCAGCTTCGTCATCGGAGTCACTATCATGGAAAATCCTTTTACAAACCTTCGATAGTAGCCGGCTAAGCCCAAAAAGCTTCTAACCTCGGTTACATTTTTAGACGATGGCTTTAACTCGCAATTGATAATAGCCAGGCCTCAAGTCTATCTTGGAGAATACGATGGCTCCTCTCAATTGGTCAAACAAACCATCGATCCTTGGCAAAGGATACTTATTCTTGATAGTCACCTTATTCAGTTGCCGATAATCGATACATAACCTCATCGACCTATCTTTCTTCTTCACGAACAACACGGGGGCACCCCAAGGTGAAAAACTTGGCCTTGCTAATCCTTTATTCGTCAACTCTTGCAACTGTGCCTTTAACTCTTTTAACCATGAGTCACACACGGCCTAGACACAAGCCCGTGTGTCCAACCATGTGGACTTTATTAGGCTATTGTCCAAGCCTTTAGTCATCCCTTTCTACTACTTGTGCCTCATGGTTACCAAGTTTGAGAGAAAGCATGATTATACACTTGCGAATAATCTTAATGAAAATAGATGTATGGAAACCTCATATCATTGATTTTATACATAAATGGTTATTTCCTCTTTAGTGTCATGGGTTCCCATGTTACATTAATCCATCCGAAATTGGCTCATTCATGTGATTCATTGCCAATTAATAGCAACCCATCATTTTTAATTAAAACCATGCATAAAATCGTAGGTCATAGCCTACTTAAATTTAACCAATTTTCATGGCCATATGCAAGAACATAAACATACTTTTACATGCCTTTACCGGGCAAATCAAATGACACATTTAACAAAATACTCAAAAATACTATACATGCCATTGAACAAAATAACCAGAGTCTTTATACCAAAGCTTGTTTAGTTAATAATGTGTTGCTTCTCCAACTGTCTTCCAATCCTTATGAGTCCTCGAGCTCTGTAAAATAGGGAAAAGAGATGGTAAGCATTTTCATGCTTAGTAAGCTCGAATAACCGAAGAGTAAACTTACCGATTAATTAGCATACATCCATACTTAAATCATGAAATCATCCAATATGAAATGATTTTCTATCACATACACTCTTGAGTTAGTCACATAATCATGTATCATGTAATTTAACTAGATGAGCTCATCATTGAACATTTCATGCATACATGTATCCTACGTTAATCTCGTTGAGTTTCTAGGAAATCTCGATGGAATACCCATTATCCGTCAATTCATTCAAATGATCTTTCCATATATGCACTCCCGCGAACCTCACATCATATGGCAGGATTACCAGTCCAGGCTAAATCCCCCATTATATGAACTCCTAAGGTGATGTTGGGATTGCTAGTCCAGGCTAAATCCTTTATAACGGCAAACACCCTTAATGAGCTCGAATCTGAGTTACCAGTCCAGGCTAAATTCAGATCCTAATCGGATTACCCGTCCGGGCTAAATCCACAATGCACTCATATTATTCGAGAGGCTTGATCATTCAAGGAACACCCTTCTAGGTTAGATTCCCTTCCATACTGAGATCACGGATTACCCGTCCGGGCTAAATCCTTACTGCAACACATGCAGGATCTCCTTTCACATGTAAAACATGGTTTATCCATCGAATTCCCTTTTAACCTCAACCGAGACGGTTATCAACAAGTCATTATCAAAGACATATTTCATGCATTTTCATGCCATTAATAATGCAATCATCATGCATTCATAAATCATACAATCATGCATATTAGGGGTTTACTTTAAGTTATCCGAACTTACAGTAACAGTTTGAGTTATGTTTGGTTATTCAAACTCATGCGTTTACCTCGATCGGCCTCCGGAATTTGTTCCTCGGGGTCTATAACAACAAAATTAGCTCATTAATACCCCATATTATACATTTCAAGTTTAATATCTACCCTCGGTCTGAATAACCGTTTTGCCCCTAAACTTTGACATTTTTACGATTTAATCCCTAGGCTTGTATAATGAAACACATGCAATTTCTATCTTATCCAAGCCTAACCAAACATTTTTCTCTCTTATGGAAACCCACATTTTTCATTATTTTTCTCATTTCTACCACACATTTACATATTTTACAAAATAGTCCCTATAAGGGTTTCTCATGAAAACCAACTTGGAAAAGATGTTTAACACACATTTATCTTTCATATTCCTCCATAATCCATCAAAATACCAATAAATCATGTATGGGTAAATTTTTGAACATGAACCCTAGCATGAAATATGGGTAGAATGGAGAGAGCAAGCTACCGGGATTTCAAAAATACAAAAAACATGAAAAACGGGGCTTGGGAGCACTTATTATTGAGCTTGAAAATTGAAGAAACCCTAGCTATGGTGTCCTCCAAATTTCAGCAGCTATGGGAAGAAGATGAGCATATTTTTGCTCCATTTTTCCCTTTTTATTTCATTAAAATGACAAATGACCAAAATTCCCTTATGCTCTTTCTTTAAAATTTCATCCATGCAAGCCCATTTTTGTCCAAAAATTTAGAATTTGAGAAAATTGATCTGCAAGACCTTCTAATTCATAATTTACAGTAATCTCATACAAATTGCTTCTAGAATCCAAGTTTTGTTATTTATTCAATTTAGTCCCTAATTTCCAATTGGACACCTTATACTTAAAATTTCTTTATAAAACTTTAACACATGCATATACTCATATTCTAGGCCTCATAATAATCATAAAATAAATATTTTTGATGTCAAATTTCTGGCCCTGAAACCACTATTCTGACTAGGTCCTATTTCGGGATGTTACACTTACTAAGCATTTACCTATTGTTATTTTCCTTATATGCAGATCCTTAGATTGTAGAACTCTCAAAGCCGGATTAAAATAAATATCACATTATCATTGAGTCAGGAAAAGTATTTTCAATTTGGTACCTAGCATGGTGGCATGTATATAAGGTCCCTTGTTATGTAAATGATCATTTATAATGTAAATGTTAATGGTTGGATTTGTGTGTTAAGGTTGGTAAATAACCTAGTTATGCGTAGTTTTTGTTCATGAGTTATGTGCCATTTGAGCACTTGGTTTTAAAGGCTTCATAAGCTTTAATTCCATAAGTTGGCATGATATGATGATTTGATGAAACTGAGATGAACTTTTATTGTAGCATCCCTAGCCTGTCCCGATCGCCGGGACTGAGCTACAGAATGCTACAGTGTAAAATGAAATAGTTAAAGACATTTAATGGATAATTCGAATAAAAAATGATTAACTACCATCATATAAGTCATTCAGAATAAATTTAAACTTTTTTTGAGCTTATACAAGCTTACGTGAGCTTTAAACCTAACCCGAGATCGAATATGGACCAAATTACAAAGTTTAAAAAAAATAGGACCGACGTCATGATGTAATGTTCTCCACATCGTGACATTGCCAAACAAAATTTCACGTCACGACGTTGGACCACTTGACGTTGAAACGTCACAATTTGTTGGCCAATGTTGCGATAAGGGAAAGTTCTATGTCAGGACGTCACAACCTGTTTTGGCAAAATTTGACCATTTGATACTTGTTTCAATTCAACATTTCAAATAGGCTAAAGAATACTTTTGAAATCAATTAAACATGTTCAAAGCCTGCCAAATCCATGCCAAAAACACTTCCAAAATGCATTATATAATCAATCCATAACCAATATGCTACATTTGGCACCAATCCACAACAAAGGTACATAAATCAATCCAACCCATTCCATCTACTTAAACCATTCCATGTCACTTAATTATTCAAAACAATAAGTTGATTCAAGCATGCCAACCTCATTATGCTATTCATATGAGCATGCTAATATACCAAAATTATATATATGAAGAATTCACATTACCATAAGTTACCATATGTGTACAAATCCACTAAGTCATAGACATATTCAACATTTTAAATAACTTAACGCTCCTAAGTACATGCCACATATAATTCAGTTTTAACGACCAAAAGTCTACTGAATCAGTAGATGGATAGTGTGAGCTCCTTGAGGATCCGATCAACACATTCTAAAGTCAAAATCTACAATAAATGGAAAAGTGGCAAGGTAAGCATTTTAAAATGCTTAGTTAACTCATATGAATATATAAACGATTAACTTACCTTTTAATACAAGTACATAAGTTAAAAAAATGTGAATAACCAAAATTACCTAACATATCAAAAACACAATCACATTAAGATGAGTTTAACTCACTTTCAAACATATAACATTCAACTACTAAACATAACAATTCATATCTTTAAAATTCAATTAATCTATCTTTCAATCACATATGTATACTCCATCTCGTCCTTAAGTCATATACTTTCCATCTTTGATCATTAAGCTCATTGTAACAATCCACCCGACGTAGATCATACCAATATTCTTTTGGCGTGTAAATGAGTGAGCTAGAATAGTATTAGGGTAAATTATCAACTTAAGTTTTGGGTTGGTGTGTTTCATGAATTCTTTAGTACGTTATTGTGAGGTTCGCCTTAGCGAACTCTAAGGCTGGCGAACTCTAGGGTTTGATGGGCCCTTTTATAAGATGATTTGCCAACCCCAGATGTTCTGGGTGAACTTGTTAGTTTGCAGGGCGATAAAATTGCTTTTTATGAAAACGGTAGTCGGTAGGGGTTAGCAAAACTCAATTCGACTCAAAAAAATAAAAAAAAACTTCAAATTTCGAGTTAAACGAATCGAGTTATTCGAGTTAATCCAATTATTCGAGTCAACTCGAATTTTTTTTCGAATTTCGAGTTTAAATCGAGTTGAGTTTTCAAATTTGAATAACTCGAATAATTCGAATATCAAACTATAATATTTTACATTTTTACCTCAAACTCCTAAAACTTTTTACCTTTCCCTAAAAACTTTTACTCCTTCCCACTTCCTCCCAAAACTTTTACTCTCCTTCCATCCCAACCCCCAATCTACCCAAAATCCATTTCCCACAAAAAAATTACTCTCCCATTTACTTTTTCTCAAAATTTTACTCCCAAAAACCCTCAAAACTTTTTATTTTCTCCCAAAATTTTTACTCTCTCCCACTTTTCCCCTAAAATTTTTACTTCCTTCCCATCCCACCTCTCATCTACCCCAAACCCACCCCCCAAATTTTTTAATATTCTCCCTCCAAAATTTTACTCCCCCTATTTACTTGCCCTCAAACTTTTATTCCCCAAAAATTTTAATTTTCCCCCATAAACTTTTACTTCTCACCCTTTACTCTCAAATAAAAATCAAAATTATTAAAAAAAATTACTAAACATAACTAATAATAATTTTATTTATATCTACTATTTATATTATTAAATTAAATTTCACATTTTATATTATTTATATTATTGAATTGTTTAGTCATATTGAATATTTATATTAAAATTGAATTATTAATTATACCATTAAATATTCATGTTAAAATTTTATATTGGTATCAATTTCACATTTTATCTTTAAAATAACTTTTATTAAAAAGATCACATTTTTACATTTAATATATTTTTAATTCCAAAATACATAGTGACAAGAATCTGAACATAATTGAAACAACTGAGCAAGCAAAGAAGCTAACCCGTATATAAAATATTAATAAATAAATTATAAGGTGATGAAAGTTAATAAAAATTTTGATTAAGGAGGACAAATTTTATTACGATGGGTGATAGTAGTTACAAGGATCCAAAATTACTTTTTAAAATTTAACTCGAATAAATATATTCGATTCGATTCTATTCAAATTCTATCTCACTCCACTCGATTCGAGAAAATTTCAAATCAAATTAGGATGATAAAATATGATTCGTGACTCGGTTAACTCGAAATTTTTTCATTCAATTCGATCGAACGCTCACCCTTAATAGTCGGTGGGCATCGTCAGAGTTCAATTCAGATCTAGTTGGAATTGAACTAGAGTACTGTAGATGACAAACTTGATATGTTTAGGTCACCAAATGGCCTTTTTAGTTGGTTGCCTAAGTGTGCAAGCAATGTTTTACCACTATGATTAGTGGTAATAATCACATTTGGAAAGATTTAAATTTCAAATCTTATTAGGTAAGCTTAGTCTCTGAATTCAAGGTCGATAGTGTAGTTGTAACACCCCGTACCCGATACCGTCGCCGGAGTCGAACGCGAGGTGCTAACAGACTTAATTACTTTGTTTTCACAGTCCATTTAAAAAAAAAAGAAATTCCAGACAGGCTGGCTAACTGCGTCACTGTCGCCTTAAAAATAATATCTCGAGTTCCAAAACTCAAAAACTGATTCCGTAAATTTTCCCTGAAATTAGACTCATATATCCATATGTGGATTTATTTCTAGAATTTTTGGTCGGGCCAATTGGTACAGTTTATTAGTTAAAGTCTCCCCTGATTCTGGGTTCGACTACTCTGACCTTCATGTATTACGACTTGGATAGCTCCCTGTACAGAGCTTCAATACTCATGCCGTTTGTTTCTAATGAAACTAGACTCAAAGGGGAATCTATAAATATAAGGCATGACTTCTAATTGTCTCTGGATAATTTATGGAAAATTTTCAAAGTCAAAACAGGGGATCCAGAAACCGTTCTGGCCCTGCTTCACGAGAACTTTAATATCTCTTAATATACTGTTCATATGATCGTTTCGTTACTTTCATATGAAAATAGATTCATCAAGGTTCGATTATATAATTTATTCACTATTTAATTCCATTCCTAAAAATTTTAGTGATTTTTCAAATCCACACCACTGCTGCTGTCAGCATCTGTTTTCAAGGTAAATTTTACCTATTTCGTGGTTTCCCATGGACCAACTAGAGTTTTGTCATACATAGGTCCACATATGATCGTATTTAGCCATTCCAATGGCTGATCATTTGCCCAACACTTCCATTCTAGTCCATAGTCACATCATGAAACCATATATATATACATAAACACAAATGGTCTAATGCCATACTCCACTTCTACGAGCCATTTTCGCATGGCTGTACACACATACATCACAAAAAGTACTTGAAAAACAACAAAGGGTAGTCCTATACATGCCATATCCAGAGTTTAACTAAAAGAGTACCAAAGGGCTTTGATAGTGTGGATGACTTCGACTTCGATGATCCCGAATCCGATAGCTAACGAACAAAATCTAGAAAACAAAGAGCCAAAGCAACGGGGTAAGCATTTTAATGCTTAGTAAGTTTCAAGTAATGAAATCGGCTTTGACTAAAGTATTACGTTCACATAGCTAAATGAATCACTTTATTAATACACATTCTTATAATCATACTTACTTCACACTTCATCAACATATACACACACAAGGTATCAACCTATCTAAGAGCCGAAAGTTCGTTAGTCTATTGAACGAATACTATTTCAAACGAATCGACTTTTCCGATGCACATGCAAACATACCTTATCGTTTGGGTTTTTCGAGCGTATTAATTGAATTTATTACAGCACAAAACGCTCACCTTCAAACCAAGTTTCTTCGGAATTTAGCCGGATATAACCACAAGCACAATTGCCTTCGGGTCTTAACCCGGGTATAGCAACTCGCACAAATGCCTTCGGGTCTTAGCCCGGATATAATCACTAGCATAAATGCCTTTGGGACTTAGCCCGGGTATCATTCAAATGCTCATGCACACATGTATCAAGAATCATGACACATCCATATTTCATTGTCGTTACTAAGGCTCAAACACAAAACATTTATCAAACCTTTCCAATTTCGACTCAATAGCCACACACAAAGAGCATGATTTCAATTGACTTTATAACGTAGTCCCTACGCACATTCGGCTATCCGCCATAATATGAGAAATCATTTCAATATAATTCAAGTAGGGTCACCCGGGTATAGCAACTAGCACAAATGCCTTCGGGTCTTAGCCCGGGTATAACAACTCGCACAAATGCCTTCGGGTCTTAGCCCGGATATAACAACTCGCACAAATGCCTTCGGGTCTTAGCCCGGATATAATCACTAGCATAAATGCCTTTGGGACTTAGCCCGGGTATCATTCAAATGCTCATGCACACATGTATCAAGAATCATGACACATCCATATTTCATTGTCGTTACTAAGGCTCAAACACAAAACATTTATCAAACCTTTCCAATTTCGACTCAATAGCCACACACAAAGAGCATGATTTCAATTGACTTTATAACGTAGTCCCTACGCACATTCGGCTATCCGCCATAATATGAGAAATCATTTCAATATAATTCAAGTAGGGTCATTACTCGAAGACTTACCTCGGATGTTGTCGAACGATTTCGACGGCTATTCGATCACTTTTTCCTTCCCTTTATCCAACTTTGGTCCTCTAAGCTCTTGAGCTAATTCAAACAAATTTACTTCTCAATCAAACACATCCATACGGCTACCATATACAATTCAAAAACCAATTCATTCAGATCATTTGTCCATATTTTAGCTTTTAGCATATTATTTACTTCATGATACATTCGCCTTGGCATAATTTCATTAAAATCCTATTAGCCACTTCACCAATCAATCATATCATCCCTAGCCGAATACACATTTTTTTCATTCATCCTTAACAAAATCTTATCAAGCTTAAATCCCCATTCCATCACTTTTAAAATGCCAATGTTACAAGAAATGTTACCTAAATTCACATTCGCAACTACACATACACAAGCCGATTTTCTTCCTATCATCCAATTTAACATGAATCACAAACCTAAACCCTCAATAGCTACTATGGCCGAAAGTCCTAGTAATGCCAAAATCAAAATTCCTAGCATGGGGTACCTAAAGAACTTGATAACTAGTTCAAATCTCAAAACATCTAACATACTTATCAAGTGTATACAACATTACCACCATTTTATCTCAAGTCATACTCATAAGCACATCCATCCAAACACATTCGTACTTAAACATCATTCCGCTTAACACCCATATCACATTTACTCATTAAAACATGAAGAAGGTAATCAAATTTCTTCACTAACAACCATGGCCGAATGCTTCATTCACCACCCAAGTCCAAAATTTTAACATAGGCTAATTAAAGAACTTAGTAATTAACTTAAATTAAGCTAAAATTCCAAAATCTAACATGAATTACTAACCTTGTTTTGAGCTTAAGACAACCGAATGCTATATCCCTTTCTTCCTTTAAGTTTCGCCAAGCTAGAACCAAGGATACAAGCTTTGTTTTCATTACCCTTTTCTTTTTCTTTCTTTTATTTATTACCTTTCTTTTGCATAAAATAATAGTCATTTAATTAAGATTTAATACATATTATATATATGTGACCATCATGGCCACCACCACTTATATAAAGAAGGGTATTTGACATGCAAAACCATTGTTTTGCATGCATGACTCAATTAGTCATCACACATTTCCTATCCTACTTTCAAAGTTTACTACTAGGTCCTTTTTAGTGAAATTCACATTTATAACTCTAAATCAAAACATCAAAAATGTCACACACGAATTAACACATATTATAGGCATCAAAATGAATATTAAATTATTTTTATGCCTCAATTTTGTGGTCCCGAAACCACATTCCGACTAGGGTCGTTTTAAGGCTGTCACAGTAGTCTTAGGCCTTCCCACTAATCTTATTTTCACTGTTTGTGCTATAAAAGGATTGAAATACTCTAGAATGACATATTTTTATGTATTAATTACATATTTATTTTGAGTATGATCCTATTAATTTGAGCTATTTATGGTTTTTATCTTGTAGGGACTAAATTGAAGGCCAAAAGAAATTTGGGGGCAAAAAGTGTGAATTTAAAGATAAAATGGGCCAACATGCGAAGTAGGAGAGAAGTGGTGCCATAAATGCAAAGTATAGAAGACTTGGAGGGCGAAAGTGCAAAGAAGAGATTTTATAAAAACAAGACTCTATTTAATTTTTAACTATATTAGGATAATTATTAAAGAGTATTATTTAGATTTAATTTTAGCATTTATCTTTATTTATCTTTAATTATCTTTATTTATTTGTATTTATCTTTTAGAATTTAAGTAGGAATAGACTAGGTTTCCTAGTACTATAAATAGGGGATGGAGTGACACAAATTTCACTCATCTTTTTTGTAAACACTCCCTCTCCCAAAAAGCTTAGCCTTATTTCTCTTCATATTATTCAATAAAAATTCTATTTCCATTACATTTATTTTTTTCCCCAAAAATCATGAGCCACTAAACTTATGCAATGAGGCTTAGAATCCGCGCTTAGCCTTCTCAACGAGTATTCATCGTTTCTCCGCATTACGGGGCTGACGCTTCTATCCATGTCCCTTAAAAGGTGATCTTTTCAACTTGTGCAATGAATGGCTACTTTGTGTGTTTTGGGAAGGTTGCACAGTCAGTTCGTTAGCTTACTACGTCAGACGTTGGTGAGCCCAAGAGACAAAATGGTGTGACATTCGCCATTGAGAAGTGATGATTTAGCATAAGAAGGTCCCACAAAAGTGATTGTTGGCTAGATTCAGGTTCCTCTAAATCATAAGTCTAAAATCTTAGAGCTAGTGGTCGTAGGCGTCCTCTTCCACTATAACTAGCTTATTCTATTTGAGAAGGATCACCTAAAAGCCAATGATTGAACCAAAGGCAGATCGAGACAACTGGAGGCTAGAATCTCTCCATAAGAAATCTTTTTCCTCAACTCTATTTATCTATACTATTTTAATTTTAATTTTCGTAATTTCAATTTAATCAAAACTTTTAATTCTATTTTTTTTATTTTTTTTCCAGGTACGCAGGATTTCTTGGGCACGACTCTGTCCAGGATTTGAAAGAAAAAGAACTTGTGCAAATCCAATCCCTAAGGATTTAACCCTACTTCCCTTATACTATTATTTTTCATTATTTTACAAGGATAAGATATTTTTGGTGCTCTCGATGACTGCATTAAGGGTTTCGATAACAAGCATGTTTTACTTTTTGCTTTTCTCTCTGTGTTCTATCCTATCTTTTTAATAAATTTCTTTTAAGTCATCTTCTCTAGAGGAGACGACGAAAATATCCAAAAGCTTGTCAAACGCCATTGATAAGTTCCAGCAGACTGGTAATTTTTGGGAAAACCCTTAAGATATTGTCGAGGAGATTTACGTATTTACTCTAGTACATGCATGATCAATTTATATTTGATAAAGGGTATGATAATTGTGATTGTTTCTTATTTTGATTAAGAAGCTAGAAATGGTCCGAGCAATAGAGGCAAATGACTAATAGAGTGTTGGAAAAAACGAGTTTAAAGAACACAACGAAAAATAAATTTAAGGAAAAACCATAGTTTTAAATTTTTTTCGAAAAAAAAAATATTGGTTGTGATATCTAAAATAATAAACAATTAATCAAAATTGTACCTTTTTTATTTGTCTAGGATGAGCACTTCGACTGAGTAGTTTTCTCCACTATCTTCAAGCTGACGTCTGTCGAGTGTGGGCCCCCTCCGAACCAAAAATTTTTTCACAAAAATTACCAGTGGGGGTGATTTTGCAATTTCTTTAAACATTTGGGTCAAGTTGTAAATAAAAAATATATCTAGAAATTTTCTGGAACAATCTTTTCAGAGAATTTTCTCTTGAATTCAAGTGTGTGAAAATAATGACCCAATGCTCTCTTGTATAGGGAGAGTTTAGAAAGTTCAACTATGATTAAACTTAATCACATTAATATTATATTAATATAATATATATCAAGATAAATATCGATTAAATTTAATATTAAATCATATTAAATAATAGAATGTTTATCTACAAGATAAACATTAAATTTAATTTAATATTAAAAAATCACTTTAATATTAAATTAATAAAATACTATTAAGATAAGTATTAAATTAAATTTAATATTAAAATAATATTATCTTTGGAATAACTAATTTGAAATCAAATTCTCTAGTAGAGTTCCAATAGGTGTGTAACTCTTTCATTGCTCAACCACTAATGCCCAACTGCCATCGGCCATCAAGATGTTGCCATTGCAACCATCAACATTATCGCGCACGATGATGTAGGCGTGGCACCCTTACGGCAACCCGAGCTGATTTGGCTACTGCTGGTTCAGTCTGGCTCAATGACGACCCGACGGGTCCAGTCTAGCCACTGGTTGGATCATTGGCCCAGTTTCACATACTGGCCCGATTCAACCAGTTTTTTGGGTCTTGGTCTCGATTTTGGGTGCCTAGGCCCAACTTAAAATATCAGGTCCAATTTTCAAGTTCAATTACCCATTGAGCTAATTGCCTAACTTGAAAATTAACTTCCAAAAATATCATATTAATATTAATATTAATTAATTTAATTTTACTTGATCAAAATTAAAATTTCCAAATATCACTTAGATTTTTCAAATTAATTTTTCAAGAAAATTTTTTAATCAAATTTTCTAGTTGAACAATTCTCACGACCACCTAATTTAATTCCACATCAAATAAATCGACTCAATTAAATTATTCCTAAAGTCGTAGAATTTTATTCTTATTCAAATGCAGTCTGATCGAGCTTTTGTTGAGCTAGCAGAGGGACCAATCAGATATATATAATTAGGCTTTAGTGATTGTAATTATGTCCAGAAGTATCGTTTCGGTAATTTGCAATTACTTAATCATAGAGTCAGTCCACAAGAAGTACCATGATTGAAAAATCTTTATTGATACTTTTTACGAAAGTAATTCACCCAACTGTTTTGTCCAATGACCTCGTCATGTGTGTGTTATCCTCATATGATATCCTAGATTCATTTGAGTTAAATCTGTTCACTCAATACAATCCTATTTTATGTCATTGCCACCATTGTATCTTTTTAATGATTAATATGATCACTGTCAACAAATGATTGTGATAAATTGCTCGTTCGAGAACAAGCAACCCATGGGCACGTTCCATATTTGTCAATCAAAACAATGTCAATGAGAAGATATCGTTAACTCTTTAATTGAGCTATGAATTCCACTATTTCTAGTAAAGCCATGCCATACACAAGTCATGTACCCAACATACCAGCTTATATCAAAGCATAAGCCTCCACTTATATCAAAGCACATGAGTTGCATACACATGGTCAGTGACTAACTTAGGATTTAGGTAAATCACACCATGAACATCACAAATGAATTAATTCACAAACGGATTCAAAATTAATCCATCTTGGGTCCAGTCCAATGTATCATTCTACCAATGAATACATCTATGTCTCTACTCGTGTAATCAACTGTTTCAATAGCCAAGACTAGCCATCTCCCCAATTGGAATTGGAAACTACATAATAATCCTTCTTAGTATTTGAATAGAATGCTCACTTTGATTCTTTTATGAGATTACGGACTCATTTAGATTTTCTACCAAAGTAAGTTGTCTTTCTCGCAATGTAAATGTTCTTTACAATGTCACTTATCTTCAGTTTGAACTTTAGAAAATCAATGAGCTAATATTTGCTTGTCACAATTTTTCTATGCATGCAAAATATAAAAAACATATATATAAAAGAAATAATAGTGAAATGTGAAATTAACTTTATTTATTTATTCATCATTCAAATAAATAGAAAACAGTTACATGTTTACTACAATATGGGCACATTTCCCAACATAGAGTAGATTCTATCTTGAAGGTTTTGATGAGTTTCTTTTTACTTCCTTTGGGTTTTGAAAACTCTATTATATGGAGTCATGTAAGGTAAGTTGCCTCTCTTGAATATACGTCAATGTGTGGTGTATTAACGAGTCAATATTATGGGTACATGGCCATTGTCACAATTAATGTCCACCTTGTGTGCTAGCCCATTATTAAACTATCTGCAATATGTGAATATGTGGAAAGAAACTTCATTTGTGATGCCTTTGGTAGGGAAAATTTATTGCAAATCGGATTGGCAGATCACGACTCAACCTTGCAGGAGAACATGTGTTTAATATGACAAGGAATATAACTAAAAATATGTGTTTCTAATTTCCAATTTATGGGCCTGAGGCTGGTAAAAGGTTGGGTTACAGGTAAACATATATAATTTAGGGAAGTATGCATGATTTACTGGCACGTGTCTACTGAGGATTTTGGGTTACAGTCGTTATGTGTGTGCCACTAGACTGTACTGGCAAATCGGTGTAATGTTACTGTAAGGCAGAGTTCGAAAAATGTCTTTATTTTTTATTAGATTAAGGTAACTTGATAATCATGTTGTGTTTATAAGGAACTCACTAAGTTCAAATCAACTTACTCCGTTACCTTTATTTCTCAATCAATTGAGTAGTAGAAGAAGATTCGTAGAGGGTTACATCTATAAGTGAGGTACTTATCCGTTTTATATCATGCATGGCTGTTCAGCGAAGGGCGTATTCATAGATTTTGTCTTTAATTTGTGTTTTCACTTCACGAATGTATTTTTTTTCTTAAAGTGTAATTGACCTTGTCTATATATATTCATGATCGCCAAATTCCCCTAATTTGTAGTTTTGAAAATTATCTTTTCCTAACTATATTTGCCTTTGATGATGGAGTTTAATTAATGAGTAGTTTAGTAATTCTTATTACTCTCCTTAAAGATATTATACCAAATGAGAAATGATTAATGGTTTTAATGTAAAGAAAATCCTTATAATTGTTTTTCTCAAATTTTGAACAAGTCTAGGGTTTTGAATCTGTCAGTAATGCCTCAGTTCATTCGAAAAACTGTTGGCGGTTTGGTATATGCCATATCTTTCTAACAGGCTAATGAGTGTACAAGTTTTTGGTATCAGAGTCTAGGTTTAGCCGATTCTCGAAAAATTAAAGGTTAAGTCCGCCCACCATGCATGATATATATATGGCTTTGTCCCTGTGTTTTAGATTTATTTAAGTTTTATTATAGTTTAGAAAGATTTCTGAAAGCTCACAAGAAGTAACATGAGAAGAGATTTAGATTTATGTGCTGCCAGCGCAAGGACAAGGTCCTACAACTGATTTGGGCACGACCAAAAATGCTGTTCATACCACTTTCGTCACTAAAATGAGCTAGAGGTTTGACCAGTTCCGGAGGACAGCCCAAACGCCCTAACCAGAGCAACCTCAACCTGATGTGGTACAACCAATACCTTTTGCACCTCCGACTCCATCCGCTAATCAGTTCAAAAGAGATATCGTGAGATAAACTCATAAGCATAGTGCTAAAAAAATTCTTAGAGATAAAAGTGTTGTCCTCGCTACAGTAGAACAGTGACTATCACTTATAGCCAGAGTGATTGCATAATTGAAATTTACCTCGACGGATAGTTTATTATGCATTTTTTTCTTATTAAAAAGAGATATGTATCAATAGTGGGAAACACTGATAAGTGTAACCTCGAAAAAAATCAATTGGGAGTTTTTCTTGATGAAGTTCAGAGAGAAGTATGTCAACCCAATGTATGTTGAAAAGATGAAGAAAGAGTTTATATACCTCAACCGGGGATAGATGTTGGTAATGGAACATGAACGAGAATTTTTCAAATTAAGGTGTTGTGTAAGAGACATGTTTCAGATCGAAAAAGGCCTTTTGTGATAAGTTTGAGTGAGGCTTAAGAGATAAAATTTTTCAAATTAAGCTGTTATTCAAGAAATGAATAGAGGGCAAGATAGGGAAAGGATGAAGCTGGGATTCTCTAGTCCACCATGATACGAACTCAATTCGGTGTTGATTCGAGTCGTTTAGATTTTGCTGGTCGTGAAATTAAGTAAGGCTTGGATTGTTTTCGAAATAAATTGAAAGAGGTTGAGAAATAGGTTCAAAAAAAGGTAACAAAGATGGTTTAGATGAAAGATGGATGAGGATTGGCTAAGGCCAAGATAGAACTAACAATATAGGAAATTGTTGACCCGAAACTTAAACAGCTCTTAGGTAAAAATGGTTGGGAATATAGCAAAGAAACCTTGACCCACTATCTAGCTAAATAGGAACCAAAGGTATGTTGAACGCCACACTTAGAAGCGATAAGTTCGATAAACAAGGATGGAAATGACACCACAAG
Organism: Gossypium arboreum; assembly: GCF_025698485.1. Lineage (NCBI taxonomy): Eukaryota > Viridiplantae > Streptophyta > Magnoliopsida > Malvales > Malvaceae > Gossypium > Gossypium arboreum. The sequence continues at coordinate 126,231,786 of NC_069072.1, read as the reverse complement.
ACTTAGCTTGATAAGTCAAATCAGTCCTAGAGAGAAACAAGAAGATTTGAATTCTCACAAGTATCAAATAATTCATAAATTGAGCAAAAGTTGTCTACAACTAGCTGAAAACAAAGTATTTATAGGCATGAGACAAGCCCCAGCCGAATAGACACACACACTTAGCTTAATTGAGCTATTAATGAACTTAATTGAGCTAATTAAAAACTACAAGACCTCCGATGAACTTTAAAATAAGAAATGGTAATGGACAGCATGTTTGGTCTTTCTATTCAACTAATAATTAACTCTAATGAGCTCACTAAACTTGATTCAATGCTTGATCAGCTAAAGAGTCATAACAGCCTTTTAATTTCTCCTTGGACAGCCAAATGAACAGTAGCCAAAAATTAATGTCATTTGGCACACGAACAACCCCCTTTGTGTGAATGCTTGAATATAAATGGTCAAAAGGTGTGAATGGATGAATTGGAACAGCCACCATCATGTGAAAATGTTTGGAAACTGAATGGGCTTGTGTGAACTCCTTGTCCATTGAACTCCTTAAACAGTCACTTGAAGAAGCTCATAACAGCTGCTGGTCTTAAATTTATCCCTCTTTTTAATTCCAATCAATGCACCAGCTGGATTCAGCTGAATGGTCAACTAAAAAAATCAATTAAAATTCAGTAAGGACACATTAACTAGCTCAATTAAGTTGTCTAAGTCCAAGACACTTTAAAGAGCTGTTTGGGCTAAGAAAAATTAAATAAATTTTAGGCAAATTAAATGGCTGTGCAAATTAATACAATTTAATTAAATAAGACATATTTAATGTCGGAAATACTTAGACATATTAAATAACTAAAGACACATTTAATACTTAAACTAAATATTATTTAAGTTTATTCCAACAACTAAGTAGCTCAAAATGTAGAAATTAAATAAAGCTAAATTTGAGCTAAAACCGAATTAGATTTTCTAGCAAATTGACGCACAAGCTAAAACCAATTAATGTTGAGCTTAATGAGCTTTGATGAGCTATGAACGAGCTGAATTATCTTGTAGCAAATTGCATGAAACACTTGAATCAGACATCTTTGGTTGTTTGATTATTCTAGTAATGGTTTCCAACCCAAGCTTGCTTAATTAAGGCCTGCACACAAATGAACAAACTAAAATTAAGCTTCATTTTGCACTTAGGCCCCTCTTACTTAGGCTAATCTCGATGGCGTCGAGTTGTGTCGTAACATGATGCAGTCATGATCGCATCATACCTTCCCTTTTGAAGACAATTTATCCTTAAATCGGGCCATTTGCTTGTGAAGAAACTCTCAAGGACTCAAACCCTGTTGTTCATGAGTCTAACAAAATCGTTTCCAAAAACCCAAGAACCACAAATGGTTCAAAAAGGAAGTAGGTTATTTGCATACCCTCCCTCTTTAGGAGGATACCACTTCGGCTTGTCACCTATACAAGAATGGAACCAATTAGTGACAAAATAAGTTATAGGCACAAAAGAACTTTCTGAAATGCTATTCATAAATAAATCAATGCAGGGATCAAAAATGGAAATCGATCTTATCTTTCGACAATGAATCAAAAATTCCTTCGATGGTAATATACCAGAATTACAAAGCATTTGATGATTATATTCTTGAAAATCAAAATCCCTTGGTTCAAGCTTAGATAATGACATAGAACAATATCCACCGGGATCAAAGATAAGGTTTTCTCTTTCCATTTCAATTTGACTTAATAACTTCTTAACTAACATCACAGAAAGGACACAAGACAAGTTAAAGTTATAATCACGCATAATGTGCTCGAATCTGTTAAATAATATAAAGCAACCTTTGGAATTAAATATTTAATTTTGGCTTTGAAAACCAACAAAATTCACATCTTTTGTTTTTGGAATTAAAGATAAAACTTGGAGCAAATAGAAGGGGTCAACACATTTATTCAAAACACAATTTTGATACTCACCTTTTCTTATCAACAATTTAGGACAACTTGCTCCGGGTTTAAACACATGATTTTGATCACTCATTTTAAAAAAAAAAAACCAAAGATTTTTCTTTCATCAACAACTTACACATATCAATCAAACAAGACTTAGGCATATAAACGTTCAAACAATCAATCTTCTCAAAATTCATCCGAACAAGCATATTACATGAGAATTTAGCACTACGACTCAAAAAAATCACATAACCATCACAATCAAATAGATTGAGCATTTCATGTAAAAACTCTTTATCAAACTTGATCAAATTTTGTAGACGTTGAGTTAATCTCACTTCACCAACAGGCTTGCCAACACAAAACAAATCATGAGAAAAACTCTTCATGCCACTAGCTGGAATGAATTCATCAACATTAATTATAGGATGACAATTAATCAAATAAAAGTGAGGAGATCTTTCAATCACTAAGTCACCAGCAATTACCTCGTCAACATTCAAATTTGGTTGTCGTGATTCAATGGCTAAAGAATCCTTACCTTGCTTACCTTTGAGCACTTGTGGTTTGATTTCACTTTCAACCTTACCTTTTTCAATCAAATGGAATCTTCTTTCATCAGGAAGGTAATGAAGTAGAAACTTATCACTCGAGTCTTTAAAACCCTGAAAAGAAAAAGTAATACGAGGGCAACTCACAGGTTGGTTAGTAAAAATGTTCCTCGCTTGTTCACTTTCATCCTTTCCACTTATTTCTTTTTCTAACTCATTTTCAAATATTCTCTCTTTTACCACAACAGTCGTTTCTTTTGCACTCTCATTTTTTTCTTCAATCTCACTCTCTTTTTCAATTTTCTTTTCTTGCTCATATGGTTTTTCAATCTCCATATATTTTTCCTTTCTTTCATTCTCTTTTTCTTTTTTGCTTTCTTGTTCTTTTTCGATTACTTTTTCTTTCATTTTTCTCTTCTCAATTTTATTATATATTCACTCATTTTCCCTTATTAACATTTTTGCTTTTCCTTTCTTTTTATTTCTTTTTGTCTCTTCTTTTCATTACAAGATGAAGATGATACAAATGAATCAGAATGAAAAGGCTCTCGTTAGGTATGAATGGAGTGACTTACATACGAAAAACGATCACCTTTTTGAGGTTGATTTCAGTGGATGATTACTTTGGTGCATTCGAAGGATTACTTGTTATTTCTTGTTCGTCACCTTGAAAAGCTTGAAACTCAAAACTTGCTTTGCTTTGTCTTGAATTCCTCGTTGAATAGGAATCATGATATGAATCTCTTCTCACCAAATCATTGGATGTTTGTCTCCGCGATGATCTTATTTTTGTCCCTCGACTTGAAGAAATTCACTCCCGTTGGACTCGTTCATCCAATTGCTTCAATCGTTCTTTTACAGGTTCCAATTTTCTTTGAAGCATTTGATCCACCTGGTGAAAGAATGCTTGATATGTTGGATTGGTAAAAACATCACCATAATCATCAACCATTCAAAACTACGAGACATAGTCTTTTATAACAAACCTCAGAATTCACTCACAAAGAAAATTTCATACACTTTTAGCTTTTATTCACTCGAATAGTCTCACTACACTCTTGCCTTTTTATGCTCAATCCACTTCTCTAAGTTCTCAATAGACTATTTAAACTTAGAAGTAGTGGATGTGGGTTGGTTTGCAAAAGTAATGATCGGTTTTGGGTAGGGAATGATGTTAGGACTAAAGGGTAGGCTAGAAAACAAAGATGGAAAGATTTAAATGTGGCCGAAATAGTTAGTAGTGATTGGACTGATTTGGGCAGTAAGAAAAAACTTCCAAGCTAACGTTTTTTTAATGAATCAAACGAATTGGTACACCAAAAAATTGTTCTTTACCCTTTGAACTTCAATTAATGCTGATTTTTATTTTGACAAGTTTTTTTCGATTTTTTTCAATTTTTTTTGATAAAATCACAATCCCGTAATGCTAAAACGTTGATACTTACTTCAATTTCACTAGCTCTGATACCAAATGATACGAACTCAGTTCGATGTTGATTCGAGTCATTTAGGTTGCTCGATCGTGAAATTAAGTAAGGCTTGGATTGTTTTTGAAATAAATTGGAAGATGCTGAGAAATAGGTTCAAAAAAGGTAACAAAGATGGCTTAGATGAAAGATGGATGAGGATCAACTAAGGTTAAGATAGAACCAGCAATATAGGAAATTGTTGACCGGAATCTTAAACAGCTCTTAGGTGAAAATGGTTGGGAATATAGCAAAAAAACCTTGACCCACTATCTAGCTAGATAGGAACTAGAGGTATGTTGAATGTCACACTTAGAAGTGATAAGTTCGATAAACAAGGATGGAAATGACGCCACAAGACTTAGCTTGATAAGTCAGATTAGTCCTAGAGAGAAACAAGAAGATTTGAATTCTTACAAGTATCAAATAATTCATAAATTGAGCAAAACTTGTCTACAACTAGCTGAAAACAAAATATTTATAGGCATGAGACAAGCCCCAGCCAAATAGACACACACACTCAGCGTAATTGAGATTTAGCTAATTAAAATCTACAAGACCTTTGATGAACTCTAACATAAGAAACGACAATGGACAGCATGTTTGGTTTTTATATTCAACTAATAATTAACTCTAATGAGATGAATAAACTTGATTCAATGCTTGATTAGCTAAAGAGTCATAACAGCCTTTTAATTTCTCCTTGGACAGCCAAATGAACAGTACCCAAAAATTAATGTCATTTGGCACACGAACAACCTCCTTTGTGTGAATACTTTAATATAAACAGTCAAAATGTGTGAATGGGAGAATTGGAACAGCCACAATCATTTGAAAAAGTTTGGAAACTGAATGGGCTTGTGTGAACAGCTCCTTGTCTATTGAACTCCTCAAACAGTCACTTGGAGAGGCTCATAATAACTGCTGGTCTTAAATTCATTCCTCTATTTAATGCCAATCAATGCACCAGCTGGATTCAGCTGAATGGTCACCTAAAAACATCAATTAAAATTCGGTAAGGACACATTAACTAGCTCAATTAAGTTGTCTAATTCTAAGACACTTTAAAGTGCAGTTTGAGCTAAGACAAATTAAATAAATTTCAGGCAAATTAAATGGCTGTGCAAATTAATACAAATTAGTTAACTAAGACATATTTAATACCGAAATACTTGGACATATTAAATAACTAAAGGCACAGAAACTAAATATTATTTATGTTTATTCCAGCAACTAAGTAGCTCAAAACGCATAAATTAAATAAAGCTAAATTTAAGCTGAAACTGAATTAGACTTTCTAGCAAATTAATGCACAAGCTAAAACTGATTAGTGTTGAGCTCAATAAGCTTTGATGAGCTATGAACGAGTTGAATAAGCTTGTAACAAATTGCATGGAACACTTGAATCAGACATCTTTAATTGTTCAATTATTCTAGCAATGGTTTCCAACCCAAGCTTGCTTAATTAAGGCCTGCACACAAATGAAAAAAACTAAAATTAAGCTTCATTTTGCATTTCGGCCCCTCTTATTTAGGCCAATCTTGATGACGTCGAGTTGTATCATAACATGATGTGGTTGGGATCGCATCACACCACCCTCGACAAATTTCAAGAGACTGAAAGATAGAAACTTTTCTGCTCCAAGGAGGGATTTTCCACCCTCGAGTTTTCGATTGGAAGGAAGTGTACGACAGGCCACCTCAATGGCGAGTATTGAAGGATCTAAGATGATAAGTGATCCAGTACGCGAGCACTATGGATGAAATCATAGGGGTGGCTGTTGGAAACAAAAGTGGCTTGTTTTGTTTGTGGATCAATGGATCATTAGATTAAGGATTGCCCCTCAAAGGCTGATATCATCTCAAAACAATCTGTACGAGGAGCTCCAAATACTCAATATGAGGTAAGATCTAGAGTAGTTAAAAAGTTAGGATCAATTTAGGAAAGTTTAAGATTTAGGGTTTAGGGTCAAAGCCCACTTCTGGGGTGTTCACTAGAGTTTATATGATGAAGGCTAAGTAAGATGAAAACATATCAAAGGTTATTACGGGTAAATGTTCTTTCTTAGGACATGACATTCATGAATCAATAGACCTTGGGTCAACCCATTCGTATATCTGTACAAAAGTCGAAGAGGGTAAGAGTCTAGATGTTGTTCCTCCTAAGACAAATGTGTTGGTGACCAACCCCCTTGGTTAAAGTACAATAGTTAATAGAGTAATCAGAGATTGTCCGGTGATTTCTGGTAAACACATCTTTTTGGTGGATTTATTGCTACTAAGTTTTCAAGAGTTTGATGCTATCATTGGGTTGGACTTGCTAACCAAACACAATGCCGTGGTAGACTCTCGAACTAGAGGCGTATGTCTTTTAGCTGTAGATGGAATAAAAGTCTTACCGCCTGACGTGCAAACCAGTTTGGCGAGTAGTGTGATTACAGTAATATCCGTTAGGAAGCTTATAGTTAAAAGCGCAAATGCATACCTGGTGATATTACGTATTCGACTAAGGTGAGGAAGAATATCAGAAAAGTACGAATTGTGAAAGAGTTTTCCGATGAGTTTCCTGATAAACTCCCACGCATGTCGCCAGACCGAGAGGTGGAGTTCTCACACTCGTGGTGTGTAACGGATGGATGGGTAGGATCTTTGCATCGTTTCTTATAAGCATGCCCGTGCATATAAAATTTGTTTTACATATGATGCCATGTTTCACTATAACTTGACTGTTTGAATGTATTCATATTGTTTATTTTGTTAAGACTCACACTGAGCTTTCCAAGCTCACCCCTTTAGTTTACTTCTAACAAATAACCCTCAAGGTTACTCAGACTCAAGAATTCAGAGGTTTCATTGCCGATTTATTTAATAAAGTATTTTTAATTTTACTTTATTTATTATGATTTTTATTTTGGGACTGTAGATTTTGTTAAATATGGACTGTGGCATGGGTTGTTTTTATTTGGAATTTCCATGCATGGAACTCTGGTTAAAAATCGATCAATTTTAATAACTAGCTTAATATGAATTAAAACACGACTTTTCGCACAAAAATTAAAGGCATCACTTTTTTCGTTGCGTAATAGTGAAATGGAGTTTTTAAAGGCAAAAATGATGAAAACAATCATGTTTTTCTTTAAAATGACACGAAACTTAAATAACTGGACTTTAAGTCATTCAACTTAATAATCTAACATTTTTGCAATCCTAGGAAAACTACTCCAAGTTTTTCTAATAGTCGGAAAAATAATCGTTAATTTGAAAGTGGAACAGATTACTTAGCCATTTTGATGGCTAATGTAGCCTTCAGAATTTGACTATAACATCTGGGTCGGGTTTGGGAAGTTACAATTTTTTATTTGAGGAAGCTTTGGAAGTTTATATATATATATATAAATTTTTGGTTATTTTCATGAATATGGAAAAAATGTGATCATGGAGAGAAATGGATTTCCAAGCAAATTAGAAGGTGGATTCAAGTGCATGGAGGCTTGATTTTGTGATTAGGTACACTTGGATAACCTTACTTTCTCCTAAGCTAGTGTGGATAGTGAATTGCTAGAATTGTGTAATAAATATGGAAATGGTTAATTAATCAATGCGTAATGCCACAATTTTATTTTTGAATTTGGCATTGGACCGAGATAGATTCAATTACAATTTTAGAATAAATTATTTTGGAAATTGAGTTTGAAGGATAAATTTTATATTTTAGAAAATATAATGGATTATGGAATTATTTGAAATTTTAGTTTAATTTTGAGACTAATTTGATTTCTATTTTGTTTTAAGGATGAAATTGAATTTTTCATCTATTTATAAGGGAGTAATCTTGTAATTTACCCTTTTATATTTTAGTTTTGTTGAAGAGAAAGGAAAGAAAAGGTAGCCATGTGTATTTTTTATCATTAAGTTTTATTATTATTATTATTATTATTATTATTATTATTCAACAAGATTTTGATTTATTTTAAGAAATTAAGTAATTATTTGGGTGCTTAACTGGGCTAAGGATTAATTTAGAAGAAAGGTTAAATTGGGTGTTTAAATAATTAGGGACTAAAGTGAGTAAGGATAATAATGAGATGACTTTATGTTGCAATTTTTCAAAGGACTCCTCAATAAATTTTCCCTAGGGCAAATAGACGCATAATGCGCGCCTTTTTCTTCCACATTGCCACATTTTTTTCGACCAAGTCAAATACTTTTACCAATCAAACCCTTGCTTACTCAACTTCTAAACCAATAAAATATTCCTCGATTTCCTTTAACCAAAGAATTAAACTTTTCACCCCATCTTCCCAGCCACCTTCATGTCCCTTGACTGCCTATCACCCCCACACTGTGCCTTGCTTCAGCCTTATTTGTTGCACTTTCTTTCCAGCAACCGGCACACCACGCGATCCTGTACTTTCATCCATTGTTTCATCGATCAGCGCCCGCCTCCTTTGCACCATTTATAGTCACCGTGCAGCCCTCAAAATTTTCCGTGGGTCGAATACTTTTCATTTCGTGCTTCTATTGTATCTTACAATGATTAAGGTTCATATTGTTGAGAAACAGGTTAATGGTTAGTTAGTTAGTTAGTTTAATCTATTAGTTAATTAGCAGGAACTCTATAAGTTTGAAAGGATGTGCATTTATTGAACAGACTCTTAATGAAATAATTGGATACTTTGTATCATTTTTTAGCGTTTTTCATCATGGTCTCAGATCTTGGTAATCGTCGTATTCCAGCATTTTCTGATCGTTGTCTTGTTGACCATTCACAGTTGCTCAAGAACTATTTCTAGATGCCTCAGTCTATTCCAGTTTGCAAGATTGATCTTGGTTTGGTTCTGGGCTGGAAAATTATTTTAGTTATTCTTGGTTAGGGTTTATACGCCCAAATACAGTATTAGGGCAGAGTCTTGTTACTTCTTTGGGGCTCATTTCATTTTTTGTTGGTTTCATCCTCGTCGAATTTCTCTTTCCAACGCTAGAAAATTCTGAAAATGGTGACTCCTTCTCAGTCAATCATTGATTTTAATCACCCTCTTTGTCGAAAGCATTTTTTAAAGGGATGTGTGAAAAATGGGGATCGACTTTTGAAAAAACGAAAACGAGAGTTGCCACCAACCTTTTTAGATGTGATTGGATCACCTTATAAAACGTTTTGGTCTACAAAAATTAAGAAAACAAGTTCGAGAGTTGGTTACATACGAGGACGGATTAGCACCCTTGCAACGCCCAAAATTGGTACCAAATTGAATAGTTTTCTGTCTTAACATCAAAAAATTTGAAAGGATTTAAAAATAGGATCCCTTTTTTAAAACCAGGATTATTTAAGTTGAAAAATCGAGATTCCTTAGCTCAAAGAATACAAACATCGATCCAAAGATGATAGGACACGATATTCTTAAACTCTCAGAATCGAAATCATCTCGTGATTTACAAAATCTATTTTGAAGGATACTTTAGGCATTTAGACAAACGGAAATCGCAACTCAAGATGTTAGGGCACTATTTCCTAATTCCTAAATACTGAAAAACAATGCCTCATTTTAGAAAAACTTTTGGATAAAATATGACAATTATATGAAATATATATTTTTAAAATAATGATTTGAGTAAAATTTAAAATAATTTACTAAGAGTAATACTAAAAAAATTATTAAAAAATGAAAGAGTTTGATATGATACTAAAATTATTAAAAAATTAAAATATATAAAAAATCAGGAAACATGGATTAAATCAAAATAAAAAGGTTGAAAAACAAAGATGAACAAAGAATAAAATAAGAACAGAATAGTAGAAAATAAGAACGTAAGAGGGAGAGAAATTTGAGTGAAATCTCTAAAAACTTTTTAATATTTCCCAAAACTCCAGTGTGTTTACAATGAAGGGAGAGGCCTCTATTTATAGTTGAACCTCCTCAAATCAAATGATTCAGATCAATTACATCAACGGTTAAGATTAAAAGGTATCTACAAATTAAATCTCTAAGATTACAAAATCATATCTTCTAAGATTGCATATCATATCTAAGATTATATCATATCTAAGATTGCATATCATTGAAGATTATATTTCCATATGAGTCAAGCTTGTAGATGGACCTTAAATCTTTTCAAGTAATGGGCCATTCCGATCGGGCCAAATTATATTTGTAATTCTGGATTGAACTTGGACTTCGTTTTTTTTTTTTGGTTTATTATTTTTGTTTTTGGACTTATTTCTGGGCCCGGGTAAAATTGAGTGTCTACAGCTGCCCCTCTTTGATCATTGCTGTGTAACAGGAATAGAGCAAAGACTATAAAAGGACCAATTTTGCCCGGGCTCACCGAGTCTTGAGTTCTTGATCCTTGATCTTTTTTAAATGGCCTCTTGACGGCTTTAATCTACTTCACTGCAACTCAGGAAGGCGATATCTGCTATCTTTGATCTGCTCCCCATCTAATACAGAGACGCCAAATCTGATATCTTCGATCCGCTCCCGCCTAATCTGAGATGCCAAATCTGCTTCTTCAATCTGCTCCCAATCTAATACAGAGATGCCAAATCTGTTATCTCCAATTTGCTCCCCGTCTAATACAGAGATGCCAAATCTGTCATCTTGGATTTGCTTCGATGTAAACACATGAAGGTCAGATCTGCTATGTCTTTGATTTGCTCCCCGTCTAATACAGAGATGCCAAATCATCTTGGATCTGCTTCAATGATGGTCCAATCTGTTATGTCTTCGATCTGCTCCCCGTCTAATACAGAGATGCTAAATCATCTTGGATCTGCTTCAATGAAGGTCAGATCTGCTGTGTCTTCGATCTGTTCCCCGTCTAATACAGAGATGCCAAATCATCTTGGATTTGCTTCAATGAAGGTCAGATCTGCTATGTCTTCGATCTGCTCTTCGTCGAATATGGAGATGCCAAATCTGTTTCTTTGATTTGTTCTCTGATAGTACAGAGATGCCAAATCATCTTAGATCTGCTTCAGTGTAAACACATGAAAGCCAAATCTGCTATGTTTTTGATCTGCTCCTTGTCAACGCAAGGATGCCAAATCATCTTGGATCTACTTTGATGTGAAGACATCCGAAGGTTAGATCTGCTATGTCTTCGATCTGTTCTCTGTCGAATATGGAGATGCCAAATCTGTTTCTTCGATTTGTTCTTTGACAATACAAAGATGTTAAATCATCTTGGATCCGCTTCAGCGTAAACACCTGAAGGTCAAATCTGCTATGCTTTAGCCTGTTACCCTACTGTTTAGGGGGTTAAGGCGCATCAATCTTCATTGTCCCTTGAAGGACATAACCTGTATAATGTGTATGAGTTCATGCCTAATGATTAGGATGCTATGATTGAAGTGAGTCAAATGCTCCTAATTAAACCTGTTATAATGCAAAATGTTTTTGAATATGACCCCTATTCCAGACGTCACCACTCATTCTTTCGTCGAAGTTATCCTTATTTCTCTCGAAGTATCATTCCTACTCAGCCTGTGGGTTTGTACCATTCTTCAAATGCTATGACCCACCAAAAATGTCTGTAAGATGATCCTCTCTTAGGATCGAATCGTTTGATTTGTCCAATCATCATTTTGGACTAAAGAAAGAATTTCCTCGAGTTCTTTCAAACCTCACTTACGTGAATTCTTCGAACAGTTGTTCTGTTTTAGTTTCTTGTATTATCTAAAAATTTCTAGAGTAATGAGCAAAACTTCATTTATGAAAATTATTTAGTTCATCTATCATTATTTTAATGCAACATACTTTAAGAATAATGGAAGATGAATTTAATCTTGAGAATAATTAGATTTGAATAAATTTGTCAAAAATACAAAGGAAATTAATCTGAAAGCCTATCATTGAGAAGAAAAAGAATCTAAAGATAGCAAACAGGACAAAAGTTAGATGCCCTAGATATCGTCGCTTGAGCGTTTATATGCTAGCTCCATGAAGACTTTCTTGAATTCAACATGTGTTTAAAAGATCCAAAGTACTTTGTTGATGCCCCGATATGCAACGTGCTTCACTCTTCGTTGAATCAGATATAGCAAGATTACAGTGTGCTCTTCAAAATTTGAGCTGCCCTTTCGAGTTTTCAACTCAAAACCCCTTTGGTCATAAGGCACCCTTTGCGGGTTTTCACCTTGGCCTCTCCATTTTTTTTTTGAAAACTCAAGGCGCCCTTTGCGGGTTTTCACCCTGAATTCTTCTCTCCTTTAGACAAAGTACTTTTTGACTGAGTCTGAATTCAATGGATTGGGCAAACTCTTCCCATCCATTTCCGTTAAGATCAATGCACCCTCAGAGAAGGCCTTCTTCACGACATATGGCCCTTCCCAATTTGGCATCCATTTTCCTCTAAAGTCCTTCTGAATAGGGAGGATATTTTTCAGCACAAGATCCCCCTCGTGGAATTCTCTTGGTCGCACTTTCTTGTCGTAAGCTCGCATCATTCACTTCTGATACATCTGACTATGACGAATGGCCTTTAGCCTCTTTTCCTCAATCAAGTTCAACTGATCACATCGGGATTGTATCCATTCAACTTCATTCAACTTTATCTCTGACAAGACTCGAAGAGACAGTATTTTCACTTCAATGGGTAACACTGCTTCCATCCCATAAACCAACGAGAAAGGAGTTGCCCCGGTAGAGGTTCTGACAGACATTTGGTAAGCTAAGAGTGCAAATGGTAACTTCTCATGCCAGTCTCTGTAGGTTTCAGTCATTTTCCCCACTATCTTCTTGATGTTTTTGTTAGCAGCTTCCACTGCCCCATTCATCTTTGGACGATACGGCGAAAAGTTATGATGTTTAATCCTGAACTGACTACAAACTTCTGCTATTGTTTTGTTGTTCAAGTTCAGTGCATTGTCTGATATGATCCTTTCAGGCATATTATACCGACAAATAATCTCTTTCTTCAAGAAACGACTTACAGCCGACTTAGTAACATTCGCATAAGAAGCAGCCTCTACCCACTTCGTGAAGTAATCAATAACCACAAAAATAAAGTGATGCCCATTTGAAGCTTTTGGTGATATTGGCCCAATGACATCCATGCCCCACATAGAAAAAGACCATGGAGAAGTCATAACGTGTAGAGGTGAATGTGGTACATGAATCTTGTCCCCATAAATCTGACATTTATGGCATTTTTTGGCATAGTTGATACAATCCCCTTCCAAAGTAGACCAATAATATCCAAACCTCATGATTTGTCTAGCTATCGTGAAACCATTAGCGCGCGTCCCACAAACACCCTCGTAAACTTCTTCCAATATTAACTTAGCTTCCACGGTGTCAACACATCTCAACAGTACTTGGTCCTTTCTTCTTTTGTACAAGATGTCCCTATCTGAAACGTAGTCGTAGGCTAATCTCCTTAAAGTTCGCTTATCATTTTCAGTTGCCTGTTCTGAGTATTTACGATCTCTCACATATCACAATATATCCTGATACCAAGGGTTATCATCCTTTTCTTCTTCCTCAATGTTACAACAGTGAGCTGGAGCTTCGAAGATACTTATCTGAATGGGTCTCATCTCCTCCTATTTATTCACTTTAATTATTGAAGCCAAGGTTGCTAGAGTATCTGCCATCTGGTTTTCGTCTCGTGGGATATAATTGAAAGTGATGTCATCGAACTCCTCAAGTAACCCTAAAACTACCTTTTGATAATTGATCAATTTAGGATCCCTTGTCTTCCATTCACCTTTAAGCTAGTAAATTACCAACGCGGAGTCTCCATAAACTTCCAAGGTTCTTATTCTTCGCTCTATAGCCGCTCGGAGTCCCATGATGCACGCTTCATACTCAGCCACACTTGCACGTGAATGGATAATAATCACCATTTGGGGATACCAAGACTGCCCCAATTCCATTTCCCACTGCATTGGATGCCCCATCAAAGCTCAACTTCCAAGGATAATCCTCTGTAGTTGCTACACACATCAACTCCTCATTTGGGAAATCAAAATTCAACGGCTCATACTCTTCTAGAGCTCTACTAGCTAGAAATTCCGCTATCGCACTTCCTTTTATAGCCTTCTGGCTCACATAAACTATGTCAAACTCTGAAAGTAGAATTTGCCACCTCGCCATTCTTCCATTCAAAGCTGTTGACTCCATCATATACTTCAGAGGATCAAGTTTTGAAATAAGCCAAGTAGTATGATACAACATATATTGCCTCAACCTTCGAGTCGTCCAGATTAAAGCACAGCACAATTTCTCAATTGGCGAATATCTCATCTCACACTCTGTGAATTTCTTGCTGAGGTAGTATATCGCCTTCTCTTTTCTTCCTGACTCGTCATGTTGGCCAAGCACACATCCCATAGAATTGCTAAACACTGATAAGTATAGAATTAATAGTCTACCTAGATTAGGTGGAGATAACACAAGAGCATTTAACAAGTATTGCTTAACCTTATCGAAAACACTCTGGCATTCCTCATCCCAAGTACCTTGGTTGTGTTTTCTAAAGAGGCGAAATATAGGGTCACATTTCTTAGTTAATTGTGAAATAAACCGAGCAATATAATTCAACCTTCCAAGAAAACCCCGAACTTCTTTCTGAGTATGCGGTGAAGGCAAATCTTGTATGGCTCTAACTTTGTCTGAATCAACTTCTATTCCTTTTTCACTGACCACAAAACCTAGTAACTTCCCCAACCTGGCTCCAAAAGTGCATTTTGTCGGATTAAGTTTTAACTGAAACTTCCTTAATCTCAAGAAAGTTTATTTAAAACCTCAATATGTTCCTCCTCTGTTTGAGATTTAGCAATCATATCATCAACATACACCTTAATTCCCTTGTGCATCACATCGTGAAATAAGGTCACCATAGCACTTTGGTATGTTGCCCCTGCATTCTTTAGCCCAAAGGGCATTACCGTGTAACAGAAAGTCCCCCACAAGGTTATGAAGGTGGTTTTGTCTATGTCTTCAGGATGCATCTTTATCTGATTGTACCCTGAAAAACCATCCATGAAGGAGAATAATGAATATCCCGCTGTGTTGTCTACCAAAGTGTCTATGTGAGGCAGAGGGAAATTATCTTTTGGGCTAGCTTTGTTCAAATCCCTGTAATCAACACACATTCATACCTTCATATCCTTCTTAGGAACTGGTACAATGTTAGCTACCCATTAAGAATACTTCCCCTCTTGTAAGAATCCTGCATCAAGCTGTTTTTTTACTTCATCTTTTATTTTTAATACGATATCTGGTCTCATTCTTTGCAACTTCTGTTGAACTGGTTTACAATCCTGTCTTATTGGAAGATGATGCAACACAATATCAGTATTTAACCCTGGCATATCTTGATAAAACCATGCGAAGATATCCTTGAACTCACGTAACAACTCAATCAGTCCTTGCCTTATATCATCAGCAATATGCGTGCCAATTTTCACCTATTTCCCTTCCTCTAGGGCTACATTCTCTATTGCCTCTTTCTCATGGGGCATGATTTATTTCTCCTCCTGTTTTACCATTCTCAACAGATCCGGAGACACATCACAATCCTGGACATCTTCAAAATCCTGACATTCCTCTAAACACATGTCTTGCTCACAAGAGAAATCAGGATTTGTAATATCAGTGCTCATGTCATTGATATCTAGGGTGTAACATCCTGATTTTCGGGTTTTTTCACGATTCTCGATATTTTAGTAAAGTTTTTAAAATTTGGTATTTGGTTGTGGAATTCATATTTGAGTAGGTAAATGGGCTTATGGAAGGCCCATGTGCTGGCCAAAACCCGGTGGAATTTTTGAATTTTGGACTTAAGAAGTTAGGGGCCTTGGATAGGTGGTCTTATTAAAATTTATGGGTGAAATGTAACACAAATGAGCCTTTGGTAAAGTGGCTAAGTGACGCCACTAGGGAGCTATAAGACTGGCGTGTAAGTGGTTGGGGGAAGACCTGGGTTCAATTTCCTGTGATGGTAAAAGGTAATGTTATTTTTATGCTTGTGCATGCTAGAGTTTAAAGCTAGATAGAACTCTGTGGGGGAGTTTGAATCAGTCAAATGCATGAATTAAGGAGGGATAAGGGGAGAGATTTTAGGGATTTGAGAGGAGGATAGAGCTTAGTCGAATTGAGGGGATTAGAGAGGGGATTTCGGCAGAGGGGTTTTTAGTTAGGGATTTTCGGCAATAGGAATTAGGGTGTGCCGTTTTCTCCTTTTGGTGTAGTCTTTTCTCTCTTTTTTCTTTTTCAGTCGAATCTACCATCTCTCCTCTCATATTTTCTTCCTTTTCCTTCTTCCAAACCAGCCCACTACTTCCCTCCATTTATCTACTGTTTCTTTCCCTTACCTCCACTTCTGCCGAAATACCGCAAAAGCTGAAATCTGTGAAGCTAGGTGGTGCTGATTTCTTGTTGACCAGCAAACCTCTTTTTCTTTTTCACTTTTTAGTGGTCAATTCTCTTATATTCTAAGGCATAGACGGATTCAAGAAGAGAGACTGTGGTAAGTGCTCGAACTCTAAACGATTCCTATAGTAACTGTTGACAAAAGCCGAAACCCCTACAGTTTAGGAGATGGCCGAATGTGGGTATAGGCTCTATTTGGTTTTTCTTTAATCTTTTTATGGTTTGTTTAGTGGAGGAGCAGCAAGGTGTACGGTCAACTTGGATTAGTTTGGATCATCGGAGTGGCTAAAGCTAGTCATCAATTTCGGCAAAGGTAAAGTTCCTAAGGCCATTATGGAGGGTAGCCGAATGTGTAAATGCTGATATTAGATGGTTCACGATTTGGTTCAATTATTATGAGCTAATCTATTAAAGGTTGATTATAGGAGAAATCGTGTAGGAGATCTCGTCAAGGAATATCGCAAAACAGGTGTGTAACGAACCCTTTTTCATAGCTTAAAACGATAAATGTCGAAAAGCCGAAATGCTGAAATTTTGGCATTTCGAGGACTTGTGAGCAAGCGAACGCTTATTGGTTAGTTAGATTCACTAAGTTGATAATCGAGACCGTTGGAACAGGTAAGAGCATGATTTTTGGCATGACGATAAGTTGGGCCTCGACGGGATGAAGTTGGGCCCAATGGGCTTTCGGGCCCATTTGGGTAAAATTGGTAGAGAATGAAAACCTATTAAATTGCACATTAAGACGGGTAAAAACATTATGGAATATAGGCTAAATGGGTCTAGATGACAAAATCGGCTATGTAGGGCCCATTAGGGGTTTTTGGCCCAATAACTCGGTTTCGCTTAAAATGGGCCAGAATCGTTGTTTAAAACATAAGAATGGTTAGTAACTAATAATGAACATGGAAAACCCTAATATTTGGTAAAATTATGAAATTACCTTTATAATATGAAAATGACTGTTTCGCCCCTAGCTAAAAATAACCATTATACCCCCAGGGTTTATTTGTAAATTTGATATGTGGGATATGATATACATGATTGATATGATATGCACATGATATGTATGATATGCACATGATATGTATGAAATGCACATGATGTAATCATAAATGCATTGGGTTGGGTTTTTATATGGATGGAGGAAGTGCAAAAAGGGCTTATGCCCCAGTTTATTTAAAAGGGCTTATGCCCTAGTTTATTGAAAGGGGCATATGCCCCAGTTTACCGAAAAGGGCTTTGCCCCAGTTATTAAAGAGGCTAGGCCTCCAGATATATGATAAAGTAGCTATGCTGCCAGTGGTGTGTTGGTTGGGTGGGTTGAGTTATTCCCCACATGGTGTGTTGGTTGGTATGGGTGGAGAGTAGCGGATGGTGGGTTGAGTAGTCTCCCCAAATGGGCTTGCATATATTCATTGATATTACATGTGATATTGAAATGGGCCTATGGGCCATACAGTTTACAGTAAAGGCTTCGAGCTAGTAATATGAAATATGAAAAGGCTTCGGCCCATATACGCTGAGATTGAAGTTGGGCTTAGGCCCAGTAGGCTGATATTGCTTTGGGCTCTGAAAGGGGCTTGTTACACATTGAGTTTCCAAACTCACCCCCTTTCCTGAACCTTGCAGGTGTGCCTTAATTTGGGGACTTGGAGCCGGAGGGGATTCAGAGTGGCCACGGTGATCGCCTTTGGGCTTTTGAATAAGTGTTTGGTTTTCATAAAGTTTGCTTTATTTATTATTTATTTTTGGGTTGTAATAAGGCCATTTTGACTTGATTTTCTTTCTTTTCGGGATTATTTTATTTTAATAACTTTAACTGCATTTGTTAATAAATGGGCTAGACTTAGGACGTGTTTTCAAAATGATAATTGTTTTTAAAATAACACCACGCCACGATTATCCGATTTATCAAAGATTTCAACTTAAATAAATTATAACCCGATTTAACTAAGTGTGGCAATGGTTGTGGACATGTCTAGGATTGGATCTATTCGAAGAGCTTGGTACTTAAGCAGCCTTCATGGCTCACCTCCTCTGTCACGGATTCCTACCTGGTGCCCAGCTCCCATTCACTTTGTTAGTTTAACAAAAGTTGGTTTTTAAAGCACTAAAACGAAACATGGATTTTTAACTTCAATGTGGCACGTCAGATTCAGCCATAACGTCTGGGCCGGGTTTAGGGTGTTACATTTAGTGGTATCAGAGCCTAGGTTGCAACAACTCGGCTATGGATCGGGTCCGAAAATTTTTTCGTAAAAAATTTTACCAAGAAGGGTATTTTTAGGAAATAGTTTTGAAAAGATTTTCTCAAAAATGTTTTATAAAGGTATACATGATAAAATGGTTTATGTTTTTCTGGGTTTTTAAAATAGGTCTAAAATCGAGAATTTCAAAACAAAGATATTTTTTTTGCAAATTTTAAAAAAATCTATTTTCTGTGATTAAATACATGGTTTGCGATTTTTGGTTTGGAGAAAGAAGTGGCGCACTGAATCCTTGGCACCAAGTGTGTAAGTGTATTCTCTTTACGATATGTGATAATGATATAATGCTATAAATAGAACTGAGACCCAACTATGATACTTTAGATAGGGTAGAACTGAAAAAAATCATAGGAATGAAACTGTAGCTAGGCTACGACTATGCGAAAACAATCCTTGAACTCTTATATTTCTATAAGACATCTCGTAATAAACAATTGAACATTATGCTAATATCATAAAATTCGTAATCAGATAAGTCGATATGAGTACAACAGGAACTCGTGGACGAGGCCGCGGACGTGGTCGCGGAAGGATGCAAGCTAAATCTTCATCCTCAGGGCATAGGCCAGCTGATAAGGCATCTGTGCCACAGGTAACAGAGACTGGTTTTATGATCGGGCTGCGGGGGATGATGCTTTGTCCCAAGCCATGTTAAGGGTTTTAGAAAGAGTTGCTGGAGCTAGCACTGGGACAGTGAATAGGGGATCCATATCGGAGCGACTCTGGGCCAACGGAGCAGAAGTTTTTAGGGGCATATCAGGAGTAGCCCCAAATGTGGCTGAATATTGGCTAGAAGCAACAGAGTGAATCATGGACGATTTAGATTGCTCTGTGGAGCAAAAGTGAAGGGAAACGGTCATTTGCTACGTGATTTGAGGCATACCGATGGTGGATCACCGTAAGGGAGAGTACCCCAATTGAGCGAGTAACCTGGGAATTGTTCAAAACTGCTTTTAAGGGGAGGTATGTTGGAGCTAGTTATGTGGATGCTCGTCGGAAGGAATTTTTTAATCTGACTCAGGGTAATAAGACTGTCGCGGAGTATGAGGCAGAATTCTTGAGGCTGAGTCAATATGCCAGCGGGATAGTTGCAACTGAGTATGACCACAGTGTTCGGTTTGAGGATGGCCTCCGCGATGAGCTTAGGATATTAATAGATCCACAGAGGGAGCGTGATTTTGGTACATTGGTAGAGAAGGCTAAGATAGCCGAGGAGGTAAAGCGGACTGAGTGGCAGAATCGTGAGAAGGATCGACCCAGATTTAAGAGGGATTTTACACCCTCAGGTGCTACGAATCAGAATGTTAAAAGAGCAAGGATGGAGGAACCAGTTTGAGCAGTTCCAGTAAATACTTTTAGACCGCAGGTTTGCAGGGACTGTGGTAAAGTGCATATGGGGGGGTGCTGGAAACAAACTGGAGCATGTTTTCAATGTGGGTCCAAGGTGCATAAGTTCAGAGAATGTCCTCGAAGAATAGCTCAAGAACTAGCTGCGGAGCAAAGGGATGTCCAACCACAGCAAGGAGGACCACCACCACAGAGAGGTTGTGGGCAAGGGAGAGGTGGCAATAGTAATGGACGAGGACGTGGGGCACCTGGAAAGGGTGCTGGACATGATGAAGCTCGACAGTCAGCATTGGTTTATGCTGCACGATGCCGTGAAGAGGGTGACGCTCTTGATGTTATAACTGGTATGTTCTTCATTCATAGCACGCCTTGCACTGCTTTGATTGATATGGGTTCCACTCACTCGTATGTTGCTTGTGATGTATCTGGGAAATTGGGTGTGCTTCCTGAGGAGACTGTGGGTGGGGTATCGGTGATAAGCCCTTTAGGACACTCGGTTAAGGTAGATAAACTCTTTAGGGCGGTGCCTTTAGAGACACAAGGTAAGATTTTTGAATGAGATTTGATGGAGCTGCCATTTGGGGATTTTGATCTTATCTTGGGAATGGACTGGCTAACTAAGCATAAGGCGACGTTGGATTGTGCTGCAAAGAGAATGGTACTAAGAACTGCCAAAGATAAGGACATAATGGTTATAGGGGAACGAAGGAATTATTTGTCCAATGTTGTTTCGGCTTTAAGGGCCGAGAAGTTGATGCGGAAAGGTTGTGAGGCGTACTTGGCTTTTGTAAGTGAAACTAAACTGGAGGAGATAATGGTAGAGTGGGTTAGGACCATTAAGGAATTTCAAGATGTATTCCCAGAGGAACTTCCTGGATTACCTCCGAACAGAGAAGTCAAGTTTGGAATCGATTTGTTACCTGGTACAGCTCCTGTGTCCATTGCGCCTTATAGGATGGCACCAAAGGAGTTGGTGGAATTGAAAGCTCAAATTCAGGAACTGTTGGATAGAGGGTTTACAAGACTAAGTGTTTCCCCGTGGGGTGCACCAGTGTTGTTCGTAAAGAAGAAAGATGGGACTATGCGAATGCGTATTGACTATTGGCAGTTGAATAAACTGACCATCAAGAACAAGTATCCGTTACAAAGAATCGACGATCTGTTCGATCAATTAAGAGGAGCCTCGGTATTTTCTAAGATCGACCTCCGGTCAGGATATCATCAATTAAGAGTCAAAGAAGTGGATATTTATAAGACGACATTCAGGACTCGATATGGTCATTACGAGTTTCTGGTAATGCCTTTTGGTTTGACTAATGCACCGGTAGCATTCATGGATTTAATGAATCGGGTGTTCCAGCCATACTTGGATCGGTTTGTAGTCATTTTTATTGATGATATCTTGGTGTATTCGAAAACGGAAAAGAAGCATGATGAGCATCTTCTTGTTGTGCTGCAAGTACTAAGGGAACTTTATGCAAAGTTTAGTAAGTGCGAGTTTTGGCTGAAGGAAGTCACTTTCTTAGGG
This sequence comes from Gossypium arboreum, assembly GCF_025698485.1. NCBI lineage: Eukaryota > Viridiplantae > Streptophyta > Magnoliopsida > Malvales > Malvaceae > Gossypium > Gossypium arboreum. The sequence goes on along the minus strand of NC_069072.1, from coordinate 126,210,306 downwards.
CATGTTGTGTCTGCTGAAGGGATCAAGGTGGACCCTCGAAAGATTGAGGCAATTCTGGAATGGAAGCCACCGAGGTCGAATGTAAACCAAGTTTTCTTGGGTTGGCAGGTTATTATCGGAGATTCATGGAAGGATTTTCTGTGTTGACAGCACCGTTAACGAAACTTATAAGGAAAGGAGCACCTTTTGTTTGGACGAATAAGCAGCAAGAGGCTTTTGAGAAGCTGAAGAAGGTTTTGACAGAAGTGCTAGTGTTGATTCAACCAGAGTCTGGTAAGGATTTCACTGTTTACAACAACGCGTCACATGTAGGTTTGGGCTGCATGTTGATACAAGAGGGTAAGGTGGTCGCTTATGCTTCACGACAGCTTATGCCTCACGAGGTGAACTATCCTACACATGACTTGGAGTTGGCAGCGGTGATTTTTGAGCTTAAGATATGGAGGCATTACTTGTATGGGGAGAAATGCATCATCTATACGGATCACAAGAGTCTTAAGTACTTGCTGACTCAAAAGGAGCTGAATCTTAGACAGCGAAGGTGGATAGAGTTGTTGAAAGACTAGGATTGTTCGATCGAGTATCATCCAGGAAAGGCAAATGTCGTGGCTGATGTGTTAAGTCGAAGGACTGTGGCGGAGTTGAAGACAATGTTTCCTCATTTAAGTTTGTATGATGATGGAAGCTTATTGGCAGAATTACAAGTGAGACCGACTTGGGTGGAGCAGATTAAGAAGCAACAGCTGGAGGATGAGTCGTTGGTTTCTCGGTTTTAGCAAGTTGAGAAGGGGGAGAATCCAAACTTTGGGATAAATAGCGAAGGAGTTCTTTGTTTTCGAAGAAGAATTTGTATGCCGAAGGACTCTGACTTGAGATTGATGATTTTGAAAGAGGCACATAATGGACCTTGTGCTATGCATCCAGGAGTGAGTAAGTTGTATCGAGACTTGCGGGAGCTATATTGGTGGCCTGGGCTTAAACGAGAAATGATCGAATTTGTGGGGAGGTGTTTGACGTGTCAACAAGTGAAGGCTGAGCACCAACTGCCTTCAGGATTGTTACAGCCGGTAAAGATACCACTTTGGAAGTGGGAAAGGGTAACTATAGATTTTGTAAGTGGGTTGCCATTGACACCTTCTAAGAAGGATTCGGTTTGGGTAATTGTGGATAGGCTCAGAAAATCTGCCCATTTCATACCTGTCCGAACCGATTACTCACTTCAGAAGCTGGCCAAGTTGTATGTGGCGGAGATAGTGCGGTTCCATGGGGTGCCAGTATCGATAATTTCTAACCGAGACCCAAGGTTTACATCTCAATTTTGGCAGAAGTTGCATGAGGCGTTGGGAACGCGATTGGATTTTAGTACAGCTTTTCACCCTCAGTCGGATGGGCAGTCCGAGAGGGTCATTTAGATTTTAGAAGACATGGTGAGAGGTTGTGTTATTGAGTTTAGGGGCAGCTGAGAGGACTATTTGCCATTGGCGGAGTTCACGTATAACAACAGTTACCAAGCAAGTATTCAGATGGCTCCTTACGAGGCACTATATGGGCGAAGGTGTCGTTCGCCTACTTGTTGGGCGGAATTGGGGGAAAGGCAAGTACTTGGGCAAGAATTGGTAACAGATACCGAAGACAAGATTAAGGTGATCAGGAATCGGTTAAAGGAGACAGCGGATCGACAAAAGTCTTATGCCAATCTGAAGCATAAGGATATTGAATATGCAGTTGGGGACATGGTTTTTTTGAAAGTTTCGCCTTGGAATAAGATATTGAGATTTGGTAAGAAGGGCAAGTTGAGTCCACGGTTTATTGGGCCTTATCGAATTATTAAGCGGATAGGGCCACTGGCTTATCAACTAGAGTTACCTCCAGAGTTGGATCATATTCACGACATTTTTCATGTGTCCATGCGAAGGCGATATCGTTCGGACCCAACTCATATCATGCCGATTCGTAAATCAATCTGATCGATTTGACTTTCGAAGAGGAACCTGTGCAAATACTTGATCGCGATGTCAAGGTGTTGAGAAGGAAGTTAGTCCCATTAGTGAAGGTACTTTGGAGGAACCATGGCAAGGAATAAGCTACTTGGGAGACCGAAGAGGCGATCGTCGTGATACCCTCAACTGTTTGGATCAGGTAAATTTCGAGGCCGAAATTTCTTTAAAGAGGGTAGAGTTGTAACATCCTGATTTTCGGGTTTTTTCACGATTCTCGATATTTTGGTAAAGTTTTTAAAATTTGGTATTTGGTTGTGCATTTCATAATTTGAGTAGGTAAATGGGCTTATGGAAGGCCTATGTGCTGGCCAAAACCCGGTGGAATTTTTGAATTTTGGACTTAAGAAGTTAGGGGCCTTGGATAGGTGGTCTTATTAAAATTTGTGGGTGAAATGTAACACAAATGAGCCTTTGGTAAAGTGGCTAAGTGACGCCACTAGGGAGCTATAAGAGTGGCGTGTAAGTGGTTGGAGGAAGACCTGGGTTCGATTCCCTGTGATGGCAAAGGTAATGTTATTTTTATGCTTGTGCATGCTAGAGTTTAAAGCTGGATGGAACTCTGTGGGGGAGTTTGAATCAGTCAAATGCATGAATTAAGGAGGGATAAGGGGTGAGATTTTAGGGATTTGAGAGGAGGATAGAGCTTAGCCGAATTGAGGGGATTAGAGAGGGGATTTCGGCAGAGGGGTTTTTAGTTAGGGATTTTCGGCAATAGGAATTAGGGTGTGCCGTTTTCTCCTTTTGGTGTAGTCTTTTCTCTCCTTTTTCTTTTTCAGCCGAATCTACCATCTCTCCTCTCATCTTTTCTTCCTTTTCCTTCTTCCAAACCAGCCCACTACTTCCCTCCATTCATCTACTGTTTCTTTCCCTTACCTCCACTTCTGCCGAAATACCGCAAAAGCCGAAATCTGTGAAGCTAGGTGGTGCCGATTTCTTGTTGACAAGCAAACCTCTTTTTCTTTTCACTTTTTAGTGGTCAATTCTCTCATCTTCTAAGGAATAGATGGATTCAAGAAGAGAGACAGTGGTAAGTGATCGAACTCTAAACGATTCCTATAGTAACTGTTGACAAAAGCCGAAACCCCTACAGTTTAGGAGATGGCCGAATGTGGGTATAGGCTCTATTTGGTTTTTCTTTAATCTTTTTATGGTTTGTTTAGTGGAGGACTAGCAAGGCGTAGGGTTGACTTGGATTAGTTTGGATCATCGGAGTGGCTAGAGCTAGTCATCAATTTCGGCAAAGGTAAGATTCCTAAGGCCATTATGGAGGGTGGTCGAATGTGTAAGTGTTGATATTAGATGGTTATCGATTTGGTTCAATTATTGTGAGCTGATCTATTAATGGTTGATTATAGGAGAAATCGTGTAGGAGATCTCGTCTAGGAATATTGCAAAACAGGTGTGTAACGAACCCTTTTTCATAGCTTAAAACGATAAATGCCGAAAAGCCGAATTGCCGAAATTCTGGCATTTCGAGGACTTGTGAGCAAGCGAACGCTCATTGGTTAGTTAGATTCGCTAAGTTGATGATTGGGTCCGTTGGAACAGGTAAGAGCATGATTTTTGGCATGACGGTAAGTTGGACCTCGATGGGTTGAAGTTGGGCCCAATGGGCTTTCGGGTCCATTTGGGTAAAATTGGTAGAGAATGAAAACCTGTTAAATTGCGCATTAAGACGGGTAACAACATTATGGAATATAAGCTAAATGGGCCTAGATGACAAAATCGGCTATGTAGGGCCCATTAGGGGTTTTTGGCCCAATAACTCGGTTTCGCTTAAAATGGGCCAGAATCTCTATTTAAAACATAAGAATGGTTTGTAACTAATAATGAACATGGAAAACCCTAATATTTGGTAAAATTATGAAATTACCTTTATAATATGAAAATGACTGTTTCGCCCCTAGGTAAAAATGACCATTATACCCCTAGGGTTTATTTGTAAATTTGATATGTGGGATATGATATACATGATTGATCTGATATGCACATGATATGTATGATATGCACATGATATGTATGAAATGCACATGATGCAATCATAAATGCATTGGATTGGGTTTTTATATGGATGGAGGAAGTGCAAAAGGGCTTATGCCCCAGTTTATTGAAAAGGGTTTATGCCCCAGTTTATTGAAAAGGGCCTATGCCCCAGTTTACCGAAAAGGGCTTTGCCCCAGTTATTAAAGAGGCTAGGCCTCCAGATATATGATAAAGCAGCTATGCTGCCAGTGGTGTGTTGGTTGGGTGGGTTGAGTTATTCCCCACATGGTGTGTTGGTTGGTATGGGTGGAGAGTAGCGGATGGTGGGTTGAGTAGTCTCCCCAAATGGGCTTGCATATATTCATTGATATTACATGTGATATTGAAATAGGCCTATGGACCATACCGTTTACAGTAAAGGCTTCGGCCCAGTAATATGAAATATGAAAAGGCTTCGACCCAGTATACGTTGAGATTGAAGTTGGGCTTAGGCCCAGCAGGCTATATTGCTTTGGGCTCTAAAAGGAGCTTGTTACATATTGAGTTTCCAAGCTCACCCCCTTTCCTTAACCTTGCAGGTGAGCCTTAATTTAGGGACTTGGAGCTGGAGGGGATTTAGAGTGGCCACGGTGATCGCCTTTGGGCTTTTGAATAAGTGTTTGGTTTTCATAAAGTTTGCTTTATTTATTATTTATTTTTGGGTTGTAATAAGGCCATTTTGACTTGATTTTCTTCCTTTTCTGGGATTATTTTATTTTTAATAACTTTAATATGTTTGTTAATAAATGGGCTAGACTTAGGACGTGTTTTCAAAATGATAATTGTTTTCAAAATAACACCACGCCACGATTATCCGATTTATCAAAGATTTCAACTTAAATAAATTACAACTCGATTTAACTAAGTGTGGCAATGGTTGTGGGCATGTCTAGGATTGGATCCATTCGAAGAGCTTAGTACTTAAGCAGCCTTTATGGCTTACCTCCTCTGTCACGGATTCCTACCTGGTGCCCAGCTCCCATTCACTTTGTTAGCTTAACAAAAGTCAGTTTTTAAAGCACTAAAACGAAACATGGATTTTTAACTTCAATGTGGCACGTCAGATTCGGCCATAATGTCTGGGCCGGGTTTGGGGTGTTACATAGGGACCTGTGAAGTATAAAGAATATATAAAGAATGAATGAATTTCTACGAATGGAAGAATAAGAATTGCAAAAGTTTAACGGAATATTGGTTGATAAAAATGAAACAATACTTGTTCAAATTGATAAAAGTTATGTTTTATTAAAAAAATAATAGATGATCGTAAGCCCATTTCACAAATGAAATCCTATTACTCCTAGGCTCTAGAGTAACAAGAATGTTTCGAGAATTACTCTAAAAAATTCCTAAAGACTACAGGAAGTTCCTCCACAGTCCAATTGTTCAAAGAGCTTCCCAGTTCGTAAGGGCGAATGCCCTCAAGGTTTCCTTGCTCTGATCCTTTGTCGTGTATTGCTCTCTTTCTCCCTATTAATTTTAACTAATTAGGGTCTTTTTATAAACTTGAATGCATATGATACAATGAGATGCTATGAAATGCAAATGCATGAATGCAAAAAGATGTCGATTCTAATTCAATTTCATTTTAGAAAACGTTATTTAAGGAACAAAAATCTTTTTATAAAACGGATTACAAATACGCTTTCGCCCGCAAGCCTAGAGTCTTAACCCTATCTAATAACAATGTTAACTCTCGTCCTCTGTCTGACGATGACTCATACATTATACTCAGCGTTCTAGCTTGTACTGCCAAATCCTGCAAGTGTTCAGCAACCTCTCGAATCTGAACTAAGGCTTCCCCCATGAGATAATCCCTATTTCCAACTTATTCCTGAAGATGGGGAAGTTCTCCTTTCCACTGTTCTTCTCTTGCCTCGAGTTGCTCAATCCGTAGCTCACAGCCCTGTAGTGCTACTTCTAACCTTCCAATATCGTGCTTCATTTCCTCGATCTTATTCAAGCTTGCCTTTAACTCAATTGCCAGGTTATGACTTCGGTGATGATGAAGAGATCGTCCAAGTTCAGCCACCTTAGTTTTTAATCCTTAATTTTCTTTCTCTAGGGCCTGATTACGCGACTGCATCTCTTGAAACTTCTTCTCTCAATACTCGGCTTTGGTTCTTTCTTCCTGAATCTCTTGCTACCACTGCTCTGGAGATCTCCCTAATTTGACCCTTTTCAACATTACCTGGGCCTTTTTGTAGTGCGTCTTTAAATCATCTCGATCTTCCTCGATCTTTCTCTTTTCCTTTTTCACCTTCTCAACTTCCATCTTTTGAACATTGACGTCGAGACTTAAGCACATTTTTTCCTCTTCGAGCTTCTCAATCCTCTTTTCAATCTCCAAATTCTTTCTCTCGAACTCTTGCTTCATAACCTCCAACTCTGATGGAATCACTCGTAAGCTCTCCTCTAATGATCGAGCCACTCCCAAAATTGGCCTAGGGACATTATCGTTGACTCTCCTACTAAACCACCCTTTATATTCAAGGATTGACGTCGAGCCTTCGGTCAAGATCTTCATACAGAAAGGCTTCTTCCAAGCCCCAGAAATCTCTCGCATCTTCTTCTTATAGTGATCTCCTTTATAAGAGAAATCACTTTGAGCTAGACCCTGTGTAACCGGCATGAACTGCCTCGCTCTATATTACCTTAGAATAAGAAATGGTACATATCCAACAACTCCCCAAATTCCTGGCAAAGGGACCCAATCAAAACTGCCACAGCGGTAAAGGACTTCACTAGGAACCAACCAAGGAGCCTTCCACATAACATCTTCCTCTCGAAGATTCTGAAAAATATCTATCCACCTCTCCTCTGAAAAGTCATCTCTCCTCGGCATGTCTACTGCTTCTTTTAAGGGAGAATAACCCTCAAAGAATACTCAGCAAGGAACCTTATCAAGCTTCCAAAAATGACTGTGGAACCAAACCAACAGTAACTGTGCACATCCAATGAATCTACCTTCGCCGGCTCTCAGACATGCACTCAAAGATCTAAATATCTCCGCTAGGATTGCTGGTACCGGTGTATTCTGCTTACCAATGTGATTGAACAAATCCGTAACTGCCTCATCTATGTGCCCCAACACCTTTGGGAAAATCACCATGTCGTAAATACTCAAAGCCAAGACGTCGACCTTTTCCTTTACGTCTGGATATGTTGATATCAAATCCTTCAAAACGGCCCATAGAACGCACTTACTATCACCCTTTTACTGTATACAAGCTACAACCCACTACTCACTCTGTAACACCCCAAACCCGGCCCAGACGTTACGGCCGAATTTAGTATGTCACATGGAGATGTTTCAAAAAACATGTGTTTATCTAAATTCTTTGTTTAGAGTTTAGCAAAAATCAGTTCTTGTTTTAAGTTAAAGTGAATGGAAGCTGTGCACCAGGTAGGAAGCCAGAAAAGAGGAGGTGAGTCTTATAGGACCGTTTAAGTACCAAGCTCTATCCGGATCCAATCCTAGACATGCACACATCCATTACCACACTTTAAGCAGGTTACGTGTCTACGAATATTAAAACAAGTTTAAGTCTGCTTAAAATATTTATTTTCTTGGAAAGACATTTACTTTGCGGAAACTTTGCGCGTCATCGTGATCTTTTAAAAACAAGTAGTTTTTATAAAACGAAGCCTAGTGCTAAGCAGTTTAATAATCCCCAAAATAAAATTAATAAAACAGAGCGGCCTTATTACAACTTTAAGCATAATAAAAATAATCCAAATTAAATGCTAAACTTATTAAATCCGCAATCAATCTTCATGGCCACTCTGAATCCCGCTTGACTCAAGTCCACCATCTAGGGCTCACCGCAAGGATGGAATAGGAAGGGTGAGTTTGGGAAACTCGGTGCATACGTGAAACCCATCCAAAGCCCAAATCACTCGATCCCATTGGGCCTAAGCCCTATTCAGATAACGACACAGTGGACCGAAGCCCTTTTCGAATCACGATAGCAAGGCCTTAGCTCCTTTTTATATAACAATGTGGCCCATAGGCCCGTTCAAGAACATAGGTAACAATAGTAGTAATGCATGCAAACTCATCTGGGACACTACTCAACCCACCAACCGCTACATCGCACTGCATCAAATTTCTACACTCCACATTGCAAAGAACGCCGCTCAAATATCGATAAGTTTGCCTCCGAAGACGTGGATGAACCACTTTCAATACTTCCTCCATCAATACCCCAATCCCATGCAATGATATTAATAAAAGCATATCGTAAAATACAAGATTAATCAATCATGCAGTTTAGCCAATTTAAACCCTAGGGGTATATCGGTAATTTTGCTCTTTAGGGTAATTTTCAGTAACTTAGAAACTACACAAGCTACTTCATAATTTTCAACAGTTTTATGCAGTTTGGTTCCAGCATCTAACTAACAGGCTAATTTGCCCATCTCTTACCCATATTGGTCCGTAAGCCCATTGGGCCCAATTTTGGTCTATCGAGGCCCTCTTTTTCCGAAGTACGTTAAGACGTCACACAAACTTACTTACCACCTTGCAGTGCTAGATCTAACAATTACTCTACGTCTTGAGAGCATTCGCATACTCACAAGCCCATGAAATGCCGAAATTTCGGTATTTGCTTTTGCCGAATTGAACTAAGAAAGGGTGTTCGGTACACACCGATTCATGACATCGCTCATCGAGATCTCTTCGATGTCCTACAATTGATTAGCATAGTTCTTATTTACAAACCATAATCACTAAACCCCAAAACTTACTCATCCAAGACCGAGCCATGTCCCTAAAAACCTTTAAAACCTTACCTTCCTGCAAAAACCGATAGCTAGCTCCAAATCTGATTGCCCCAAGGAACCACGCCTTCTCCAACGCTTAAGTAAACACTAATCATTGACAGAAAACATTAGTTAAAGACCTTAGAGAGCCAAAGGCCCAAATCGACAGCCTCCCTATAGTTTAGGGACTTCGGCTTTTCCTAACTTGTAAAAATAGGACCAGATCTGAGATAATAAGCACTTACCCCTTGTTCTTTCTCGATTTCCACTCAATCTAGTGCAGATTTATCCTTAAAACAACGGTAAAACTCGAATCCAGGAGTTGAAGAAATTTCGGCTATAGCCCCTAAAGCTATGGTATTTCGGCTTTTGGTGCAGAAGGAGATGACAATATAAAACTATAACCTGGATGTAGAATTGCCGACAGGTCTCTAGAGTTTAGAAAGAATAAATGTTGATTAATGGAAACACAATGTTAAAGGGTTTGGCTTTGAAGAAATCGGTACCAGTAATGTGTGTTCAAGATTTCGGCTTTTATGGATTCGGCAAAAGTATCGATGAATAGCGAATTGATAAATGGTTTTGAAGAAGAAAACAGAAAAAGAAGAATAGGGAAGTGGTAGTTTTGCTAGAGAGGAAGAAGAGAGAAAAGAAAACCTTGTGATGTCTCGAAGCGAGAAAAGAACGGCACCACTCAATACCCTAGGTGCCGAAATACTAACCTCATAACCTTCGCACGATTTTTCCTCTTCAATTCCCAAAATTCGCCAACTCCTAGCCTCTCTCCCTATCCCTTAAATCTCTCCCTTATCACTCCTTAAACCAAGCGTTTAGACCTGATTCAAACTCTCCTCTAGCGTAATCCACCGACTCCAACACTTACCCTTCCAAAGACTTAAAATAAATGCATCTATTTGTCAACACAGGAATCGATCCCATGCTTTCCCCAATGCTCCACACGCCACCTTTTTAGGAGCCTAGTGGCGTCACCCTTGCCACTTTACTAAGGCTCTTTTTTTGATGCAATTTGCCCATATCTCTATACAAGGGCCATCTAGCCAGAACCCCTAACTCCTAAGTCCAAAAATTCAAAAAAATTCAACTGGGTTTTGGCCAACACATGGGCCTTCTATAAGCCCATTTACCTACTCAAAATATTAATTTCACATCCAAATACAAAATTTTAAAATCTTTACAAAATATTGAAAACCGCGAATAAATCCGAAAATCAGGATGTTACAACTCTACCCTTCTTAAAGAAATTTCGACCTCGAAATTTTACCTTATTAGAACAGTTGAGGGTACTGTTGATGCATAGCCTCCTCAGTCTCTCAAGTAGCTTCTTCTTTTCCATGGTTCCTCCAAAGTACTTTCACTAGTGGAACTGATTTCCTTCTCAACACCTTGACGTCACGATCAAGTATTTGCACGAGTTCCTCTTCTAAAGTTAACCGATCGTACCTCGATTTCAGAATCGGTATGATATGAGTTGGGTCGATCGACACACTCAAAGATGGATACATGAAAACATTGTGGATACGATGCGATTCGGTGGTAACTCTAGGTGATAAGCCATGGTCCAACCCGCTTAACAATTCGGTAAGGCCTAATAAACCGTGGGCTCAACTTACCCTTCTTACCAAATCTCAAAATTTTCTTCCAAGGGGAAACCTTCAAGAAAACCATATCCCCAACGGTGAACTCAATCTCTTTGCGCTTCAGATCCGTATACGACTTACATCTCATCGGATGCCTCCTTTAACCGATCCCTTATTAGCCTAACCTTGCTTTCGATTGTTCCGCCACCAATTCCGGTCCAAGCACTCGTCGCTCACCCAACTCGTCCAACACGTCGGCGCATCGACATCTTCGCCCATAGAGCGCTTCATATGGTGCCATCTGAATACTTGCTTGATAGCTGTTATTGTAAGCAAACTCTGCCAGTGGTAAGTAGTCCTCCCAACTTCCACGAAAATCAATGATACAACCTCTCAACATATCTTCCAGAACCACAATAACCCTTTCTGACTGTCCATCTGTCTGTGGGTGAAAAGTAATGCTCAAATCCAATCGTGTACCCAACGCTTCCTGCAACTTCCGCCAAAACTAAGATGTAAACCTAGGGTCTCGATCAGAAATTATCGACACTGGCACCCCATGCAACGACTACCCGCCACATATAACTTGGCCAACTTTTATGTGAGTAGTCGGCACGAATAGGTATGAAATGAGCAGATTTTGTTAACCTATCCACAACCACCCACACCGAATCTTTCTTGGTGGGTGTCAAAGGTAACCCACTCACAAAGTCCATTGTTACTCTTTCCCACTTCCATAGCGGAATTTTCACAGGTTGCAATAATCTCGAAGGCAATTGGTGCTCGGCCTTAACTCGCCGGGCACGTTAGACATTTTCCAACAAATTCACCACCTCTCGTTTTAATCCAAAGCCACCAAGACACCTCTCGCAAGTCTCGATATAACTTATTACCCCGGGATGCATCGCATGTGAGTCCACCATGAGCCTCTTTTAGAATTAATCGCCTCAATTCAGGTCCTTTGGAAAACAAACCCTTCCACTAAAGCACGTAACTCCTTCAAGTGTTCAACCCAAAATCCTCGTTCTCACCACTCTTAACTTGTGGAACCGAAGAGCTAATGAATCGCCCTTCAACTATTTTTCCTTAATCTGCTCACCCAAGTAGGCCTTACCGCATTTCGCCAACAAGCTTCCATCGTCGCATGACTTAATCGTATGCGAACAAGGCTCTCAAATCAAGAACAACCCTTCGACTCAACGCATCCACCACCACATTAGCCTTTCCGGTGGTACTCTATCGAACAGTCATAGTCTTTAAGCAACTCCACCCATCTTCGTTGCCTAAGGTTCAACTCCTTCGAGTCAACAAATACTTTAGGCTCTTATGATCGTGTATATGATGCACTTTTCCCCATATAAGTAGTGTCTCCAAATTTTTAAGGCAAAAATCACCGCTAGCTCCAAATCATGCGTAGGGTAATTCACCTCATAAGCCTTAAGTCGTCGCGATGCATAGCGACCACCTTGCCCTCTTGAATCGATGGCGGCCTAACCCCACATGCGACGATCGTCAGATACAAGAAAGTCTTTCCCAGACACCGGTTGAATCAACACCGGCGCTTCATCAATACCTTTTTCACCGATCAAAAGCTTTTTTTTGTTTCTCGGTCCGCATAAATGGTACTCCTTTCCTTATGAGTTTTGTCAAGGGTGCCGCCATCACCGAGAAACCCTCCACAAACCTTCTGTAGTAACCTGCTAACCCTAGAAAACTCTGAATTTCCGATACTGACCTAGGTGGCTTCCACTCCAGAATTGCTTCAATTTTACGAGGATCCACCTTAATATCCTCGGCAGAGACCACATGCCCTAGGAAGGTTACCTCCCTCAACCAGAATTCACACTTGCTGAATTTCGCATAGAGCTCCTTTTCTCTTAACACTTGCAGCACAATACGGAGATGCTCATCATGCTTCGCCTCCGTTTCAGAGTATACCAAGATATCGTCGATAAAGACGACTACGAACCGATCTAAGTAAGGTTAGAATACTCGATTCATCAGATCCATAAAAGCTGCAGGTGCGTTCGTCAGCCCAAATGGCATGGCCACAAACTCATAATGTCCATATCGAGTTCGGAATGCTGTCTTATGAATATCCCCTTCTTTTACCCTTAGCTGATGGTATCCAGAACGAAGATCGATTTTGGAGAATACCGAAGCTCCCCTAAAATGGTCAAACAGATCGTCAATCCTTGGTAGTGGATACTTATTCTTAATCATCAGTTTGTTCAACTGGCGATAATCGATGCACATGCGCATCGTTCCGTCCTTTTTCTTCACAAACAGGACCGGTGCTCCCCAAGGAGACACACTAGGCCTAATGAAGCCCCTATCTAACAACTCTTGAATTTGAGCCTTGGCCCACTAACTCCTTGATTGCCATCCTATAGGGTGCAATAGATCTTGGAGCGATTCGGGCAACAAATCGATTCCAAACTCAACTTCCCGATTCGGAGGTAATCTAGGAAGCTCTTGGGAAAAACATCCCGAATTCCCTAACAGATTCGATGGTCTCCACAATCGGATCCTCGGCCACTTGGCTTACCAAAGCCGATATGCCTCCCACCTCTTCCAGATCGGTTTCTCAAACCCTCAACGCCGATACTACATTGGATAAGTAATCCCTCCATTCTCCAATAATCATTACCTCTTCATCATTGACAGTCCTTAACACCATCCTCTTAGCTGCACAATCCAAAGTTGCCTTATGCTTGGTCAACCAATCCATCCCTAGTATCAAATCAAATTCTTCAGGTGGTAACTCCATCAAATCCCCACAGAAAACCCCGCCTTGAATCTCCAGAGGCACCTCCTTGAAGAGTTTCTCTACCTTAACCGAATGACCTAAAGGACTTATTACAGACACCCCACATACAGTCTCCTCGAAGTGCACACCCAGTACCCCAGAAATGTTATATGCCACATATGAATGGGTTGATCCCACATCAATTAGAGCAAGATAAGGTACACCATATATAAAAACGCATCAGCTTATGACATCAAAAGGCCACCCTCCTCATGGCATGACGAAAGCAAAGATACACCAAAGCTGGCTGACGAGCATCCGCGTTACCAATACCCTTGCCGGGTGCCCCCGTCCATGGTCATTACCACCGCGACCTTGTCCACGACCTCTTGGCAGCGGCGGTCCATCCCTTCTGAGTTGAGCCGGTCAAGATGACCCCTTGTTCGGCCCCCTGAGCCTGAGTGGCCCTCCTAGGACAATCCTTAATCCTATGCTCCTTAGACCCACAACGAAGACAAGCCCCAAAACGCTTCCAGCCTCTCCTTGATGCATTCTACCGCAATCTCCACAAGCTTGCGGTCTACTTGTGTTCACCGGAACTGCTCGAATCGGTTCCACCATCCTAGCTCTCCTAACATTTCAATTTGCAAGACCACCGGTCCAAAGATCCCTCCCGAATCGATTCTCGATCCCTATCACGATTCTTCCGTTCGGTTTGCTTCACCTCCTCGGCTATCTTAGCCTTCTCTACCAGTGCAGTAAAATCTCGCTCTCTCTGCGGAGCTATGAGCAACCTTAACTCATCTCTAAGACCATCCTCAAAATGAACGCTGTGCTCGTATTCAGTGGAAACGAAGCCATTAGCATACCGACTCAATCGTAGAAACTCCGCCTCATATTCAAAGAATGGTCTTATTTCCCGAGTCGATTCAAGAACTCCTTCTGCGTGCATCCACATAGCTAGCTCCAACATATTTTGCCTTAAAGGTCTGTTTGAACAGCTCCCATGTTACCCTCTCACCGGGGTACCTCTCTCACAAGAATCCACCATCGACACGCTTCATCCCGCAAAGAACGACACCGCCCCTTTCAACTTCGTTTCTCTTGAGTAGTCCAGTCATCCATGATCCGCTCTGTGGCTTCCAACCAAGATTTCACCACATTTGGGGCCACTCCAGATATGCCCCTAAAATCTCAAATCAGTTGGGTCGAAGTCGTTCGAAATGGACCCCTATTCATGGGCCGATGTTAGCTCCTACCACCTTTTCCAAAAACCTCAACATGGCTCGAGACAAAGCGTCATCCCTGCGTCCCGGTCATACAGCCCATTTTCATTAACCGGTGGTGGACGTGCCTCACCGGTGGTATGTGTTCGATGACGAGATCCGGCTTTGGTGCTACCTCGGCCTCGACCACGGCCTCTTCCCGAGTAACCCTTGTACTCATAACGATTTATCTATTTACGAATTTTATGACATTAGTTTCTTGGTTTCTTTGTTTATTACTGTAATGTCTTATGAGCAGATAGAGTTCGAGTTATTTTCGCAATCACAATTTAGCTACGGTCCCAGTTTTGTAGCCCTAATACTACATTATCAATAGCACTATCTCTAAAGCTCAGTACTATCTACAGTATTATTTCCAGTCCAGTTCCATATAAATATTTAAAGCAGAAAAAGAACACTTACAGACTTGGTGCCGAGGATTCAGTATGCCACTTCCTTATCCGTCCATTAAAATTTTTTTTTTAAAATACCCCGTTTGAAAACACTTTTCCTTTAAAACTATTGATTTAACCCCGTTTAACAATAGAAAAACTTTGAACATCTTCGAAAACTTATAGAAAAACCTTTTTTTCTTTTTTGAAAAGATTTTGGACCCGATCCACGTAGAGTTGTTGCAACCAGCTCGATACCACTAAATGTAACACCCCAAACCCAAATTTAGACGTTACTACGAATTTAGTATGTCACATGGAGATGTTTCAAAAACATGTGTTTATCTAAATTCTTTGTTTAGTGTTTAGTAAAAATCAGTTCTTGTTTTAAGTTAAAGTGAATGGAAGCTGTGCACCAGGTAGGAAGCCAGAAAAGAGGAGGTGAGTCTTATAGGACCGCTTAAGTACCAAGCTCTACCCGGATCCAATCCTAGATATGCACACATCCATTGCCACACTTTAAGCAGGTTACGTGTCTACGAACATTAAAACAAGTTTAAGTCTGCTTAAAATATTTATTTTCTTGAAAGACATTTACTTTATGGAAACTTTGCGGCGTCATCGTAATCTTTTCAAAACAAGTAGTTTTATAAAACGAAGCCTCATCGCTAACCAGTTTAATAATCCCCAAAATAAAATTAATAAAAAGAGCGGCCTTATTACAACTTTAAGCATAATAAAAATAATCCAAATTAAATGCTAAACTTATTAAATCCGGCAATCAATCTTCATGGCCACTCTGAATCCCGCCCAGCTCCAAGTCCACCATCTAGGGCTCACCTGCAAGGATGGAATAGGAAGGGGTGAGTTTGGGAAACTCAGTGCATACAGAAACCCATCCAAAGCCCAAATCAGCTCGAGCCCATTGGGCTTAAGCCCTATTCAGATAACAGTACACAGTGGACCGAAGCCCTTTTCAGAATACAGTAGCAAGGCCTTAGCTCCTTTTTATATAACAGTGTGGCCCATAGGCCCAGTTCAGTAACATAGGTAACAATAGTAGTAATGCATGCAAACCCATTTGGGGAGACTACTCAACCCCCCAACCGCTACACTGCACTGCACCATACACCCTACACTCCATGTGGGGAATATCTCAACCCACCCAAATTTCTACACTCCACAGCTTAAAAGAACGCTCAAATATCAGTAAGTTTGCCTCCAGTACGTGGATGAACCACTTTCAATACTTCCTCAATCAAAACCCCAATCCCATGCAACAGATATTAATAAAAGCATATCAGGTAAAATACAGTATTAATCAATCATGCAGTTTAGCCAATTTAAACCCTAGGGGTATATCGGTAATTTTGCTCTTTAGGGGTAATTTTCGTAACTTAGGAACTACACAAGCTACTTCAGTAATTTTCAACAGTTTTATGCAGTTTGGTTCCACCATCTAACTGACAGGCTAATTTGCCCATCTCTTACCCATATTGGTCCGTAAGCCCATTGGGCCCAGTTTTGGCCCATCAAGGCCCTCTTTTTCCGAAGTACGTTAAGACGTCACACAAACTTACTTACCACCTTGCGGTGCTAGATCTAATAATTACTCTATGTCTTGAGAGCATTCGCATACTCACAAGCCCATGAAATGTCGAAATTTCGGCATTTCGGCTTTTGCCGAATTGAACTAAGAAAGGGTGTTCGATACACACCTGATTCGTGACGACTGCTACTGAGATCTCTTCCGATGTCCTAAAATTGATTAGCATAGTTCTTATTTACAAACCATAATCACTAAACCCCAAAACTTACTCATCCAAGACCGAGCCATGTCTCTAAAAACCTTTAAAACCTTACCTTCTTGCAAAAACCGATAGCTAGCTCCGAATCTGATTGCCCCAAGGAACCACACCTTCTCCAACGCTTAAGTAAACACTAATCATTGACAGAAAACATTGGTTAAAGACCTTAGAGAGCCAAAGGCCCAAATCGACAGCCTCCCTATAGTTTAGGGACTTCGGCTTTTTCTAACTTGTAAAAATAGGACCAGATCTGAGATAATAAGCACTTAACCCTTGTTCTTTCTCGATTTCCACTCAATCCAGTGCAGATTTATCCTTAAAACAACGGTAAAACCCGAATCCGGAGTTGAAGAAATTTGGCTATAGCCCTAAAGCTATGGTATTTGGCTTTTGGTGCGTAGGAGATGACAATATGAAACTATAACCTGGATGTAGAATTGCCGATGTGTCTCAAGAGTTTAGAAAGAATAAACGTTGATTAATGGAAACACAATGTTAAAGGGTTTGGCTTTGAAGAAATCGGTACCGATAATGTGTGTTCAAGATTTCAGCTTTTATGGATTCGGCAAAAGTATCGATGAACAGCAGAATTGATGAATGGTTTTGAAGAAGAAAAACAGAAAAAGAAGAATATGAGAAGTGGTAGTTTCGGCTAGAGAGGAAGAAGAGAGAAAAGAAAAACCTTGTGATGTCTCGAAGCAGAAAAGAACAAAGACCACTCAATACCCTAGGTGCCAAATACTAACCTCATAACCTTCTGCCGATTTTTCCCTTTTCAATTCCCAAAATTCGGCCAACTCCTACCCTCTCTCCCCATCCCTTAAATCTCTCCCCTTATCACTCCTTAATCCAAGCGTTTAGACTAATTCAAACTCTCCTCTAGCAGAATCCACCTGGACTCCAACACTTACCCCTCCAGCACTTAAAAATAAATGCATCTATTTGTCAACACAGGGAATCGATCCCATGCTTTCCCCAATGCTCCACACGCCACCTTTTTAGGATCCTAGTGGCGTCACCCTTGCCACTTTACTAAGGCTCTTTTTGTGATGCAATTTGCCCATATCTCTATACAAGGGCCATCTAGCCAGAACCCCTAACTCCTAAGTCCAAAAATTCAAAAAAATTCAACCGGGTTTTGGCCAACACATGGGCCTTCTATAAGCCCATTTACCTACTCAAAATATTAATTTCACATCCAAATACAAAATTTTAAAATCTTTACAAAATATTGAAAACTGCGAATAAATCCGAAAATCAGGATGTTACACACTCATCCCAGTAATCATCACCAACTTCTTTACAAAAGTTGGAAGACTAGCAAGCCTAACATAAGCCTTGTGACCTTGAATCCTCGAGCAATGCAGTAAAGTCGTATAATCCTCCAAAGTAGGTGCAAGATCAACATCACCAAATGTAAAGCAACTATAAGCAGGGCTCCAGAACTGTACCATAGCTCAAAACAAGTGCCTATCTACTTTGACGTCTAGCAAATAGGGGAGGTCTCCATAATTCTGATAGAAAAGCTATTTAGCCTCGTCATCCCATTGGGCCCAAATGTTTCTCAGCTCCTAAAACTCATTCTACATCGAATTAATACGGGTGAAGTCCCATAACTCTAGCGTATATCCCTCGGTGACACTATCTCCTTTCTCTAACTGGGTTTTCTCTGACCAGGTACAGACAGAAGCATTATCCTCCACTTTATCAAGGTATTCATTCCTCATTACAAAACTTTCTAATCTAGAAATCGAGCCATGAATCTACACCTTTAAATGCCAACTGACATGTAATGACAGCAAAATAAAAATAGGTCAGTATCATAAATAAAATGATAAACAAGTACTTACAAGGGTAGCTTACTAAAGGCTATCACTATCTTTCCTAGGGTAAGCACTTAAAGTTCACTATATGAGTTTTAGCTCTAAAGCCAGGGTACCTGAACTAGCAGATTCCTTGGTCTTCACCCATTATAGGCTCATATAGACCAAGTTCAGTTCAGGGGGACATATTTTCCTATGGCCATACGGAGATGAAAATCTCACGAAGACATAGGTACAGTATCCCAAAAGCAATCCACTAGCTCATACGAAGATGAAAACCTTATGAAAGCGTAGCTTCTCACTCCCACTTAAGGGTGTGACCACAATGGTTACGCAAATGCAATGTACAACAATAAGGATATTTTAAATTTTCCAAACTTCCTACATTAAGACAGAAAATACTCAATTTCTTGGCTTGACTCTCTTAAGTCCCCAGTGGAGTCGCCAAGCTATCGAAACCATTTTTTAAAGGGATATTTGAAAAATGGGGATCGACTTTTGAAAAAACGAAAATGGGAGTCGCCACCAACCTTTTTAGGTGTGATTGGATCACCTTATAAAATGTTTTGGTCTACGAAAATTAAGAAAACAGGTTGGGGAGTCGTTATGTACGAGGAAGGATTAGCACCCTCGCAACTCCCAAAATTGGTACCAAATTGAAAGTTTTCTGTCTTAATGTCAAAAATTTGAAAGGATTTAAAAATAGGATCCCTTTTTTAAAACCAAAATTATTTAAGTTGAAAAATCGAGATTCCTTAGCTCCGAAAGAATACAAACATTACATCCAGCATGATAGGACACGATATTCTTAAACTCTCATAACTGAAATCATCTTGTGATTTACAAAATCTATTTAGAAGGATACTTTAGGCATTTAGACAAACGGGAAATCGCAACCCAGCATGTTAGGGCACTATTTCCCGAATTCCTAAATACGAAAAACATTGCCTCATTTTAGAAAAACTTTTGGATAAAATATGATAATTAAAGGAAATATATATTTTTAAAATAATGATTTGAGTACAATTTAAAATAATTTACTAAGAGTAATACTAAAAAAATTTATTAAAAAATGAAAGAGTTTGATATGATACTAAAATTATTAAAAAATTAAAATATATAAAAAAAAACAAGGAAACATGGATTAAATCAAAATAAAAAAGGTTGAAAAACGAAGATGAACAAAGAATAAAATAAGAACAAACCATAGAAAATAAGAACGTAAGAGGGAGAGAAATTTGAGTGAAAGCTCTTAAAAAATTTTATTGTTTCCCAAAATTCCAGTGTGTTTACAATGAAGGGAGAGGCCTCTATTTATAGTCGAACCTCTTCAAATCCAAAGGCACAGATCAATTACATCAACGGTTAAGATTAAAAGGTATCTACAAATTAAATCTCTAAGATTACAAAATCATATCTTCTAAGATTGCATATCATATCTAAGATTGTAATCATATCTAAGATTATATCATATCTAAGATTGCATATCATTGAAGATTATATTTCCATATGATTCAAGCTTGTAGATGGACCTTAAATCTTTTCAAGTAATGGGCCATTTCGATCAGGCCAAATTATTTTTGTAATTCTGGACTGAACTTGGACTTCGTTTTTTTTGGGTTTATTATTTTTGTTTTTGGACTTATTTCTGGGCCCGGGAAAAATTGAGTGTCTACACTCTTTACCTACATCCTTCTGATGCTCCAGGTACCTTGCTAGTATCACATCAATTGCTCAGAGCTGAGAATTACAATGTGTGGAGTCGCACCATGAAGATTGCACTATTAGCCAAAAATAAATTGGGGTTTGTAGATGGGACTTGCACTAAAGATTCAATACCAGATGAGTTGGGCTATCAGTGCGAGCAGTGTAATGCTATTGTTCTGTCATGGATCTTGAATACAATTAGTAAAGAGCTCTCAGTAGGAACCGTTTTTGCGTCTAGTGCATCGACGGTGTAGAGCGATCTTGGTGAAAGATTCAACAAATTTGATGGTTCTTGAATCTTTTTTTTTGCATCGGGAAATTTCCTCACATTTGCAAGGTACTGCTTCTATTTTGTGTATTTTACAAAGTTGCGTACGTTGTGGGATGAATATGATATCCTCATGCCTTCTCCTTCATAAGGATGTGCTCAATCCAGATAAAATGTTTAGCGTATTCAGCAGCAGTGATTATTCCAATTTCTAATGGGGTTGAATGAAACGTATAATGCAGTACGTAGTCAAATTCTATTAATGAGTCCATTACCATCTGTCAATCATGCATATTTAATGCTTATACAAAAGGAGTCTCAACGACACCATAGCTCTAGTAGTGTTGGGTCTGATCTTATTTCTTTTCACTCGGCTAGCATGGTAGAAAAGAAACGATTCATGGGAACTTGTGACTATTGCAAATTTAAAGGACATAAAAGAGAAAGCTGCTATCGGTTAATTGGTTATCCTACAGATTTTAAATTTACCAAGAAGAAGGCCAACAATGGTGGTTCTGTGGTAAACAATGCCTCTGTTAATGGTCCTACAAATGAAAATGGTGTACCCGGGGATGTGTAAACGCCTATTGTTAAACAAGCACCTGTGTTCACTGAGGCACAGTATCATCAGATTTTAAGTCTGTTAAACAAGGAGCCTACTGTTGAAGCTGTAGTAAACCTGACAGGTATGGTTAATGCTAGTCACAATTGGATTTTGGATACTGGAGCCACCGACCACATGCTTTCTGATTTCCAATTTTTAAAATCTCCGGTTGCATGTGAATCAAACTCACCTTGTGTTCGATTTCCAAATGGTTCTTCCGTTTCTTTTACTCATATTGGCACCTGCACTATTCAACCTGACCTTCAGCTCACTAATGTTCTCTATATTCCAAATTTCCACTACAAACTTCTTTCAGTTTCTAAACTTACTAATGACCTGAATTGTGTTGTCTCATTTTACCCTCATTTTTGTCTTATACAGGACCTCTCAAGTGGAAGGATGAAGGGGATTGGTAAGGCACGAGGTGGTTTTTACATCATCGAGCCGTCTCGACAGCATAGTGTAGTTCCATCTTGATCTGTTGCCTCAGCTGCTTTTGCTAAGTCGTCATTTCTTTGGCATGCCAGACTAGGCCATGTTTCAATTTCAAGGCTGAATAAGGTGTCTAATCTTCCTTTTATGGTTGTAAATAGTGATAGCATCTCTCAGTGTCCTGTGTGTCCTCTTGCTAAACAACCCCGACTTCCGTTTCCAATAAGTACGTCTCGTGTTGACACTGCATTTTCTCTAATTCATATTGATTTATAAGGGCCTTATCGTGTTTCTAATCATAGTGGTCATCGATATTTTTTAACTCTTGTTGATGATTACTTAAGCATGACTTAGGTGTATTTGCTACAGTTTAAAAGTGATGCTCTTGTATGTCTTAAACAATTTTTTACCTTAGTACAGAATCAGTTTTAAACTACCATTAAAATTGTTTGAAGTGATAATGGTTATGAATTTTTTAAAGCTGAATGCACTGAGTATTTTATTACATTCGGAGTTATACATCAGAGTTCGTGTGTTCACACTCCTCAGCAAAATGGAGTCACTGAACGCAAACATAGACATTTGCTTAATGTTGCTAGGTCGCTTAAATTTCATTCTCATATGCCTACTAAATTTTTTAACTACTTGTTTCTTGATAAATCGGCTTCCTAATCCTTTATTACATTGGAAAATTCCTTTTGACGTTTTGTATTGTAAACCTCTAAACCTTTCTCGTTTACGAGTTTTTGGCTGTCTCTGTTATGCTACTGTCCCTAATTATCATGATAAATTTTCTCCTAAGGCTATTCCGTCTGTATTTATGGGCTATTCACTCATTCAGAAAGGTTACCTGTTGTTCAATCTTGAAACCAAAACCTTCTTTGTCAATCGTGATGTTGTATTTCATGAAACAATATTTCCCTTTGCCTTTCCTACGAGCCATTTTTTGTCTTTTCCTACAGCAACTCCTAATTCTACCTTCCTTCATCTTGATCCTTTGCCTTCAATTTCTATTCCTTCCCCATCATCTTTTGTGTCTGCTCCTTCTTCCTCACCCTCACCCAATGAACCCGATTCGACTTATGATACTTCTTTTCCCCGGCTACGTCGTTCTACACGAGCAGTCAAAATGCCTGGTTGGATGAGAGATTATGTCTGCTTCGATCGATGTTCTACTTTTCTTGCGGTAGGTTTTTAATCCAATTTCTTCTGTTTATTCTTCTTTACATTTTCCTATTCATACACAACACTTTGTAGCCACTATTTCTACCTTAGTTGAACCCCGAACATATGATGAAGCTATATTGGATCCATGGTGGGTCGATGCCATGCAACAAGAGATTCGGGCTTTGGAGGCCAATGGTACATGGGAGGTGGTTTCTTTACCTATTGGTGTCGTTCCCATTGGCTGCAAATGGGTCTATAAGGTGAAGTATAATTCGGATGGCTCTGTTGAACGTTTTAAGGCTCATCTGGTTGGTAAAGGCCACAATCAATAAGTTGGAATTGACTTTCAAAATATCTTCTCCCCTATTGTCAAACATGTCACTGTCGGGACTGTTGTCGCTCTCGCTGCAATCCATGATTGGCCTCTCTTCCAAATGGACGTCTATAATACCTTCTTACAAGAGGATTTATGTGAAATAGTTTATATGGACATTCCGGATGGTTTTCACACACAAGGGGAGCGTAAGGTATGTCGTCTACTCATATCTTTATATGGTTTGAAGCAAGCTTCGCGACAATGGAACTTAAAACTCACTGAGGCGCTGTTACGAGGGGGTTATACACAAAGCAAATATGATTACTCTTTATTTTCAAAACGAAATGGGGGTAGTGTAGTTGTATTACTTGTGTATGTTGATAACCTACTTATTACTGGAAGCAATATTGACATGATCAATGAGCTGAAATAGGTCTTGCATCAGAATTTTAAGATGAAAGATTTAGGAACCTTAAAATATTTTCTTGGTATAGAAGTGTTGAGGTCAAGTGAAAGGATTGTACTGAATCAACGGAAGTATGCATTAGAGTTAATAACTGATACGGGATTGGGAGAAGCAAAACTAGCAAACACACCTTTTGAACAAAATCAGAAGCTTACCTCAATAGAATATGATGAATCTGGCCAATTGAAGACTAATGGAGATGAAGTAATTAGTGATGTTACAGTATATCAGTAGCTCCTGGGTAGATTACTATACCTAACCAATACATGACCAGACGTTATGTTTACAGTTCAACATTTAAGCCAGTTCATGCATAAACCAAAGAAATCGCACTTGAAGGCTGCTTTTCCGGTGGTTCGATATATAAAAAAGAATCCTGATCAAGGCATTTTGTTATCTACTAATAGTAAAATGCAGCTTGTTGTTTTTCGTGATTCAGGTTGGGCTTCATGTCCCATGTCTAGACGATCTGTCACTGGATTTTGTGTTAAATTCAAAGATTCACTTGTTTCATGCAAATTAAAGAAATAGACTAATGTTTCTCGGTCATCAGCAAATGCTGAATATAGAAGCATGGCAGCAGCAGTAGAATAGACTGGATGGATGAATGGTTTACTAAAGGAGATTTGTCCTACTCAACTTGACAAGTCTATTCTTCTTTCAGATAGTTGAGTAGCATTGCAGAACACACCAAGCATATAGAAATTGATTGTCATTTTGTACGAGAAAAAATTGGAGAAGGCTTGATTCAAATGCAGCATGTTGGAACAACTGAGCAGCTAGCAGATTTGATGACCAAAGCCCTTGGAATCAAGTAGCATGAATATTTAGTATCCAAGTTGGGGGTTAAGGATTTGTATCACCCCTCAACTTTAGGGGGGGTGTTGAGCAAGAGGTTAATGGTTAGTTAGTTAGTTTAATCTGTTAGTTAGTTAGCATGATGTGCATTTTTTGAACAGACTCTTAACGAAGTAATTGGATACTTTGTATCATTTTTTAGCATTTTTCATCACATGCTTGGGCAGTCTTCATTGTTAAAGAACATTGAAGAAAATCAAGTTGACGAGTTAAAAGACTTTTGGTATAGATGTCAAAGAAATTCTCTCCTTTAAATATTTTTTTTCTCTTGATGTTTTCATGTCAATAGCTTCTCATGTTTTAGTTTTATTTGCTTTAGATTCTACTAATTATTAAAGGTATAGTATGATATTATGTTGAGTGCATATATATATATATATATATATATATATATCTTTCATTACACTGCAATCAAGTCAAAGATTTAGGATTATTAATTATAAGTTTGAGATAACCTACATTTATACACACTTAAGGTTAGTTTACAATGTTAATATTATTATTCGATTAGTTTGAATTAAAGTAGGTCGAATTAGACTTAGATTTATTCATTTATAATTTTATATATTTTTCTATTGAAGTCAAATAGTTAAATAAATAGCCAAAATAAAAATTTATAGTGGATTGATTGGTTCTAAGCAACGAATGTTTAGAAATCAGTTTGTGATCTCTGAATTTTATTTGCCTTAGATTGTGGTTAATTTAATTGCTTAATTTGTGAAAATTATTTTGTGAAATTGTTGAGAATATTTTGCAATTGTTTATAAAAGTGCTTTTAAATGATTTCTAAATGCCTAGTAAAACATGTCGAAAAGTTTTAGATATAGATGGCATGTCGTAGACTATAGGGGTTCCCATATTACATCCAGGAGTATTGTTATTCTGCGCTTTGCATATTTGGTGTGGTGGTTGGCTAAGTTGTGCTATGCACTGATAACATGTTTTTTTTTTGCATATTTTACGTGCTCAAATCAACTTTTTCTTGAATTAATTCTTACCAATTGGTAAATTTTATGTTTAAATCTTGTCAGGAACGAAATTTGGATGATTTAATGCAAAAACAAGCAGAAAATGATTCAATTGGAGCATGAACAATAGAAGAGGGGCCAAATCAGAAATTTTGAGATATTTAAGGGCTAATTAGATTTTTGACCTTGTAAAAGCAAAATATAGAAAAGAAAATCTAATATTTTATTTCATGTAATTAGTGGGTAGGTGGGATTAGCCTAATTTTAGTATACGGTTTGTATATAAATAGGGTGTATGGTGGACTTGAAAAGACATACCTTGAATACATGGAAATTGAATAAAAAAAATAATTTATTTCTTTTTTTCTTTGCGTGAAATAGTAGCAAGCATTCTGCAGCTTTCTTTTCCTTTTCAATATTTAGGGTTAATTATTTCCCAAGTCTTTCCCTTATTTCATCTCCCACCATTTCCATTTAAGCTATTTCTATAAACCAACAAAAGCATGATTAACTTCATGCTTCACTAAATCTCTACTTAGCTTTAGGCCGATATTCTTTCCAGTCAAGAATCCTGAGAAATGTATCTACACTAAAAATCTTTCATAACGGTATTCACTATCTCTCCGAAATATTGGGATTGGCAAATTCATCCCTTAAAGTTAACTCAATTTCAACTCAAAAGGGCACGTTGGGTTTGAGTCGTTTTGGCGTAAAGTTGGGAAAATGAGTCAGCCATGCTGTATTCGGATTCTTGCGAAAAAATTGGCGTATCCTGGTGGGGTCATACTAGTGAGATTTTTGTCAAGGGAGATAGCGATTGGAATTAAACATCCAGTGCGGTTGAGGCTGTTAAACCGAGTTGGGTTCTTTATAATGCAAGGCTATCGAGGTGTTGAATTGCGAACGCGTATGGTGCAGTTAGACAAGTGATAAGGGTTGGTTTGCAGGGCGTACTGAAATCAACTACAAGAGGAAGAATTGACGGTTAGGACGTTCTTAGCTGCTATAACTAGCTTATTGTTTGGGGGAGAAAACTTATTTTCGAGGATCGATTCAGAAAGCGAACTGCACCAAGTCTAAGGCTAAGGCTTTATAATTTTGTTTACAAAATTCAAATTCATTTTCTAATTTTATTTTATTTTCGATTTACATAATTGTTAATTTCTGCTGTCTCACTTATTTAATTTCTAAACATTTTCAACTCCTCTAATTTATTTTATTTATTCTTTAGCAAGTCTGTTTGGAGTTGTGAGCACGACTATTGCCATGATTATTTACACAGCAAGAATTCTATTCACAAAAAAAAAAAAAACAAAAGTTGATCATAATTACCAAAACATGTGGACTCGACCCTACTACTCTTTACTATTGTTTAGAGTTATTTTATTGTAGGAATTTTTATTTGGTGGTTTTGATGCCCATCATGCACACACCGGAGTATCGATATCGTTATAAAAAATACTTTGTGCCTCCTTCATTGATAATTTGGATTGTGTATCGGAATGTACTTCCTACATGTGTTACTTGAGCTAAATTTTAATATGTAAATTTTTATTAATGAGATATTGAAATTTTGTTAAAATTTTATTATTGCTTGTTTTGTAAAGTGTTTTATGCAATTTTACTTTCCATATTAAATATTTACGAGTGTTTTATAATATTTCTTTTATTTAACCTTTATATGTGGCTAAATTAGAATTTGGAGATCGCTAAGCTTTGTAAGCTCAACGTATCAGAACTTTTTCGTGCATAGGTTATTGTTGAATCACAAGTTCATGTTAAAGAAGTATTGTCTCAGTGCCTCTGCATTTTTGCTTAGTTTCTAATAAAAGCCCTTGTATTAATATAACATTTGGCATGTACTTTGGATCAACTAATTTTTTCAATTTGATTACTTTGATTTTATTTTAGAACTTATCAGTTATTTGATTAAGTTCTATTAAATGATTTTTATTTTATTTTTTAATTATTAGTATGTTTAAAGTTATGTCTTAATGTGTAATGATTGATCGAGTGGCTCACTTCGGTGACCACTGTGACGCTCTAGATTCAACCAAGCTTTTGAATTGGGTTTGGGGTTTTAATGTAACACCCCTCGTCCAGTTCGATCGTCAAACCCGAGCTACGAAATACTACTACTGTTACTGAAGCGAGTGTCATACAACTTATAACAACTAATTCACTTAAACACCAATTCATTTCATAATTCAATGTACAATATAATATACAAAAAAAAGCCAAGACTCAAACAAGGTTACGAAAGCTCTTAGTTGATACGAGCATGAAGAAGGACCATATTGATAACTTTCAAAATTTTGACAACTGGTATCGATACCTACATTAAGTACCAATACCATTTTTAGTTTTGATGTTTCAAAAATCAAAAAAAAATTTACAAGTATTGATAATTGGCTTAAGGTATCGACACTCCTCTTAGGAAGTATCGATACTATTTTGACATCCTACCCTTTTTCAAAAATTGAACATATCGATACCTTTATAAAGTATCGATCCTTGAGAATAAGTATCAATACCAAATTAGCATTTTGTCAGTTTTGAATCATGGTAATTTGGTAAAGTTTCGATACCTTAGCCTATGGTATTAGTACCTTTTTCCTGATGGTCAAAACTCTTACATTTAGGTACTTTTATGTGCTCAAGCCAAGACAAACCAAATGGTGCTTAAGGGCACCCTACAAACCTGTAAAGCAATTCATTTCATACCTTAAACACCATCATTCAACCATTTCCAAATCAACCAATATCATACATCAATATAATCCCTAAACATACCAATTTCTAACTTGTAACATTCTTAACCATTAACATTTGCATTCATTCAAGTCCAACATTTAAGCATACTACAATATACACATGTAACGCCCCAAAATTTAAATTCCTATTTTTGCGAATGTGTGACACAAGTGTGTATCTGCTTCAGTGGTTAAGTGTTCTGGGTGTGTGTGAGAGTTCCCAAGTTCAAGCCTTATTTGGGAAACTTTTGGTATTTTTATGAATAAAGTCCAATCTTTGGTCAATAGGCTTTTATTTGATTAGTGGTAGAATCATAATAGAATGGGCCTACTGGTCTAGTGGTTAAGGGGTGTGTTGTTAAGCTGGAGGTCTTGTGTTCGAATCTCTGCAGTGGCAAGGGGGTTATTTTGCTGCGAATTTCGGCTAAGAGTTTGTGTTTTACCTAAAGTCTGTGTAGTGGGGTTGTGGATGGAGAAAAGTAAGGGGAGTTGGGATAAGGGGTTATCAAAATTTTTTTGTTCAGTTTTTTTTTTTTGCAAAAATTCTATTCTCTTCCCCCCTCCATTTGCCAAAATTCCATCTCTTCTACCCCTTCATTTTTTTGTAGTTTTACTCAAGTTCACCGTATTTGTTTTTCCTGCACATAATCCTGATCTTTCGGTAAGTTTGGTTTTCGAATGATCTTAAGGGTTTCTTCTGAATATTGGTTAAAAAAGGGTTTTCGACTGGTTTGTAAGTGTTAATCAAAGGGCAGAATATCGTTCATTAGCATTCTAAGGGTATGGAATTCTTGTTTTTTGATAGAAGGTAATGGTTTTTCGCTCTAAAGATGAATATCCCGTTTCGGGTTTAGTTTAGTCTGTTTGTTAAAATGATTAACTGAGTGAAATATTGATCAAATATAGGTGCTGGAGAGCTCGGGAGTATTTAGGCACCAAAAGCGATACAGGTGTGTACTCGAAAACACAAAAAACGAGAAATGGCGAAAGCCAAAAAATGAAACTATCGATGCCACATGAGCGTGTGGTCACTCATGTGGTAGGCCGTGTGGTTGACGAACTAGGCCATGCGCACATGACACGGGCGCACAAAACGGCTGTGTGATGGGAGAACAAATCGTGTGTGGGACACGAGCTCGACCAATTGGACCGTGTGGGCCACACAGACGTGTGGGCCCATACAGGTGAACTAACCGGGCGTGTAGAATTCTGGGCCAGGCCGTGTGATCCACACGGCCAAGGCCAAATTAGGCAGTGTGGGCCCATACGGGTATGCCATATGGGCATGTGAGCCCATTTTTTTGAAGTGATCTATAAGGTTGCATAGGTTGCCCAAGTCAATTGTAGACCTGTTGTAAGGTCGGTAAGCGTTACTTAGATCCTTATTTATGTGATTTGATTATATGGTGTCTGACTGAGCATGATATGTGTACTGAACTGAATGTATGATCGGTTATTTGCATGATGCATGTCATATTTGGTATGTTGCATTGCATCGGGGAGGGTTGATGATATTTCAGAAGAAGTGTCTGAAAGGCTTTTAGCCTGTTATTTGGCAGCTCAGCTACATTATTCTATTTATGTGTCGTATTTCAGTATAGTATAGAGTGTAGGGATAGGTGGGTTGATTATATCCCCACATGGTGTGTAGGGCTGGACGGAGATAGTGTGTAGAGGCTAGTGGGTAGGATTCTGATATTCTGATCTGTATTCTGTATCTGATTGGGTTGAGGCCCTAATATTTTTCTGACTCTGTTTCTGAGCTGGGCTAAGGCCCTCTTTATATCTGATTCTGTAATGGGCTCAGGCCCAAACTGTATATACAAGATTGATTTATGATATCATGCTGTGTGCATATATTCTGTGGGAATTACACACTGAATTGCCAAAACTCACCCTTTTCTATTTGATCTGTTCAGGTAATCCCCAGCATTAGACAGATCAGAGTAGCGGAGAACTCGATGGTGACCACCACTATTTCATACTGTTTAAATTCATTTTTTTATTTGATTAATTTCTCGTTAATAATTTGGTTAGTTATTTTTGTAATTGGGAGTTTGGGACTGACTGTTTAAATTTGGGATTATACTTTGCTTTCCAGTTTTATCACTACAAAAACACGACATTTTCTTGAAACTAAAGTTTTCCTAAGAACAAACGGTTTTCTAAAACAAAAAGTTAACAAGCTTCTGCTAAAAAGTCACATTTTGAACCATAACAATGAACATGCATTTTTCTGAGTTAATTAAAGACTAATAAAATGGAAGGGATTTTCACGACTACAAATTCCATTCCATGTGACATCGCCAGATTCGACCATAACGTCTAAGCCGGGTTTGGGGTGTTACAACACATATAAGGCATAAGATATTTCTTAAATATACATTCATGCACATATGAACATTTGTTTTCCCAGTTCAAACATTAAACATAATGTCAACCAAATCAACAACTCACAAGCTATGTCATACAAAAGCCTCTAAGTACATGCCACAATACTAAGCTAAATGAGTAAAAGTCTACCGAGTTGATAAAGGAATAGTGTGATCTTCAAGCTAATCCGATTGAGAAGTTCCAAAAATGACGATCTACAGAAACAAAAAACAACTAGCTAGGTAAGCATTTCAAATGCTTATTAAGTTCATAGTTAAATAACGATAACTTACCTTACTATACAAATAATCATATAACTAAATAACGTTATTCAATGCAAATAACTTGACATACAAAAGTCCCAACAAATAGGTGAGTTCATTATAAACCAAGTCACATAGTAATTTCAACATTTATAATGCTATTCAATTTAGTGACATTCACATAGAATTCACATTTTAATACAATATACATTATCGAATCATCAAATTACATTTGAGCATTAAGCTCGTAACATGTCAATTTCAATTCACTTTCTATTGTTCAAATGGCCCGATGAACTCTAGTAAATGTACTCGAATACAAGGGTAACTACACCATTCCAGAGAGCACTGTAGTGCTAAATAAAGAACACAAAGTGCAAAGTAGAGGGCATCGTAATGCTAATCAGAGAGTACCGAAGTAATGAACAAGAGTATCGAAGTACTGAACAGAGCACACAAAAGTCCTAAACCCTTACAAGTACGCAACTAACCCTTTTGGCATGTCAATCGTATCCTAATCATTTACTAAGTTCATACAGACATTTATATTGAATTCGTAACATATACATCATCGTAACATCTCCATGAACATATCATCTACCATGAAACGTTTCATACCTATTCAACATTCCATATAGGTTATAATTTCCACATAGGCAAGACTTTACAATATATTCCATGTCCCACCTTTCGTACTAAATCGTAAAGATTTCAAAGTATAATTAAATATTCATAAATCCATAATTAAATTAAATAAAAATTTAAATATAATTGTACCATATGAAATTACCTGACAAAACTTAGCAAACAAGTTGAATTGTAGGGACCATTCAACATTTTCCTTTTTCTCCAGTTTTCCTTGACTTGATTCAAATATTGATATATATGATAATTTAATTTCAATTTATCAGTTCAAAATATCCTATAAAACCTATATATATGCATATGACATTTCAATTTCATTTTACAAAAGTTAGCTAAAGTTTCACATTTCATTCGATTTAGTCGCTAAAATCGAAATTGCTATAACTTTCAAATTTGAGTCTTGATTTCGAAATTGATCTCAATTTCATCCTTCTAAAACCCTATATAGTACTTATTTATAGAAATTTCATGCCAATTTTGAAATATTAATACTTTAGTCCCTATGTTCAAAACTAATCATTTAACATAAAAATAACTTCAAGAAATAATCAATGGCAACTCTTGAAAACTTTAACAGTTTTACAAATTAGTATCTCGGCTAGCTAAACCAAGCTCTTGGGATTTCAAAAATAAAAAAAAAAATTTATAAGAAATGAATCAAAAATTGCTTAACAACTTAAGGTTTAGAGCATGGACTGTAACGACCTGAGAAATAGGGTGTTACATGGACAAAACTAAGGGTTTTCTCCTCTCTTTCAATTTGTTTTAGATGAAAAAGATGCATATGATTCTTATTTTTTTAATATTTTTGGCTTATATGCTTATGATTATGTTTAGTTAATTACTAATTATTCTAATTAAGCTTATTTAACTTATCCATAAGACAAATTAACTTCAGCTAGTGGGTTCCAACAACCACTACCAACGAATGCACTTTTTTTTAATGGCCCAATTGCATAATTGGTTCATTAATTAACTAAAACTTCATAGCGATTAACTTTTACAACTTTTACAATTTAGTTCTTATACCTCAATTAACTATCCAAACGACAAAATTATTGGACCAAACATTAATTAAACCTTAAACTAACCTCATAAATATTAAGTATTAATATTTCAAACTTGATCATCAAAAATGGGGTTCCAAAACCACCATTTCTGACACCACTAACTTTTGGGCTGTTAGAGTTACAGAATGTATGTAATATCCATGATTTAATTTTTTGGAAAAAAAATATGTTGTGAGATGTATAAAATAGGTAATGGAGGAGCTATGATGATTAAATATAC
Organism: Gossypium arboreum; assembly: GCF_025698485.1. NCBI lineage: Eukaryota > Viridiplantae > Streptophyta > Magnoliopsida > Malvales > Malvaceae > Gossypium > Gossypium arboreum. The sequence continues at coordinate 126,177,772 of NC_069072.1, read as the reverse complement.
TTTGAAATTCCATGTTAATCATTAATGTGATATAGTAAATTTGGTTACCATGGAATGATCATTGAAGATGATTTGGCATATATGAGCATATATGAAAAGTGATACCAATGTGAAGAATATGATAACATGTCCGTAAGACCAATCTAAATAATATTTTCAACATTATTATAGTGTAAAATAAAAGAATTGGTAGCTAGAAAGGTGTATGTTTCATATAAGTAACGTAAGGCCATGTATATAGGGTCTTAATAACCCTTCGTGGAATTGTTAAGAGTATATTGTTTTTTTTAATGAATTTGGTATTTATGGATTATGGAAAGCATAATATGGAAGAATTAGGTATATTATGAAGCCTAAATTGAAATATGAATGTGAATATATATATGTGTGTGTGCGTTTGTGTGAGCATTTAAATTGCCTTTATGTGAAATATGCATATACATGAGGCACTCAATGTACCTAATTGTACAAGGAGGTTATAAAATGAATAGATACACTATGAGCTCTATGAATTCTAAAATATTTTAAAAATGACTATGTATGGTTAGGAAATGCGTTAATGGCCTGAATCAAAATAAACTACTTCTGAACTTAATGTGCCCTATTAAACTTAGTGAAATAGTTAGGATCAATTGACATGCCAATAGGGATGTGATCTGTTGCCTTTGGGCTTAGCACTTTGGTTCATTCTGGTGTGTTTGAAAGGATGTGACCTATTGCCTTTGGGCTTAACACTTTGGTGCGTTCTAGTGTGTTTGAAGGGATGTGACCTGTTTCTTTTGGTCTTAACACTTTGGTGCCTTCTAGTGTGTTTGAAGGGATGTGACCTGTTGCCTTTGGTCTTAACACCTCAATGCTTTCTAGTGTGCTTGAAAGGGTGTGATTTATTGCCTTTAGGCCTAGCACTTCAATGTTCTCCAGTATGTTCAAGAGGGCTATGTTATGATGCCTTAGGGTGAAGCACTTATGTGCTCTTGGTGTGTTCTAGAACGTTATCATATATTCAAGTCTTTTTTTTCTAGAGTTTACTAAGGGCAAAACATGCTAGAATTGAATAATGAAATCATAATTTTAAGACATTTATTAAAGTTGTGTATAATGTGCATAAGGAACTAATGGTCATACGTGAAATTATGTTAAGTGAATTTGATTAAAAGATAAACAATTGTATGGTATAATGCTCACTAGAGCAACAAGTTTAAGATCCATAATGAGAATAACTAATATACCATTAACATGTAGCAATTTGACATGAAATCATTAGAAAGGCTAATTATAACACTAATGAATTCTAGAAAAAAATTGTACTTAAGGGCTCAACACAAATAATCAATTAGGATAAGTTGGCTTATCCTTGTGTACTTACTAAAATTTTTAAGCTCATAAGCTAGTGGTTTAAAACACATAAGTAACGGGTTCAATGAAAAGTATATGGTCCGAGCTTGGGAGCTTTGCATCACATTTCACTCGAGGTTATAATTGTTAGTGTAAGCACTACAAGTCAATCATGATTCGCTTGTAAGCATGTATTGATATTATTATAGTCTTATAATATTTCTTTATCCATGAGTAAAGTATATGATATTTAACACTTGTGTAGAGAAAGCCCATGGAACACATTAGGCTATGCAAGGAATTATAAAGATTTATAATTATAAGATCTCTATTCATTAAAGTCGTGATTCCTAAATTGTTCTTGGCCATTTTATAATCGAGATAGGGCATTGATAATGCTCAAAATTTAGCACATGTTAAGCCTTTATACTTTGATTCATCACAAAAAGGATCTATATTGACTAATGTTTATGGTAGGATGTTTTAGGTATGACATAAGGAATACAAAGGTGGTGGAGTGGTCTAGAGAAGATTCATCACCCCAAGTGATATGAGGGGACATATCCTATCGCTATTGACTCGTATTAACTGCAAGTCCTTGGCTAAGACAATTAGTTAGTGTTAAAACAAGGAGTTTCAAGACTAACATGGATGAGAAAAGGTAGACACCGTGCCATGAATTTTACCTTATTCGAGATATATAATGGAAGGACCAAATTACACATTAATACCGAACACTAAAAGGTTTTTTCGAAAATATATTTTGGCTTTTTCAACAATCGGGGTTCATGATGGGTTGCTAGATCCCACTCATGATCTACAAATATAATTATTTCTTAATTAAAATAAATTATATTTCTTGCCAACACAATTGGAAGCCTGATGGGTCATACACGATAATAGAATTTGGAAATAAAAATGAGAAAGAACTAAATTGAATGGTTTAACAAAGTCTAATGGGCTAAAGTGCAATTAATCAAAAGTTGGTTAAAACCCTATCCTATATATTCTAACTTAGCCACACATATTGTGTAATTGTTATTTTTGTTTTTGATCTCTCTGTTTCATGAACAAGAAAAAAGAAAATAGAAAACAAATTATTTGAATTTTTGCTTTTAGTTTTCTTTTGGTATTGAGATTAAGACAAAAAAAGGTGTGGATCTACGAGATCAGATAGCTAATATTATTCTGGCAAAATGCATCTCGAACTTACGAAGGTTTTCTAAATTCTAGTATGGATTATCGTTAGAGGTCAGACTTTAGAACGACTAAAAGTTTTTAACAACTGAGCCCGATGTTCAGACGAAAATGGAGAAAGCATTAAACGAGGATGGAAACTACCCTTGTTCAAGGTATAAATTCTTCTAGATTTTCATGCATGAGGGCATGATAAAATCGTCCAAATTGATTCTTACTGGAATATGATTCGTTGTATGTTTTCATTTTCCATTGCATTTATTTTGATGCTTATTTCGATTTTATTTTTTTGGTTATAATTGGATTACAAAAATAATGCATTTATATTAGTTGTTATTACATAAGGACTCGAGACTGTAATGTCTATATATTAGTTGTTATTGTATAAGGACTTTGACATGTACATAGGACCTATTTTGAATGTGATATTTTGTAAAATTTAAGATGAACTTTAAGTTATCTTGATGTTAATAATCAATCTTTATTTCACTATTTGACTTGAATTTGTTTATTCAAGTACGTGTAACACCCAATACCTGATTCGATTGTTGGGTCCAAGTTACAGGATATCACATTTGTTGCTAGAGCAACTATAGTTAATTATACACAAATTGGATCTTTATACATTTAAATATGAGTATTATTCACGTTTAATTAAATATATAATCATTTTCGGATCATATTATCCCGGGGTCAAATAATGACTAAACTGTAAAGTTTTTAAAACTTTTCAGGGTGATGTTATGACTCCCATGGTTTGGTGTCGCAACATTGAAGATAGTAAGTAAGCTTCGTAGCTTGATGACCAAATTGAAAAGTTTTGATAACATTACAGAGTTGACATCGTGACCTCAAATAGGAGACGTGACAAGAATAACTAGTGTTGCAACATCCAAGGGGTGGAGTTGCAACTTCCTTAGTAGAATACTATATTTCCAATTTCCATTTGTTTCAACCTAACATGTGACAACAATATTTGGTATTAAGACCAAAATTGACCATCCAACACTTATAAGGCATGCTTAACATACAATTCCCAAACCATCAAAACCATTTCCATATATGAACCAACATCATTTTCATATATTCATAACTTAATACACAAAGTTGACCATTTTCAACTTATAACCAAATCTATCCTAGGTACATGCCATTTGAAAAAAAAAATGAAAAGTATTTTACAAACTTTGTTGAGTCAGTGGCTGCGATCTAGGTGTTGAATTCCCCACTCAGGGATTCGAGAAATACTTTTACCTACGCACAAAATAAAAAAAATCATACAATGAGTTATAAAGCTCAGTGGTACTTTCATGATTCAAGATAATACAAAATTAATACTAGCAAATCATTACAATGTAATCAAGCTCAATTATACACCAATTCACATGCTATTATACCAAGTAATTCCATTATCGCACATTGTTGTATACATATATATGGAAATTACACATTAATACATCTATCATTAACATAGAATTCACCAATTCATACCTTTCATTAAGTATCAACCTAGGTACCATTTAAAACATTCAATACCATATAAGATTCTAACATTTATACCTTTCACATTAGGCTATTCAAATTCCATAATCAACCAATACCATTTAATCATTCCACTTATTATTCAGTTCAATTCATTTTCTAAAGTTTAATGAATCATTTATATTTAAGCCGACCCCCAAGCCTTGTTTCCAACTATTTTGCATAATCTCTTTTGTTTGCTCTCTTTATTTGAATCACATATATGCACACATATAGTTCCATATCATCACATCATCCCTTATATTATTATCAATTCACAAATTCATACCAATTTCACATAATTCATTTCATTACCATATTCTATTATCAATACATTTCATTACATTTTCAAGTTTCTAATTCCAATTATAATGTTATGCCTGATGGAACCCTAGTAAAATGAACTCGGATACACGGGTAAACTACACCATACCAAGTAGCTTGTAAAAGCTTAAACTACACCACACTAGGGCACTAAAGTGCAAAGTTCATAGGCATCAAATGCATATTCATATGCAAATACATCTCTCTACCATACCAGGGTCTCCGTAGAGATAGTACTTAATGATCCGCAAAAAATGTTGGATTTCGATATAACATGTAATGATCCCCTTACAATCACGTATCTCATACAAGCATTTATATGACACTATTGGTATGCCAATTGTATCCAAACATTTTACTAAGTTCACACAGGCATAAATTCATATATGCATTATCATACATATATCCATTCTTATTCATATATTTATACACTATAATCATTTACTCTCACCTGTCATATACTGTGTTCGGTCACATTTGCACATTCGTACCTTGTACACTATTCTATCGCATAACAATCATTTATCTCATTTCATTTTAATTTAATCCAATTCATATATATATAATTTCACATTCAATTATAGAATCACATTTCAACTTATTATTAGCACACAATTAAATCATACCATATAACATGTTTCATTTCATTCAGATATTACAAACCTTATTCCACAAAATTATACTTACTTTCCATTTTACTCAATTTAGTTCATTATCACAATATTCAATAACAATCATAGGAAATCAATTCGTATGAAAATTATATACTCACCTCAATGTTCAATTATGCAATTAACATGTATATGCAAACAATTAAATCTATCCTGAATCATAAAAGTACAAACCGTGATTTCATGTCACTCATCGACAACTTTTACTTTTCCTTTCTCGCTCGATGGCTCAACACCGACATTAGCTACATACGATAGCACAGTAAATAAAAACATAAATTTCCACTCATTCACGTTCAAACATCAAGTCAAGCATATTTTACATTTTATTCAATTTAGTCCCCCAAACTCGAAATAAGAATAACTTTCAATATTAAGCTTTAGATTAAAATTCGATTTCATATTTTCTCATTAAGGACACTAAAATTTCTATTCCTAGCATAATTTCATAACAATTTTTCATTTTATTAAACTTGGTCCTTAATGTAACAAAGCCAACAATCAAGCTTATTAAGCATTTCAATTTAGTCCTTTTAAATCTATGCTTAATTTCTATCAATTTCAAGCCTAATTCTTCAATTTCTCAACAATGGTAACTTTATCAAAACTTCACCAATTGAAAAAATTGATACATGGGCTAGTTAAATCAAGCTCCCATGATTAAAAAAGCTATAAAAAATCAAAAGAAAATGGCTTAGGGACTTGAATTTTGGCCGATAGTTTAAGCTCTAAAAATGTGGTGTTTGGCTCTTCAAACCTACAGGAACGATGGAAGAATATTATGAATTCATCTTTCTTTCCACTATAATTTATTTATACTTTAATTAATTCTTAATTTAATCTTAATTAATTAAGTTATCCATGCTATACTTAATTAATTACTATTTACTTAAGCTTAATGAAGTCCATCATTATCATCTACTAACACCTATTTAAAATTGATTTACTAATTATTTTAGTCATTTGCATAATTGCTATCTAGGTCACCAAGTCTTTTCCTAATTAAAGTCTATAGCGATTGAAATTTTAGAATTTAGTCCTTGAGTCTTAATTAATTACTTTTTCATCTAAAGTACTAAACTGAATTTCAATATACTTTCATAATAACTATGTAAATATTTTTTATTTTATATTCAAAGACTTGGTTTATTGAAAAGGGGTTCTGAAATGGTATTTTTTGACACCACTTAATTTTCGGTCGTTACATACAAGTTTAAATGGGTTTTGAAATTTACTTGTAATATTTTAGAAATGATTAGATATTGGTACCATATGGTGTTGTTTGAACATGTTTTGGAGTGTTTTAAACTTATTTTTTAGCTTTAGAGACCTAAGGTTCAGTATTGTTTTGATGGTATTGATACCCAACTTCGCATAATGTAAAACTTAATAGTAAAGGGACTAAATTTTGTATTTAGAGTCATTAAATACTAATGGGGACACATCCGAATCATAAAAAAATTGTTCAAAGCCCATCAGCTTAAAACTTTGAGAAAGGGGTTTTATCAAAATTTAAAACTTTAAACAATTTAAATGAAATGATAAAAATAATACAAAAAAATTGAAGTATTTAAAATCAACTGAAAATCATTAAAAATATTTTCCTAGTGATCAGCGTTTCGGGTCAAATACGAGCCTTGGATGTAACAGCCCTTACCCGATCCGGCCGTCGGACCAAGTTATAGGATATTACCACAGTCAACAAAATAATTACATGCAAATATAAATTCATAAATTTCAAATAAATATACAATTATTACATATATTATGTATCACAAGAAAAACTGACTCTAAATCGAGCTTACGAAAGCTCTAACATTAACTCGGGAATGAATAGGGATGAAACCATAACATTTTCAAAATATAAAAGCACTCATGTAAAGCAAGAGTCACACGACCGTGTGTCTAGGCCATGTAACTCACTAAGACTTTATGGATCAAAAAACCAAAATTTTATCAAAAGTCACACAAGTGTGTGGCTGGGCTATGTAACAAATTGAATATAACAACCCGTTTTCAATTAAATTCAAATAGTGGTTTTGGGACCACAAATCTGAGGTCTACAGTATGATATAAATATCGTATGAAAATTTTGTCATGAAATTTTATCGTTTACATGTCTAATTTGGTGAAAAGGACCAAATTGCATAAAGTGCAAAAGTTGAATTCTAGTAGCTAAAGGTACCAAATAGCTATGGATTTAAAATTGGAGGTTCTTATATGGCAAATAGACCATTTAGTATAGTTAGTAGATAAGAATGATTATTCATCATTGGAATTTAGTAAATTAGTAAGGTTAATTTTGGAATCTAAATGATAAAATGATGATAAATGAATTAAATAATTAAATTATTATCATTTTCATCATCTTTCCGAAAATGAAAACATGGAAACCCTATCCATGGAAGCTTGAAGATAGACAAGCTTATTTTGCTTAATTAGGTGAGTATTCTTGTCCCATTTTTAAAGATTTTTTTGTTTTTGAGATCGTAATAGCTTAATCTAGCTATCTCAGGGATTAATTTGTAAAAATATTAAAGTGTTAGGGTTTTGACATGTATGAGTATAGTTGAATTTTGAAGTTTTATGGTAGAAAATGAAAGGTTGTTGATAAATAAACAACTTTTGTCAAGAGAATTTTGATGAAATTATGATTTAGGGACTAAATTGAAAAGATGAAAATTTTATGGAAAAATTAGGAAATTTTGCAATACATGGGCTACTATGGATATGTATGAAAATTGGTTAGGCATGAAATAAGGATTAAATTGTATGAATTTTATTTTCCGAGCCTAAGGACATAATCGTAATTAATTGCAAAATAGTAATTTTTCCAAAGATGTGTGTTGTACTAAATTGAATATGAATTATACTAAATTGAGTTAAATTCATTCGTATAGATCCGGATAGACCTAATATGGAGTTAGATCGAGGAAAAGAGAAAGTATCAATTAGTAGCTATGAATTTACGTGCACTTGTCGAGGTAAGTTCGTGTAACTAAATTGTATATTTATATGTTTTAAATTGAATATTATTGTGTGTTATTTGTATAAAATTCCATATATAATATCAACCACATATCCGAAAATTACAGAGTCTCATTTGAACCTTAAAAATTCGAAGGATACAAATGACATGTCATTAGGGTTCTTGAATTGGTTGTGATCCTGCATGTGTTGCGGACACACCACAGCTCTTATGAGCGTCCCGATATTTGGCACTCATAAGCTTCCCATTATTTAACTCTTATGAGCTTCCCGATTAATGGCTTTCTTGAGCTTCCTAATATTTGGCTAACAAAAGTTTCCTGTTACACAACTCACATGAGCTTCCCGTTATATGGCTCGGAAGAGCTTCCAGTTTACATGTTTGCATAAGCATACATGTACATAAATTGACGAATATTATGAGATGATATATTATGGTTCAATGGGCAAAGTTCTGATATGAGATATTATGAGTTCCAAACGAACTATTACCCGTATATACATGAAGTACATGGAAATGATATTACCTAATATACTGCTGCATGAATTGGTTGTTACTGGAATGTGGAACTTCCTTAATGACTTTGTTCATCCATGATTAAGGGATATTACATGTGATTACTTGGTGTGAAAATAAAATAAAATAAAGAACACACAAATTTTTAAGTGGAAACCCTTTCGGGAAAAAACCACGGGCAAAGGAGAAGAAAATTCACTATGTCGAATTCGAATTATTACAAGAGGAATAGACTATGTTTATTTATAGGCTTGTGAAGCCATATTCTAGTAAGACTGAAATACCTTATTCTAATCAATATCAAATAGATAGAATTTAATAAGATTTAAAAAAACCTTATTCTAAAATAAAAAAATAAGTGTAATTCTTTATGGATTCTTCTTTTATTTTATTTTACCACTATATATTATTTAAATAAGGATTCGGGTAACTTAATTCTAACAATTTCCACCTTGACACAAATTCTCAATGAACAATTTCTTCATCGCGAACTCTCAACGAACAAGTTCTCCACGTCTTCCATAAAACCCCTTAAGGGTTTAACATCAACAACGAATACCAACCAAGTCTAAGCAATGCTCAAACTGGGTTATAGGAAGTGACTTAGTCATCATATCTGCAGGATTTTTATGAGTACTAATTTTGCTCACAACAATATCAATACGAGCAATAATATTATGAACAAAATGATACCGAACATCAATGTGTTTTGTTCTCTCATGAAACATTTGATCTTTTGTAAGAAAGATGGCACTTTGACTGTCACAAAATACTGTCCTGATTTGAAGGTCTTTATTAAGTTCACTAAAGAGTCCCTTCAACCAGATAGCTTCTTTACAAGCCTCAGTAATTGCCATGTCCTCAGCTTTAGTGGTAGACAAAGCGACTGTAGTTTGTAAAGTGGCTTTCCAACTGATTGCACAACCTTTGATTGTAAAGACATAACCTGTGAGAGATCTTCTTCTATCAAGGTCTCCAGCAAAATCAACATCAACATACCCAATGACTCCATCTCTAGTTCTTCCAAACTATAAGCAAACATTAGTAGTACCTCGTAAGTATCTTAAAATCCACTGAACTGCTTTCTAGTGTTCTTTACCAGGATTCGTCATGTATCTGCTAACTACACTGACTGCATATGATAAATTTGGACGTGAACAAACCATATCATACATGAGGGATCCCACTGCACTAGAGTATGGAACATGTGACATGTACTCAATCTCATCGTATGATTGTGGAGAAAAAGTCAATGAAAGTCTAAAATGGGCTGCTAAAGGAGTACTAACAGGCTTAGCACTCTGCATATTGAACCTGCAAAGAACTTTCTCAATGTACCCCTTCTGACTTAGGTACAATTTACTTGCTTTTCTATCTCTGAGAATCTTCATACCAAGTATCTTCTTTGCTGGTCCTAAATCTTTCATCTCAAATTCTTCACTTAGTTGGGCTTTGACCTTTCTTATCTCTCTTTTATCTTTTGTTGCTATCAACATGTCATCAACATAAAGAAGTAGATACACAAAAGAACCATCACTGTTTTTTTTAAAGTAAACACAACTGTCAAAACTACTTCTTTTGAAATCATGAGAAGTCATAAAGGAATCAAACCTCTTGTACCACTGTCTTGGTGACTGCTTCAAACCGTATAGGGACTTTTTTAGCAAGCAAACATAGTCCTCTTTTTCTAAGACTATAAAATCTCTGGTCGTCACATGTAAATATCCTCCTCAAGTTCTCCATGCAAACATGCAGTTTTTACATCTAACTGCTCAAGCTCCAAATCATGCATGGCCACAATACCAAGCAAAACTCGAATCGAACTATGCTTAACAACTAGGGAGAACAAATCTGTGAAGTCCACTCCTGGAATTTGACTGTAACCCTTTGCAACAAACCTTGCTTTATATCTGGGTTCTTCAACTTCTAGAGTCCCTTCTTTCTTTTTAAACACCCATTTACAACGAACAGCGTTTTTACCTTTAGGAAGTTTCACAAGATCCCATGTTCTATTTTTTTGGAGTGATTTCATCTTCTCTTGCATAGCAAACATCCACTTTTCTGAGTCTTCACAGCTAACCGCCTCAGAATAATTAGATGGCTCTTGATTCGCATCTATATCTTTAGCCACATTTAAAGTATAAGCAACTAGATCAGCCTCGGCATACTTCTTTGGAGGTTTAATTTCTCTTCTAGTTGTGTTTTTGGCGATAGAGTATTGTAGTGAAGAAGCAACTCTATTCTAAATTTTTGTACTGGCTTGAGGAGTCGAATCTGTATTAATCTGATACTCCACCTGCTTTTGATTTTCTTTATTGGAAGAGTCTTTAAGAGATAAGTTAGGTAGCATAGTAGTTTCATCACAAACATCATCTCTGCTAATCACAACTTTTCTATTTTCAGGACACCGTAACTTATACCCTTTTACACCAGTTTTATAACCAAGAAAACCACATTTGATTGATCTCGGTTCCAATTTTCCATTATCAACATGAGCATACGCAGGACACCCAAAGATCTTTACATCAGAATAATTAGCAAGATTACCACACCATACCTCTTGTGGAGTCTTTTTCTCAATGGCAATGGATGGGGATCGGTTGATCAAAAAACATGCAGTAGAGGTTGCTTCAGCCCAAAATGACTTTGGTAAGTTGGCATTTGACAACATACATCGAACCTTCTCCATTATCGTTCTGTTCATTCGTTCTGCAATGCCATTTTGCTGTGGAGTATGGCGAACTGTCAAGTGTCTCACGATCCCTTCTAACTTGCACAATCTATTAAACTTATTAGAACAGATCTAAGCCATTGTCTGTATGGAGGTATTTTATTTGTTTTCCCATCTTTTTTTCAATCATAATTTTCCAAGACTTAAATACGGAAAACACATCGCTTTTCTACTTCAAGAAAAACGCCCAAACTTTTCTGGAAAAATCATCAATAAACGTTAGTATATAATTAGCTCCACCTCTCGAAGACACTCTAGATGGTCCCTATAGATCAAAATGAATATACTACAACATTCCCTTTGTGTTATGGATCCCTCTAGTGAATCGAACTCTCTTTTACTTCCCAAAAACACAGTGCTCACAGAAATTTAGTTTGCAAATTCCTTGCCCATCAAGAAGTCCTCTTTTGCTTAATTTTTCCATGCCATTCTCACTCATATGCCCTAGCTGCATATGCCAAAGTTTAGTAATATCATCATCTGACAAGGAAGAGGAAGCAAAAGCTTCATCACCAGTAACAGTAGAACCCTGCAAAACATAAAACTTGACAGTCTTTCTCTGCCCTTTTATCACAACAAGGGAACCTTTGAAAATCTTTAAAACCCAACTTTCAGCTGTGTATCTATACCCTTTTGAATCATGAGTACTCAAAAAAATTAAATTTCTTTTCAATTCTGGAACATGTCTTACGTCACTAAGTGTTCTGACAACTCCATCAAACATCTTAACTTTAATTGTTTCAACACCTGCGATTTTACACGAAGCATTATTTCCTATCAAAACAACACCTTCAGACACTGTTTCGTAAGTTGTAAACCAATCCTAATTAGGACTCATGTGGAAGGTGCAACCAGAATCAAGTATCCACTCCTCGCTCACTTTAGAATTGTTGACCGAAGCGACTAGAAGTTCACCATCGCTGTAGTCTTCTACAACATCAGCTTCATTGGAATTTTATGGTTATTTTCCCTTTTGATTCGTAGCCTCCCTTTTAATCTTATTCTGTAGCTTATAGCATTCAGATTTAATGTGCCTTTCTTCTTAAAAAAGTGACAAGTTTTACCTCTGTTTGAAGACTTTGATCTACCTTCAGATTTACCATGAGTATTCCGTTCTTGTGTCCTTCCACGATCATCATCAACATTCCAATCTTGTCTCCCATGAACAATGAGACCCTCTCCCTGAGAGTCAGGTTTAACCACAAGATGCTTCATCTTATCATATGAAGTCAAAGAATTATAAACCTCATCAACTGTGAGAGACTCGCGGCTATATAAAATCGTATCTCTAAAGGTTGAATAAGACAGGGGCAACGAACAAAGTAGAATCAACCCTAGATCTTCCTTATCATACTGAACCTCCATGGCCTCCAAGTTTGAGAGAATTTCTTTAAACACTGTTAAGTGTTCATGTACAGACACACCTTCCTCCAACCGATGAGCATAAAGACGCTGCTTTATATGCAACTTGCTTGTTAGAATTTTCGACATACATATTTGTTCTAATCTTTCATAATGCAGCGGCAGTCTTCTTTTTCATCACATCCTACAAAATTTCGTTGGACAAATGCAGATGTAATTGTGTTAATGCATTTTGATCCTTACGCTTCTTCTCTTTATCTGTTAATGTCGAAGGCATCTTATCTATCCCTAGTAGGGCATCCTCTGGATCCATCTGCACAAGAACTTCTTGCATCTTAATCTGCCACAATGCAAATCTGGTGTTGTGATCCAACAGCGTAATTTCATACTTCAAAGACGCCATTACCGTGATCTAGATGAACAAGTCAGAAGCTCTGATACCAATTTTTGAAAATAAAATAAAATAAAGAACACACAAATTTTTACGTGGAAACCTTTTCGGGAAAAAACCACGGGCAGAGGAGAAAAAAATTTACTATGTCGAATTCGAATTATTACAAGAGGAATAGACTATGTCTATTTATAGGCTTGTGAAGCCATATTCTAGTAAGACTAAAACACCTTATTCTAATCAATATCAAATAGATAGAATTTAATAAGGTTTAAAAAAACCTTATTCTAAAATAAAATAAAAGAAGTTTAATTCTATATGAATTCTTTTTTTTTTTACCACTGTATTTTATTTAAATATGGATTCGGATCACTTAATTCTAACACTTGGCTAACATGATGAGGATATGTGTTTAAGCTTTTGGCAAAGTTAGTTTGGATGATTCTTGTATGCTTACCTTATATGTGAAATAATGGTAAGTTAAATTCCATGTTATACGAACTTACGAAGCTTAAATGCTTACTTTGTTTTACTTTCCCTATTTTATAGTAATTCGGAAGCTCGATTTCGTTGGAAGCTGGTAGAAGTTACTTCACACTATCCATCGTCCCATTTCAATATATATAGTAAATCAATTTTGGTTATAATGGCATGTATAGGTTAATTGGGCCAAATGTTGGCATGTAAATGTTTTATTGTGATTAGTCATTTGAATGGCTTGCGTTTGATATATATATATATATATATATATATATATATATATATATATGACTTATCATGTTTGATGTGTGTTTGATATGTTTGAGTGATGGTGAACTTATAAGTATATTGATGATTGGTTTGACTTGGTATATTTGGAATAATTATGCATATTTGTGGTTGGACCAATAGGTGATTGTGGATGTTGATTGACATGTTATAAGATGTTATTTGATGTGCCTAAAGGCATATTGGTTGTATGTTGTGATAACACATGTTTAGGACATGATTCTAACTTGATTTAAATGTCTTGTTATGGCTTGATGATCTGCAAATTAATGTGTTTAGGTTGATGTCAATTTGGGTGAGAAATGTGGCTTGTAAAATTGCCTATTTTTGTCTACATGGGCAGAGACACAGCTAAGTGTCCCTTGCATCCTTTAAATTGCAAAATAGAATACTCACACGAGCATGTGGCTTAACCGTGTGACCCAAGTCAGAAAGCTCATAAGTTTGTACACGAGCTAAGACACGGTCATGTGTCCCTATTTCAAATGCCCACACAGCCTGAGACACGGGCATGTCTCTTGACCATGTGAGATATACGGCCTGGCCATACGGGCGTGTGTCCCCTGCACCTTTGAAAAAATTTAATGTTTTCCAAAAAATTCTTTGAGTACCTGATTTAGTCCAAACTTGTTTCTAATGTGTATTTTGGGCCTTGAGGGCTCACATAAGGGACATTATGCTTGATTTCAATTGGTTTCTAATATGAATGCTATATGATAATATGAATGCTATATGATGTGAAATATATTTTTATTTATTCTATAAATTTCGATAATGTTCTGTAACCCTGTTCCAACGATGGATACAGGTAAGGGGTGTTACATTTATTGGTATTAGAGCTACAGTTTAGTCGATTCTTGGACTAACGTGGCATTTACGAGTCTAGCTATACATGCCATTATATAACCTGTGATAGTGTGATATCTCCTAACTGTTTTAAATCATGTTTTCATATAGAAATGTCATCCAACTGAGTTGATTCTGATGAAGTAGAAACTAATGCTCAAGCCTCGGTGCAAAGAGCAGCTTCAAGTAGTAGAAGGCCCATATCTGAGGGCCGGGAAGGAGAGGCAAAAGAAGCCTTCTTCAAAATCATAAATGAATGGTTTACTGAATTTACATGAACAATTCTAGTTGTACAATAACCCCTCCACCCCCTCTTGTTCCTCACCCAGTTCCCGATATGCCTCAAATTACAAAACTTATTAGAGCTGGTAAGCCACCTGTTGATAAAACCCATAAATACGGTGCAGAAGAATTTCAAGTTACAGCTGAAGATGGTCTTGAAAGAGCTGAATTCTAGTTAGAAAATACCATCAGAGTTCTTAATGAGTTATCTTGTACACTGGTTGAATGTCTTAAATGTACAGTATCTCTATTACAATATTCAACTTATCAGTAGTAGAATACATTAATTTCTGTTGTGCTGAATGAAAGGGTTAGTTGGGAATTTTTCCAAACTGAGTTCCCAAAGAAATACATCAGCCAGAGGTTTCTTAACCAGAAACGTAAAGAATTTTTCGAGCTTAAATAGGGTTATACGACAGTGTCCGAATATGAACAGGAATTTGTCCGATTGAGCAAATACGCTAGAGAATGTATTATGACTGAAATTGCAATGTGTAAGTGGTTTGAAGATGGCTTAAATGAAGATACAAAATTATTAGTCAGGATTCTTGAGTTGAAAAATTTTCTATACTGGTTGATTGGACATATAAAGCAGAAGAACTGAGTAAAGAGAAAAGACAAGCTGAGATTGAAGCCAAAACTTCAAGTAAAAGATTGACAGGAAAGTCATACCAGTCAGCATCGAAGAAATCAAAAAAATATCATGACCGTTCTACTACTTCTGTGGGATACTCCAGTAGAGACAGAAGTACCCGACGTTCCAGTTTTAGATCTCAGGCTACATCTGTAGCGAGTGCGGGCAGTGTTAGAAACACCAAACCCAAGTGCAAGCATTGTAATAAGCTACATTTTGGTGAGTGTCGAATAAAGAGCGGAGCTTATTTTAGATATGGTTCTTTTGACCACTATCTTAGAGATTGCTTGGAGAAACCTGAAAAAGATAATATTCAAACTTTGAGGCCAAGAAACACAGCTACGAGAGGTAAACCACCTAGTAATCCCAGAAATACAAGTGGTTGTCGTGGTGTGATAAAATATTCCACTGTAAGATCTGAAGCACGAGCACTAGCTAGGACTTATGCTATCTGTGCATGTGAAGATACTTTTGCACCAGATGTTATTACTAGTACTTTCTCTCTTATTGATACTGATGTAACTACATTAATTGATCCTGGTTTGACTCATTCTTATGTTTGCATAAATTTAGTGTCTAGTAAAAATTTACCTGTTGAGTTCATTAAATTCTTGGTTAAGGCATCGAAGCCTCTAGGCCAGTATGTCTTGGTTGATAATATTTGGAAGAATTTTCCATTAATGATACGGGGTTACTATTTCTCGACTGATTTGATGCTATTACCGTTTGATTAATTTGATATAATTTTGGTATGGACTGGCTAACTTTGCATGATGCTGTGGCAAATTGTAAATAAAAGTATATTGTATTGAGATATCAGAATGGTGAAATACTTCATATTGAATCAGATAAATTGAATGAGCTGCCTAATATGATATGTGAGAAAAGTTTACAGTGCTTATCTTGCTTATGTACTGGATATTAAAGTGTCTGAGCCAAAAATTAAATCAGTGCCAGTGGTTTGTGAATATCTTGATGTGTTTCTAAAGGAGTTACCTGGATTACCGCGGGTCAGAGAAGTTGAATTTTCCATAGATCTTGTACCGGAAACAACATCAATATCGATAGCACCATATAGAATGGCTCCTACAAAGTTAAAAGAATTCAAAGCACAGTTGCAAGAATTGACTGATAGGGGTTTTGCTCGACCTAGTTTTTAACCTTGGGGTACTCTGGTTCTGTTTGTTAAGAAAAAAGATGGATCATCAAGATTATGCATTGATTACTAACAGCTCAACAAAGTTATAATCAAGAATAAACAACCATTGCCTCGTATAGATGATTTGTTTGATCAGTTGAAATGTGCCACAGTGTTTTCAATGATTTATCTTGGTTCTAGTTATTATCAGTTACGAGTGAAAGATTCTGATGTACCGAAAACAACATTCAAAACCAAGTAAGGACATTATGAATTCCTTGTGATGCCGCTTGGTTTAACTAATGCACCTGCGGTATTTATGGATTTGATGCGTAGAATTTTCAAACCATATTTGGATAGATTTTTTGTGGTATTTATTGATGATATTCTGGTATATTCCTGAGATGAGATTGAAGATGCTAAACATCTGAGAATTGTTCTGCAAACTTTACAAGAAAAACAACTGTGTGCTAAATTTAGCAAATATGAATTTTGGCTTTGGGAAGTTGGTTTCTTGGGACACATAGTATCAGCAAAAGGCATCAGAGTTGATCCGAATAAAATTTTAGCTATTGTTAACTGGAAACCACCGAAAAATGTATCTGAAGTCAAAAGTTTTCTGGGATTAGCTAGTTATTATCGGAGATTTGTAAAAGGTTTTTCGATGATAGCTACACTGATAACACGGTTATTATAGAAGAATGTGAGGTTTGAATGCTCTGAAGGTTTGAATGCTCTGATAAATGCCAGCAAAGTTTTGACCAGTTGAAAACCCTATTGACTGAAGCACCAATTCTGTTCAACCTAAATCGGGTAAAAAATTTGAAATTTTCAGTGATGCGTCATTGAATGGTTTATGCTGTACTTTGATGTAAGAAGGTAAAGTAATAGCTTATGCTTCCAGACAGTTAAAGCCACATGAAAAGAATTAGCCGACACATGACTTTAAATTGACAGCTATTGTTTTTGAGCTAAAAATTTAGCAACACTATTTATTCGATGAAAGGTGTCATATATTTACTGATCATAAGAGCTTAAAGTATCTGATGTTGCAGAAAGATTTGAATCTAAGACAGCGTAGACGGCTCGAATTGTTGAAAGATAATGACTTAGTTATTTATTAACATCTAGGAAAAGCAAATGTAGTTGCGGATGCTCTGAGTAGAAAAACTCTGTTTGCCTTGAGAGCAATGAATACCCGATTGACATGTCTGACGATGGTTCAATTTTAGTTGAGTTAAAAGCTAAACTAACATTTTTACAGCAAATCTACGAAGCTCAGAAATGTGATAATGAATTGCAAGCTAAATGAGTACAATGTGAGTCGACTTCTGATTCAGAATTTCAAATAGGATCCGATGATTGTCTATTATTCAGAGGTAGAGATTGTGTACGAAGAATCCAAAGATTGTATGGAAAATTTTACACGAAGCTCATAGAGGTACCATGTCTGTTCATCCGGGAAGTAACAAAATGTACAATTATTTGAAACAGATGTACTGGTGGTCGACAATGAAACTTGATATTTCTGATTTTGTATCTAAGTGCTTGATATGTCAGCAAGTTAAAGCTGAACATTAGGTACCTTCAGGACTATTACAACCAGTGATGATACTGGAATAGAAATGGGATAGAGTTACAATGAATTTTATATTGAGGTTAACCCTATCTCCAAAAAAAAAAAGATGCCATTTGGATTATCTTCTATCATGAAGTCTGTACATTTTATTCTGGTAGTATGTATTTCTCACTTGATAGATTGGCTGAGTTATATGTTTCAGAGATTGTCAGACTACATGGAGTGCCAACCTCTATTATTTCAGATAAAGATCTACGATTCACATCACGATACTGGAAAAAGTTACAATAAGCTTTGGGTACACAATTATATTTTAGTACCACATTTCACCCTCAGACTGATGGTCAATCTGAGGGTGTGATTCAGATTCTTAAAGATATGCTTTGGTATTTTGTTTTAGAGTTCGAGGGCAATTGGGAGAAATATTTATCATTAGTCAAATTCGAATACAATAATAGTTATCAGTCGAGCATAAAGATGTAACCATATAAGGCTCTGTATGGTTGCAAATGTAAAACTCTGTTATATTGGACTAAACTCAGTAAGAAAAAGATACATGAAGTTTATTTGATTCATGAAATTGAAGAAAAAGTAAAAGTGATCCAAAATAGTTTGAAAGCAGCTTCATATTGTCAGAAATCTTATGCGGATCTTAAACGTAAAGAGATAGAATTTCAAGTTGGTGACAAGGTATTTCTGAAAGTTTCACCTTGGAAGAAAGTTTTTTGGTTCGATCATAAAGGAATGCTAAGACCATGATTTATCGAACCGTATGAGATTACGGAGAGAATCAGACCTGTTGTGTATTGATTAGCTTTAGCGTTAGAACTAGGAAAGACTAACAATGTTCGTCACATGTGCATGTTACGACGGTATCAATATAACCCTTCACATGTTATTTCTCTGATAGATGTTGAAATTCAACCTGATATGACATATAGTGAAAAACCGATCAGAATTCTTGCACGAGAGGTGAAAGAATTGAGAAACAAAAGTGTAGCTTTAGTAAAAGTCCTCTAGCAACGACATGGAGTAGAAGAAGCTACATGGGAATTTGAGGAAACTATGAGAAAGCAATATCCGAACCTCTTTACTGGTAAGATTTTCGAGGACGAAAATTTCTTTAGGGGGAGAGTTGTAACAACCCGTTTTCAGTGAAATCAGAACAGTGGTTTCGAGACCACAAATCTAAAGTAAGAAGAAATTTTATTTTAATATTATTTTACGGTCTATAGTATGATAGAAATATCGTATGAAATTTTTGTTATGAAATTTTATCGTTTACATGTCCAATTTGATGAAAAAGACCAAATTGCATAAAGTGCAAAAGTTGACTTCTAGTAGCTAAAGGACCAAATGACTATGGAATTTAAAATTGGAGGTCATTATATGGCAAATAGACCATTTAGTGTAGTTAGTAGATAAGAATGATTATTCATCATTGGAATTTAGTAAATTAGTAAGGTTAATTGTAAAAAGTAAATGATAAAATGATGATAAATGAATTAAATAATTAAATTATTGTCATTTTCTTTAATTCATTTTCATTATCTTTCAAAAAAATAAAAACATGGAAACCCTAGCCATGGAAGCTTGAAGATAGACAAGCTTATTTTGCTTAATTAGGTGAGTATTCGTCCTATTTTTAATGTTTTTTATGTTTTCGATATCATAATAGCTTAATCTAGCTATCTCGGGGATTAATTGTAAAACTATTAAAGTGTTAGGGTTTTTCCATGGATAAGTATAGTTGAATTATGAAGTTTTATGGTAGAAAATGAAAGGTTGTTGATAGATAAACAACTTTTGTAAAGAAAATTTTGATGAAATTATGATTTAGAGACTAAATTGAAAAGATAAAAAAAATTTATGGAAAAATTCCGAATTTTGTGAAATACATGAGCTGCTATGGATATGTATGAAAATTGGTTAAGCATGAAATAAGGATTAAATTGTATGAATTTCATTTTTCGAGCCTAGAGACAAAATCGTAATTAATTGCAAATAGTAATTTTTCCAAAGATGTGTATTGGACTAAATTGAAGATGAATTATACTAAATTGAGTTAAATCCATTCATATAGATCCGGTAGACCTCATACGGAGTTAGATCGAGGAAAAGAAAAATTATCGATTAGTAGCCTACGAATTTACATACACTTGTCGAGTTAAGTTCATGTAACTAAATTTTATATTTATATGTTTTAAATTAAATATTATTGTGTGTGATTTGTATAAAATTCCATGTATAATATCGACCACATATTCGACAAGTACCAAGTCCTATTTGAACCTTAAAAATCCGAAGGATACAAATGACATGTCATTAGGGTTCTCGAATTGGTTGTGATCTTGCATGTGTTGCGGACACACCACAGCTCTTATGAGCATCTCGATATTTGGCTCTCACGAGCTTCCCGATACTTGGCTCTCACAATCTTCCTCTTATTTTGCTCTTATGAGCTTCCCGATTAATGGCTCTCTTGAGCTTCCAGATATCTAGCTCCCAAGAGCTTCCCATTATACAACTCACATGAGCTTCCCGTTATATGGCTAGTAAGAGTTTCCTGTTTGCGTGTTTGTATAAACATACATGTACATGAATTGACGGATTATAGTTTTGTACACTTCGTGTTTACTACCCGTGTATCCAACGATATTTTAAATGGTTCAACAGGCAAAGTTCTGATATGAGATATTATGAGTTTGAAATGAACTATTACCCATATATACATGAAGTACATGGAAATGATATTACTTGATATGTTGATGCATGAATTGGTTGTTACTGGAATATAGAACTTGCTTGATGACTTTGCTCATCCATGATTAAGGGATATTATAAGTGATTACTTCGCTAACATGATGAGGATATGTGTTTAGGCTTTTGGCCAAGTTGGTTTGGATGGTTCTTGTATGCTTACCTTATATGTGAAATAATGGTAAGTTAAATTCCATGTTATACGAACTTATTAAGCTTAAATCCTTACTCTGCTTTATTTTCCTTATTTTATAGTAATTCGGGAGCTCGATTTGGTTGGAAGCTGGAAGGAGTTACTTCACACTATCCATCGGCCCATTTCGGTATATATAATAAATCAATTTTGGTTATAATGGCATGTATGGGTTAATTTGGCCAAATGTTGGCAAGTAAATGTTTTGTTGTGACTAGCCATTTGAATGGCTTGTGTTTGATATAGTTTGATATATATGGCTTATCATGTTTGATATGCGTTCAATATGTTTGAGTGATGGTGGACTTATAAGTGTATTGATGATTGGTTTGACTTGGTACATATGGCATAATTATGCATATATGTGGTTGGACCAATAAGTGATTGTGGATGTTGATTGACATGTTATAAGATGTTATTTGAGGTGCCTAAAGGCATATTGGTTGTATGTTGTGATAACACATGTTTAGGACATGATTCTAACTTGATTTAAATGCCTTGTTATGGCTTGGTGATGTGCAAATTAATGTGTATAGGTTGATGTCAATTTGGGTGAGAAATGTGGCTTGGAAAATTGCCTATTTCCATCCACACGGGTAGAGACACGGGCATGTGTCTCAGCTGTGTGTTACACATGGCCAGATGACACGGGCGTATGTCCCCTGCATCTTTTAAATTGCAAAACAAAATTCTCATATGGCCTAGCATACAAGCGTGTGGCTTGGCCAAGTGACCCAAGTCAGAAAGCTCATAAGTTTGGATATGGGCTGGAAGACGGCCATGTGTCCCTATTTGTTAATGCCTATACAGCCTAAGACACGGGCGTGTCTCTTGACCGTGTGAGACACATGGTCTAGCCACACAAGTGTATGTCCCCTACTCCTTTGAAAACTTTTAATATTTTCTGAAAAATTCTTTGAGTGCCCAATTTAGTCCTGACTTGTTTCTAATGTGTATTTTGGGCCTCGAGGACTCACATAAAGGACATTATCCTTGATTTCAATTGATTTTTGATATGAATGCTATATGATATGAAATATTTTTTTATTTGTTCTGTAAATTTCGGTAATGCTCTGTAACCCTATTCCGATGACGTATATGGGTTGGGGGTGTTACATTGAGGTTGTGTGAAATCTAAACTACCAAAATTATAGTACTCACATGGGCTTATGGCTAGATCGTGAATGCATCCTAATTACCTGTGAGCACACAACCATGTCACCCATCTGTTGTGACTCACGGCAATGTGTCATCCCGTGTGGTGGAAAATGCCCATTTGATGTTTGTTACAAATCCAACTTTTAAAAGTCACCAAAAGTGCTTTTTGGACATTATGCGCATGTTCAAAACATACCAAATTCAATGACAAAAACATATCTTATAATCATCTAATCATTTCACAATCACTATGCTGCAATCGGCACCAGATCACAAAAAATGAACATGAATCAATAAAACTCATTCCATAACTCTTGTTCATTTCATATCACAAGATAGTTCATGTGCACAAAAGCTATTATGATTAACCATCTATATTTGCACAACAAAATACCAAGAATATGAACATGACAATTCATCACATTTTCGTAACTAAATAAACATATCATTTCAAACACATTAACTCCATCTTTTCAACTCAAAATTGAACATTCATATGCCTCATCAAGCTTAACTAATATGCTACCAAAATAGTCCACTCATAAGCTATAAACATAGCTCATCACAAATTCATCAAGCACTCTTATGAACATAGCATATAAATATTCAAAATCAAGCACCTTGTACAGCTTGAATTTTTATACATTCAAGTAAACCTATATACAACACAACTCCTATATCTATGCCACATAACCGAGTTCGGAACAATTAAAAGACCACTGAATCAAAACCTGGATAGTGTGAACTCTGAGTTGAACTGATCTTTATGTTCCGCAAAAGACTACTACAAGACAGGAAAAACATAACAGATTAAGCATTATGAATGCTTAGTAAGTTTATAAGAAACTGACTTAACTTACCTTATCATTATATCAGTTTAAGCATTTGAAACTCAAAGATACGACATGAAAAATTGTTGACATCCTTACACACATTCGTATACAACTCCACAAGAAAACCACTAAGTTAGTATTTCACACAACAAGATCATAGCATTTAAATACATATACATGTATAACCAAAATATTTTACGTCATACCATTCAACCTTGTTCAGTGTGTAAATATAAAAATGGAATCCATATACAACTCATGCTCATTTTGGAATATGATAATGAAATTCATGTTCAACGCTTCCAATCATTTCATTTCTATTTAATTAACATTTTCATTCGAAGAACTATAGTAATTTAACTTCAGATACATAGAATTACTTTGCATCCATGAGCTATAGAATTGATTTATTTAAACAAGCTTTATTTGATACTGCCCACTCAAGCTACCGAGAATCCACAACGCATGCTGGATCTAAACCATCAATAAAGTATCATTCGATGCTACTCACTCAAGCTGTCAAGAATCCACAACTTACTTTGGATCTCGGCCATCATTGAAGTATAATTAAAACTACTCACAGAAGCTGAAATATTGGGGTTGCTCACACCAACTATATATCAAGGTTTCATATATAGACTTTACTTGATGTTACTCACTCAAGCTGTCGAGAATCCATAACATATGCTAGATCTCAACAATAAATAAAGAAATCCTTGACCAACACCCGATTTCTTTTTGAACCTTAATGGCATGCCATTCGCACTCTATTCATCTATTAAATTCAACTAGCATCGTTACCATTTTTAAATCATTGCAAACATTGAAATCGTATACTCATTTTTCATAATTCAAATAACAATTCATATACATTTTTATCCCTGTAACAACATCATATATATACCACACGTTCATATAAAAATTCCACATTTAATCATTATCAAGTATCTATTCATACTAGTCGATTATTTCATGTTTACGGTTAGTCCTTTTGATGCCAAAAGATTGTTATTTACCAAACAATTTGACTAAAAAGTAAAATATTCTAATACAAACATAATATGAATTAATAAAGTAAGTCTCATATGAACTTACCTGGAAAAATAGTAGAGAACAAAACGTTAGAGACTAATCTGAAATTTTCCCTTTTTCGCGATTATCGTTCGAGTGATTCAATTTTTTGATCTAAATCATAATTTAATTCAATTATCACTACCAAACATTATTTAATAGCTTACTATAGTCATGTATAAGTTCAATTTCATTTATTGAATATTCCTCGGGTTTTGCATTTCATGAAATTTAGTCCATAGAACCGAAATAGTTATATCTTTCAAACTTAGGCTTCATTTTCCAATCTGACTTCAATTTGATCCTTACCTAACTCACTAGCAGCATATATAATACAATTTCTAAGCTTAAAAGCTATCACTGAAACACCAAAATAGTCCTTTTCTCATTTCTAAGCTTAAAAGCTATCACTGAAACACCAAAATCTTCAAAAATTATAACTGGAAACTTTTATAAACTTTGACAGTTTTACGATTAAACATCCAAGTTAGCTAAATCAAGCTACAATGATCTCAAAAATATAAAAAAAAAATGCAAGAAACAGATTAATTTAAGCTTACCATGCAAGCTAAAAAGACGAGAGCTTTAAAAAATGACATCCCTCACGGTTTCTTGAGTTTTCAGTTGAAGAAGAACATAAAAATGGATTAACATACTTTATTTTTATGTTTCATTCCTTAATAATAGTTTTATTATTATAAAATTAATATTATTCTAATTATTTAAGTTAACAACGGTCCACTATAAGCTAAAGTGGTCTAATTGACATTTAAAACCTTGATTAATTGTTATTTAAGCCCTTTAACAAAAAAATATAGCGATTAGTTTTTACTAATTTTACAATCTAGTCCTTATACCTTAATTAATCACCAATTCATCAAAATTACCTATCTGAAATTTAAATCATGTATATAATAACATTATAAATATTTAATAAAGACATTTACTAGCTCGGTTTACAGAAATGAGGTCCAGATACCTTATTTTTCGACACCATTGACAAATTCGTCAGACCAAAATTCAATATAATAACATAATTAAATCGTAAATATTAATTAATAATATTTAAAAACTCAATAATTAAAGAACAGAGTTTCCAAACTACCATTTCTAGCACCATTGAAAATTAGTTTGTTACATTGGTGGGCTCAAAATGACTAAAATAGTGCAAGGGCACTGTCCAGGGACTTATGTACCAGAATATAAAACATTACATATCAATTTTTAAATATATGAAATCAATCTAACCTTGGTCAGTCTGATTTACATAACATTAAAATGTTGCGAAACAAATACTTTTATAAAAGAAATTTTTTTATCCAAGTTTGAAAGTTCTCTAGTAGCACCTACCACTTGTGTACTGCTCGAGACGAATGAAGGGTGTTACACTAAAGATCAATTACAATCAAATCCCTTAGCTATAAAATAGCAAAAATAAAATATATTAATAAAGACCAATGTAGAGAGGCCTGCTAGAGATGTATTCTTCAATGGTATCTTCCATGTTATCCCGAGCTTCAAGGAAAGTTTCTTTAAATAGATTGGTCTTTAAATTTGAGCTTGAATACATCATGAATATTAGCACCATTCAAATCCTAAAGAGTTTTTTTGAAAAATTTCTATCTCCAAATATGGCAAGTAATAGTCTGTCGCAATGATGGCGGAAGTAACCGCATCTGTTTGGCACTTAGCCAGGATGTAACTAATATGTTGTAGTTTGATATGAAAATTTAGGCTCTTTTCACACCTTTGCATTAGTGTTAAGACTTAATTTAAGTGTGTTTTCTAGCATGTTTTCTTGTTATTTTTGAATAAATATATCATTTAGCTCCCAAAAGAATTAGACAAATGGAGTAACCTCTCAAATCTAACCTAGACGTTATGAACGAATTCCAAAGATTACTGTTAGGATCAACCCGATTAAGCAACGAATAAAAAAAATAGCAAAATAAATTGAGAAATTGAACACACAAATTTAACGTGGAAAAACCCTCCAAAGAGGATAAAAAACCATGGGAAAAGATAATTTTACTATAATGACAAAAGAACGAAGAGAACAAAAGATGAAGATAAAGACTAAACCCTAAAAACCCGAAAGAACCCTCAAAACATAAACACAAAATTCTCTAAATATGTTATGAGTTCTAATCTCTCATGGGTGTATTTTCTAAGGTTGTAAAAGAGCCTATTTATAGGCTAAATTCACATGTCAAATAATAATAAAATAATCTAAACTAATCAGTGTTTGATTGAAACAAATAAATAGAGTTCAACTAGAAGATTATTTCTCAAATTTGACTCAAATAGGAGTCATACTTAACAAATCCCCACCTTGACTCATATTTCCACAACCCCATCTTTGACAAAGCCGCCACGGGCCTATTTTGAACTATGCAGGGAATTAATTGAGTCGAATCTGTGCTTAAAAACTGGAAGATTTCTAGCCTTCAACTTGTACACTGCCAAATTAAAACTAACTCAAGTCTAATTCTCACAAACACAGTGCCTTAACTTTTCAAAACCTACATCCAAAAGAGATCCTCTCTTCAACGAAACGGTCATACCTTTTTTCCTCCTATGACCAAGTTGCCTCTGCTCCAAATGAGTTGACTTTGACCCCATAACGAACGAGGAACATCCAATTTCTCTGGTCACTGTATAACCTTCCAGAATATAAAGACTAGCGGCTATTTTACCTTTTAACAAAACAAGAGCTCCACGAGATACTTTCCTGCCGCTCAACTTGATGTTGATTCTGCATCCATTCAAGTCTAAAATACTCAATGAGATGAGATTCTTTCATAAATTAGGTACATACCTGACATCTGAGAGTGACATAATCGTTTCCCATGCGCACAACTCCACCTTCAACTGAACTGTGTGTGGAGAACCATTCTCTATTGGGTCACATGTGGTAAGAACATCCCGAATCTAGGATCCACTCGGACATGAGCTTGGAGTTATCGCTCGTTGACACTAACAAGAAATCATCACCATTTTCATCAGCCAAATTAGCACCAGATACTTCTTCCTCGTTACTCTCAGCAGCTCTTTTATTTCATAGTTTATAACAATCTGCTTTGACGTGACCTAAGTTTTACAATAGTGGCACCTTTTGTCTCATTTCTTTGATGCTACCAGAATGGAAGCTTGCCTATCTATCTTACTATCCAAATGAACCATATTGTCGTGTTTGTCTCTACTCAACAAATGACCCTTCACATCTTCAAACGAGAGTTTGTCTCTGCTATAAATCAGGGTCTCCCTGAAAGACTTGTATGAAGAGGGTAAAGAGCACAATAATAGCATAGCCTGATCTTCATCGTCAATATGAACCTCAACATTCTTTAAATCATTTAAAAGAGTAATGAATTGAATAATGTGATCTCTAAGATGCTCACCTTCGTTCATGCGAAATGTAAATAGACGTTGTTTCAACACTAAACGATTAACTAAAGACTTAGTCACATAAAGATTTTCTAACCTTTTCCACAAGGTGGATGAGGTCTTCTCCATCAATACCTACTGCAATACCGTATTCGCGAGGCACAACTGGATTGCAGACAAAGCCTTTTCATCAAGCTCTTCCCATTCTATTTTATTTAGATTCTCAGGCTTTTTTCCCAGTAACAACCTCTTTCAAGCCAGATTCAACTAGAATTGCCATCATCCGAACTTGCCACAGATTGAAATTTGTCTCATCATCGAACTTCTCAATTTCAAATCTTGTTGCTGCCATCTCTAAACGGCTTGATCTATAAAAATTGAACTAGCTTTGATACCACTTGTTAGGATCGACCCGATTAAGCAACAAATAAGAAAAATAGCGGAATATATTGAGAAATTAAACACACAAATTTAACGTGAAAAAACCCTCCAAAGAATATAAAAAATCGCGTGCAAATATAATTTTACTATAATGGCAAAAGAATGAAGAGTACAAAAGATGGAGACAAAGATTAAACCCTGAAAACTCGAAAACAAAGAACCCTCAAAATGTAAACACAAAATTCTCTAAATGTGTTATGAGTTTTAATCTCTAATGGGTGTATTTTTATAAGGTTATAAAAGAACCTATTTATAGGCTAAATTCATATGTCAAATAATAATAAAATAATCTAAACTAATCAGTGCTTGATTGAAACAAATAAACAAATTTTAACTAGAAGATTATTTCTCAAATTTGACTAAAATAGGAGTCATACTTAACAATTACATTAGCCATCGAAATGGCTATGAACAAAAGTCCGGTTGTAAAATCACTATTTTGTTAAGTTTCTAGAAAACTTTGCGTTGTTGCATAAATCTTGTTAAAAACACTAATTAATTAGGTCGTCCTTTGTTAAGCTCAATTTATTAAAAGGCCATGCCATTTGAAATAAAGCTTAGTTGATTACGTCGAAAAAAAAATTTATTACAACCTTAGTTTTATCGTTGTGCAATGGAAAATTTATTGTGTTTCATTTTCATAGAAAATTACATATTGTAAGCCATATTAGGCTAGTTTCAAAATTTGTTCAATTTTCGTCAAACTCATGCATGCAAAAAAAATCCCAATTCAAAATGTCCCATACCACAGTATATACTTAAATAAAAATTTCAGTTTCAAATAAAATAATATCAAAATAATTAAAGTAATACTTTAATAAAATGTTCATGCCAAAAAATCTGTAATGAGACATCTGAATGTCAAATTCGAGCCTAGTCCTGAGGGTTATCTATTAAGAGTAAACTAGGGGGTGAGTTTAAAAAGCCTAGTGTGAGTTCATACAGTATAAGTATTTAATCAATCAAAAAAACATTCATTTATTAGACAAAGTAACCAACTTGTCATTTCATTACAACATTTGAGTATGACATGCTAAATGATTCAATTCAATAATCCTACCCATTCATCTGCTACACACCACGAGTTCCCCAGAACCCATCATCCGAACTCCACAATAGCAAGGACTTAAGCCCATTGTGGTTAAAACCACCAATAATAGTATGCAAATAAAACTGTAAGTAAAAATGTAATAAATCACCCAATCTTCTCAAATCTCCTATGCAATGCACTGACAACAGTATTTTCTTGGTTCTCCACAAAACTCCTCTGTCAACCACAAATTCCCACCCCATGCAAATGCAATTATTACATAAAATGAGTGAAGCACATCATCTTTATCAATAATTGTAATAACCCAAATTTGACCGGGCCTTGAAACCCAAAACCAAAATTAAAATAAATAAATGTTTATTTGTTAAAAAGTCCCTTTACAGCCCAAAAGTTAAAACCTACACTCAGTAGCCCAAATACCCTTTAAACTATCCCTTAACCCGTTTACACCCTTGACCCATTACAATTACAACCTTGGCCCAAAAACCCAAAATTATCAGCTAGGGTTTTCAACCCTAGCTCTTTCCCCTCGCGCCGCAACAGTTTCTAGAAGCTTCGGGGAGCGTCGGTGCAACTCCCCAGATCGAGGCCATCAATGCATACTGAAGCGCCATCAATGCGTCCGTCCCTCTCGTGACCGTCCAAGCACCGCAATCTCAAGTCTCCCTTCTAGCCTTGGCACCACCGTTAACGCCGAGATCATTGGGATACCTGCAAGAAAAGGAAACACAGCAGATACGAAAAGCAAGAAAAAGGAAACTAAAAAGTATCTCAGCGAATCAAGGTCAAAGATACAGTGAGCAAGAAATAGAAAGAAATCGAAGATTTCTTTCCCAATTTTTGTAATAAATAGTGGCTATAAAAGCCCGAAAAACCAATGTAATAAGGGCGGATTTTTAGGAGAATAGGGAAAATATCTTGACATTCATTCGAGAAATACAAACGGTCCCTAAAAGGTGATTTATTTGTACCTTGTTCTTATTTTAGCATGCATATACAAATCACTCTAAGCAGAGATTGTTGAGTTTTAAAAAAGGGAAGGAAAGTTACCTGTATCATGCTGGAAAAGGGAAGGGTTTTTAGCCCTCCGACCACCGTGCATGACGGCGCGTAGGCACGTGGGAACCAGTGGACGGAGGTTCCAGGGAACTCCGATGGCCAGCCCCTAGTCCTCTTCAGAAGATTCTATCTTTTTTTTTTAAAAACGATATCCAAAATGATTTTTAAGCCTTAGTTTTGGCTTATATAGCCATAATAAAACGACACCGTTTTAGCTTAATCTGATAAGCTTAAAACAACGACGTTTAAGACCTCAGGATCCGTGTGTTGACCCGATTACCCGAAAAGGATCTGGGTGTTTTCTATTACCCGATTACCCGAAAAAGGTGACAATCCTTGGTATCAGGATATATTGCGATATGTAAGAGATCGTAAATATCCAGCACAGGCATCTGAAGATGACAAACGAACCCTGAGAAGATTAGCTTGTGACTATGTTTTGGACGGAGATGTTCTATACAAGAGAAGGAAAGACCAAGTACTTTTGAGATGTGTCGATGCTGTGGAAGCCAAGCTAATTCTAGAAGAGGTCCATGAAGGTGTCTGTGGTACGCATGCAAATGGGTTCACGATGGCAAGACAAATCATGAGGTTTGGCTATTACTGGGCCACAATTGTAACACCCCCACGCCCGAAATCGTCGCTGGAGTCGAGCTTGAGGGGTTACCGAACATAATTTATCAAATTAAGAACTTCAAATCATTTGTTTCTACATTCACAGCTTTCTAACTACCCGCGTCATAGTTACAAGAAAAATCATATCTCGAGTTACGAAACTCAAAATCAAGATCCGTAAATTTTCCATAAATCTAGACTCAATTATCTATTTACTAATTGTTTTCTAGAATTTTTGGTTGGGCCAATTAGTACAGTTTATTAGTTAAAGTCTCCCCTGTTTCAGGGTTCGACTGCTCTGACATCTGTGTATTACGAATCAGATATATCTCTATACAGAATTTCAATGACTACGAGGTTTGTTTTTTCTTAAAACTATACTCAATAAGGAATCTGTACATATAAATAACAACTTCTAATTATTTTTTTAAAATTTATTATGAATTTTTAAAGTCAAAACAGGGGATCCAGAAATCACTCTGGCCCTGTTTCACAAAAGTTTAAATATCTCATAAAATATAATTTATATGCCTGTTTTGTTCAATCCACATGAAAATAGACTCATTAAGCTTCAATTTTATAACTTAATAATTATTTATTTACATTTATACTATTTTTAGTGATTTTTCAAATTCATGCCATTGTTGCAGCAATATTCTGTTTTAAGGCAAGTTTCATCTTTCCATGAATTTTTATGAACTAGATAACCTATTAAACTTCCATAATATCAAACATGATCTAAATTAGCCATCACCATGACTTATCAATATCAAACATTTTCTCAACCAAACATGGCCATATCATAAAATTATTTACACAAAATAAGTATATTGCTATACATGCCATACTTAAGTTTTACAAGCCATTTACCCAAATGAAAGTCCTTTGGATAGTGTGATCGAACCTTCGACCCGTCCCGATTCCCGAGCTGGCTTGTTCAAAACTACAGTAAATAAAGAGGAGGGAGTAAGCATAAATGCTTAGTAAGTTCATATGTAAATAACAAGTAACATAACAATACAAATATACCAAACAACTTTAGCATGGTATCACCAAAACATATATCACATTTCTAAACATCATTCATCATCTTACCACCTTATCGTTGTTGTATCTAATTTTAACCCGAGGGTTAAGAACATACCTGTCCAAAGTGTCCATTTCACAACACTTACCAAAACGTCACTTGCATCTTAAGTGTTATTCCATTTCACTAGAAATTTCACCCGTTGAACACATCGGAATACAACTCGGATACACTGATAATTTGCACATAAGTGCCTCATATGTAATCAAGAAATCATGTAACCCGCCCCTAAGTGAACTCGGACTCAACTCAACGAGCTCGGGCGTTCGCATCCATAAGTGAACTCGGACTCAACTCAACGAGTTCGGATGCCTAGTTACATTTCACGAACTCGGACTCAACTCAACGAGTTCGAACATTTGCATCCATAAGTGAACTCGGACTCAACTCAACGAGTTCGGATGCTCAACCATCCTAGTGACATGTCACTTGTATCCTAATCTATTCCTAAGGTTCAAACGGGCTTTTTTTCCTCGATCTCACATCTTTGTCGTCTTCCACGGAATATCGGAACCGATACTCGGTGATAGTTCATACTCATCCAGTAATTCACATAATTACATATTATTCAACAATAACCACAAAGCATAATATTTCATGATAATAATCAGCATCATATCATATAAACAAAATTAAATTGCTTAAAATGACAATTATGTTACTACATTTACACATGAACTTACCTTGGTACCAAAATATAAAGATTTTGCAATTTAGTCCACAATCTTTTCTTTTCCTCGATCGCGACTTGAATCTCGTTTCTCTTGATCTATAATGCCAAATTAATCTTATTTAATACATACATTCATCAAAACAGCATTTAATACGAACTCTAGTAAAATTACACTTTTGCCCCTAAACTTTTGCATAATTACACTTTTACCCCTAGGCTCGGGAATTAAACTTTATTCCTTATTCTTATGTTTTATAACATGCTGATCACTTTTCCCTTCTATGGCAACATCAAATTCTCTCTCTAACATATCCTTGTAACTATTAGGTATTTTTACCGATTAAGCCCTTTTACTCGTTTTCACTCAAAACCGAGTAGCACAAGTTGTCTAACATAATTTAAAACCTCATATTCTATCATAAAACATCAAAATACACAAATTTCACCTATAGGTATTTTTCCAAATATAAACCCTAGGTTGAATTATTGCTAACATAAACTTAATCGAGCTACCGGGATTCCAAAAACGTAAAGAACATTAAAAACGGGGCTTGGAATCACTTACTATGGAGCTTGGAAGCTTGAAACAAACCTTAGCTATGGAGAACCCTTGAAATTTCGGCCTAATGAAGAAGATGGACAAAAATTGGCTTTTCATTTTGTTTTTAATTCATTTTAATAACTAAATGACCAAAATACCCTTACTACTAAACTTTCCAAAAATTGCTTCCATGTCCTAATTTTGTCCATGAACTTAAAATTGGTCAAATTGCTATTTAAGACCTCCTCATTAATATTCCAAAACAATTTCATACTAAAAACTTCTAGAATGCAAGTTTGGCAACTTATTCGATTTAGTCCCTACTTTCAATTTAAGCACTTTTGGCATAGAATTTCATCACGAAATTTTCACACAATCATGCAATCATATCATAATCATCAAAATAATTATAAAATAATTATTTCTATCTCAGATTTGTGGTCACGAAACCATTATTCCGATTAAGCCCTAATTCAGGATATTACAACTATGGAAGGAGACTGTATCAATTATGCCAAAAAATGCCATAAGTGTCAGATTTATGGGGACAAAATTCATATACCACCCTCACCTTTACATGTCATGACGTCTCCATGGCCATTTTCCATGTGGGGCATGGATGTCATCGACCAATATCGCCGAAAGCTTCAAATGGACATCGGTTTATTTTCGTAGTGATTGACTACTTTACAAAATGGGTAGAATCTACTTCTTATGAAAATGTTACCAAGTCAGCTGTAAGTCGATTTTTGAAGAAGGAAAGATCATATCCGACAACGCATTGAATTTGAACAACAAAATGATAGCAGAGGTTTGCGACCAATTCAAAATCAAGCATCACAACTCTTCACCCTATCGTCCAAAGATCAATGGGGCAGTGGAGGCTGCCAATAAGAACATTAAGAAAATAGTGGGAAAGATGACTGAGACTTATAAGGATTGGCATGAAAAGTTACTGTTTGCACTCTTGGCTTATCGAACATCTGTTAGAACTTCTACTGGGGTAACTCCATTCTCATTAGTTTACGGGATGGAAGCAGTTTTACCTATTGAAGTGGAAATACCTTCTCTCCGAATTTTAACAGAGATAAAGTTAGATGAAGCTCAATGGGTTCAGTCTCGATATGACCAGCTAAACTTGATTGAGGAAAAGAGGTTGAAGGCTATCCGACATGGTCAGATGTACCAGAAGCGTATGATGCGAGCTTACGATAAAAAAGGTTCGTCCAAGGGAATTCCATGAGGGGGACCTTGTGCTAAAGAAAATCCTCCCCATTCAGAAGGACTTTAGAGGAAAATGGATGCCAAATTGGGAGGGGCCATACGTCGTGAAGAAGGCTTTTTCTGGTGGTGCATTGATTTTGACAGAAATGGATGGAAAGAGCCTACCCAATCCGGCGAACTTAGACTCAGTCAAAAAGTACTTTGTCTAAAAGCGAAAAGAATCCAAGGTGAAAACCCGCAAAGGGCGCCTTGAATTTTTTTTTAAAAAAATGGAGAGGCCAAGGTGAAAACCCACAAAGGGCACCTTGTGACCAAAGGGATTTTGAGTTGAAAACCCGAAAGGGCAGCTCAAATTTTGAAGGGCACACAGCAACCTTGCTATATTTGACTTGACAGAGAGTGAGGCACAGTGTACATTGGGGCATCAACAAAGTACTTTGGATCTTTTAAACACATGTCGAACAAAAAAAAAGAGGGCTTCGGGGAGCTAATGTATAGATGCTCAAGCGGCGATATTTAGAGCATCTGATTTTTATCCTGTCTGCTATCTTTAGATTCTATTTCTTCTTAAAGATATGCTATCAGACTTATTTCCTTTGTACTGTTAACAATTCGAATCCAATTATTCTCAAAGATTTACTCACCTTCTGATATTTTTAAAGAATGTTGCATTGAAATAATGATAGATGAACTAAAATTTTCACAAACGAAGTTTTGCACATTACTTTGGAATTTCTAGATAATGCAAGAAACTAAAATAGGACAATTGTTTGAGAAATTTTCGTAAGTAAGGGATGAAGGAACTCGAGGGATTTCTTTCTTCCAATCCAAAAAGAAATGGATGATTCAATTCTTACAGACATCCTCAGTAGATCATAGCATTGGATGAAGGCCTACAAGCTGAAATTTTGAGAAAGACAAATGAAGGAATGAATAATGACACCCGAGATAGGGGTCATATTCACAACACTTTGCATCATAACATGTTAAGGACATTCGACTCATTTCAATCATAGCATACTTAGGCATAGGCACATACTCATCTTACAGGTCATAAAGATCAAAGATTTCAACATGGCAGCCCTGTGCTTATGGGAAACAAATTGAAGACAGCAGATCTAGACTTCAGACTTTTATGCTGAAGCAGATCCAAGATGATTTGGTTTTCTTGTGTTTACAAGAAACAAATCGAGGATATAGCAGATTTGACTCTCAGACATTCTCAAATATAGCAAATCTAACCTTCAGATGTTTATACTGAAGCAAATCCAAGATGATTTGGTATTCTTGTGTTTACAAGGAACAAATCGAGGACATAGCAGATATGACTCTCAAAAGTTCTCAAATGTAGCAGATCTAACCTTCAGATATTTATACTGAAGCAGATCCAAGATGATTTGGTATTCTTGTGTTTACAAGGAACAAATCGAGGACATTGCAGATATGACTCTCAAATGTTATTAAACAAACTCAAGAGGGTTTGGCATCCTTGTGCTTACAAGGGACAAATCGAGGACATAGCAGATTTGATTCTCAGACGTTCTCAGATATAGCAGATCTAACCTTCAGATGTTTATACTGAAGCAGATCCAAGATGGTTTGGCATCCTTGTGCTTACAAGGGACAAATCGAGGACATAGCAGATTTGACTCTCAAAAGTTCTCAAATGTAGCAAATCTAACCTTCAGATGTTTATACTGAAGTAGATCCAAGATGATTTGGCATCCTTGTACTTACAAGGAACAAATCGAGGACGTAACAGATATGACTCTCGAATGTTCTCAAAACAGACTCAAACTGATCGAAGAAGCAGATTCGACATCTCTATGGTCGGCGGGGAGCAGATCAAAGATATCAACATAGTAGTCATAAAATTGAATTCCATTATTTGATAAAGCCGGTCAAATTGGGTCTTTCTATGAGTCTTTGTTTGATTCCTGTTACACAGCAATAAGCAAAGAGGGGCAGCTGTAATAACCCAAATTTGACCGGGCATTGAAACCCAAAACCAAAATTAAAATAAATAAATATTTATTTGTTAAAAAGTTCCTTTACAGCCCAAAAGTTAAAACCTACACTCAGTAGCCCAAATACCCTTTAAACTATCCCTTAACCCGTTTACACCCTTGACCCATTACAATTACAACCTTGGCCCAAAAACCCAAAATTATCAGCTAGGGTTTTCAACCCTAGCTCTTTCCCCTCGCGCCGCAACAGTTTCTGGAAGCTTCGGGGAGCGTCGGTGCAACTCCCCAGATCGAGGCCATCAATGCATACTGACGCACCATCAATGCGTCCGTCCCTCTCGTGACCGTCCAAGCACTGCAATCTCAGGCCTCCCTTCTAGCCTTGGCACCACCGTTAACGCTGAGATCATTGGGATACCTGCAAGAAAAGGAAACACAGCAGATACGAAGAGCAAGAAAAAGGAAACTAAAAAGTATCTCAGCGAATCAAGGTCAAAGATACAGTGAGCAAGAAATAGAAAGAAATCAAAGATTTCTTTCCCAATTTTTGTAATAAATAGTGGCTATAAAAGCCCGAAAAACCAATGTAATAAGGGCGGATTTTTTAGGAGAATAAGGAAAATATACTGACATTCATTCAGAGAAATACAAACGGTCCCTAAAAGGTGATTTATTTGTACCTTGTTCTTATTTTAGCATGCATATACAAATCACTCTAAGCAGAGATTGTTGAGTTTTAAAAAAAGGAAAGAAAGTTACCTGTATCATCTTTGGAAAAGGAAGGGTTTTAGCCCTCGACCACTGGTGCACTGCGGTGGCGTGGTAGCGTGGGAACCAGTGGACGGAGGTTCCACGGAACTCCGATGGCCAGCCCCTAGTCCTCTTCAGAAGATTCTATCTTTTTTTTTAAAAACGATATCCAAAATGATTTTTAAGCCTTAGTTTTGGCTTATATAGCCATAATAAAACGACACCGTTTTAGCTTAATCTGATAAGCTTAAAACGACGACGTTTAAGACCTTAGGATTTGCGTGTTGACCCGATTACCCGAAAATGATCCGCGTGTTTTCTATTATTGGGATAATCTTCTAATCGGTCCCCCTACATTTTCAATCCTTTTAATTTTATTTATTTTTATTTTAATTTGGGCCCTGGGCTTTTATATTTGTTTTGATTTAGTCCTAAACGACCTTTAAATTTCATTCTCTGTAACACGATCGTTTTGGGATTAGGGTTTAAATTACCCAATGAGTCCTCGACTTTCAATTTATGTTTTGATTAAATTCAAAATTTTTACTATTTTACAAATTAGCCTTGTAATTTTATTTAAATTCAATTTTAACCCTTTCTTTTCATTTTATTTTCTTTATATAATTTATTTATTATAAAAATATACTTATATTATTACTAAAATACCATTTATATATTTATAAAAACTTTTATTTATTATACATTGTTTACATATACATATATTTATATCTTATTATATAGCATTTATTAGGTTTTATTTTTATATTACTTATTATTTTTTATATATATTATATATCACATATTACCAATTATACAAATTATATTATTTTATATATATATATATATATATATATTATTTTTAAAAATGTAAATTATTTTTATTATATCATATTTTTAACTCACATTATATACACATTTCATTTTTTTATTTGCTATACATATATTATTTCATTTTAAACTAATATTGTTATATTATGAAATCTCTTACATACTTTCAAACCAATATATTATTATATAATTATTATTCTATTATTCTTGTTACTATGTTATTATATTATATATTAAACACTATTGATATGAAATGTCTTGTTTTTAATTGCATGTATATTTTGTTAGCAATCAATCATTTTTTTATTAGTTCTTCTATATGTTTGGTACTGTATGTATCATGTATGTGTTAAATTTTTCATTATAATTATATGCATATTGACATTACATTTATTCTATTTGTATATCATGCATTATTTGATTATGTTTGATTTAATATCACGCATCATTTAAGAATTATTTCATATGTTTATATATCTTTTTATTCGTTCTCAATACATGCTATATATCTTTGTATGTATATTATTAATATTTGCAATTTTATATGTATGAATCTAATGTACGTTCTTTATATCATTGCCATCATTTTGTTTAAATGCACGTTTATTTACCAACTACAATAATATGTTACTATGTATGATTTATAATGTAATACAATTCCCTACGCATCATCTTTAAAAGACAAGGCTCCAAAATTTTCGGAAAATATAAAGGCAATGCTTGGTGTTTGGAAGTTTTGAAAAAGTAGTGCCCTAACTTATTGGGTTGCGACTCTTCTCGTTAAGTTCGAATAGTCAAGTATCCTTCTAAGTTTTAAAGGTTTTCAAAACGTAGCGATTGTCTTGGGACCATAAGCGATATGTCCTAACTTCTTGGATGTAGCATTTTGTCGTTTCGAGATAGGGATTTCAAAAAGGGGGCTAACTTAGTGTCAATACTTTGATACAAGTGAACCCAAATTTTCAAAATCAAAATATTTTAAAGAGGATTATATCTTAAAATTTTTTTAAATTTCTGACATTAAAGACATTTGATAATCAATTAGGTACCAATTTTTGGGCGTTACGAGGGTGCTAATCCTTCCTCGTACGTAACCGGCTCCCGAACCCATTTTCTAATTTCGTAGACCAAAACTAATAATTTTAAAACAAAATATTTTAAAGGTGATCCAATCACACCTAAAAAGATTGGTGGCGACTCCCGTTTTCATGTTTTTTAAAATCAATTCCCATTTTCCAAAACTCGATTTGAAATGGTTTCGACAATAATAGTTCAGTACAATGGCATGCTTATCATACTTTCTGATAAATAGTATCGAGGTATACCTTACATACTTTCAACTAACAGAATTAGTGGCATGTGTACATGCTCTTAATACAGTCAATGTCATACATGGTATGTAACATAACTACGTACATAACACAATTTTAGTCATGGAAAATTCACATGCACATCAAACAGTAATACAAAATTCAGCATGCTATACACACATTCCATTCAAAATTTCATCACCCAAATAGGACATTTAACAATCAGGCTTTCAATTTAATTACGTACCTTGCTCGACACCTCATTTATATACATTTAGGCCATTCTGCCAAACCAATATCAATAATCAAATGACATTATTTAACTATATTTATTTAAGTTTTAGGTTATTTAAACTTGGGGAAGAGCCACACCTGATGAGTGTAAACACAAAGCCCTAACTTAAATTCGTAGCTCCTAGGACTTAAGTCTGATCAAGACACGCTTAGATCTATACACAATAGAAATTATTCATAAAAAATAAGGCCCCTAAAGCCCCTATAGGGTTCGGCCATGCAACAAATTTTTAACCAAAACTTCATATCTGAAGTGGAAAATTACCACTTACCTTCACTAGTTTATGACGGCTTGAAAACAAGATCCCCAATTCTATGGCTGATTCATATGATTTGGATTCAAATCTTGAACATTTAAACTGTAACGCCCCAATTTTCGGGAATTCTATGAATGTTGGCAAAATTTCATGCTTTAATTTTGTCATTTGTGAGTGAAATTATGAAATAGGACCTATGTGAAAAATGTTTGAAAATGCTATAGGCTAAATTGAAGTGGCCAAATAAATAGGAGTGCAAAATAGGAGGATTTGCATGACAAACCTCCCATTTTACATGAAGTGGCCAGCCATCATGTTGTTGTAGACAATATGAGCACTTGATATCCATAATTCATGGTACAAATTAATAATGGGTTAGGTAAATGTTCCATGATAATGGGTTAGGTAAATGTTTCATGATAATAGGTTAGGTAAATGTTCCATGATAATGGGTTAGGTAAATGTTCCATGATGGGAATTTCATGCTTGGAACAAGACGTGCCGGTTGAAAGGAGTAGCTATTAGCCCTGCTACGACTCTAGAATATGTTGAATGGAGAGGAAGAAGGAGCAATGATAACATTCTTGAGCCAAATATGGAAGGAGCCCAATCGATGGAGGAATATCTGCAAGTGATGCCCTCAGAGTTAGAAATTATGAAGCAAGAAGTTGAGAGAAAAAATCTGGAGCTCGAGAAAAGGATAGTAAAACTTGAAGAAGAAAAGATGTACTTGAGTTTAGATATCGATGTACAGAGGATGGAAGTCGAAAAAGAAAGAAAGGAAAAGAGGAAGATTGAAGAGGATAGAGATGACTTGAAGGAACACTACAAGAAGGCATAGGTATCCTTGAGAAGAGCGAAAGTAGGAGGGTCTTCAGATCAGTTGCAGAAAGAGGTCCAAGAATTAAAGGTTAGAGCTGAGTACTGGGAGAAGAAGTTTCAGGAGATGCAATCGTGGAATTTGGCATTAGAAGAAGAGAATAAAGGGTTGAAGTCTAAAGTAACTGAGCTTGGAAGATCCCTTCGTTGGCATCGCAACCATGATTCTACGATCAAGTTAAAAGAGCTAAAGAGTAAAGTTGAAGATTTGGAAGCAGCATTGCAG
This sequence comes from Gossypium arboreum, assembly GCF_025698485.1. Classification (NCBI taxonomy): domain Eukaryota; kingdom Viridiplantae; phylum Streptophyta; class Magnoliopsida; order Malvales; family Malvaceae; genus Gossypium; species Gossypium arboreum. The sequence goes on along the minus strand of NC_069072.1, from coordinate 126,136,884 downwards.
GAAGGTAAACTTCAGATCGAGCAACTCGAGACGCAAGGAGACTATCTAAAGGGAGAGCTTCATCAGTCTAGAGGGCAGATTAGAGAAAGAGATCATGTCATGGAAGAAGCCATAGCTCAGATTCGAGAGGTCGCTGAATATGTGCAAGACTTGGCTATACGAGCCGAAGTATTGAGTATGATGTGTGGGTCGTCGTCAGACATAGGAAGAGAGTTAGCCCTTTTATTAGATAGAGTTAAAACTTTGGGCATTAGGGTGAAAGCATACTTGTAATCCATTTATATGTAAAGATATTCTTTTTCTAAATAAAGTTTTCTAAATGAGATTGAATCGAGATTGATGCCTTTGCTGCATTCATACATTTGCATTACATCATATCATATGCATTTAAGGTTATAGAAAGACCCTAATTAGTTAAAGTTTCTTTATAAAGGTAGAAAAGAAAACTAGAAATTACACATCCTTACGGCACTCGCACTAAACCTAAGAACATGGATCAACAGTTTGAGCAGTTGCAAAAGGATATGCAAGACCAGTTGCAAGAGCAGTTGGCTAAGATGCAGAATGAGATGAGGGAATAAATGATGGAAGCTCAGAGGAATATAATGGCCGAAATGGCTCAGTTACTGAGGGCTACTGATAAAGGAAAGGCTCCTATGGCCATCACTGAAGAGGAAAATAAGGGTCCTCCTCCAGGTTTTACACCACCGCATGTATCATTGCAAACTGAGGCACCTCCTAGAAGGCCATCTACTACTGTGAGGCCTCAGCATGGGCCAATTGATGCTGGTGTCCATGTGAATTTCCTGATTGGTTCAGGACTTAATATGGGTGACAATCTTACTAATCCTCTTGTTCCCGATCTAGATATGGTGGAAAAGGAGGATTTGAAGACCGAAGCTGCAAGGCAATTGGATGAACGCTGCAGATGGTTAGAAGAAAAGTTCAAGGCTTTGGAAGGCACTGGCAATAATCACGGGGTTGATGCCAAGGATTTAAGTCTAGTCCCAAACCTAGTGCTACCTCACAAATTCAAAACGCCAGAATTTGAAAAGTACAATGGTACTACTTTCCCAGAGGCCCACATCACAATGTTTTGTAGAAGGATGACGGGGTATGTAAACAATGATCAGCTATTGATCCATTGTTTTCAGGATAGTTTGATAGGAGCGGCAACCAGATGGTACAATCAGTTGAGCCGGGCTAGAATAAGTTCATGGAGGGATCTTGCACAAGCCTTCATGCAACAGTACAATCATGTAACAGATATGACCCCTGACAGGATTACCCTGCAAAACATAGAGAAGAAGCCTAATGAGAATTTTAGGCAATGTGCACAGAGGTGGAGAGAGGTAGCAATGCAGGTTCAACCACCATTGTTGGAAAAGGAGACCACTATGTTATTTATTAATACTCTGAAAGCCTCATTTATTACTCATATGATTGGAAGCACTACTAAAAGTTTTGCGGACATAGTTATGGCAGGAGAAATGATAGAGAATGCCATAAGAGGAGGAAGAATTGAGGGGGAAGTAGTCAAAAGATCAGCCCCAAGAAGAAAAGACAATGAGGTAAACAATACAAGTGGTTTCAATTCAAAAGCAGCCACAGTTAGCCAGCCCAAAGTAGCCACCGTTGGGCAACAAGACTCCCAAAAGCAGGAATCCAACATTAGGCATGAGAGGATGCAATTTACACCTATACCTGTGACGTATAGGGAGCTCTATCAAAATCTATATGATGCGCATGCTATAGCCCCTTTCCACTTAAAACCATTACAACCTCCGTATCCTAAATGGTATGATGTAAATGCCAGATGTGAGTATCATGCTGGAATATCGGGGCACTCAATCAAGAATTGTACTGGATTCAAGAAAGTCGTAGAGAGGTTAATCAAGAATGGGGTTTTGAAATTTGAGAGTACCCCAAATACTGAGAATCCTTTGCCGAACCATGACAATCAGGGAGTAAATGCCATTGGTGAAGCCGTTGAAAAAAGGGAAAAGAAAAATGTTGATGACATAAGGATGCCTATGAGGGTAATCTGGGAGGAGATGATGAAGAGAGGTATGTTAACCTCTAAAAATACGAAAGAAAAACGTGGGACTACGGTGAGCTCCATGAAGATTGCGAGGAATTCAAGACCTTGGTGCAAGGCTTCATAGACAACAAAGGGCCATAGGTTTATGAAGGTAACTCTAATGAAAAGCAAGTTTGTGTGCTGGAAAATGAACAGCAAAGAACCGGTAGACCAAGGATCATTATCTCCCTGTCAGGGAATAATGAAATGGGGAAAAATAAAATGGGGACATCAGCAGCGCCCAAGGTTATTATCCATACACCTACTCTTTTCCCTTACAAGGATAGCAAAAAAGTACCATGGAGTTATGACTGTAGCGTGACGGTGCCGGGAGAAGGAAGCATAGCCAGCGCATCTAAGGATGTACGAGATGAAGGTTCCCATACGCGGAGTGGGAAGCGTTATGATATGGGGGACGTCAGAGTGGAGCCCACAAAACCCAAGAATGTTGAAATTGAGAAAAAGAGTGAAGTATCTGTTAACGAGCCAGTGAGGGAGGAGGAAGCTAAGGAATTTCTAAAGTTCCTTAAGCATAGTGAGTATAGTGTGGTCGAGCAGTTGCGTAAGCAACCAGCACGCATATCGGTTTTAGCCTCACTACTAAGCTCTGAAGTGCATCGAGAAGCGTTGTTAAAGGTACTCAATGAGACATATGTCACTCATGATATATCTATCAATAAGTTGGACCGGTTGATAAATAACATTAATGCTGATAATTTCATCTACTTCAATGATGATGAAATTCCACCTGAGGGCATAGGGTCAACTAAGGCTTTGCACATCACCACTCGTTGCAAAGGATACACGCTTCCAAGTGTACTCGTTGATAATGGGTCCGCTTTGAACGTCCTTCCATTATCCACATTGAACAGATTACCCATTGACAGTTCGCACATGAAGACGTGTCATAATGTGGTAAGAGCCTTTGACGGAACTAAAAGGAAAGTAATGGGACGAATTGACATCTCTTTGGAGATTGGACCAAATACGTATGAAGTTGACTTCCTGGTAATGGATATCAAGCCCTCCTATAATTGTTTGTTGAGGAGGCCATGGATACACTCGACAGGAGCGGTGCCTTCTTCACTGCACCAAAAATTGAAGTTGGTAACGGATGGACGCTTGATAACCATCAATGCAGAGGAGGACATCATAGCAGCCGTCACTAGTAAGCCTCCTTATGTGGAGACAAATGAGGAGGCTATTGAGTGTTCTTTTTGTTCCTTGGAAATTGTTAATGCTACCTTCATTTCGGAGGGAAGTGAGGTGCCAGTTCCCAGGATGTCTAGAGCAACAAGGATGGCCCTGCAAATAATGATGGGGAAAGGAGCATTGCCAGGAAAAGGACTAGGAAAATAGTTGTAAGGAGGGATTCAAGTCCCAAAATTGACGGAGAAGAAGGATCGCTTTGGTTTGGGTTTTAAGCCAGACCATAAACGAAAGAGACAGGAGATGGAAAAGCGTCAAGCAAGAAGGAAGGCGCGTTTGAACGGAGGAGAAGTAGAGTAGGAACTGATGACATTCCCACCTATATCCAAAACCTTTAAGTCAGGAGGGTTGCTAGTAAAAGAGAGTCATCAAATCAATGTTGTACATAATGAGTGGTTTGGACAAGAAAACCTTGAGGTATTCCCCTTATGAACCGGGAGCTCTCTGAACAATTGGACTGCGGAGGATCTTCCTGTAGTCTTTAGAAATTTTTCAGAGTAATTCTCGAAACATGTTTATTACTCTAGGGCCTAGGAGTAGTAAGATTACATTTGCGAAAATAGGCTTATGTTCATCTATTATTATTCAAATAAAACATAACTTTTACCAATTTAAAAGAGTATTGTCTCATTTTTATCAACCAATATTCCTTTAAATTCTAACAATTCTTATTCTTTTATTCATAGCACATAAACGATCATTCTCAAATTCATTCATTCTTTGTATATTCTTTCATACCCCTCACAGGTCTCTAGATATCAATGATATGAGCGCTAATACTGCCGCTCCTGATTTCTCTTGTGAGCAAGACATGTGTTTAGAGGAGTCTCAGGATTTTGAAGATGTTCAAGATTGTGATGTATCTCTTGATCTATTAAGAATGGTAAAACAGGAGGAGAAACAAATCTTGCCACATGAAAAAAAAAGTAATAGAGAATATAGCCTTAGAGGAAGGGAAAGAAGTGAAAATTGGAACACTGGTCGCTAATGACATAAGGCGTAGCTTGATTGAGTTGCTTCAGGAATTCAAGGTTATTTTTGCATGGTCTTATCAGGATATGCCCGGATTGAGTACTGACATTGTAGTACATCGCCTTCCGATAAGACAAGAATGTAGACCGGTCCAACAGAAGTTGCGAAGAATGCGGCCAGACATTGTCCTAAAAATAAAAGATGAGGTCAAGAAGCAGTTTGATGCAGGATTTCTGCAGGAAGTGAAGTACTCTGAATGGGTAGCTAATATTGTACCAGTCCCTAAGAAAGACGGGAAAATACGAATGTGCGTTGATTACAAAGATTTAAACAAAGCAAGTCCAAAGGATAATTTTCCTCTACCACACACCGACACTTTAGTAGACAACACAGCGGGATATTCGTTGTTCTCCTTCATGGACGGCTTCTCAGGATACAATCAGATAAAGATGCATCCAGAGGATATGGATAAAACTACTTTCATAACATTGTGGGGCACATTTTGTTATAAAGTGATGCCGTTTGGGTTGAAGAATGCAGGGGCAACATACCAACGAGCCATGGTAAACTTGTTTAACGACATGATGCATAAGGATATTGAGGTATACGTTGACGATATGATTGCCAAGTTGCGAACAGAAAAAGAACACATTGAGGTCTTGAGAGGATTGTTCTTAAGGTTGAGGAAATTTTAGTTGAAGCTCAATCCAGCAAAGTGCACTTTTGGAGCTAGATCGGGGAAGTTATTAAGCTTCGTAGTCAGTGAAAAGGGAATTGAAGTTGACTCAGACAAGGTCAGAGCCATACGGGAGTTACCTCCACCACGTACTCAAAAAGAAGTTCGAGGATTCCTAGGAAGGTTGAATTACATTGCTCGGTTCGCTTCACAATTGACTGAGAAATGTGATCCTATCTTTCGTCTCCTCAGAAAGCACAATCAAGGTGGCTGGGATGAAGAATGCCAGAATGCTTTCGAGAAAGTCAAGCAGTATTTGTTGAATGCTCTAGTGTTATCTCCGCCTAGTCCAGATAAACCGTTAATACTATACTTGTCAGTGTTCAGCAATTCTATGCGATGTGTGCTGGGTCAGCATGAGGAGTCAGGGAAAAAGGAAAAGGCAATTTATTATCTTAGTAAGAAATTCACTAACTGTGAAATGAGATATTCGCCAATCGAAAAGTTGTGTTGTGCGTTGATTTGGACCACACGGAGATTAAGACAGTACATGCTATACCATACTACTTGCTTCATATCAAAATTAGATCCATTAAAATACATGATGGAATCAACGGCTCTAAATGGTAGAATGGCGAGATGGCAAATTTTGCTTTCAGAGTTTGATATAGTCTATGTAAGTCAAAAGGCTATCAAAGGAAGTGCGGTGGCAGATTTCTTGGCCAGTAGAGCTTTGGAGGATTACAAGCCATTGAATTTTGATTTTCCAAATGAGGAGCTAATGTGTATAGCAGCAACTGAAGATTCGCCATGGAAGCTAAATTTTGATGGGGCTTCTAATGCAGTCGGAAATGGGATTGGGGCAGTCTTGGTATCCCCGAATGGCAACCATTACCCGTTCACGTGTAAGTTGGATTTTGACTGAACAAATAATATGGCTGAATACGAAGCATGCATCATGGGGCTCCAAGCGGCCATAGAAAGAGGCATAAAAACCCTAGAAGTATATGGAGATTCTGCGTTAGTAATCTATCAGCTAAGAGGTGAATGGGAGATAAGAGACCCTAAGTTGATCAATTATCGAATGGTAGTTTTGGGGTTACTAAGAGAGTTCGATGACATCACCTTCAACTATCTCTCACGAGATGAGAACCAGATGGCAGATGCTTTAGCGACCTTGGCTTCGATGACTAAGGCAAACAAAGAGGAAGAGATGAGACCAATTCAAATGAGTGTCTATGAATTTCCAGCTAGCTGTTGTAACCATAAAGAGGAAGAAAAGGGTGACAATCCTTGGTATCAGGATATATTGCGATATGTAAGAGATCGTAAATATCCAGCACAGGCATCTGAAAATGACAAACGAACCCTAAGAAGATTAACTTGTGACTATGTTTTGGACGGGGATGTTCTGTACAAGAGAAGGAAAGACCAAGCACTTTTGAGATGTGTCGATGCTGTGGAAGCCAAGCTAATTCTAGAAGAGGTCCATGAAGGTGTATGTGGTATGCATGCAAATGGGTTCACGATGCCAAGACAAATCATGAGGTTTGGCTATTACTGGGCCACTATGGAAGGAGACTGTATCAATTATGCCAAAAAATGCCATAAGTGTCAGATTTATGGGGAAAAATTCATATACCACCCTCACCTTTACATGTCATGACGTCTCCATGGCCATTTTCCATGTGGGGCATGGATGTCATCGGACCAATATCGCCGAAAGCTTCAAATGGACATCGGTTTATTTTCGTAGTGATTGACTACTTTACAAAATGGGTAGAAGCTACTTCTTACGCAAATGTTACCAAGTCAGCTGTAAGTCGATTTTTGAAGAAGGAAAGATCATATCCGACAACGCATTGAATTTGAACAACAAAATGATAGCAGAGGTTTGCGACCAGTTCAAAATCAAGCATCACAACTCTTCACCCTATCGTCCAAAGATCAATGGGGCAGTGGAGGCTGCCAATAAGAACATTAAGAAAATAGTGGGAAAGATGACTGAGACTTATAAGGATTGGCATGAAAAGTTACCGTTTGCACTTTTGGCTTATCGAACATCTGTTAGAACTTCTACTGGGGCAACTCTGTTCTCATTAGTTTACTGGATGGAAGTAGTTTTTCCTATTGAAGTGGAAATACCTTCTCTCCGAATTTTAACAAAGATAAAGTTAGATGAAGCTGAATGGGTTCAGTCTCGATATGACTAGCTAAACTTAATTGAGGAAAAGAGGTTGAAGGCTATCCGACATGGTCAGATGTACCAGAAGCGTATGATGCGAGCTTACGATAAAAAGGTTCGTCCAAGGGAATTCTATGAGGGGGACCTTGTGCTAAAGAAAATCCTCCCCATTCAGAAGGACTTTAGAGGAAAATGGATGCCAAATTGGGAGGGGCCATACGTCGTGAAGAAGGCTTTTTCTGGTGGTGCATTGATTTTGACAGAAATGGATGGAAAGAGCCTACCCAATCCGGCGAACTCAGATTCAGTCAAAAAGTACTTTGTCTAAAAGCGAAAAGAATCCAAGGTGAAAACCCACAAAGGGCGCCTTGAATTTTTTTTAAAAAAAATAGAGAGGCCAAGGTGAAAACCCACAAAGGGCACCTTGTGACCAAAGGGATTTTGAGTTGAAAACCCAAAAGGGCAGCTCAAATTTTGAAGGGCACATAGCAACCTTGCTATATTTGACTTGACAGAGAGTAAGGGACAGTGTACATTGGGGCATCAACAAAGTACTTTGGATCTTTTAAACACATGTCGAACAAAAAAAAAAGAGGGCTTCGGGGAGCTAATGTATAGATGCTCAAGCGGCGATATTTAGAGCATCTGATTTTTATCCTGTCTGCTATCTTTAGATTCTATTTCTTCTTAAAGATATGCTATCAGACTTATTTCCTTTGTACTGTTAACAATTCGAATCCAATTATTCTCAAAGATTTACTCACCTTCTGATATTTCTAAAGAATGTTGCATTGAAATAATGATAGATGAACTAAAATTTTCACAAACGAAGTTTTGCACATTACTTTGGAATTTCTAGATAATGCAAGAAACTAAAACAGGACAATTGTTTGAGAAATTTTCGTAAGTAAGGGATGAAGGAACTCGAGGGATTTCTTTCTTCCAATCCAAAAAGAAATGGATGATTCAATTCTTACAGACATCCTCAGTAGATCATAGCATTGGATGAAGGCCTACAAGCTGAAATTTTGAGAAAGACAAATGAAGGAATGAATAATGACACCCGAGATAGGGGTCATATTTACAGCACTTTGCATCATAACATGTTAAGGACATTCGACTCATTTCAATCATAGCATACTTAGGCATAGGCAAATACTCATCTTACAGGTCATGAAGATCAAAGATTTCAACATGGCAGGCCTGTGCTTATGGGAAACAAATTGAAGACAGCAGATCTAGACTTCAGACTTTTATGCTGAAGCAGATCCAAGATAATTTGGTTTTCTTGTGTTTACAAGGAACAAATTGAGGATATAGCAGATTTGACTCTCAGACGTTCTCAAATATAGCAGATCTAACCTTCAGATGTTTATACTGAAGCAAATCCAAGATGATTTGGTATTCTTGTGTTTACAAGGAACAAATCGAGGACATAGCAGATATGACTCTCAAAAGTTCTCAAATATAGCAGATCTAACCTTCAGGTATTTATACTAAAGCAGATCCAAGATGATTTGGTATTCTTGTGTTTACAAGGAACAAATCGAGGACATTGCAGATATGACTCTCGAATGTTATTAAACAAACTCAAGTGGATTTGGCATCCTTGTGCTTACAAGGGACAAATCGAGGACATAGCAGATTTGATTCTTAGACGTTCTCAGATATAGTAGATCTAACATTCAAATGTTTATACTGCAGCAGATCCAAGATGGTTTGGCATCTTTGTGCTTAGAAGGGACAAATCGAGGACATAGCAGATTTGACTCTCAAAAGTTCTCAAATGTAGCAGATCTAACCTTCAGATGTTTATACTGAAGTAGATCCAAGATGATTTGGCATCCTTGTACTTACAAGGAACAAATCGAGGACGTAGCAGATATGACTCTCGAATGTTCTCAAAACAGACTCAAACTGATAGAAGAAGCAGATTCGACATCTCTATGGTCGGCGGGGAGCAGATCAAAGATATCAACATAGTAGTCATAAAATTGAATTCCATTATTTGATAAAGCCGGTCAAATTGGGTCTTTCTATGAGTCTTTGCTTGATTCCTGTTACACAGCAATAAGCAAAGACGGGCAGCTGTAATAACCCAAATTTGACCGGGCCTTGAAACCCAAAACCAAAATTAAAATAAATACATGTTTATTTGTTAAAAAGTCCCTTTACAGCCAAAAAGCTAAAACCTACACTCAGTAGCCCAAATACCCTTTAAACTATCCCTTAACCCGTTTACACCCTTGACCCATTCCAATTACAACCTTGGCCCAAAAACCCAAAATTATCAGCTAGGGTTTTCAACCCTATCTCTTTCCCCTCGCGCCGCAACAGTTTCTGAAAGCTTCGGGAGCGTCGGTGCAACTCCCCAGATCGAGGCCATCAATGCATACTGACGCGCCATCAATGCGTCCGTCCCTTTTGTGACCGTCCAAGCACCGCAATCTCAGGCCTCTCTTCTAACCTTGGCACCACCATTAACGCCGAGATCATTGGGATACCTGCAAGAAAAGGAAACACAGCAGATACGAAGAGCAGGAAAAAGGAAACTAAAAAGTATCTCAGCGAATCAAGGTCAAAGATACAGTGAGCAAGAAATAGAAAGAAATCGAAGATTTCTTTCCCAATTTTGTAATAAATAGTGGCTATAAAAGCCCGAAAAACCAATGTAATAAGGCGGATTTTTAGGAGAATAAGGAAAATATACCGACATTCATTAGGAGAAATACAAGCGGTCCCTAAAAGGTGATTTATTTGTACCTTGTTCTTATTTTAGCATGCATATACAAATCACTCTAAGCAGAGATTGTTGAGTTTTAAAAAAGGAAAGAAAGTTACTGTATCATCTTTGGAAAGCGGAAGGGTTTTAGCCCTCGACCACCACTGTGCTGCGGGCGTGGAGGCGTGGGAACCAATGGACGGAGGTTCCACGAACTCGATGGCCAGCCCCTAGTCCTCTTGAAGATTCTATCTTTTTTTTAAAAACGATATCCAAAATGATTTTAAGCCTTAGTTTTGGCTTATATAGCCATAATAAAACGACACCGTTTTAGCTTAATCTGATAAGCTTAAAACGACGACGTTTAAGACCTCAGGATCCGCTTGTTGACCCGATTACCCGAATATGATCCGCGTGTTTTCTATTATTGGGATAATCTTCTAGTCGGTCCCCCTACATTTTCAATCCTTTTAATTTTATTTATTTTTATTTTCATTTGGGCCCTGGGCTTTTATATTTGTTTTGATTTAGTCCTAAACGACCTTTAAATTCGGTTCTACAAAACACAGTCGTTTTGGGATTAGGGTTTAAATTACCCAATGAGTCCCTCGACTTTCAATTTATGTTTTGATTAAATTCAAAAATTTTTACTATTTTACAAATTAGCCTTGTAATTTTATTTAAATTCAATTTTAACCCTTTCTTTTCATTTTATTTTCTTTATATAATTTATTTATTATAAAAATATACTTATATTATTACTAAAATACCATTTATATATTTATAAAACTTTTATTTATTATACATTGTTTACATATACGTATATTTATATTTTATTATATAGCATTTATTAGGTTTTATTTTTATATTACTTATTATTTTTTATATATATTATATATCACATATTACCAATTATACAAATTATATTATTTTATATATATATATATATATATATATATATTATTTTTAAAAATGTAAATTATTTTTATTAGATCATATCTTTAACTCACATTATATACACATTTCATTTTTTTTTTACTATACATATATTATTTCATTTTAAACTAATATTGTTATATTATGAAATCTCTTACATACTTTCAAACCAATATATTATTATATAATTATTATTCTATTATTCTTGTTACTATGTTATTATATTATATATTAAACACTATTGATATGAAATGTCTTGTTTTTTAATTGCATGTATATTTTGTTAGCAAACAATCATTTTTTATTAGTCCTTCTATATGTTTGGTATTTTATGTATCATGTATGTGTTAAATTTTTCATTATAATTATATGCATATTGACATTACATTTATTCTATTTGTATATCATGCATTATTTGATTATGTTTGATTTAATATCACGCATCATTTAAGAATTATTTCATATGTTTATATATCTTTTTATTCGTTCTCAATACATGCTATATATCTTTGTATGTATATTATTAATATTTGCAATTTTATATGTATGAATCTAATGTACGTTCTTTATATCATTGCCATCATTTTGTTTAAATGCACGTTTATTTACCAACTACAATAATATGTTACTATGTATGATTTATAATGTAATACAATTCCCTACGCATCATCTTTAAAAAGACAAGGCTCCAAAATTTTCGGAAAATATAAAGGCAATGCTTGGTGTTTGGAAGTTTCGAAAAAGTAGTGCCCTAACTTATTGGGTTGCGACTCTTCTCGTTAAGTTCGAATAGTCAAGTATCCTTCTAAGTTTTTAAAGGTTTTCAAAACGTAAGCGACTATCTTGGGACCGCAAAGCGATATGTCCTAACTTACGGGATGTAGCATTTTGTCGTTTCGAGATAGGGATTTTAAAAAGGGGGCTAACTTAGTGTCAATACTTTGATACAAGTGAACCCAAATTTTCAAAATCAAAATATTTTAAAGAGGATTACATCTTAAAATTTTTTTCAATTTCTGACATTAAAGACATTTGATAATCAATTAGGTACCAATTTTTGGGCGTTACGAAGGTGCTAATCCTTCCTCGTACGTAACCGGCTCCCGAACCCATTTTCAGATTTCGTAGACCAAAACTAATGATTTTAAAACAAAATATTTTAAAGGTGATCCAATCACACCTAAAAAGATTGGTGGCGACTCCCGTTTTCATGTTTTTTAAAATCAATTCCCATTTTCCAAAACTCGATTTGAAAATGGTTTCAACAATAGTAGTTCAGTACAATGGCATGCTTATCATGCTTTCTGATAAACAGTATCGAGGTATACCTTACATACTTTCAATTAACAGAATTAGTGGCATGTGTACATGCTCTTAATACAGTCAATGTCATACATGGTATGTAACATAACTACGTACATAACACAATTTTAGTCATGGAAAATTCACATGCACATCAAACAGTAATACAAAATTCAGCATGCTATACACACATTCCATTCAAAATTTCATCACCCAAATAGGACATTTAACAATCAAAGCTTTCAATTTAATTACGTACCTTGCTCGACACCTCATTTATATACATTTAGGCCATTCTGCCAAACCAATATCAATAATCAAATGACATTATTTAACTATATTTATTTAAGTTTTAGGTTATTTAAACTTGGGGAAGAGCCACACTTGATGAGTGTAAACACAAAGCCCTAACTTAAATTCGTAGCTCCTAGGACTTAAGTCTGATCAAGACACGCTTAGATCTATACACAATAGAAATTATTCATAAAAAATAAGGCCCCTAAAGCCCCTATAGGGTTCGGCCATGCAACAAATTTTTAACCAAAACTTCATATCTGAAGTGGAAAATTACCACTTACCTTCACTAGTTTATGACGGCTTGAAAACAAGCTCCCCAATTCTATGGCTGATTCATATGATTTGGATTCAAATCTTGAACATTTAAACTGTAACGCCCCAATTTTCGGGAATTCTGTGAATGTTGGAAAATTTTCATGCTTTAATTTTGTCATTTGTGAGTGAAATTATGAAATAGGACCTATGTGAAAATGTTTGAAAATGCTATAGGCTAAATTGAAGTGGCCAAATAAATAGGAGTGCAAAATAGGAGGATTTGCATGACAAACCTCCCATTTTACATGAAGTGGCCAGCCATCATGTTGTTGTAGACAATATGAGCACTCGATATCCATAATTCATGGTACAAATTAATAATGGGTTAGGTAAATGTTCCATGATAATGGGTTAGGTAAATGTTTCATGATAATGGGTTAGGTAAATGTTCCATGATGGGAATTTCATGTCTTTTGTATTAAAGAATTAAATGGATGAAATATGAAATTTTATTAAAAGAAAAAGGGGTGAAAAGAACAAAGTTTTGTCCATCTTTGTTCATCATAGCCTAAAGTTAGAAAAGAGAAAGGAGAGGAGGAAGCTCTTGAATGTTCGGTCACTTGGGGAAGAAAAATTGAAGGAAAGTTCATGGTAGTTTGCTTTTATTTTGAGGCTCATGAGTTCTTCTTGATTCTACCTTAAATCTTGAAGCATATTTTGGTTTTTAGTTGTGTTGTGAGCATTTAGTCATGAATTAAAACGAAATAAATGGTTGTTGTTTCATGTTCTTTTGATGAAAAATGGAAGATAGGTGAAGTTGAGCCAAACAAATGAGCATGCATGTGCCTTAGATGCTAAGGGGAAATATCAGCTAACATGTTGTGCTTTAAAATGATGAAATGGAGATTATACTTAAGTAAAATCATAGATATGTGATGATTCATTGGTGATATACATGTTTAAATAATATGCATGCAAGTTATGTGTGAAAGAGTGAATTTGGTAATAAATCTGCTTGAGACAGCAGCAGTAACGTGACTTTGGAAAATTACCATAAATTGTGGGAGATGAATTAGAAGCTGAATAAATTATGTAATTAAAGCTTGTTGAGTCTAGTTTCAAATGAAATAAACGAGAACATATTTTGAATTTTGTACAATGAGAAATTTTAATTGTAATGAAGAGTGGTCAGATTAGTCAAACAGTGAAACATGCGAAACTTTGAGAAAAATCTAGTATTGATTGGCCAAACCAAAAATTCTGAAAATTTTATGGATATAAGATATATGAGTCTATTTTCAGGGAAAATTAATGGCACTTGATTTGGAGTTTCGTAGCCCCAGTTATAAATGATTTAGTGACTGTTGCTCAGGAAGACAGCTTGCAGTAAAATTATGATTATGTGGTAAGCATTGACAAAAATTTGTTAATGAGTTGCTTATTGATTTCTTATAAGCTTACTATGATCTGTAGGTGTGGTTGGCCAAATATTGTAAGGGGTTAATATGTAGTTTGTATTTGAATAGTTAGATTAACATGTTAGTAATCCAATTGTAGGCGGTTCGTGTTTGGATCTCGTCAGCATATCGTCGCAAACAGGTGTGTAACTAACACCTTCTTTCTTAGTTTGGATCGGCAAAAGTCGAAAAGCCGAAATGCCGAAAACTGGTATTTTGTAGATTTGCAAGTGTACGAATGCTCGTGAGGTAAATCGATTAATGTTTTTGGTAAGCTGCAAAATTTGGACTGCAAAGTGCATGATTTCTGTGCCCTCGATATTTTTGGGCTTAATGGGCCAAAATTGGAATGATGGGCCAACGGGCCCAATTCGGTAAGAACCCTCGGTACGTGATTCTGTTAGTACGTGAAAAGTAGGAATATGCATGAAAAAACCTAAAATAGATAAATTACTGAAATACCTTTAAAAGTGGAAAATTTATAGTTTTACCCCTAGTAGATAAATTACCGAAATACCCCTAGGGTTAAATTGACCTAAATGCGCGTTTGACTGTTGTTATTTACTGAATGTCATGTTGTTATTATCTAATGCATGGGATTGGGATATTGACGAAGGAAGTACTGAAAGTGGCTTGTCCACGTACTGGAGGCTTTGCCTCAATTTATCGTTAAGCGAGCAAAGAAGGTCAAGAATCGTGGAGTGTTAAATTTGGGTGGGTTGAGCTATTCCCCACATGGAGTGTAGAGCTGGTACGGGTAGAATGTAGTGGTTGGTGGGTTGAGTAGTCTCCCCAAATGGGCTTGCATATGTTATTGATGTTGCATGTATTTTGAAATGGGTCTATGGGCCATCTTGTTATCTGAATAAGGGCTAAGGCCCGGTTTATTATAATCTGAAAAGGGCTCGTCCATTACCTTTATTACTGAATGGGCTTAGACCCAATAGGCTTGGTGACTTGGGCTTTGAATGGGTTTTCCTTACACATCGAGTTTCCCCAAACTCACCCCTTTTATTTTCATCCACGCAGAAATCCCCAACCATAGTGGGCTTGGAGTCGTGAGGGAATTTGAGTGGCCACCCATTCGAAAGTTTGGTTTTCTTCGGTGAACTAGACATCCTATTATTTACGTTGAGGTTTGGGTTTTAAATGTAATAAGGCCGCTTAATTATTTTTGATGGTTTTAATATGTATTACTAAGATAGGTATTACTTATTTTAACTGTTGAAATTGGATAGCTTCAGACGCGTTTTCAAAAAAAACAACAATTGATTTCAAAATAACACGACAACAAGCAAAGCTTCCATAATGAAAGTATTTTCCAAAATTAATCACTTTTCCTAAAATGACTTAATCAAATCTGTTTCCTAGAAATATATATGACGTTAAGGTGTGGCAATGGCGGTGTGCATGTCAGGATCGATCCGAAGGAGCTTGGTACTTAAGTAGTCCGATAGACTCACCTCCTCTTTTAGGTTTCCTACGGTGCACTGACTTCCATTCACTTTAACCTATAATGAAATTATCTTTTAAAACACTAAGTAGGTTTTCTAGATCAACAATATAAAATTTTTGAGCGCTCGATGTGGCATGTCGGATCTGGCCATAACGTCTGGGTCGGGTTTGGGGTGCTACATTTAGTGGTATCAGAGCCTAGGTTGCAATAACTCAGCTGTGGAATGGCTTTACAAAAACAAAGATTTTCAAAAAAAAATTATAAAGATTGCGAAAAACGCAATTTTCAAAATTTAAATCTTTAGAAGGTAGCATTCCGAATCTCCGGCCCAACCTGTAAGTATTACTCTGAACTCTTCTGAATATTTTTCGACTTATCATGCATCTTTGAAATCCTGCTAGGATACTCTAGATAGGATGATCTGAAACCATAGGAAAATCGATAAGAGATCAAATCGTAGCTAGACTTGATTCTGTTAAAACAAACTCGAACTCTTATGTCGATTCATAAAACATCTGTAATAAACACTGGAATATTAATTGATGCATAAAAATTCGTAATCAAGATAATACGATATGAGTACAAGAGGCCGTGGACAGAGCCGAGAAAGTGCTCGAGCGAGGTCTTCGTCTTCAATACATATGCCGGCGGTGGATACACCGGTACCACTAACAACAGAGGTAGAGTCTCATGACCACGGTGCCGGGGATGATGGCCTATCACAGGCAATGCTTCGTGTTCTGGAAAGGGTTGCCGGGGCAAGTGCGGGCAATGGAGTTCGGGGATCTATTTCTGAACGACTTCGGGCCAACAGAGCGGAGATCTTTAGGGGTGTGTCTGGTATCGCCTCGAATGTGGCAGAATATTGATTGGAGGCCACAGAACGGATTATGGACAACTTGGACTGCTCTGAGGAGATTGTGAGTGGGGTATCTGTACTAAGTCCTTTGGGTCACTTGGTTAGGATAGACAAACTGTATAGGGATGTACCCTTAGAAACTCAAGGTAGGATTTTCCCTGGAGATCTACTGGAGTTACCGTTCGGAGAGTTTGATCTCATTTTGGGAATGGACTAGCTTGTTAAGCATAAAGCGACCCTGGATTGTTCTACTAAATGAATAGTGTTAAGGACCAAAAAGGATAAGGAGGTTATGGTGATAGGTGAGTGAAGGGATTATTTGTCCAATGTGGTGTCGGCATTAAGAGCCAAGAAGTGGATTCGAAAAGGTTGTGAGGCCTATTTGGCATTTGTAAGTCAGTCGAAAGAGGAGGGACTGACAGTGGATAAGGTTAGGACTGTAAAGGAGTTCCAAGATGTTTTTCCAGAAGAGCTTACAGGATTGCCTCCGAACCGAGAAGTGGAGTTTGGAATCGACTTATTGCCTGGAACGAAACCAGTGTCTATCGCACCGTATAGAATGGCACCGAAGGAGTTGGTGGACCTAAAGGCACAAATTCAAGAGTTGTTGGATAGGGGCTTCATTAGGCCAAGCGTTTCTCCATGGGGAGCACCGGTGCTATTTGTGAAAAAGAAGGATGGTACGATGCGGATGTGCATTGATTATCTCCAGTTGAACAAACTGACGATTAAGAATAAGTATCCACTGCCAAGGATTGATGATCTGTTCGACCAGCTTAGAGGAGCTTCTGTATTTTCCAAGATCGACCTTCGATCTGGATATCATCAGTTAAGGGTCAAGGAGGCAGATATCCATAAGACAATATTCAGGACTCGGTATCGTCATTACGAGTTTCTGGTTATGCCATTTGGACTGACGAATGCTCCAGCAGCATTTATGGATCTGATGAATCGTGTGTTCCAACCATTTTTAGATCAGTTCGTAGTCGTCTTTATTGACGATATCCTGGTATATTCTAAAACTGAAGCGAAACATGATGAGCATCTCCGTATAGTGTTGCGAGTGTTAAGAGAGAAGGAACTCTTCGCGAAGTTCAGCAAGTGTGAATTTTGGTTGAGGAAGGTAACCTTCTTAGGACATGTGGTCTCTGCCGAAGGGATTAAGGTGGACCCTCAAAAGATTGAAGCAATTTTGGAGTGGAAGCCACCTAGGACGGTGTCGAAAATTCGAAGTTTCCTAGGGTTGGCAGGATACTATAGAAGGTTTGTGGAAGGTTTTTCTATGATGGTAGCACCTCTGACAAAACTCATAAGGAAAGGAGTACCGTTTGTGTGGACTAAGAAGCAGCAGGAAGCTTTTGAGAAGTTGAAGAAAGTTCTGACTGAAGCACCTGTGTTGATTCAGCCGGAGTCTGGGAAGGATTTTAGTGTGTACAGTGACACATCACACGTGGGTTTGGGCTGCGTGTTAATGCAAGAGGGTAAGGTGGTTGCATATGCATCACGACAGCTTAAGCCTCATGAGGGGAACTATTCGACTCATGATTTAGAGTTGGCAGCAGTGATATTTGCACTTAAGATTTGGAGACATTACTTGTACGGAGAAAGGTGTATTATATACACTGACCATAAGAGTCTTAAGTATTTGTTGACTCAGAAGGAGCTGAACCTTAGGAAAAGGAGATGGATTGAGTTACTTAAGGATTATGACTGTTCGATCGAGTATCACTCAGGCAAGGCTAATGTGGTAGCCGATGCTCTAAGTCGTAGAGCTGTATCTGATCTAAGAGCAATGTTTGCTCGTGCGAGTCATATGATGATGGAAGTCTGCTATTGGTGAGTTGCAAGTGAGGCCAACCTGGTGGATCAGATTAAGGAAAAGTAGTTGAACGATGAGTCTTTGGTCGCTCGTTTCCAACAAGTTAAGGAAGGGGAAACTTCTGAGTTTGGGTTAAATGGCGAAGGAGTTCTGTGTTTCTGAGGAAGAATTTGTGTTTCGAAGGACTCTGATTTGAGGTAGACAATATTGAAGGAAGCTCATAGAGGACTTTGTGCCATGCATCCTGGAGGGAACAAGTTGTATCACGACTTGCGAGAATTGTACTGGTGGCTTGGACTTAAACGAGAAGTAACAGAGTTTGTAGGGAAATGTCTGACATGCCAGCAAGTGAAAGCTGAGCATCAATTACCTTCTGGACTGTTGCAGTAGTGAAGATACCACTTTGGAAGTGGGAGAGGGTAACCATGGACTTTTTGAGTGGGCTGCCCTTGACACCATCGAAGAAAGACTCAGTGTGGGTGATTGTGGATAGGTTGACCAAATCGGCCCATTTTATACCTGTTCGTACTGACTTTTCACTTCAAAAGTTAGCCAAGTTGTATGTGGCGGAGATTGTGCGACTTCATGGAGTCCCAGTTTCAATTATTTCTGATCGGGATCCCATATTTACATCTCGGTTTTGGCAAAAGTTGCATGAGGCATTGGGGACGCGATTGAATTTTAGTACGGCTTTCCATCCCCAGACTGATGGTCAATCAGAAAGGGTTATTCAGATTCTGGAGGACATGTTGAGGGGATGCATGATTGATTTTTGAGGTAGTTGGGAGGATTACTTGCCGTTGGCAAAATTTGCATACAATAACAGCTACCAAGCAAGTACTCAGATGGCTCCATATGAGGCACTTTATGGGCAGAGATGTAAATGCGCCTACGTGTTGGACAGAGTTGGGTGAACGACAAGTGCTTGGACCGGAGTTGGTGGCAGATACTGAAAGTAAGGTTAAGTTGATAAGAGATCAATTAAAGGAGGCATCTGATAGACAGAAGTCGTATGCGGACCTAAAGCGTAAAGAGATAGAGTTCGCAGTTGGGGATATGGTTTTCTTAAAGGTTTCACCTTGGAAAAAGATCTTGAGATTCGGCAAGAAAGGCAAATTGAGTCGCGGTTTATAGGGCCTTATCGGGTTCTTAGGCGGGTAGGGCCAGTAGCGTATCAGTTAGAGTTACCACCAGAGTTAGACAGAATCCATGACGTCTTTCATGTGCCTATGTTAAGACGATATCGATCGGATCCCTCACATGTTGTGCCAGTTGAGGAGATTGAAGTAAGGACTGATTTGACCTTTGAGGAAGAACCCATACAAATTTTAGATCGAGAGGTTAAAGTTCTAAGAAGGAAGTCGGTTCCGTTGGTAAAAAAATCTTGTGGGCGTAATCATGGAAGGAAGAAGCTACTTGAGAATCGAGGAAGAGACTATCGTCAACAATACCCTCAACTATTTGGATCAGGTAAATTTCGAGGCCAAAATTTCTTTAAGGGGGTAGAGTTGTAACGCCCCAATTTTCGAGAATTCTGTGAATGTTGGAAAAATTTCATGCTTTAATTTTGTCATTTGTGAGTGAAATTATGAAATAGGACCTATGTGAAAATGTTTGAAAATGCTATAGGCTAAATTGAAGTGGCCATATAAATAGGAGTGCAAAATAGGAGGATTTGCATGACAAACCTCCCATTTTACATGAAGTGGCCAGCCATCATGTTGTTGTAGACAATATGAGCACTTGATATCCATAATTCATGGTACAAATTAATAACGGGTTAGGTAAATATTCCATGATAATGGGTTAGGTAAATATTTCATGATAATGGGTTAGGTAAATGTTCCATAATAATGGGTTAGGTAAATGTTCCATGATGGGAATTTCATGTCTTTTGTATTAAAGAATTAAATGGATGAAATATGAAATTTTATTAAAAGAAAAAGGGGTGAAAAGAACAAACTTTTGACCATCTTTGTTCATCATAGCCTAAAGTTAGAGAAGAGAAAGGAGAGGAGAAAGCTCTTGAATGTTCGGTCACTTGGGGAAGAAAAATTGAAGGTAAGTTCATGGTAGTTTGCTTTTATTTTGAGGTTCATGAGTTCTTCTTGATTCTACCTTAACTCAAGAAGCATATTTTGGTTTTTAGTTGTGTTGTGAGCATTTATTCATGAATTAAAACGAAAGAAATGGTTGTTGTTTCATGTTCTTTTGATGAAAAATAGAAGATAGGTGAAGTTGAGCCAAACAAATGAGCATGCATGTGCCTTAGATGCTAAGGGGAAATATCGGCTAACATGTTGTGCTTTAAAATGATGAAATGGAGATTATACTTAAGTAAAATCATAGATATGTGATGATTCATTGGTGATATACATGTTTAAATAACATGCATGCAAGTTATGTGTGAAAGAGTGAATTTGGTAATAAATCTGCTTGGGACAGCAGCAGTAACGTGACTTTGGAAAATCACCATAAATTGTGGGATATGAATTAGAAGCTGAATAAATTATTTAATTAAAGCTTCTTGAGTCTAGTTTTAAATGAAATAAACGAGAACATATTTTGAATTTTGTACAATGAGAAATTTTATTAGTAATGAAGAGTGGTCAAATTAGTCAAACATTGAAACATGCGAAACTTTGAGAAAAATTTGGTATTGATTAGCCAAACCAAAAATTCTGAAAATTTTATGGATATAAGATATATGAGTCTATTTTCAGGAAAAATTAACGGTACTTGATTTGGAGTTTCGTAGCTCCAGTTATAAATGATTTAGTGACTGTTGCTCAGGAAGACAGCTTGCAGTGAACTTATGATTATGTGGTAAACATTGACAAAAATTTGTTAATGAGTTGTTTATTGATTTCTTATAAGCTTACTATGATCTGTAGGTGTGGTTGGCCGAATATTGTAAGGGGTTAATACGTAGTTTGTATTTGAATAGTTAGATTAATGTGTTAGTAATCCAATTGTAGGCGGTACGTGTGTGGATCTCGTCAGCATATCGTCGCAAACAGGTGTGTAACTAACACCCTCTTTCTTAGTCTGGATCGGCAAAAGTCGAAAAGCCGAAATGCCGAAAATCGGTATTTTGTAGATTTGCGAGTGTGCGAATACTCGTGAGGTAAATCGATTAATGTTTTTGGTAAGCTGCAAAATTTGGACTGCAAAGTGCATGATTTATATGCCCTCGATATTTTTGGGCTTAATGGGCCAAAATTGGAATGATGGGCCAATAGGCCCAATTTGGTAAGAACCCTCGGTACATGATTTTGTTAGTACGTGAAAAGTAGGAATATGCATGAAAAACCCTAAAATAGATAAATTACTGAAATGCCTTTAAAAATGGAAAATTTACAGTTTTACCCCTAGTAGATAATTACCGAAATACCCCTAGGGTTAAATTGACCTAAATGCATGTTTGACTGTTGTTATTTACTGCATGCCATGTTGTTATTGTCTGATGCATGGGATTGGGATATTGACGGAGGAAGTACTGAAAGTGGCTTGTCCATGTACTGGAGGCTTTGCCTCAATTTTACTGTTAACTGAGCAGCAAGGCTGCAACTGTGGAGTGTTGGGCTAGGTGGGTTGAGCTATTCCCCACATAGAGTGTAGGGCTGGTACGGGTGGAGTGTAGTGGTTGGTGGGTTGAGTAGTCTCCCCAAATGGGCTTGTATATGTTATTTGATGTTGCATGTATTTTGAAATGGGCCTATGGGCCATACTGTTATCTGAATAAGGGGCTAAGGCCCAGTTTATTGTAATCTGAAAAGGGCTCTGGTCCAGTACCACTATTACTTGAATGGGCTTAGGCCCAATAGGCTTGAGCTGACTTGGGCTTTGAATGGGTTTTCCTTACACACTGAGTTTCCCCAAACTCACCCCTTTTATTTTCATCCACGCAGGAAATCCCCAACCATAGTGGGCTTGGAGCTGTGAGGGAATTCGGAGTGGCCACCCGTTTTGAAAGTTTGGTTTTCTTCTAATGAACTGGACATCCTATTATTTACGTTGAGGTTTGGGTTTTTAAATGTAATAAGGCCGCTTAATTATTTTTGATGGTTTTAATATGTATTACTAAGATAGGTATTACTTATTTTAACTGTTGAAATTGGATAGCTTTAGGGCGCGTTTTCAAAAAAAAACCAACAATTGATTTCAAAATAACACGACAACAAGCAAAGCTTCCGCAATGAAAGTATTTTCCAAAATTAATCACTTTTCCTAAAAATGACTTAATCAAATCGGTTTCCTAGAAATATACATGACGTTAAGGTGTGGCAATGGCGGTGTGCATGTCTAGGATCAGATCCGAAGGGAGCTTGGTACTTAAGTAGTTCGATAGACTCACCTCCTCTTTTCCGGTTTCCTACCTGGTGCACAGCTTCCATTCACTTTAACCTATAATGAAATTATCTTTTAAAATACTAAGTAGGTTTTTCTGGATCAACAATATAAAATGTTTTGAACGCTTCGATGTGGCATGTCGGATCTGGCCATAACGTCTGGGCCGGGTTTGGGGTGCTACATAAGCACCAAGGAAATGATAACTCGTTAAATTCAACCATATTAGAATATATAAAATAAAAAAAGAGAACTACTTAGACTCGATCGAATTAACCGAAAAATTCTGCACTTACAAAGATCTATGACGACAAAAAAATAATAAAGATTAGAGGAATAGAAAATATGAGCGACGATGACAAAAGGTGGTGGTGTTTTGGAGGGTGAAAAGGCTACTGATGTGTGAAAATGACTGTAAAAAAAAAAAAGAATAGTAAGGTTCGAATTTTAGGAAGAAGGGAAGATGAGCAGAAAAATAAAATCAAAAGGGAGGAGAAGAAGAAAAAAAAGGAAAAAAATAGAGAGGGGGGAGAGGTAGGGTACGAAACAAGAGGATAAAAAGTGAAAAAACTAAACACAGTATTAATTTAATATTTAAAAAGAAAGTTGATAGCTTTTAGATAATTTAGATAATCTTTTTTTAGTAAACAAGTTAATCAGGTTTCCAAAGTTTGAGTCAGACTGAAATCTGACAACTGATAAGAGAATGGTGGCACAGGCTTAAAAGAAAGAAAGAAAAGAAAATTTACGAGCAAGGGAATTCAAATTCAGGTCTCTAATCCAATTACATACTACTTTATCACTAGGCTAATTATTCATTCTTGATAGTATCTTACAATTTCATCAATAATAAAATCAGTATATGAAAAATGGAGGAAAACAAGGAAGGACTTCAATGTCACAACATCACTTGCTTGATGTTACGACCTACAACCGTTTAACATACAATGTTAGAACCTTAAGAAGCCAGTTTTACAACCCACACTTTTCTGACCTGCCATGTCACAAGTTCATTCAATCCAATGTCGTAACTCACACCTCTTTGACTTCCCTAGGAATTGCTTTGATCAACGTTATTGTTGTTGTAACACCCCTAACCCATTACCATCGCTGGATTAGGGTATAGAGCTACTGTACAAAACGAAATCTTTAAATTCAAAACTAAACAAATTAAATATAATTTCCTATACCAGGATCAATTCAAATAAAATATACACATTTGGGCCATAAATCGAGCTTTCGGGGCCCTATAAACAAGTTAACAGCAATCGAGGATCAATTTGAACAAATCTAAAAATTTTAAGAAAAACATGAAAATTGGGAAAACAGAGGTCACACGGCCGTGTGACATAGACCAAACCGTGTGGGCATTCATAGTAGGGATACACGGTTGTGTCCCAGCCCGTGTGAGTATTCGAAATAGGGTCACACAACCGTGTCACAGGCCATGTGCCAGATCGTACTTAAAACTGTTTTGGAAGGCACTACCGTATGGTAGACCGTGTCTTAGACTATATGAAACCTGCACCTATCAACGATAAAGACACATGGCCATGTGATTAGACCGTGTGACACACGACCGTGTGACAGCCCGTGTTCCAGGCTGTGTGTACCAAAAGGTAATTTAAAACACAAGTTTACCAAAAATGCTTCCTTGAGCCACAAGTGTACCTTTTTCCAACCTTTAGACCTGTTCAATACACATCTAGAAAAATGAAAACATGCCAAAATTACACATACACAACACATTTTCATCAATCAACCAATGTAACCTCATTGGTACCAGATATACACATCCAAATAGCCCAACTTTATATCATGGTTTTATAATTTCAATCTACACCAAACACTTAAAATTCATCCATAATAACCTCATATAAACATAGTTCAAACTATAAACTTAGTTTACACATAAAAGTAACCAAAATGATCTATACTTCCTAAACATTATAAGTCTAAACAACTATTTACAGAAAAGACATATGTAACATCCTAAAATTTTGGTCTTTGTTTTGTTAATTTTTTCATCAATAAAATATCTACTTCAGTGGTTGGGGAGATTTAGTTTCGTGGTGAAGGTCCGGTGTTTGAATCTTTGTGTCAACCAGATTAATCTTTTTATTGGTTCAAGTATAAGGCCAACCTTATTGCGTGGTTTTATTCAATGGAAACATTTGAATAGGTGATGAGTGTAGGGTATTGGGATATGTTTGAATATCCTTAGGATAATAGTAGAAAAAAAGGACCATTATCTTATTTGGCTTTATTTTATTTTATTTTATTTTCTCCTTAATTATCTCAAGTTTGCTCCCACGTTTTGCTTCAAGTTGGTTATCCCTCATTCCCTATTTGTTTTACACGTCACTTGTTCTTTTCTTTGCTATCAAATCTGATTTCTTTTTTATTTGATTTTTCCCTTCCATTTCGTCTTTCTTTTATTCTTTAATTTTTGTTACTTCTAATTCTTGAAGCGTTAACCCTTTTTTTGTGGGTTGATTTTTGTTCATTATTCGTTTCTCTAGTTACTGTTTAGGTGTGGTTGGGTGTTTTGTCATTGTTAATCAATGGGTTTGTTTTAGGTGAAGTTCAAGAGACTTTTAATCCACCGGCGAATTAGGATTTAGAGAAGTGTTGTTCGTCCAAGGGTAAGTGGTTATGTTAATTTGGAACTAATACTGATGTTAAAGGGTTTGTCATATTTTTCTTGGAATGTTTTGGTATTTAGAATGGAATTGAGGGCTTTTAGCCTCTTAATGTTTGCGCTATTGATAGCTAATTCTCTAAGAGTTTGGTATTTCTAGGTGTTAGAAAACTGAATTTTTGGGTTTACGTCAAAATTTGATCATGTGTGTAACGAGAAACCCAAAAAATAGCAAACGGTGAAAGCCAAAATTGGGGTCTGTCGACGCCACACAAACTTGTGCTAAGCCGTGTGGTAGGTCATGTGCGACACATGGCCGTGTGATAGGCTATGTACAAGGCCATGTGTGACACACGGTATAGGCCATTTTGGGCCGTGTGGGCTACACAGGTAATTCAATTTGGGCCTGTAGGCCACACAGGCATGTGGGCACAAATTTCAAAATTTTTCCCTAGGGCTATACACATCGTCCTGATCAATCGTGGGCCTATTGTGGGATCGGTATGTGACAATATTAGCTGCTAAGCTTGAATTCTGTTAATTTGTTAGTATGAAACTTGATGTAAATAATGTTCAATATGTATGATATGTTATGTATAAAGCATGTCCTCCATCTATTATACGAGCATGTATTATTTGTAAATTACGGTTTCTATTTATATCTGATTATGGGGTGGGACATGTATTATGTGGAGGAAGTGTTCCGTGTGAGGCGAAATCTCGCCATTATACTGGTAGCACTGCTGCAATTATTCTAAAAAGTGTCTTATAAACACTAAGTGGTGTGTAAGGCTGGGTGGGTGTTTTATACCCCACATGGTGTGTTGGGATGGTTGGACCTAGTGTGTAGAGGATAGGGGTAGGATTATATATATTTGCAACTGTACTACTGTGTTATGATTCTAATTTTGTATAAAATGCATGTCTGTATTTGTTCTATCATGTAATTAAATTTGAGTTCTGTTATCTTATGAGTTACACAGTGAGTTATAAAAACTCACTTTCTGTTTGTCTGAAAATTTCAAGTAACCCTTAGACTTAGGCGGGTCAGTGCGACGGGAGCTCGTTTATATCCATTTCTCCGTAAACTACTTTTATTTAAAAAAAATTTTAAGTTCTGTTTTGATAGTTTTGTATATTTTTTACTCTCTGGACTTTGGGGATTAAATTTTGGATTGGATTAAATTTTGGGATTTCTAGCATGACTTTTGATAAAAGACTTTATGAAAATGACTATTTTTCTATAATCAAACGTTTTCGAGAAAATAAACTCGGTTTACCAAAATACAACATTTTAAGAAATTTCACTGCAAATTATTCAATTTCTTTAGAATGTAAACAATTTAACGAATTTAGCTATTAAGTATGACAAATGTTTTCAAATAAAAAAGGGCTTTTAAATAACAAAGGTTCATGATGTTTTTCAAAAAATGAAAGTCAGATTTACAACTATTTTACGTAACATTTCTAGATTCGGTCATAACGTCTAGGTCGGATTTGGGGTGTTACAACATGAATACACCATGATAAACAAGTTACATATACATAAGCCCTATATATGCCATTTTGTACCAGAGCAAAAAGTAACTCAAAATTTACCAAAATGATTGTTGGATAGTGTAATATGTCTCCAACAAGATTCCATCCGGTCGAGCTTCAGATGATCTACAAAACAGTGAAAAAAAAACAAATACATAAGCAAACGATGCTTAGTAAGTTCGTTTAAAAGAACTCAAACTTACCAAATACTTAATTTCATGATTAACCATTCAAGCATTTTAATCCTTAAATGCACAATTCTTCCTATACACATCACATCACAAGTTAGTAACTAAATACATAACCAACTCAAAATCACATACCAACGTTTACTAAATGGTTCATACCATACTTCCTTTTCAACACATCATTTTCATTTGTTAACCTTTTAGGATAACAACCTTTTCATTTGATATCTCTTTTGGATATATTTTTCAACCTTTTCATTTGATATCTATTTCAGATATTTACCTTTTCAACCTTTTCAAGAATTTGGAAAGATCAAATGTAGTGCCATGGTGTCTTTCAACCATGGTCTTTTCCTTTTCAAGTGTAATACGACAAGGTATTTCAATCCCGATCCTTTCCTTTTCATAATTCAAGGCAATCTCATCCATCAAAATATAATTAAATATACAAGAAAACTATCAAATATTCTTATCAATTCACTTATAACATTTTAAAAGGAGATACGAACTTATCTTGATAAAACAGTTGTAAAAATGAGATCGATGACTAATCCACCATTTTAGCTTTTCCTCGGTCTAAGTCCGATTGATTAGTACCTTGATCTAAATATGAGTTTCATTCAATTAAGTATTTCAAATATCTTAAAACAATCAATTCCAACTTATACCCTATTTCACTATTAATTACAAATATACCCCTAACATTTTAACTTTTATACAATTTAATCCTTAAAACCGTAACTTGCAAATTCACTATTTTCTTAACCAACATATGCTAACCGGTTTTTCATCTTATCTATATCAATTCACATTTTTCCTCATTTCACAAAATATACATGCAATTCACCACTTAAAAAAATTAATCCCTAAACCTTAAATTTACTAAAATTCACGTTACACAACATGTCCATATAGCAACCAAGTTCAGTTGTCTAACAAATAATTTCACAAATACATCAAATTCATTTATGGCACATCCCTCAAACTTTAATGATCTTACAATTTAACCCTCGGGCTAACTAGTTTAAGCTAAAATAAACTCAAAAACATAAAAATCACTAAAAATAGAGTTCAAACACATACCATGCACTAGCAAATTAGCTTGGCCGAACCTAGGTCCTCCTTTTCTATGGCTTTCAATTGAAAAAGAAAAAAAAATAAAGGTTAAAGATGACCATTTTGATTTTCTTTCTTTTGTTTTAATTTTCTCTTAATTTATTTACTAATATAACCTTTTAAAAACCACAAAATTACACCAAAACCAATCCAATATCATCCACTAACTCAATTATGGAATAATTGATATCCAAGTCTAAAGATTTACCTTTTCAAAGCTATTTAGTCCACTTAACTAATAGAACTCAACTTTTACTCTATTTTCAATTTCGTCCCTTTTAACTAATTAACTATCCACACCTCAAAATTTTTTCAAAAAGCTTTAATAAACCCTAATATAACCCCAATAAACTTTAAATAATTATTTAAATACTAACTCAATCATTGAAATCGTGGTCCCGAAAGCACAATTTTTGACACCACTAAAAACAGGCTATTACAGTTGCAACTTAGCTAACAGACCACCGTCCTCTAACAAACCTAGGCTAGCAAACATCACCCTTAAATTAGACATCCATCTCTAACTAAGAGCATCAACCACAACATTGGCCTTACTAGGATGATAATTAATGATGCAGTCGTAGTCCTTAAACAACTCAATCCATCTACATTAGCAAAGATTCAAATCTTTTTGAGTGAGGAGGTATTTGAGGCTTTTGTGATCAGTGTAGATGATACACCTCTCGCCATAAAGGTTGTGTTTCTAGATTTTCAGTGCGAAGACAACTGTAGCTAACTTAAAGATCATACGTAGGATAGTTACCTTCATGTAGCTTAAGTTGTCTAGATGCATAAGCCACCACTTTCCCTCTTGCATCAAAACACAACCAAAACCCATGTGAGATGCATTATTGTACACAACAAACTCCTTACCAGATTCAAGCTGTATCAAAACGGGTGTCTAAATCAAAATTAATTTAAGTTTCTCAAAGTTCGATTGTGTAACACCCCAAACCCGGCCTAGATGTTATGACCGAATCCGGTGCGCCACATTGATGCGTACAAAACATTCCGTATTACTTAGTTTGGAAAAACTTAGTTGGTGATGTAAAAGATACTTTTATTATAGGTTAAAGTGAATGAGAGCTGTGCACCAGGTAGGAAACCAGAAAAAGAGGAGGTGAGTCTGTCGGACTGCTTAAGTACCAAGCTCCCTTTGGATCCAATCCTAGACATGCACACCGCCATTGCCACACTCTAACATCTCATATAATTGTGAAAAAACCATTTGGTTAAGTCCATCTTAATAAAGTGATTAAGTTTGAAAACGTTTGCTTAGCAGAAATCTTACTTGTAATCTTGTTATTTTGAAATCACTTAATGTTTTTGAAAACGCGTCCTAAAGCTAACCCATTTTTCCTTAGTTATCATAGTTTTTCATCATAACAAAATAAAATAATAAAAGTAAAACAAAACCATAAAAATAGTTAAGCGGCCTTATTACACTTAAAACCCAAAACCATAAATGAAATTAAAAGGACGTCCAGTTCACCAGAAAGAAACCAGGTTCGTAGAAACATGTGGCCAGTCCGAATCTCTCACAGCTCCAAGCCCACTATGGTTGAGGATTACCTGCGAGGATGAAAATAAGGGGTGAGTTTTGGGAAACTCAGTGTGTAATTCAACCCAACCATAGCCTAAATCAGTTCAAACCACAGAGACAGAATAAGTTGGCCTCAGCCCAGAACAGATATCAGAATAAAGCCCATAGGCCCAGAACAGACCCGAACAGATATATCATGCTTATACAGAAACCCAACCATATCCAACCACATACACCCCCATACCATCCTTTCACCATGTGGGGAGACTACTCGACCCACCCAACCGCTACACGCCACAGAAATATGCAGCATGGCTGCCAGATACAGAAAATGTGACAGAGTCACCAGATACAGATATTTTGTGGCAGTGCCACCAGAACAGATATATGTGGCAGGGCCACCAGAACAGATAATTTGTGGCATAGCCACCAGGACGCTTCCTCCATAATATAGCCCATGTCCCCATGCAACAGATATAAATTCATGGCACACATCATACAGATTTAATTCATCATGCTTTTCAGACAAAATTAACCCTAGGGGTATAAAGGTCATTTTGCATACATAGGGGTATAATGGTAATTTTGCATACATAGGGGTATAATGGTAATTTTGCATACATAGGGGTATAATAGTACATCTAACTATTTCTAAGGTTTCCATGCATATCGTAGCCATTACGTTTAGCCGAAACACTTACCGAAAGTGTTCTTACCGAATTGGGCCCGTTGGCCCATTAACCCAGTTTTGGCCCATTAAGCCCAAAATATCAAAACGCACGAAATTGCGCGTACTGCAGTTTTATCACTTTCGATTACCAGTAATAATTACCCATATGTCTTACGAGCATTCGCACACTCGCAAGTGCCCAAAATACCGGCTTTTCAACATTTCGGCTTTTCGGCTTTTGCCGATCTAGCCTATGAGAGGGTGTCAGTTACACACCTGTTTTTGGGATTTCCTCGACGAGATCTACACACGAACTGCCTACAATTGAATCACTTAATATTACTCCAAATATCGAAATAAGATTGAGTATATAGTCCCCTACCACATTCGACCAAACATGCCTAAAACCCTTATTGCTCTTACCTTACTGCCGAAAGATGGTTAACTCTAAAGATCCGATCGTTCCACCTGTCCAAGCCCTTGATCAACCGCCTCTAACTCACGCTATTACCAAAACAAAATAGTTATTACGACCCCTCAGGGTTACAAGTCCAAATCGACAACCTCCCTAACTTTTAGGGATTTCGGCTTTTCCTAAAATATGTAAGAAGACTAAGTTTTGGAGAAGACTTACCACCGATTCCTTAGTGACTGATTCCAGTGATTTTCCCACTCGATCCCGATGTAGATCTAAGCCCTCTGATGATAACAAAAGTCGATCTTTTAGTGACTTCAGTATTCGGCCAAGTCTTTGCAACTTGTGTTTAGAAAGGTAAAACGAGAGGGTTTTGCTATGGTCTTGTCGTCAAAACTTGAGGTTTTAGAGGGCTGGTGAATCGGCCACAAATGATGAAGAGAAGAGATGTGGTTTTGGTTATAAGAAATCGGCACAAAAAGAATCAAGCTTTCGGGATTTCGGCTTTTTATGGCCAAAGGCTATGAAGGTTTTGAAACGGTTGAAGGGAAAATTGGAGATGAACAAGATGGTAGGAAGGTTCGGCAATGGAGGAAAGGAGACGAAGAAAAAGGTTGATGAGGAGAGGAGAAAAGAAAAGATGAGGAGAAAAGTCAGGAAACGGCACCAACTACCCTAAGTGCCGAATTTATACAAGCTCCTTAACCTAGCCGAAATTTGCCCCCTTAAAGAATTCCTTGGCCGGCCACCTCTTGCTCTTTAAGAGTCCAACATTCAGCCAACACATCTCTCCCTAATCAGCTCCTAATTTCTCTCCCTTATCCCCTCCTTGCTCCATCTCATGAGCAACTCAAACTCTTATTAACAATCTTTCACTTCCTTTCCATTACCTACCTTTTCTGTTCATAAAAATTTAATCCCTTGATTTGCTGTCATTGTGACTTGAACCTGGGTCCCCCCTAGCTTCCACACGCCACTTGTAGTCTTCCCTATGGCGTCACATGCCACTTCACCACTTTCTTCCTTGTGATCTATTTTACACAATTAATTCCTCAAAGCCTAATTTACCAGAACCCCTTTCTCTTATGGAATTAAAATTAATTAAAACTATCGGGTTTTATCCTAAGCTTGGGCCTTCTAGAGGCCCACTATCACGATTAAACCTACACTTAACAAGTAGAACACAGAATTTTAATTTTACAAACTTTTTTTTTCAGAATTCCCAAAAATTTGGGGCGTTACAAATTGCTGCTCATCAGTCCACATAAATGATGCATTCTTACGCAACAATATAGTCAATGAAGTTGCGACCAACCTCAACAAACCTTCAATAATAACTCGCCAAAATGAGAAAACTCTGGATCTCAAACACATTCCTAGGCTGTTTCCACTCAAAAATAGCCTTAATATTCTTAGGACCCACACGGATACCCTCGATAGAAATCACATGCCCTAGAAAAGTGACTTCCCTCAACCAAAATTCATACTTCCATAACTTGGCATAGTGTTTCTTCTCAAAAAAATTTACAAAACCACTCTAAAATGATTCTCATGATCAACCTCAATCTTAGAGCACACCAAAATATCATCGATGAAAACCATGACAAACTGATCTAGATACGGCTAAAAAACCCAATTCATGAGATCCATGAACGTTTTCAGAGCATTAGCCAAAGCAAATGGCATGAGAAGGAACTCGTAATGACCATAAAGAGTCCTAAAAACAATCTTATGCACATCAACTTATTTAACCTTTAACTGATGGTACCTAGAACAAAGGTCAATATAAAAGAATACAAATTCCCTACGGAACTGATCAAATAGATCATCAATCCTCGAAAGTAGGTAATTATTCTTTATCGTCAACTTATTTAACTATCAGTAATCCACACACATTCTCATCATACCATCTTTCTTTTAAACAAAAAGAACTAGTGCTCCCTTCGTAGACACACTAGGTCTGATGAACCCTTATTGAGAAGTTCCTAAAGCTATACTTTTAGTTCTTTCAAGTCCTTCGATGCTATGCGATAAAGAACGATGGACATCGAAGTTGTCCCAGGTAATACCTCAATTTTGAACTCGACCTCCTTATCCGGTGGTAACCCCAATAATTTCTAGAGAAAGAAATCCAAAAAGAATATTCGAATACTCTCAATAGAAGCTCCCATAATACTCGTATCATGTACCTAAGCCAAAAACACTTCACACCTTTTTCGAACTAACTTTTTAGCTGCTAGAGTAGAGATTACATTAGAGAGGTAATACCAATGCTCACCAACATTACAATCTCCACATCATCTTCAATTTTTAGAGTTATACTCTTAGTCACACAATACAAAATGACTCGATGCTCCACAAGCCAAATCATACCCAGAATCAGATCAAAATCCTTGAATGATGACTCTATCAAAATAGTCAAAAATAGAACACATTAGATCTCTACCGGACACCTCTTATACACCTTATTGACATGTATAGACTGAACCACCAAACTAATTATAGAAATCCCACTAGAAGCATCCTCAACATGACATACTAGCTATGTATGAATGCATAGAACCAACATCAATCGATACAAAATAAGGAAAAAAATAGATAGTGAACGTATCGGCTATCACATCAATCGTATATTTGTCCTCGCGGTGCCTCACTGCATATATTAATGCAATTTGTCTCGCCTTAATCTAATTAGCACATCTACCCGATACTCTCAACCCACGACCCATACCATTACCACCCCTCACCTGACCATGGCCCCTAGGTCACTGCTAAACTACTCTCTGTGGCTAAACCAAACCCGAAGCTAAAGCTTGCAACTAATCAACCCGATTAGGATAATCCTTAATATGGTGCTCCATAGACTCGAACTAAAGGCAAGCTCCCAACCTCCTCCAACACTAATCTGGATGGCATCTACTACAATCACCATAGATTTGAATCCCTACAGTAATAACAGGTTCCTTAACCTGTACAGGTCTATCAAACCTTTCTCGTTTCTTGGTCTGCTAAGCAGAACTAATATGACCTGAATCCCTCATATTCTTATTCCAACCCCTCTCCTTATCTATCCTTTCACACTCCACGCACTTAATTTCCTCGATGATCTTAGTCTTCTCCACTAGTGTTTTAAAGACTTTCTCTTGTTGTGGAGCCATTAACACTTTTAAGTCATATCACGATCCATTCTCAAAACGGACACTCTTATCATAGTCCATCACTACCAAACTTTGAGCGTACCTACTCAGCCTTAGAAATCTAGCCTTATACTCAGCCACAGTCCTATCACCCTAAATAAGCTCGATAAACTCTAACCTCTAAACCTTAATATACCTCACCCCCATATACTTTTTTGAAAAGGCACTCTAAAAGAAAGCCCAAGTCACTAGCTCACGCTTGGTGCCCTGCTCAACAGATTGCCACCGCTATTATGCTTTACTGTGAAGCAAGGATACCGCCCCTTTAGTTTCTGCTTCGGAGCGTAATCTAAATCATTCATAATCCTCTCGATGGCATCCAATCAATACTCAGACACCATCGAGGTAGTCCTAGTGACACCCCTAAATAACTCAACTCCATTCGACTGAATTCGTTCAATTACCAACCTTCGGCTCCCAGATCCAAAATGGGTTACAGCAACCCTCTAAAGCACCTTCAACATGGCTTGAGATAGTGCGTCATCCTCAACAGTCTGAGCCTGAGACTCAATCTCAGCAAATAGGTGTCCCAACAATCTCACTCGTATCTAAATTGGACATGTTGCCCAACGAATATAGCTCAGCTCGAGCCCCTCTACTGCACTCATCGTGCCTACGGGTATTACGTCCACGTGTTCCTCGCATACTCATTATGCTTAATTATCTACAATTCAAATTTTTATGCATTAGCTTAGGTTTATTATTAAAAATTATAAGTCTAAAGTTTTATCGAAGTTATCACAGTCTCTTTTCTAAAGCAGAAAAGTTTCTACCCTACAATCTCTACAATTTTCATTTAACTAAAGTGACTAAAGTACTTACTTAGATCAGTGTTGGAGACTCAGATTCACTTTTTTACAAACTCAATTATCAGAATTAATCAAAAATGCAAGTTGTTTAAAACAATTTTCGTAAAAATTTTGAACCCAAAAATCGTGGCCTAAGTTTTGAACCTGGACTCTAATACCACTAAATATAACAACCCACACTTGGCCTAGATGTTATGGCCAAATTCTGACGAATTGCATACGTTCGTCTTAAACCTAAAAATTAAAATTGAAAACGTAACATAGAACAAAACTTGGTAATGATATTTTCCAATTTTTAGGGAAAAACACATTTTTAAGTTAGTTCATTTCAATTGCAGAAAAGCACTTATAAGATCACTTAGTTTTACAACGAAATTCTTTAAGTTATACAGAGTTTTGATAATCGTAGTTTAATTTGGAATTCAATGATTTGTAGTTTGGAATAAAATAGTTTAACTACGTTAAATCAGTTCAAAAATGACAATTAAAATCCAAAACAATTAACAATTCCCAACGAGTCCATAAAGTCCAACTAGAAATAAAAATTTAACTTAACCAAATTATAAAACAGAAATTTAACACGAGCTCCTACTGCTCCAACCCATCCTAAGTTTGCTGGTTACTTGAGAGGATAACAAATAAAGAGTAAGCTAACGAGCTCAATGTGTAACACATCCTAAGCAACAAATCAGATACACATAAATTAACAGATATGTTTTTAGATGCAATTCAAATACATATTCAAATATAACCTCAGATACAGAATCATATGCAATGTCAAATACAGAATTAGATCCTACCCCCATCCACTACACACCATATCCCTCTATCCCTACACACAAATTAGGGTATCAAATACCTATCGAAACCATCTTTAAATCGAGTTTTGGAAAATGGGAATCGACTTTAAGAAAAACGAAAATAGGAGTCGCCACTAATCTTTTTAGGTGTGATTGGATCACCTTATAAAATGTTTTGTTTTAAAACATTAATTTTGGTCTACGAGAGTCAAGAAAACGGACTCGGGAGTCGGTTACGTACGAGGAAGGGTTAGCACCCTCGTAATGCCTAAAAACTGGTACCTAATTGATTATCAAGTGTCTTTAATGTCGGAAATTTGAAAGTTTTAAGATGCAATCCTCTTTAGAATATTTTAATTTTGAAAAT
This sequence comes from Gossypium arboreum, assembly GCF_025698485.1. Lineage (NCBI taxonomy): Eukaryota > Viridiplantae > Streptophyta > Magnoliopsida > Malvales > Malvaceae > Gossypium > Gossypium arboreum. The sequence continues at coordinate 126,101,024 of NC_069072.1, read as the reverse complement.
TAGGGTTCACTTGTATCAAATGAATCAAAATATTACATCCAATAAGTTAGGAAGCAATATTTTTAAGACATTCGAAGCTAAGCTAGCCTTTTTTGAAAATCCCTATCTCAAAACAACAAAACGCCATATCCAATAAGTTAGGACACAACGCTTTGAAATTCCAAGATAGTTGCTCGTATTTTGAAAATCTTAAAAACTTAGAAGGGTACTTGACTATTCGAACTCAACGAGAAAAGTCGCAACCCAGTAAGCTAGGGCACTACTTTTCTCGAAGTTTCCAAATACCAAGCATTGCCTTTTTATTTTTTGAAAACTTTTGAATCTCGTTTTTAATTAACGCATGAAGAACCATATGTATACATTATAACATGTAAGATAGCATATTACAATAATAGGTAGCTAAAACATGCATTTAAATAATATGATAGCAATAATATAAAGGTCCTATACTAGATACATACATACATAAATATAGCAAATCTTAGTTACATAACAACATACATATTAAGATATACATAGCATATATTGAAGATGAATAAGCGAAATATACGAACATACAAAGTAATAATTAATAAAAAAACGATGCATGATATACAATTAGACATATAAATACATATACAAATCAAATGTGATAATAATATAAAAAATAATAATAATAATAATGTAGTAACATAAATATATCAAACAAATAACACTTAATAACATTATGAAACTAGCATTTAACAAAATATGACAATATATAAAAGATTTAACACGTATTTAAAATATAAAATAAAGTGAGTAATTATTTAAAATATACATATATAATTAACATACAATATTTAATAATGCATGATAATAATATAGATAATATATATGTAATGAAAAACTTAAATAAATATAATGAAATATAATATGAAATATGTATAATAATAATAATAATGTAACAAATATTTTACATATAAAAATATAATAAAATAAGTAATATAATAAAAATATATAACATATGATAAAATTTATATATATAGTGTTACAAATAATAGAAATAGAATAATATATTATTATATACATAACTAATGTTTATTAAATATATATATAAAGTATTTTAAATAAATTAAATTAAAAGTATATAAGGATTAAAATTAAATTTAATTAAAGAATTTAGGGTTAATTACAAATAAAGAAAGAAAACTGGGCCAAATTGGAACATGGACTAAAGCCGAGGGATTCACTGGGCAATTTTGCCCTAATCCCAAAACGACACCGTTTCTCCAAATACAATTTTAAAGTCACTATGAGGATAAAATTGAAACAAATATAAAAGATTAGGGTCAAATTAAAATAAAAATAAAATGAAATTAAAAATTTAAAAACAATGGAGGATTAATTGGGCAATTTTCCCATTTTCCAAAAACACGCTGATCCTCCCCGGGTAATTGGGTCAACAGGCGGATCCTTTACCAAAACGGTGCCATTTTAATGCTTATTGAATTAAGCAAAACGACACCATTTTTGTAGGGCTATATAAGCCCTGATTTTAGTTTTAAAATCATTTTAATCCGGTTTTAAAAAAAAGGAAAGAAATCCTCTGAAAAAGGATCTGAGACGGCATCGGAGCTCCGTCGAGCCTCCGTTCTCAGGCGTTCACGCGCCCATGCGCCACCACGAATGCCACCACATGTGGCAGTCGAAAACTGGAAAATTTCCCGTTTCAACGCAGATTAGAAAAGGTTCGTCTCCCTTTTCCTTTTTACTACCAGTATATATTAAAATATAGATAAAGTATTCACCTTTATATTCTCTGATGACTGCTGATTACTTTGTATATAAAATACTCTTGTTCTTTATTGAATCTTTTTGTGTATTCAAAAAAAAAACCGTCCTTCTTACAGGTTACAAAGGAGGCTTTTATAGCCACTGTTTCTATTACATTTTGGGAAGAAATCTCTTATTTCTTTTCATATTTGTTTTGTTTGTTTGCTGTTGTTTATTTCCTTCTTTTGCAGGTAACGCCGAAAAATCCAGCGGTGATGGAGGCTTGACGATGGTGACGACAGACAGTCTTCGGGTTGCAAGACCGCTCTTGCAGATCGATGGAGGGAAGCTGGATCGACGCGAGATGAAACGACGTGACTCGATGCCAAAGTTACGGGGAAAGTGGAGAGGCGTGTCTGCTTGCGGCGCCTAGGGTTTCTGAAACCCTAGGCCTTCCTATTTTCCATTAACAATTTGGGCCTCTTGGGCTTGTATGCTTTGGGTCTAGGTGTAACGGGTCTGTTGGGTAGTTTTAGGTATCTGATTTTGGGCCTACGGGTTAGTGGGTCATATATTGTAAATGGACTGTAATAACCATTCCTTTGTTTATTTATTTTTTGTTTCTGGTTTTATTTAATTATGGGTCTGGGCAGAAACAGGTTATTACAGCTGCCACTCTTTGCTCATTGTCGTGTAATGATAATAGAGCAAAGACTATAAAAGGACCCGTTTTGCCCGGTCTGGCCCAGTCTTTGATATCTTTTCTTCAAATGGTCTTCAACCTATCTGCAACTTCAGAAGTATTGAACCATAAATACGATAGCTTCAATTTGCTTCACTTGTAACTTCAGGAAGGCTATATCTACTATCTTTAGCCTGCTCCCTGCAACCTCAGGAATGCCATGTTGATATCTTTGATTTGCTCCCTGACAATACAAGGATGTCAAATCTGCTATCTTCGATCTGCCCTCTAATAATACAGAGATGCCAAATTTGCTTCTTCAATTTGTTCCCTAACAATACAGAGATGCCAAATCATCTTAGATTTGCTTCAGCGTAAACACGTGAAAGCCAAATTTGCTATGTCTTCGATTTGTTCCTTGTAAACACAAGGATGCCAAATCATCTGGGATCTACTTCAGTATAAACATCTGAAGGTTAGATCTGCTATGTGTCTGCTCTCCGTCGAATATGGAGACGTCAGATCTGTTATCTTGGATCTGCTTTGATGTGAAAACATCTGAAGGTCAGATCTGCTATGCTTTCGATTTGCTCCTTGTAAACACAAGAACGCCAAATCATCTTGGATCTGCTTCAGTAAAAACATCTGAAGGTTAGATCTACTATGTATCTGCTCTCTATTTGAATATGGAGATGCCAGATTTGTTATCTTGGATCTGCTTTGATGTGAGAACATTCGAAAGTCAGATCTGCTATGTCTTCGATTTGCTCTCCGTCGAAAATAGAGAAGCCAAATCTTGTTATATTGAATCTGCTTCAGTGTAAACACGTGAAAGCCAGATCTGCTATGCTTTGGTCTGTCACCCTACTGCTTAGGGGGTTAAGGAGCATCATCTTTGATCTACATAACCTGTAGAATGCATATGTGCTCATGCCTGATGATTAGGATGCTATAATCGAGGTGAGTCAAATGCTCCTAATTACACATGTTGTGATGCAAATGTTATGAATATGACTTCTATTCCAGACGTCACCACTCATTCCTTCGTTTATCTTTACTTTTCTCAAAGTATTATTCCTGCTCAGCCTATAGGCTTGTATCATTCTTCACTGAGAATATCTGTAAGATGATCTTTTCTTAGAATCGAATCGTTCGATTTGTCCAATCATCATTTCAGACCGAAAGAAATAAATTCCACAAGTTCTTTCAACCCTCACTTACGTGAATTTCTCGAACAATTGTCCTGTTTTAGTTTCTTGTATCATCTAGAAATTTCCAGAGTAATGCGCAAAACTTCATTTGTGAAAATTATTTAGTTTATCTATCATTATTTAATGCAACACACTTTAAGAATAATGGAAGATGAATTTAATCTTGAGAATAATTAGATTTGAATAAATTTGTCAAAAATACAAAGGAAATTAATCTAAAAGCATATCTTTGAGAAGAATAAGAATCTAAAGATAGCAAACAGGACAAAAGTTAGATGCCCTAGATATCGCCGCTTGAGCGTTTATATGCCAGCTCCATGAAGACTTTCTTGAGTTCAACATGTGTTTAAAAGACCCAAAGTACTTTGTTGATGCCCCGATATGCAATGCGCTTCACTTTTTGTTGAATCAGATATAGCAAGATTACCGTGTGCTCTTCAAAATTTGAGCTATCCTTTCGGGTTTTCAACTCAAAAACCCCTTTGGTCACAAGGTGCCCTTTGCGGGTTTTAACCTTGGATTCTCCTCTCCTTTAGACAAAGTACTTTTTGACTGAGTCTGAATTCACTGGGTTGGGTAAACTCTTCCTATCCATTTCTGTCAAGATCAATGCACCCCCAGAGAAGGCCTTTTTCACGACATACGGCCCTTCCCAATTCGGCATCCATTTTCCTCTAAAGTCCTTCTGAATGGGAAGGATCTTTTTCAACACAAGATCCCCCTCATGGAATTCTCTTGGTCGCACTTTCTTATCGTAAGCCCGCATCATTCGCTTCTGATACATTTGACCATGACGAATGGCCCTTAGCCTCTTTTCCTCAATCAAGTTCAACTGGTCATATCACGATTGAATCCACTCTGCTTCATTTATCGATTGCCCCATTCCATATACCAACGAGAAAGGGGTTGCCCCAGTAGAAGTTCTGATGGACATTCGATAAGCTAAGAGTGCAAATGGTAACTTCTCATGCCAATCTCTGTAGGTTTCAGTCATTTTTCCCCACTATCTTCTTGATGTTTTTGTTAGCAGCTTCTACTGCCCCATTCATCTTTAGGTGATATGGAGAGGAATTATGATGCTTAATCTTGAACTGACTACAAATTTCTGCTATCATTTTGTTGTTCAAGTTCAATGCATTGTCTGATATGATCCTTTCAGGCATCCCATACCGACAAATGATCTCTTTCTTCAAAAATCGACTTACAGCTGACTTAGTAACATTTGCATAAGAAGCAGCCTCTACCCACTTCGTGAAGTAATCAATGACCACGAAAATAAAGCGATGTCCATTTGAAGCTTTTGGTGATATTGGCCCAATGACATCCATGCCCCACATAGAAAAAGACCATGGAGAAGTCATAACATGTAGAGATAAATGTGGTACATGAATCTTGTCTCCATAAATCTGACATTTATGGCATTTCCTGGCGTAATTGATACAATCCCCTTCCATAGTAGACCAATAATATCCAAACCTCATGATTTGTCTAGCCATCGTGAAACTGCTGGCGTGCGTCCCACAAACACCCTCATGAACTTCTTCCAAGATTAACTTAGCTTCCACGGCGTCAACACATCTCAACAGTACTTGGTCCTTTCTTCTTTTGTACAAGATGTCCCCGTCCAAAACATAATCGTAAGCTAATCTCCTTAAAGTTCGTTTATCATTTTCAGTTGCTTGTTCTGAGTATTTACGATCTCTCACATATCGCAATATATCTTGATACCAAGGGTTATCATCCTTTTCTTTTTCCTTAATGTTACAACAGTGAGCTGGAGCCTCAAAGATACTCATCTGAATGGGTCTTATCTCTTCCTCTTTATTCACTTTAATCATTGAAGCCAAGGTTACTAGAGCATCTACCATTTGGTTTTCGTCTCGTGGGATATAGTTGAAAGTGATGTCATCGAACTCCTCAAGTAACCCCAAAACTACCTTTCGATAATTAATCAATTTAGGATCCCTTGTCTCCCATTCTCCTCTAAGCTGGTAAATCACTAATGCAGAGTCTCCATATACTTCTAAGGTTCTTATTCTTCGTTCTATAGTCGCTCGGAGTCCCATGATGCATGCTTCATACTCAGCCATATTATTTGTGCAATCAAAATCCAACTTCTATGTAAATGGATAATAATCACCATTTGGGGATATCAGGACTGTCCCAATTCCATTTCCAACTGCATTGGATGCCCCATCAAAGCTCAACTTCCAAGGATAATCCTCTGTAGCTGCTACACACATCAACTCCTCATTTGGGAAATCAAAATTCAACGGTTTGTAGTCTTCTAGAGCTCTACTAGCCAGAAATTCAGCTATCGCACTTCCTTTTATAGACTTTTGACTCACATAGACTATGTCAAACTCTGAAAGCAAAATTTTCCATCTCGCCATTCTCCCATTCAACACTGTTGACTCCATCATATAATTCAAAGGGTCAAGTTTTGAAATAAGCCAAGTAGTATGATATAGCATGTACTGTCTTAACCTTCGAGTCGTCCAAATTAAAGCACAACACAATTTCTCAATTGGTGAATATCTCATCTCCCACTCTGTAAATTTCTTACTGAGGTAGTATATCACCTTCTCATTTCTTCCCGACTCGTCATGTTGGCCAAGCACACATCCCATGGAATTGCTGAATACTGATAAGTACAGTATAATTGGTCTATCTGGACTGGGCGGAGATAACATCAGAGCATTCAAAAAGTACTGTTTGACCTTTTCAAAAGCATTCTGGCATTCCTCATTCCAAGTACCTTGGTTGTGCTTTCTAAGGAGGCGAAAGATGGGATCACACTTCTCAGTTAGTTGTGAAATAAACCGAGCAATGTAATTTAGTCTTCCTAGAAATCCTCGAATTTTCTTCTGAGTTTGTGGTAGAGGTAATTCTCGTATGGCTCTGACCTTGTCTGATTCAACTTTAATTCCCTTTTCACTGACTACGAAGCCTAATAACTTTCCCGATCTAGCTCCAAAGTTACACTTAACTGGATTAAGCTTCAACTGAAACTTTCTCAATCTCAAGAACAGTCTTCTCAAGACCTCAATGTGCTCTTTTTCTATACGCGACTTGGCAATCATATCATCAACATACACCTCAATATCCTTATGCATCATGTCGTGGAACAAGTTCACCATGGCCCGTTGGTATGTTGCCTCTGCATTCTTCAACCCAAACGGCATCACTTTGTAGCAAAAGGTACCCTACAAGGTTATGAAGGTAGTTTTATCCATGTCCTCTAGATGCATATTTATCTGATTGTACCCCAACAAACCATCCATGAAAGAGAACAACGAATATCCTGTCGTGTTGTCTACTAAAGTGTCAATGTGTAGCAAAGGAAAATTGTCCTTTGGGCTAGCTTTGTTCAGATCTCTGTAATCCACGCACATTCGTACCTTCCCATCCTTCTTAGGTACTGGTACAATGTTAGCTACCCATTCAGAGTACTTCACCTCTTGTAAGAATCCTGCATCGAACTGCTTCTTGACTTCGTCCTTTATTTTCAATACGATATCTGGCCTCATTCTTCACAACTTCTATTGGACTGGCTTACAATCTTGTCTTATTGGGAGACGATGCACCACAATATCGGTATTTAACCCTGGCATATCTTGATAGGACCATGCAAAGTTATCTTTGAACTCACGTAGCAACTCAATCAGTCTTTGCCTTTTGTCTTTGGCAATATGTGTGCCAATTTTCATCTCCTTCCCTTCCTCTAGGACTACATTCTCTATTGCCTCTTTTTCATGAGGCATGATTTGTTTTTCCTCTTATTTTACCATCCTCAAAAGATCCGAAGACACATCACAATCCTAGACATCATCAAAATCCTGATATTCCTCTAAACACATGTCTTGCTCACGAGAGAAATCAGGATTTGACCTATCAGTACCCATGTCATTGATATCTAGGGATCGGTGAAGTATAAAGAATATACAAAGAATGAATAAATTTAAGAGTGATTATTTATGTACTATGAATGCAAAAGTTTAACGGAATATTGGTTGATAAAAATGAAAAATACTCGTTCAAATTGATAAAAGTTATATTTTATTAAAAAATAATAAATGATCGTAAGCTTATTTCACAAATGTAATCCTATTACTCCTAGGCTCTAGAGTAACAAGAACATTTTGAGAATTACTCTGAAAAATTCCTAAAGACTACAGGAAGTTCCTCCGCAGTCCAATTGTTCAAAGAGCTTCCTGATTCGTAAGGGCGAATACCCTCAAGGTTTCCTTGCTTCGATCCTTCATCTTGTATAGCATTGATCTGATGACATCCTTCTATGAGTAACCCTCTCGATATGAAGGTTCGGGATATTGGAGGGAATGTCATCAGCTCCCACTCCACTTCTCTTCTATTGAGGCGCGCCCTTCTTCCTTTTTGACGCTTCTCAACTTCCTTCCTCCATTGCTTATAGTTCGGTTTGAAGCCCAAACCAAAGCGATCTTTCTTCTCTTTAATTCTGGGATTTGAGTCCCTCCTTGCAAGTACTTTCCTAACCCTCTTCTTGGTAAGGCTCCTTTTCCAGCCATTCTCGTAGCTCTCGCTATCCTTGGCATCGGTAGCTCGCTCCCTTCCGAAATGAAAGTTGCATTCACAAATTCTAAAGAGCAAAAGGAACACTCAATAGACTCTTCGTTCGTCTCAACATAAGGGGCCTTGCTAGTGACTGCGGCTATAATGTCCTCTTCCGTATTGATGGTTACTAACCTTCCATCTGTCACTAACTTTAATTTCTGGTGCAACGATGAGGGCACCGCTCCCGCTGAGTGTATCCATGGTCTTCCTAATAAGAAATTGTAGGAAGGTTTGATATCCATCACCAAAAAGTCTACTTCATATATATTCGGCCCGATTTCTAAGGGGATGTAAATCCTTCCCATCACTTTCCTTTCTGTACCGTCAAAGGCTCTTACCATATTTTGACATGTTTTCATGTGAGAATTGTCAATGGGTAATCTATTCAATATGGATAACGGTAGAACATTCAAGGCCGATCCATTATCAACAAGCACGCTTAGGAGTGTGTACCCCTTGCATCGAGTTGTGATGTGCAAGGCCTTAGTTGACCCCCTGCCCCCTGGTGGGATTTCATCGTCATTAAAGTAGATGAAATTATCTGCACTTATATTTATTTACCAATCGGTCCAGCTTGTTAACGGATATGTCATAGGTGATATATGTTTCGTTGAGAACCTTTATTAATGCATCCCTGTGCACTTCAGAACTCAGAAGTAGAGCCAATACTGATATGCGAGCCGGCTACTTACGCAACTGCTCGGCCATGCTATACTCGCTATGCTTAAGGAACTTTAGAAATTCCTTAGCCTCCTCCTCCTTTACTGGCTCCTGGACAGACACTTCAGCTTCTTTTTCCTTTTCCATACTAGCATTCTTTGTTTTTACGGGTTCCTCTCTAATGCCCCCCGTATCATAACGCTTCCCACTCCGTGTGTGGGAACTTTCAACTTGCACGTCTTTAGATGCGTTGGCTATATTTTCTTCCTCCGGCATTGTTACACTACAATCATAACTCCATGGTACTCTCTTGCTATCCTTGTAAGGAAAAGGAGTAGGCTTATGGATAATGACCTTGGGCACTGCTAGTGTCCCCACTTCGTTATTCCCTGGCAGGGAGATAATAATCCTTGGCCAGTTGGTTCCTTTTTGTTTATCTTCTAGCACACTTATTTCTCTTTTATAAGGGCTACCTTCAAAATTTTGTAGCTCTTTATTATCTATAAAGCTTTGCACCAAGGCTCTGAATTCTTCACAATTTTGGGTCTCATGACCCTCTTCTCCATGGAACTCACAGTAGTTCCCTATTTTTTCTCTTTCTCTCCTAGAGGTTACCATCCCTCTCTTCATCATCTCCTCTCAAATCACCTTCATAGGCATCCTCACTTCAGCAACATCTTCCTTCATCCTTCTCTCACTAGCTTCGCCAATGGCATTCACTCATTGATCGTCATGATTGATCAACCTCTCCACGGCCTTCTTGAATCCGGTACAATTTTCAATTGAGTGCCCCGATATTCCAGCGTGGTACTCGCATTTGGCGTTTGCATCATACCATTTAGGATATGGAGGCTTTAATGGTTTCAAATGGAAAGGAGCAATAGCATGTGCATCGTATAAGCTTTGATAAAGCTCACGATACGTTATAGGGATAGGTGTGAATTGCATCATTTCGTGCCTTGTGCCTGATTCCTAACTTTGAGAACCCTGTTGCCCAGTCGCAGCTACTTTGGGTTGACCAACTGTGACTGCCTTCGAGTTGAAGCTACTTGTGTTGTTCACCTCATTGTCTTTTCTCCTTGGGGCCAATCTTTTGGCTGCTTCCCCCTCAATTTTTCCACCTCTTATGGCGTTCTCGATCATCTCTCCCGCCATGACTATGTCCGTAAAACTTTTGGTAGTGCTTCCAATCATGTGAGTAATGACTGGAGCCTTCAAAGTGTTGATGAACAACATGGTGATCTCCTTCTCCAACAATGGTGGTTGAACTTGTATGGCAACCTCTCTCCATCTTTGAGCATATTGCCTAAAATTCTCATTAGGCTTTTTCTCCATATTTTTCAGCGTGATCCTAACCGGCGTCATGTCAGTCACATGATTGTACTGTTGCATGAAGGCTTGTGCAAGATCCCTCCATGAATTTATTCTGGCCCGACTCAACTGATTGTACCACCTGGCTGCTGCTCCCACTAAGCTATCTTGGAAACAATGAATTAACAGTTGATCATTGTTCACATATCCGGCCATCCTCCTACAGAACATCGTAATGTGGGCCTCTAGGCAAGTAGTCCCGTTGTACTTTTCAAACTCCGGCATTTTGAATTTATAGGGAAGCACCAGGTCTGGGACCAAACTCAAGTCTTTGGCATCAACTCCATGATGCCCATCAGCACTCTCTGGAGCCTTAAATTTTTCCTCCAACCATCTACAACGTTCCTCCAACTGTCTTGTAGCTTCGGCTCTCAAATCTTCTTTTTCAGCCACGTCCAAGTCAGGAATGAGAGGATTGGTAGGGTTGTCACCCAAATCTCCCGAACCAGTTGGGTTATTCATATGGATCCCAGCATCAACCGGTCCATGTTGAAGCCTTATAGTGACAGATGGCCTCCTAAGAAGTGCCTCGGTTTGTGTAGGCCTGTGGGGTGGAGTAAAGCCTGGAGGATGATCCTCTTCCTCCTCACCAGTGATTGCCATAGGGGCTTTTCCATTATTAGTGGCCCTCAGCAACTGAGCCATCTCAGTCATCATATTCCTCTGAGCCTCTAGCATTTGCTCCCTCATGTCGTTTTGCATCTTGAACAATTGCTCTTACAATTGGTCCTGCATGTCCTTTTGTAGCTGTTCAAGCCTTTGATCCATATTCCTAGATTTTGCACGAGTTCCGTACTGATGCGCGGTTTCCAGATTTTCTTTTCTACTACTGTGGTAATTTTAACTAATTAGGGTCTTTTTATAACTTTGAATGCAAATGATGCAATGAAATGCTATGAGATGCAAATGCATGAATGCAAAAAGGACATCGATTCTGATTCAATCTCATTTAGAAAACTTTATTTAGAAAAAGAATATCTTTACATATAAGAGGATTACAAATACGCTTTTGCCCTAATGCCCAAAGTTTTAACTCTATCTAATAAAAGGGCTAACGCTCGTCTTATATCCGACAATGACTCATACATCAAACTCAATACATCAGCTCGTATCACCAAGTCTTGCACGTGTTCAGTGACCTCTCAAATCTGGGCTACGGCTTCTCCAATGACGTGATCTCTTTCTCTAACCTATCCTCTAGACTGATGAAGCTCTCCCTTCAAATGATCTTCTCATACCCCAAGCTGCTCGATTAGGAGCTTACTATCTTGCAATGTTGACTCCAACTCCTCAACTTTGCCCTTTAATTTCTTTACCTCAACTGTAGAATCACAACTTCGATGCAGATGAAGGGATCACCCGAGCTCAGTTACTTTAGTCTTTAAACCTTGATTTTCTTTTTCTAAGGTCAAATTCTGCGATTGCATCTCTTGGAACTTCTTCTCCCAATATTCGGCTTTAGCTTTTTCCTCTTGGACCTCTTTCTGCCTCTAATCTGAAAACCTTCCTAGTCCTGCTCTCTTCAAAGTTATTTGTGCCCTTTTATAGTGCTCCTTTAAATCGTCTCGGTCCTCGTCGATCATCCTTTTTTCTTTCCTCTCTTTCTCGACCTCCATCTTTTGAACGTCGATGTCTAGGCTCAAATACATATTTTCTTCTTCAAGCTTTGCTATCCTCTTCTCGAACTCCAAGTTCTTTCTCTCAAACTCTTGCTTCATAATTTCTAACTCCAAGGGCATCACTTGCAAATATTCCTCTATTGGTTGAGCTCCTTCCACACTTGGCTTAGGGATGTTATCATTAATCCTTCTACCTCTCCACTCGATGTACTCTGAAGTCGTAGCAAGGCTAATAACTACTCCATTTAATCGACGAGTCTTGTTCCAAACACTAGAGATCTCACTGACCTTCCTCTTGTAGTCAACTCCTCTATACACGAACTCACTCTGAACCAAACCGTAAGTTACCAGTATGAATTGTCTCAATCCATGTTGCCTCAGCACAAGCAAAGGGGCATAAACAATGGCACCCCAAATTCTCAACAGAGGGACCCAATCAAAACTGCTGCATCGGTAAAGAATCTCACCAGGAATCATCCATGGAGCCCTCCACTCTACGTCCTTTGACTGCAGATTCTGAAGTAGCGCTATCCAATTTTTCTCAAGAACATCAACTTTCCTAGTTGAAGCTGCTATGTCCTTCAACGGGGAGTAATCCTCGAAGAAAACCCGATAAACCACCCTATCTATCAATCGGAAGTGACTGTAGAACCAGGCTAAAAGTAACTGAGCACAACCAACAAACCTGCCCGCTCTGGCCCTCCTACAAGCATTCAAGGACCTGAATGTCTCCGCCAAAATCGTAGCAACAGGAGTGACCTATTTGCTAAGTCGATGGAAGAGATCCGTGGTTGCCTCGTCCACATATCTCAAGGCCCTGGGGAAAACCATTAATCCGTATAAGCTTTAGGCAAAAATGTCTACCCTCTTCACCTCGTCTGGATATGTCTAGATCAGATCTTTCAAAGCTCCCCACGGAATGCACTTATTCTCACCCTTTTCCTTAATTCTAGCCATGATCCACTACTCACTCATCCCCATAATGGTCATCAGCTTCTTACCAAAGGTTGGGACACAAGCAGCTCGAGAATAAATTCTATCACACTGAAATCTAGGACACCGAAGTAAAGCTGTGTACTCCTCTACAGTAGGCACTAAATCTACCTCCTCAAAGGTAAAACAACTGTATGCTAGGTTCCAACACTAAGCGAGAGCTCGAAACAAGTTCTCATCAACCTGAATATCAAACAAATAGGGAAAATCTCCATACTTACCGTAGAATGATTGCTTGGTCTCATTGCCCTACTGATCCCAAATCGCCTTAAGCTCCTGCAAATTATTCTGTGTGACACTGATGCGAGTGTAGTTTGACAGTTTCGACATATATCCCACAGTTATGCTATCCCATTTTCCTAGCTGAGTTTGCTCAGACCATCTAAGGACGTTAGCGTTGCCCTCTACTCTATCAAGAAGTTCGTTCTCCATAATAAAACTTTCTAACTTAGAAACTGACCGTGAATCGATACCTTTTAAATGCGAAATGACATGCAATGAAAAAAAGAAACAGTCAGTATCACATAATATTAATAAACTCAAGAATGATATATGAGGGTAATATCTAAAGTATGATTCTAACTAAGTTGAGCTCTTACGGTTTTTCTATATAAGGTTTCAGTTCTAAAGTTGAGGTACCAGAACCAGCAGATTCCTCGATTCTCACCCATTATAGGCTCATTTGAATTGAGTTCAGTTCAGGGGAATACATTTCCCTATGGCTACATGGAGATGAAAATCTCACGATACCATAGGTACGGACGTATCCCGAAAGTGATCCACTATCCTGCACGGAGGCGAAAACCTCACGAGGGCGTAGTTTCTCACTCCCACTTATGGGTATGACTACAACGGTCATGCAAATGCAATGCGTATCAGAATATATAACATATGCAATAATACAAACACATGTAATGCAAAGAGGATTGAATTTTAAAATTTTTAATTTTCAACATTAAGACGAGAGATAATCAATTACACGGCTTGACTCTCTTATTGGTCCCCAACAGAGTTGACAAGCTGTCGAAACCATCTTTAAATCGAGTTTTGGAAAATGGGAATCGACTTTAAGAAAAACGAAAACGGGAGTCGCCACTAATCTTTTTAGGTGTGATTGGATCACCTTATAAAATGTTTTGTTTTAAAATATTAATTTTGGTCTACGAAAGTCGAGAAAACAAACTCAAGAGTTGGTTACGTACGATGAAAGGTTAGCACCCTCGTAATGCCCAAAAATTGGTACCTAATTGATTATCAAGTGTCTTTAATGTCGGAAATTTGAAAGTTTTAAGATGCAATCCTCTTTAGAATATTTTAATTTTGAAAATTAGGGTTCACTTGTATCAAATGAATCAAAATATTACATCCAATAAGTTAGGAAGCAATATTTTTAAGACATTCGAAGCTAAGCTAGCCCTTTTTGAAAATCCCTATCTCAAAACGACAAAACGCCATATCCAGTAAGTTAGGACACAACGCTTTGAAATTCCAAGATAGTTTCTCGTATTTTGAAAACCTTAAAAACTTAGAAGGGTGCTTGACTATTCGAACTCAACGAGAAAAGTCGCAACCCAGTAAGCTAGGGCACTACCTTTCTCGAAGTTTCCAAATACCAAGCATTGCCTTTTTATTTTTTGAAAACTTTTGAATCTCGTTTTTAATTAACGCATGAAGAACCATATATATACATTATAACATGTAAGATAGCATATTACAATAATAGGTAGCTAAAACATGCATTTAAATAATATGATAGCAATAATATAAAGGTCCTATACTAGATACATACATAAATATAGCAAATCTTAGTTACATAACAACATACATATTAAGATATACATAGCATATATTGAAGATGAATAAGCAAAATATACGAACATACAAAGTAATAATTAATTAAAAAAACGATGCATGATATACAATTAGACATATAAATACATATACAAATCAAATGTGATAATAATATAAATAATAATAATAATAATAATGTAGTAACATAAATATATCAAACAAACAACACTTAATAACATTATGAAACTAGCATTTAACAAAATATGACAATATATAAAAGATTTAACACGTATTTAAAATATAAAATAAAGTGAGTAATTATTTAAAATATACATATATAATTAAAATACAATATTTAATAATGCATGATAATAATATAGATAATATATATGTAATGAAAAACTTAAATAAATATAATGAAATATAATATGAAATATGTATAATAATAATAATAATAATAATGTAACAAATATTTTACATATAAAAATATAATAAAATAAGTAATATAATAAAATATATAACATATAATAAAATTTATATATATAGTGTTACAAATAATAGAAATAGAATAATATATTATTATATACATAACTAATGTTTATTAAAAATATATATAAAGTATTTTAAAAAATTAAATTAAAGGTATATAAGGATTAAAATTAAATTTAATTAAGGAATTTAGGGTTAATTACAAATAAATAAAGAAAACTGGGCCAAATTGGAACACGGACTAAAGCCGAAGGATTCACTGGGCAATTTTGCCCTAATCCCAAAACGACACCGTTTCTCCAAATACAATTTTAAAGTCACTATGAGGATTAAATTGAAAAAAATATAAAAGATTAGGGTCAAATTAAAATAAAAATAAAATGAAATTAAAAAATTTAAAAACAAGGGAGGATTAATTGGGCAATTTTCCTATTTTCCAAAAACACGCTAATCCTCCCCGGGTAATCGGGTCAACAGGCGGATCCTTTACCAAAACGGTGCCGTTTTAATGCTTATTGAATTAAGCAAAATGACACCATTTTTTTAGGGCTATATAAGCCCTGATTTTAGTTTTAAAATCATTTTAATCCGGTTCTAAGAAAAAGGAAAGAAATCCTCTGAAAAAGGATCTGGGACCGGCATCGAAGCTCCGTCGAGCCTCCGTTCTCAGGCGCTCACGCGCCCATGCGCCACCGCGAATGCCACCACATGTGGCGGTCGGAAACTGGAAAATTTCCCATTTCAACGCAGATTAGAAAAGGCTTGTCTCCCTTTTCCTTTTTACTACCAGTATATATTAAAAGATAGATAAAGTATTCACCTTTATATTCTCTAACGACTGCTGATTACTTTGTGTATAAAATACTCTTGTTCTTTATTGAATCTTTTTGTGTATTCAAAAAAAAAACCATCCTTCTTACAGGTTACAAAGGAGGCTTTTATAGCCACTGTTTCTATTACATTTTGGGAAGAAATCTCTTATTTCTTTCCATATTTGTTTTGTTTGTTTGCTGTTGTTCCTTTCCTTCTTTTGCAGGTAACGCCGAAAAATCCAGTGGTGATGGAGGCTTGACCATGGTGACGACAGACTGTGCACCTTGTTGCGCTTGGCTCTGCTCATGCAACTGATGGAGGGTAGCTGGATCGACGCGAGATGAAACGACGTGACTCGGGGCCAGAGTTACGAGGAAAGTGGAGAGGCGTGTCTGCTTGCGGTGCCTAAAGTTTCTGAAACCCTAGGCCTTCCTATTTTCCATTAACAATTTGGGCCTCTTGGGCCTTGTATGCTTTGGGTCTAGGTGTAACGGGTCTGTTGGGTATTTTTAGGTATCTAATTTTGGGCCTACGGGTTAGTGGGCCATATATTGTAAATGGACTGTAATAAACATTCCTTTGTTTATTTATTTTTTGTTTCTGGTTTTATTTAATTATGGGCCCGGGCAGAAACGGGTTATTACAATACCCATCCAACCCAACACACCAATAAGTGAGCGTATGTCACTTTTTATAAATACTACAGTCAAGCTGCTAATTAATAATATGCGATAAACCGCCAAATTCAGATATATGTGGTCCAGCCACTAGAACAGATATATGTGGTTTTAAACACCTGATAAAGTATATATTTAAACTGCGAACACTTCTTCCGTCATATCAATTGTCCCACCCTAATGCACATGCAAAACTAAAACGTTATTAGATACACATATTATATACATGCTATTCACTTCAGACAATTGTATCATACTTTCAATATCACATAAACAGAGACAGAATATCATATTACATATTCTTATCACATAAATATCATATTTCAAAACCTACGGAGTGTCAAATTTCATAGCGCACTCTAAAATTGACCCTAACAAAATCTTACAGAAATTGGGCTCACACGCTCGTGTGGCCCACACAGCCCAACTAGCCCAACTCATGACACACAGCCAACACACAGGCGTGTGGCCTACACAATCTGTCACACAGTCGTGTGGCATCGACAGGCCACTTTTTGGCATTGCATCGTTCATAATTTTTGGGTTTTTCGTTACACACCTGGACAGTTTTCGAAGCACACACCACAACTAGAATTCCAACACCTAAATTGACAATTAAAACCAACCATTTACCATCATTACACTAAATTTAAGCCATTAATTCAACCATAACTGCTATCAACAAACCTTAACAAAATCAGTCAACCTCTAAACGAAGACTTTAATCACTTACCCTTAACAGAAACAGTGGTCTAAGGCACCTAAATCACTGAAGGAATGCTGAACACCTCACGGTCTTCTCCTAACAGCGCATCAAAATAATTAGTCCAACAAACCTACTTTTTTGCGATGAAACAATGGCATAATAACATCAAAATATTCAAAACCTTACCAAACCTTACAATATGCACAACCAATCCCAACAATAGAACCACAGAAAAAAACGATACAAGATGGCAAAAGAAAACTTTGGGAGTAACAAATAAAATTAGCATAGTTGTTAATTCACAGCAATAACAAGAAAGAAAGGAAAGAAGAAAAATCAAAGAGTATTTTTTTATAGCAGTTGACGTGAAACAAAATGAGAAGAATGAAGAAAAGTGGGGTGGTGGACGGTTGAGTGGAGGAGTATTTTGGGGAGAGATTTTCTCAAAAATAAAAATAAAATAAAATTTTTAAAAGTATCTTGACTTATCAGATTTTCTACTACTTATCAATTGACCAATGTTTGAACTTGAACCAAACACTAGCCCCATGGGTGGCACAGTAAGAGAAAAGCAAAAAAATATTCCCATTTGCATGCACAAGGATTCAAACACTAGACCAGAAGGTAAGTTGACACCTTACCACTAAACCAATAGACTAATTCTATTATTAGTTGAGCAAAAATAATTTATAACCCAAATGTTCATAGATATGGGTTTACATAAAAATAACAAAAATTCAAGGAATATGATTCAAACCCAAAATCTCTCACACACTACTCAAAACACTTAACTACTGAATCAAATTAACTACTTTGACAAATTCTAATAACTAAAAAACTAACATTTTTGGGGCGTTACATTGAGAACGTCAAGGATCCATCTCGCTCAAAGCATAGGTGCTTTTCGGGAAAAGGTTTTTTTCTATAATTTCACAAACTGTCTCGATTTTCAAAATTTTTATTTATTTCGCTAAGCAAGAAAATTATTTTCAAACCGGATTTTTTCCAACATTAAGAGTTTTGAAAGGAATAAAGAAAGGTTTTGAGACAAAAAGTGACTGAAGTACAATTTTAGCACTTAAGTGCATTGTGGTTATTTTACATGTAATCTACATTGGAAATATTATATTTTGAGATATTAAATCATTGGGACTAATTTGGAGCCATAGGATTGGATTTTAACATGGGGATGAAATTTGAACTACACATTTTAGTAATTTTGACTCATTAGCTTTAACCCAATTTTTGTGTTAAATAAAAGGAAGAAAGATAAGATATTTTCTCATCTTTCTCCCCCTTTTTTCTAACACCAATGTGAGAGGGGACGAGAGCCTCTCCTTCCACGGTTTTCTTCTTCCTTTCTCTTCTAAGCAACACCCCCTAAAAACCTAAGTTTTGTTCCATTAAATATTACTAGAAAACAACCTTATTATTAGATTTCCACCATCATCTTCTCTATTTGAGGCTAGAATTTCAAGTAGGTTATGGAGAGAAAGCTATGTCTAGAGAGAAAGATTCAAGCAAGGTAAGAAATTGAGATTCCACTATCTCCATCTTTGATATTAGATATTTTTGTTTAAGAGAAGTTGTTGGAGCTCATAATAATTACTTTTATATGTATGTATTTGTGTTGAAAGAAGAATATTAGTGGAAGAGAAGGTATCAAACTATCTTTGAAGTGGATTCAAGTGTTGAGAATGTGAAAACAAGTTTTGTTTGGAACTTTGCTATTAAAGAGGTAAGTACCATGGATTCTCATAACTTCCTCTTAATAAGATGGTTGTGAAATTTGCTAAACTAGTGAAATAAAATATATATTGACTACATTTATTTCAAATGAGGTTAATAGTACGTATATGAGAAAATAATGGCTTAATGAGATACATGAATGGCTTAGTTATGATAAATTAAACTAGAGAAATTTCATGAGATTTAACATCATAGCCTAATATGGAAGAGTGAAAATTGTTGCTAAAATGAACGAAAAAGGAGAACTAAATCATTACTAATGTCCACATTGTTATAAATTTTTTTTAAAAAAAAGGTTAACTTGGGTTCCTTTTTAATAAGTTAAGTGGTGAAAGGCACAAAAATTACAATGTGTATGTGGAAATATCATTGAGAGTGCTATGTGCTTGAAATATTAATAAATGATTATGTGACTTGATCTATAGTTAAATTATAAGACAATGGATGGATGCTCAAAGAGCTTCAATTGTGTGGGTTTGAGATGTGCCTTATATTATAAAATATGATATGCCTTTATTTGTATGTGAATATGAGAAACATGTTATAAGTGTTAATGTGATTATGTGGTAAATTGAAAATTTCCAAAGTGAATAATAATGTGATGCCCTAGTAAAATTAGTGATTAGTAGCATACAATTGACATGCCATTGGTTATTAGCATACGTGTGTTAGAAGATGAGGTTTCAACCTTGTTTAAATCTTTAGGGCCTAGAAATTTTATGCGATATGGATCCATTTCTTCGATCTTCGAACATAAATGCTTTTAACATGTTATTCTAGGGTGTTTGGTTGGGATCCCATATATCCAACTATTGTCTTACTAAGGTTTTCTAAGGGAAAAATAAATTAAATTCCCAATGATAAGATTTGATTATGAACATGAATTTCCATAAGTGGAATAAAATGATAAGCACTAAGGGTGGGACTGTAACAACCCGATTTTCAGTGGTGTCAGAAACAGTGGTTTCAGGGCCACCAAATCCGGCAAGTAAGTTTGTAAATATTAATTATTATTTAATATTTACGGGTCAAATATGATTTTAGAAAGGTTTTTGAATTATCAATTTGTGTTTTATAAAGATTTATTCGGTTAAATGATTTTAGAAAATGAGGTGTCGGGACCTCGATTCTATAAATCGAGTTGTAAATATTTTTATAAATATTTACGGAGTGTCATTAAGGTGGTATTAAAGTTTTGTTAAGAAATTTTAACGTTTCGATGTTTAATTAATTAAAAAGGATCAAATTAAAAAAATACATTCCTGAGACTCCATTCCCGTAAATCAAACTCGTAAATATTTTTAATAAATATTTATGGAGCTAGTTGTGTAGTTAATTAAGTGTCGGTTAAGTGAACCTGCTTGAATTAAAAGTAATTAGGTATAAGGACTAAATTGCATATAGGGAGAAAGTTGAATTATAGATTAAAGAAAATTAAAGGACCAAAGAAGAAATTATGCCATTGCTTAAAGTTGAGGTGGCATAAGTAGATATTTATTTAAAAATCTAAAGTTAAAATATAATATTATAATAATATTACCTTAAAATTTAAGTGTATATATTATATATTATATTATATAATAAAACAAAGAAAGAAACAGAGAAGCAAAACGAAAACAGGGGAGAAAGGAAAGAAAAAGAAAAAGGGAAGGAAAGAAAGAAAATTTGGGATTTTAAGGTTCAAAGTTTGATTGGTAAGTTAATTTAGTCTATTTTCTTGTAATTTTGAGTTTTTAAAATCCTAGAACAAAATACTATTTGATTTATGTTGAAATTTTGAAAGTTAATGGATTTTTAGATGTTGTTCATGTTGAATAATTTGAGTATTAGGAGTTAAATTGATAGAATTTCAAGTTAGAATTGAGAAAAGGATTGAATTGTAAATTAAATTATAAGTTTTGAGTAATAGGGACTAAATTCAGAAAATTTTGAAATTTATGGATTTAAGTGAAATTAGAGAGTTGAATTTAGTCTAAATGGAAATTGAATGAAAATATGGAATTAGTTTAAAAGAAATAAAGTTAGTCTCGATTTAGGGACTAAATTGGAATTTGGGCAAAAGATGAATAATAAAAAAATTGAAATATTTAATATGATATTGAATTATGTTGTATTGATAAATTTTAATTGTTTTAATCCCGTAGCTAACATCGTACCGAGATTCTCGACTAAAAAGGGAAGGATAAAATCAACGTCGAACGGCTCAGAATTCATGGTTTGTATTTCTATCATCCAAATCTAATTATTAATTGTTGTATTTTGATTAAATGTTATGGTAAGTGATGGAGGTGAGAATTATTGTGTTTTACAATTGAAATGGATTCTTTTGGTATGAGATGAAATTATATTGGTTGAATTAAATTGGAATATATATATATATATATATATATATTATGAATATATATGTGTAAATGTGGAATTGTGCAAATATGATAATTGGATTATTTTTTATATGTATGAAATTCAGTTTTAATGCCCAAGTAGATGGAATTTAGAACTACTGGGATATTAGTGGCATGCCATTAAGGAACTCTAGCGCGCTCTATGATAATTAGCACGTTAGTGCTCTCCGATTACTAGAACATTAGTGCTCTCTATTTAGCATATTCGTGCTCTCTGTTTAACACTTCAGTGCTCTCTGTTTAATAGTTCATAATAATGCACCTCTGTATTTGTTCCGTATATCCGGTGTGTTCTATAAAGTCTACTTTGGGCCAAGAATATGAGATAGTGAACTGAAAATAGAATGTGAAATATGTTGTAAATACATGGAATACATGAGTTATATATTCATGAATTGAATATGGAATGGATAGTACTATTATTTAAATGATACGTAAATAAATTATGGAAAACTATTATATATAGCAAGCGATGAAAATTGAGTATTGTATGGTTTTAAATGTTCAATTGTGCTTAACATTTTATTATACATATTTTATTGTTAATTTTTAAATATTTAGATTATAGAAATACCACTAAGTTTTTACTCAGCGTACGGTTTTGTTTTCCGTGCACAAGTTAAATACTTAAGTTTGATCACTGATTTAGCATCCAACAACGATCCCAAATTCAAATATGGAGATGTTTATTTCTTTGTGTTGGCATGTACCTAGAGTGTCTAAATAATAGTTATTTTGTGGTTTGATTGTAAATGAAGCTATAAGATTAATTTTGGAAAGTTTATAATCTGGAATAAAATGATGCTTTGATGTCTTGTTTCGATGATATAAAATGTTTGAGATTTTTGTCTATTTGATATGTAAGTTCCGGTAATGCTCCGTAACCCAGTTCCGGCGAGGGATACAGGTTGAGGGTGTTACAGGGACACTTGGTTAATGAGAAAACGAAACGACAGTTTAACATATTTAATGAGAAAACAAAACGAAAGTTTAACATATGTTAACTTAAGCATAAACTGAAATGAGAAAACCATTAAAGCTAAGTGGCTAAATTATAGGAATTAGGTATGATTCAAATAAGAATAGTGTAATTGTAATGCCATAAATGAAAGCTCACTTTAAGAGCAATAAGATCATGAGTGAATCACCCTAATTATGTATTGGTAATAAAAGAAATAAACTAATATTAAATGGCTAGAGTATTAATTATGTGCTAATAAAAGTTATGGAATGAAGTTTCCTTCATATATATATATATATATGGTTTAAGTGAACTTTTGCATAAAAATTTATAAAAGACTCATGATACTAATGGTTAAGGTAAGCTAGGAGAGTCTATGAGTGTTTACTAAGCTTTCAAGCTTATCAAATTAGTTGTTAAAATGTGTAGGTGAAAATTATTTCAAGAATATTGTACTTGTGGTTTGGAGGTTTCGCATAATCACTTGAAGCTTGGAGAGGGTTAGCCTATGTTATTGTATTAGAATATGTCAGTAATGGTATGTACATAAAGGCTTAGAACCTTGAGGATTTTTTAATTATTTTTTCTATGCTAATAAGTAGAAAATGAATTTAAATTTGATCATTTACAAGTTACATTTAGATTTTTTTTTTTAAAAAAAATTCTCTAGCATGCTCTTGTGATGACTATGGGTTTAAATGTCATTTGAATGTGGTTTAAAAAAATTTTACAACTTAATGATATATTGTGATGTTAATTTAGGTTAGTTTAAAGTGTTTTGGACTGCTTAACTACAATGTCGCGACATCATCCCTCATAATGTCACGACATTGAACATACAAAGAGTAACATTACGACATCAGCCCTCGCAATGTTGTAACAATGGGCATGTAAAGAGTGGCATCGCAACATCATGTAATACAGTGTTGAAAATTATACAATGTCACAACATCATGCACCAAATTTTCTCCCACGTCACTCTTTTGACTCAATTTGACTTTTAGTGGCTCAAAATTGACCCTGAACACCTCTACCTGCAATCACCCAGAAATTGTTTCTAAATTATTTTAAAATGGTTTGTAAGGATTCAAATTTAATTTTACCTAAGTTTTATGATTTTATTAAATTATTTTGAAGTTTGAATTCTTAAATGGTTTTGAGATTTTCACTATGAATGTGCTCAGGACTTGTTCCCATTAGTATTTGATGGTTTAAAAACAATTTCAAATTATCTATAAATCTTCTAAATGTGTTCAATTTATTTTAAAGAATAAGAATATGTCATGGAAAGGTTAGTTTCATAATAGCCCAATTTTGTATAAGCTTGGAAGTGTCATTTTAATATCTCGTATACGTGTTGATCGTCGAAATGGATAAAAGGTGTTACATAAACACTTAGTCAGCCACTGCGAAAACTTACCTTAACATAAATAATGCAACATCATAGTGGACTTATCCTGTTTACAAGGAATACAAGTAGAGTAAATTTGCTCTACTAATTTATGCATGTTAGGTAAAAAATTGCTCCTGTAAGATGTCATAAGTGTTAGTGTTTTCAAGGAATAGCAAATTTGCTCTACTCATTTATGCATATTAGGTTAAAAAATTTGCTCATGTAAGATGTCATAAGTCTTAGTGATACCAAAATGATACATAAGCCCCTTACTATGGGCTTCCCTAACTAACAATTCACACATGGAACAAATCGGTAAGCATAGTCCACTATTGCTAAAAAAAAAAAAATACATCATGCTTAAAGAATTTTTGAAATGCATCATGTTCACGTGCTTCATAAATGCTTGCAAAATTAGAATCGGTGGCAAATAAAATCCTTAATATACCCAAAACCTAACAAAAGCAGGCAAAGTATAAAGTAAATTATACCTTCTTGATAAAGCCCCAGTCACAATATTTTTCTTGTCTTTCTTATATCAAGTAACTAGAGGAAAAGATAAAATAAATTTGACCCACATCATATATCGCTTGTTTAACTTATCCTGCCCTCTTAAGTTCTTAAATGATTCATGATCAATGTGAATCACAAATTCTTTAGGCAAAAGTTAATGTTTCCCAACCTCAAATCCCTTATCAGGGCATATAATTCTTTGTCATATGTTGAATAGTTCAAGTGTGGTCCGCTGAATTTATCACTAAAGTAAGCAATAGGCTTATTATGTTGTTTCAATAGGGTCGGAAGCGTGTAAATTATTGTACTAAAAAATCACACAAAGTTCAATTCCCAGGGAAGAGAGGTGGATCACAAGGATCTCTTAAATACCAAGTCTTTCCTTAGTCAGAATATCCCTTTTATAGTAATTTAATAGCACAATTAAATACTACTATTATACCCTCAAATATTGAAAGAAAAATAGGACAAGAAAGAACACAAGAGTTTTAACGAGGTTCGGTAAATTATACCTACGCCCCGGGCACTAACACCGGATGATAACTTTACTATCTCCAAAATATTACAAACAAATAGAATTCCTTAAGAATTCTCAAATGGGAGAAGAGAGAAAACTAAGAGAGAAAGATTGGTTGGGATGGTTGAAATGAAAAATGAAAAGGCCTATTTATAGTTGAAGTTCAGGGACTAACTTGCAAATGGCCTAAAAAATTAGGGACCAAAATTGCAATTATCCCATTCAACTTTTCAACATTCGGTGCAACTTGCTTCACCTTTTTAACAAGTTGCTTCCTACCTTTGTTGACTTTTCAACAATCTCCACCTTGAAGATTTGATTAGGATAATCGCATCTTCACACACTTCCTTCAACTCCCCAAATTCGATAAAGTTATCTTTTGTAGTGCCTCCAAATGCGCTCTCGAGCGCCATACACCTGAAGGTGCTCAAATTCTCAGGATATTAATCAAGTTCAAACAATGATTAAACTTGATTGTTGTTACCACTTTGGTCATCATATCTGCAGGATTATCTGCTGTCGGAATCTTCTGAAGTAGAATTTTTCCTTTTTCAAAGACTTCCCGCACAAAGTGATATCTTACGTCGATATGCTTGGTTCTTGAATGATAGACTTGATTTTTCGCTAAATGAATAGCGCTCTGACTGTCACAATATAGACTAATGTGACTTTGAACAACTCCCAAGTCTTTCAACAATCCATTAAGCCAAATAGCCTCCTTAATGACCTTTCAGAATCGCCATATATTCGCTTCAGTAGTAGACACACTCATCATGAGATCGCAAGGTAGACTTCCAACTCACTGGGGCTTTAGCAAGAGTAAACAGATACCCCGTAGTTGAACGACGTTTATCTAAATCACCAGCAAAGTCGGAATCAACATATCCAACTACAAACCTGACCAAGTGTTTCATCCCGCTCAAAAACTAAACCAACATCTACGGTTTTTGAAGATCTCGAGAATCCATTTCACAGCTTGCCAATGTCCCTTTCCAGGATCATGCATATACCTGCTCACAACTCCAACAGCTTGTGAAATGTCAGGCCGCGTACACACCATCGCATACATCAAACTCCCAACTGCATTAGCATATGGGACTTTTGCCATATATTCTCTTTCTTCTTCAGTTTTCGGAGATAATTGAGCACTAAGTTTCAAATGAGAAGCAAGTGGGGTACTTACATGTTTTGTGTTTTCATTAACACCAAAACATTGTAATACATTTTTCAGATATTGCTTCTGATTCAAACAAAGCTTGCCTCTCTGTCTATCTCTACTTATCTCCATGCCGAGAATCTTCTTGGCCTCACCTAGATCTTTCATCTCGAACTCTTGATTCAACTGAGCCTTCAGCTTATCTATCTCTTTTTGGCTCTTCGAAGCGATTAACATATCATCAACATACAAGAGTAGATAAATGAAAGATCCGTCATGTAGCTTTTGCAAATACACACAATTGTCATATTTGCTTCTTGTGTACTTCTGCCTTTTCATAAAGCTATCAAATCGCTTGTACCATCGCCTCGGGATTGCTTCAATCCATATAGCGATTTGTTCACTTACAAACCCAATTTCTACCACCAGCATCTTTGTATCCTTGAATTTGAGTCATATAGATCTCTCTTCTAACTCACCATGCAAGAAAGCCGTTTTAACATCAAGTTGAGCTAGCTCCAAATTCAACTGTGCTACCAAGGCCAACAAAATTCTAATGGAGGAATGCTTCACAACAGGGGAAAAAACATCATTGTAGTCAATTCCCTCCTTCTGAGCGTAACCTTTAGCTACTAACCTTGCCTTGTAGCGAACATCTTTCTTGCTAGGAGATCCATCTTTCTTTGCGAATACCCACTTGCATCCGATTGCCCTTTTACCTTTCGGTAATTGCACCAACTCCCAAGTATTGTTCTTCAGGAGAGATTGTATTTCTTCATCCATGGCGCTTTTCCATTTATCACTTTCTAAGCTTTGCATTGCTTCTTGATAAGTGATAGGAATATCATCATCAACAACGGGAAGGCGTAGGCCACCATATCATAAATCGCGAGCAGGTTTACGAATTTCTCTCCTTGGCCTTGCAACTGCAACTGGTTCTGGTGTACTTAATGGTTCTTGGGTCAGAACCTCTTCAACCTCTAATTCCTCCATTGTGGCTGGAGAATTAGACTTATTAACTGGGCAAATCCCCATCCGCTCAAACTCCACTGTTTTGGAGTACACTCCACTGCTTGTGGAGTATCGCTTGTCTGAATATCTTCATCTGCTACCTTTTTCAATGTGGCGATTCATCAAAGGTAACATCTCTCACACAGATCATTTTCTTTGTGCTTAAGCACCAAAGACGAAATCCCTTCACTCCGTAAGTGATTCCCATAAAGAGAGCTTTCTTTGCCCTCGGATCTAACTTTGACTCCTTCACATGGTAATATGCGGTGGATCCAAACACATGTAAGGAATCATAATCAGAGCCGGTTTTCCGCACCATACCTCCATAGGAGTTTTTCTTTCTAATGCAGATGATGGCAAGCGATTAATAAGATGGCGCGTATGTCACAAACCTCAAACCAAAATTGCTTGCCCAACCCAAAGATTGGACAACATACATCGAACTTTCTCCAAGAATGTTCGATTCATACGCTCTGCCACTCCATTCTCATTGTGGTGTATCCCTAATCGTGAAGTGTCGAACAATACCATACTCTTGGCACACATCGAAGAACGGATCACTTTATATTCCCTCCATTGTCCGCCCTAAGCCGCTTGATTTTCTTGCCGGTCGGTTTTCGATCATAGTTTTCCATTTAAGAAAAACTCCAAGCACTTCATCTTTAGTTTTCATGGTATACACCCAAACTCTTCGGAAAAGTCATCAACAAAAGTAACAAAGTAGTGTTTTCCTCCCAACGAAAGTGTTTTGGAAGGCCCCACACATCTCGAGTGAACATATTCCAAAATACCTTTTGTATTATGGATAGCAAGATCTTAATTTCACTCTCTTTTGCTTTCCCGAACACAATGCTCGCAAAATTTTAATTTGCAAGCCTTTGCACCTTTCAACAATCCTTGCTTTGCGAATTTGCAAGGATTTTTCATTTGCATGTCCCAACTTCATATGCCACAACCGCATTGAGTCCAATTCTTTGTTAGGAAGTCGCAATGATCGCTCCAATAACTGTACTACCTTGGTAGTAATACAAGTTATTTTTCCGATGCCCTTCAATATCACAAGTGCGCCAGATGTCACTTTCAAAACCCCATCTCTCATAGTAACAACTGAACCATTGGATTCCAAGGCTCCCAATGAGATGAGATTTTTCTTCAAACTGGCACGTACCGAACATCAGTTAGAACTCTGGTTGATCCATCTTGATTCTTTAATTGGATTGAACCTATCCCAACAGTTTTACTGTGCATTGTCATTGCCCATATAAACAACTCCTCTATTTAGTTCTACTAAATCGAGAACCACTCCGGTTAGGGACATATGATAGGTACAACCCGAATCCAATATCCACTCATCCGAATGGAACGACGATGATGATGCAACCAATGATAATTGAGTCACTGGTATCATGCTTTGCAACACAAGCATCTACAATGACTTTTCCCTTATTCTTCACTTTGGACAATTTTTCTTCCGTGGCCTTTCTCATGACAAAAGGCACATTCATCTTTCCGAGTCCGGACTTTGACTTTGATCTCCCTTTTGAGTTTTCTTCCGAGTGTATGAACGACCTCGGACTACTAAAGCTTCAGATCTCGATTGAGTTTTTCTGTTTGTCCTTCTTTCTCTGTTCATAGCAGTATAAGGCCGCATGACTTCGCTCGAGATATATCACTCTGCCATGAAGTAGAGTAGTTTCTAGGAACTCAAACTCCTCGTGAAGTGACCCCAACAAAGATCAAAGCCAAATCTTCATCTTTGAATGTCTCATCCATATTCAAAGAAATCGTTGACTAACCGATTAAATTTGGTGATGTGATCATTCATTGTGGTACTTGGGACGTAAGTGAAGCAAAACAGTCTTTTCTTCAAGTGGAGCTTATTTTGACTGTTTTTCTTCAAAAATTTTTCTTCAAGTGCCACCCACAACTTATTTGCGAAGTCTCCTTTGAAAAAGCAAACCTCGCTCTCGAGAAAGGCATGATCGAATTGTGCCACATGCCAACCGATTGATCGCCTTCCAATCTTTCTCCAGTACATCATCTGGTTTCTCTTCATCAATGGCAATGTCTAGACCTCGCTGAAAAGGGCATCTAGAACCTCACTTTGCCACATACCAAAATGGCCCGTGCCATCAAAGATCTCCACTACCAATCTTGCATTTGCAATTGTCGGTCTTGTCCACATGGACGATGTTGAAACTCCTACACCGACCGTTTTCTCCATAATCTTTCAATATACCTAAGGAAATCTTTTTTGATGTGGAAGATCAGTTTAAACTGCAACCACAGAGCATACTACGATTAACCTTCGGCTCTGATACCACTTGTTGTTTCAATAGGGTCGGAAGCGTGTAAATTATTGTACTAAAAATCACACAAAGTTCAATTCCTGTGGAAGAGAGGTGGATCACAAGGATCTCTTAAATACCAAGTCTTTCCTTAGTCAGAATATCCCTTTTATAGTAATTTAATAGCACAATTAAATACTACTATTATACCCTCAAATATTGAAAGAAAAATAGGACAAGAAAGAACACAAGAGTTTTAACGAGGTTCGTAAATTATACCTACGTCCTCGGGCACTAACACCGATGATAACTTTACTATCTCCAAAATATTACAAACAAATAGAATTCCTTAAGAATTCTCAAATGGGAGAAGAGAGAAAACTAAGAGAGAAAGATTGGTTGGGATGGTTGAAATGAAAAATGAAAAGGCCTATTTATAGTTGAAGTTCAGGGACTAACTTGCAAATGGCCTAAAAAATTAGGGACCAAAATTGCAATTATCCCATTCAACTTTTCAACATTCGGTGCAACTTACTTCACCTTTTTAACAAGTTGCTTCTGGTGGCTTCGCCCGGACCAAAATTGGGGACCAAAATTGCAATTATCCCATTCAACTTTTCAACATTCGGTGCAACTTGCTTCACCTTTTTAACAAGTTGCTTCCTACCTTTGTTGACTTTTCAACATATTATGGTACACGAGGATTGTGCCAATATCTATAATAAAAAACATCACACTCAATTTCAAAAGTCATTTCAAAATTAAATGAAAAATCTAGCATTACAAAGTTTGTATTTAAGTTCATTAAAATCCAACCCTTGTTAATCAATCCAATTAAATGGTAGAAAAATTAGAAGCAAATTTGCAATAGAAATCCACTAAACCAAGGAAAGACCTTATCTCATAAATGGATTTAAAGATAAAGACATTTTTTAATGGCTTTAACCTTTTCCTCATTGACTTGAAATCTTGCAAAGCTTATCCATGAAAAAGATGCACCTTTCTAAATTAGCAAAAAGTCATTCATGTCTAACACATTTAATATTGATTTAATATGGAGAACATGGTTATCGAAAGTTTTACTATAAATCAATATATCACAAAAATAAACGACTATAAATTTACTTAACAAAGGTCTAAGTATATGATTCATTAATCTCGTGAATGAGTTAAGAGCATTGTTTAATCTAAATGATAAGACATGAAAGTAAACAAGTATTTCAAAAATAGTAAGAAAAGAATCACTTTTATTCTCGCAATATGCTTCATGCATACAATAAAAAGAAAAACTTTAAAATTTATTCAATTATTAAAAGGCGTTGGCTAAGAGAAATAAGCCACATTATAAAGGTTTAAAATAAATAAATAATATTAATTAAAAATCCATAAATTATGTAAATAAAACTTCTAGAAACCAATAAAAACTCTTTAAACGCTTTAATACTGTGTTAACCAAGGATTTAAGGATTGATGTAAATAATACATGAAAATTAAGTGTTGAAAACCCCTTAGGGTGACTGGCCATACTAGTCCCAATTCATCCATCTATCTTTGTATCTAGTCCCAATTCATCCATCTATCTTTGTATCACACAACTCACTTTGCAAATCCATTCCTCTCCTCCCACCTTTACTAACGCCATCATTAGGGATTATTATTTTCACACTCTAAAAGAAAAATAAAAACCAACAATAACTACTATAATAGGATATAGCAAAGCCTCAAACACAAAAATAACTAAAAAATCCCAAAAAAAAAATTGGAAAGTGTTCCCAAAATCTTCAAAAATGCTTAAAATGCTAGCAAAAATCTAGCAAACTCTTTAACTAAAGAACAAATCCAATTTCAAAATCCTAAGTTTTTATTGATTTTAACAGCAATCATAGTGGTGTTAAATAGGCTTCAAAAGATACAACAATTCATCATGCAAATGATCTTTTATGTGTGTATTGCCTCAACCCTCGCTAAAACTAAATCACATATCCAGCTCATTAATGCAAAATATGTGAATTTCAGCACTCAAATTACTTGTGTGTAAGCAAGCAATGCGCTCTCAAATTACTTGTGTTAAGCAAGCAATACGCTCCCCATATAAACACATTATGATTTTTGAGTATTTGTTGGAAACTGGCCTGCATGCAGCATGTGAATTTCCAACATGTCAAGAAGCAGCCCGAGCCATGCAACACATGCAGCAACAAAGGTGGATATGTAGCCCATGCAGATTCAAGCACGCAAGAACAAATACACATAAGTTACCCAGGTAAAGTATGTGCAAGGATTCATACACATAAGTTACCCGGGTAAAATACGGTAATGAATCATTTGTTTTGGTTCTTTTGTAACCAAGTCTATGAAATGTGTTCTAGTTCATTTTGAACTTAGTTTAAGCCTACATTTGATGTAGTTTGATGATGTAGGAGCTGATGACCAACTTTACTTAAGTGTACAAGTTTAGTTTTGTAAGTTCCAATGTAATAAGTGGAGTTAGGTAGTGTTTAGGTGATGAATTTGTTGATCTTTTGACCAGCCAATGACTGGTATATGTAATGGCTTTAAGCCAATATTTCAAATGAATGAAAATTATCAGATTTTCTTCCATATGCTCCATTCTTCCTTTGCCTTCTAAAAATTCTAAGTTCTGTTCTCCATTCTTGACAGTAGTTAAAAGCTTGAACTTCAAGCATTTTTCCTTCATATATTACCCGGGTATAATACGTTGCTGCTGGTGCTCTGTTTAAAATTCTTACTTTACCCGGTTAAAGTGTGTTGAAAATCCAATAGTATTTACTATTACATTCATAAAAAAATCTTAAGGAGAAAAACTCTTCAGCATTCACCAAAAAGAGCCATCTAGATGAAAGCCATTTTGTGACCTACCTCCCCCTCTCTTTAAGGGAAAATGCATAAGATTAATACTAGGAAAACCTAGAAACCTCCTCATCTAGAGAATAACGAACGGAGCCACCTGATTAAAAGGCAACCTCGACACCTCTCGCCAAACACCATAGGACCATTGACCGACGAAATTGAGGACTAATTATAAGGTAATTCCCCTTTCGACAACAGGAACTTACTTTTATTACACATAAGCCTTCACCAAGTACATTAACCTGACTTAGGGACACCTCAACAGGACAACACGCTCTTCGTTGACCTCCAAGTTCTCATGTTAAGCACAATAAAATTCAATTTTATTTTTATATATTGATTTTGGTTTATATATATATATATTGAATACAAAATAAAATACCAATTAGCTTTTAATTTCACCCCATTCATCTAAAAATCAAATCTGAAATTTCTGAATAAAATATTTAGTTTTTTTAATAGTTTTAACCTAAAAAAAACAAACATGATCCAATTTTCAAATTGGCTAATATATTTATAAAAAGCCTTTAAACTTTTTATATCTTTCTGTAACTAAGTAAATTCTATTATTCTATTTTTATTTATGAAAGCCATTAATTTTAATTAAGATAAAAATGTTTTGGAGAAATCCTAATACCTAAGTTACAAAAAATGGTTGAGATATTAAACTACCAATATTCATTTACTTTATGCATGATATTGCATTGTTTTCATTCATATATTTTCTTCAAAACATTGTTAATTATATGGTGTTTTCATACCAATATCTAATCTTTAATCTTTTTAATGAATAAAACTGTTATTATTGGATCTCAATATCCAATTCTAAGTAGAAAAGCGAAACAAACATTATACAACAGTGATAAAAGCATTGAAGATGATGAAGAAATGATTCGGAAATAAGAAAAGAAGATTTCATATAGGATATTCATCTAACCATATTTCTCATCAAGAATTTCATGAATAAAAATTAAAGAAAATTTACTTATTTAATTAAAAATACTAAGGACTTACTTACATAAAGTGTACTATAAGAGTTCTTTTAAATATATTATTCTTCCAAATTATGTAGATTTAAGATAAATATAGTATATGATTATGTTCTTATGAGGGCCTAGTATTTTATAAAAGAATTCATACATCAAGCCTTTTTTATATATACAAAGTCTAAACTATTCATAATTCATTTTCAATTCTTAAATAAGAGACTAATGCATTTTAGCACGCCGAACTTACGTCCTCCTGCATTGATAATAATATTAATGCCAACCTAGTTAAAACTCAATCGCCAAACTCATTTTTTATAAAAACAAATATTATTTTGAGTGTATTTATATTTTTTTATATTTTAAAAATCTAGAAGGTAAATACTCATGATGAGAATCTTGATATTTAAGCTCAAAGCAAATTAAGTTTTATGTTAACTAAAATCATATGTGCATTTTATTTTTATTTTACAAATTTATTACATAATTTTTTCCACTCAAATTATAAGTATGCCACAATAAGTATATATAGGATGTTGATAATATATTAAAAGAAAATATATAGATAATACTACTTAATACATTTGCTTATGGAATATAATATATAAATGAACATTTTTTATTCTAATCACAGTAAAGTGTCAAAATAAGAGTTATGTTATCTTAGAAAATCTCTAAATAGAAGCTTACAATAAGAAAATCTATGATGGAAAAAGATGTGTCTGTTGGAAAAATCGGATTAGAAAATAGTGTTTATAGAGCACAACGGAAGTTTACATCTTTTCTTAAAATCAAGATTTGTGATATTTATAATAATAAACTTTAACCGAATATACGTGCTTTATACGAAGGCAATCTAGGTTGTTTCCTAGCTGTCAACCGATCGATCTTCTCCGTTATCTTCAAACCCTGAATTGCTTTAAGTGTGTTCTTAAACAAATCGAATCAAATGCATAGAATGAAAACTTTACTTAACTTTCAATGGGAAAATTATTTTTTTCTAAAAATCGTAAACTGTGAGTATTTTCTTGAAAAATAGAATTTGTTCTTTAAAATAAATTTCCACTTTTTATAAAATATCGATGCTAGAAAGGTTAGTTAATATGTTAACTCATAGTTCTTATTTAGAGAGAAACGGTAAAGAGTTATGTTCGAATAAGTTCTAATTAAATAATATTTTAATAGAAAATATTGTATTCTACGACAAGTAGAATACAGATGCGCGACACACCCTTATTGGGACTAGGATTTGTTGCCCCACACACATGGGATTGGGCTTCTAGGCTGTCTTGTGTATTGGGTACAATTATATGTGTTATATGAACTTTTGTCCAATACTTATAATTTATCCAATCCAATAACTATTTCTATTACCAAAAATATTAATTAAACTAAATTAATTTTTAATTAAATTATTTTCTCAATCCAATTCTAATTTCGTTAAAGTCATGACAATTTTATTGTATTAGAATCCATGAGGAAATTAATTTAATTGTTTTATTCAACAAATATATGATGGCTAATTAATTTAATTCTTACTTTGAACTTCAACTATTTAATTACAATTAATTAAATAATAATTTAAAGAAATTAAATTAATTTCCAAGTCATCTTTTGTATTTTTTGAGGAAATGCATTCACTGCGAATAGTGATTCATGCGATCTATTTCTTTTACTTTTTTTCATTCATTCTACAATTTATCAATTCTATATGCAATTCATTTCAAGTTATCTCTATAACACCTCTCGCCTGTCCCTGTCGTTAGGATCGAGTTACGAAATGCTACAGTACAAAAAGAATAGTTATAAATAATTAACAGTCAAAACTCAATAACTTTAGTCACTTCAATAATTTAATAAAATTTAAAACTTTTCCCCGAGTCTTATACGAGCTTACATGAGTTCTAAAGTTGACCCGAGAACAAACAAGGATCAAACTGCAACATTTTCAAATGCAGTCCGATTGAGCTTTTGTTGAGCTAGCGAAGGGACCAATCGGACATATACAATAAGATCTAGTAATTGCAATTATGTTCAGAAGTATCGTTTCGATAATTTGCAATTACTTAATTATGGAGTCAGTCCACAAGAAGCACTATGATTGAAAACTCCTTATTGTATACCCTTTACGAAAGTAATTCATCCAATTGATTTGTCCAATGACTTAGTCATGTGTGTGTTACCCTCATATGATATCCTTGATTCCTTTGAGTTAAATCTGTTCACTCAATACAATCATATTTTATCACATTGTCACCATTGTATCTTATTAATGATTAATATGATCACTATCAACAAATGGCTGTGATAAATTGCTCGTTCGATAATAAGCAACCCATGGTCACGTTCCATGTTTATCAATCTACACAATGTCAATGAGAGGATATAATTAACTCTTTAATTGAGCTATGAATTCTATTGTTGCTAGTAAATCATGTCATACACAAGTTATATACCCAACATATTGGCTATCGGCTGGATCATCTTTAGAGCATAAGCCTCCACTTATATCGAAGCACATGAGTTACATACGCATGGTCAGTGACTAACTCAGGATTTAGGTAAATCACAACATGAATGTCACAAGTGAATTAATTCACAAATAGATTCAGAATTAATTCATCTTGGGTCCAGTCCTATGTATCATTTTGTCAATGAATACATTTATGTTTCTACTCGTGAAGTCAACTGCTCTGATAGCCAAGACTAGTCATCTCCTCAATTGGAATTGTAAACGACATAATAATCCTTCTAAGTATTTGAATCAAATGCTCACTTTGATTTTTTTTATCGGATTATGGACTCATTTAGATTATCTACTGAAGTAAGTTGTCTTTCTCGCAGTGTAAACATTCTTACAATGCCACTTATCATTAGTTTGAACTTAGACAATCAATGAGCTAATATTTGCTTGTCACAATTTCGCTATGTGTGTAAAATATGATAGACAAAAATACAAAAGACATAATAGTTAAATGTGAAATTAACTTTATTTATTTATTCATCGTTCAAATACATAGAAAACAATTATATCTTTACTAAAATAAGGGCACATTTCCTAACAGCCACAATAACATTTGGTTTCATGTTGCTATTATCAATCCTAGCCAAAAGGTGGCTATCTTTAGTTGAGAACCATGAAAGATATCCATTCTTTTCAACAAAAAGAAGTTAACGGGAGTTAGTAATATTTAATTAGATGTTGAATTTGAAAAAAATGTCTGCCAAATTTGCCACAATTGTCAAGGCATTACCTGTAAGTTCACTAGCATCAATAATACCCTTTTCCATGATTTCTTTCATATGGTTATCGTGTTCAAAACCATCCAAACATGACTGTTGGTATGATATAATCATGCTCAACTAGGTTCTAAGATCATTTATATGGTCATTAATGTCGCACAATCACAATCACGAACATAAGAGTACAATGTTTGAAAAGAATCAAAGCATAGTTCATCATATCCTCGCAATCATCTAAGGCTATCTTTGTGAGGTTGTTCTTAACTTGAACTATTAGGAAGTCAGAATAGTTCATGAACTTCGCCATCCCCAGCTGCCAAGATAGCCTTCGTAATGATCTCTTTAAGACCAGTGCTATTGACAGAGCTAAGAGTCTTCTAACAAGATTCCCGATAATGAGTAAATGAACAAAAGTTGAACATTGCCTTCATTTGTGGAGATAATGTTTCATTATCATTGAGACTCTGGTGAACTATAAACGCGACGCCAATGGCGACTTCCACCACAAGATGACTTAAACCCTAACAATTATTACTTTTCTCAACATCTTTGTTTTTTATTTTTTTTTCTAATGAAGATATTATATCTCTATCATTGTTTAGTAGTGGCAATAACCATATAGTAGAAAAATTATATGTTACCCAACCAACCAGGATAAATAAAGGGAAACTTTTATTGGGACATGAAGCTTCCATTCCCTTGTATTTGCTTCTATTATTTGATTAAATTCATTATACACGATGATTGGGTTTTGTAGCAAGTGGGAGCTTGTAAAATTAGGGTTCTTTGCATGGAAAAACGAAAATGATGCCTTACGGATTGTTGCCGATAGGTTATAACATATTGGTTTTAGACAAAGTGTTTAATTGATAAGTGATTATTATCTTTAATTTTAGAAAAATAAACAAGTTTGAAATTGCTCTTTGTTGGAGTGAAATTTTTTTGTTTGTTTTAGCTTTATTTTTAATTTGTTTTGGATGGTTTTATTTATTAAGATGTTAGGGGCTTGAAGTGTAGAAAATATTTTTTCAGAATTCAATCTTAATGAAAAATGTACAAAAATTTTGAATTTTATCTTCTTGATCAGATAAGAAATATTTAGGCTTAATATGCATTTACCCTCCTATACAATAGGAAAATTATTAATTTGCTACTTAAAGTTGTATAATTATAAAATATCTCAAATTATAATAACCTAGAAATGTTGTATACTTTTTAAATCATAAAATTATTTTAAAATACTCTATTAAAATAATAAAATTATTGAAAAATAAAATAAAAACTTCAGAAAAAACTTCTCAAAATTAAGATTTTTTTAATTATAAAAAAATTCTAAAATTATAACCGCAATACAATGGTAAATGGATTCTTTTGAAAATTTTATAAAATTGTTTAAATATCTAAAAATTATTTAAATTCTCTACAATTTAAAATTTTCAAAAAGAAAAAACTGAAATTTATTATTATTTTTCAGTGAGATATGATATTATAAGAATGCAAACAAATCGTAAATTTGTGAACAGTGTTGAGGTGATGAATAAAGCAGAAGCATTGCCTAACCTTTTCAAAGCTTGTAAAGCTTTTTGGCTTTTCAGTAATGTAAAAACATTTTCTCTTTTCTTATGAATCCCATCAAGTTTGATGTCTCTTTCTTGTTAAAGATGTTTTTCTTTTTTCTTTTTGGGGTTAATACTTATTAGTAATACCTAGAGTTTAATTTTTAAATTTTTTGTGAACTTATTTTTTATTAAATGATTTTATTACCATGGATCTGATTAATTTATCTATAAATAAACTTGAGGTTTATTTATGAAATGCATCCTCTACATTACTCAAATTGATAAATTAATCCATTTACTTTAATTTGTTAGATTTTACGAAGATTGAAAAGTTAGTCCAATCAAAATACATTGCTAAGCATTATTGCCAAATTACTAACCTAGAAACCAATAGTTGTATAATTTATATGGAAAGAATTAGAAACATAATCAATTGTGTAACAACTTATATACTACAAATTTACAAAAAAATAATAATAATAATAACAACAATTTAAGGTTACCTCTTTATGTTGATTGCATCTTAATTTAATTGGCATGAGCATTATTATTAATGCTGAAGGACGTGAGTTCGAATGCGATAAAGTATATTATTCTTCTATTTACGGGTTTGATGGAATGGCATTAGGTGACTTAAGTTTGAAGTTAGAAGATTTAGCGATGATTTCAGCATGCAACCCTACTTTATATTACGAGTAATAAAAGTTAAGGTGAAATGAATGCCCCTAACTAAACTAATTATATGCTTCTTTTTTCCCTGGACAATTTAGGCTTTGGTCCTTAACTTTGAGATTTGTTTTTTAATCTTTGGAGTTACAATGATTGAGCCATTGTCTGCTTCATTTTTAAATTCAATATATACAGGACCCAACCGTAATGGAGTCGGAGACCTCTGCCCTCTCCACCACCCCCACATCTCTCCAAAATTGCCTCCACTAAAAGCAAGTCTATAATGGTGTTTTAAAAGATGTGGATTTTACGCTACATCTACCTCTCATTTCAAACCATTGTATGGTTAAAATTCAAATGAAAGTTGGTAATAATGTGTTTCAGGTTGGAATATTCCCCCCAAGAGATCGACGGAAAATGAGTTTTGATTGGCCCCCTGAGTTCAGATCTTCAGCTTCTTTGACGGAAAGCGAGTGAATGGACGGTGGGGGGAGAAGGAACGATGGAGGAGAGGGGGAGGGAGGGGAGAGCGGTGGGTGGGGGAAAATTTTTTTTTAATTAATATAAATATTATTATAATTTATAAAATCAGAAAAATAATTTTAATTTTTCTATTTTTTTAGAACTATTTTATAAAAATAATAAGGTTGTTTGCTTATGTGGCTTTTTTCCACGTGTCGTTTGGTGATTGGGTAACAGCAGACTAGCAGTTGAGCAACGTGGGAAAAAATTTAATTTAGGTACCAAAATTGAAAAAAAGAGTACTTATTTGAGAAAACAGGTATAGTTTAAGGGGCAATTTTTAAATTAAGCCTTTAGATTAAAAAGAATTTAACGTGAATCCCTAGTAAGAAAGAAGAAAGCAAGGAAAGGAAAAAAGTGGAAAACGGATGCATGAAAGAGATGATGATGGGATGGCGAGGGCACAGTGTCTGGGAAAACAGGGCAAAATTTTGAAATGGTCTGTCTACATGGAAGATGGGTTTAGAGAGATGAAGGTGATGGCATAGGATAGGATAGGAGGCGTGCGGTGGACCCCATGGCAGTGGCCCATCCGAACACCCTGCCACCGCGTGCCTACCCCTGCACCTGTACCGTTTCCACTCCATCAATCCTTCTCAGCTCTCACCTTGGACTCTTCCTTGACCCCACTTCCCTACATTGCTGCTTCCTGTCTTTTTTTTCTCACCCTCACTTTTTTACTTTCAATTGCATAAAAAGGCAAGAGATACATATTTTATTTTCTCCTTTGTACTTACTCCACATGTAAAAAAATTATGTAAAAAATGGGGTAAAAGGTATTATTATGAAAACACTAAATTAAAAGTTAGAATTTTTTATTTTTATTTAAAAATAAATTAATTAATTCTTATATATTAGATTAAAGAATAAGTTAATCTTTTTTGTAAAAATAAATTTATTTTATTATTAAAACCACCATGACTAATGAAATAATCAAATATCACGTATATCTTATACCGACATATAGTTACTAATTTTTAATAATTGAAATGGATAAAATACTTAACAGAATAATTAATTTTCTCTTTAATTCAAAATAAAATAATTAATTTATCTATTTTTAAGTAGAGTTAACAAAATTCAATCTTAATTCTAGCATAAAGACCTCCATAATACTATCCCACAATGTGAATATTTTTCTAAATTGACTTTTATAGTTTTATTCAAATATATATGATAAAAAACAAAATAATATCTTCAACTTCTTTAAAAACAATAAATTTTTAATTATTTTCTAACTAAATTAATGTGGTTTATCACCACACTTAAATATACTATAAATAAATTGTTTATAATGAGCTTAAACTTTTAGCTAGCTTTAGATTTATTACCACATTTTTTGCTATATTTTTTAGTGACATACATAATAAATTATATTATATAAGATAGATTATGTTTAGTTTGAATAGGTAAAATTGTTAAACCCTTGTTAGATTGGTTATCGGTATTATTTAAATAAATTATGGATAAAAATATTTAAATTAATATTTTTAAACCATAATCAAATTGGTCTGATTAAAATTTTAAAATATCAAAAGAATTCAAATATCCCGATTTGACAATTGATTCAACCAATTTTTAACCGACTCAACTATTTGTTCAGTCAAATTTTAATTAGTTTAATCGATTTGTATAGATTCTCAATCTAATCAGTTCAAAATCACTTTCGAAACTCAACCGGTCCAATCCAGTTCAAACTAATATATAAATTATGTTAGAAAAATAGGTATGTAATGAGCACATGAAAATGTTATCAAGAATTGGGATCGAATTTATTCTTTGTTGATAAAAACACCAAGGACTAAAAGAAAATGAAAAACTTAACAAAATAAGAAGAAAAAAGTAGAAAATTAAGGAATAATATTGAATTAAAATAAAAATGAAATAAATGATAACTTCCCCTAAGTAAAAGAATTAAAATAATCATCATATACATTGTTAACTTGAATTTTTAATTTTATAAGTAGTTTAAGAGGTTGATCAGTGTAATTTTGCTAGTATAACCAAGTCTAATATCTTCACGTCAAGACTGTCATCTATCCTAACAATGCCATCCGTACCATCAACGCCAATTAACTTACCGGTTATACCGTGAAGCAAGCCGCCCATGATTTTGATCTTGTCCGATTTCCTCGGTGGCACTATCTCCATCTCACTAGGCATTGCAATTACTGTATCACCGCTGCCATTTGGACCCAAAGCCACCTTACAGGACCCATCCCGTGGTATATGAACCCATCAATCCTCAATATAAAATTCTTCTTGTAATATTATTTGAGAGAGTATAATCTATGTTATCTGAACTTAGATGAATATCAGGTACAAATGTGTGGTACTTTAAAAGAAATGAAATTGTATTGGATAACATATCCTATGTATGAGGTTTCCACAAGAACATTGTCAACAAATGGATGGAAGACGTACCGAAAGCACTTCTTGGATGACTCCAAGAGACTCATCTCCAGATTTGCGCACGTTGACCAAAATATCTGGCATGAACCAAGGTCCTTCATTGTCAGCACCTGCAAGCAGCCAGATGTTAAATTGGCTGGAGATATACCTAGAGTTCGCATTTTTCTGTTATTTTCTTAAGAATTTAGACTTTAAAGCCCTCAACAAATCCTACATAAGTACTCAGACCTAGTTTATTAATAACTATCAAAATTGGATCTCAAAGTTCACAACAAAAAAATTAAAAATTTGCCAGGATAAGCTCTCATCAGCAACTTGCACCAAAATGTCTTCAATATAAAAGGTATGAATTAAGTACACGAGTAAATTTAAATCCCGTAAATTATCTACTAGAAAATTTGGATGAAGATTGTCCATTTCCCTGGGGAAAAAAACAAAGACAAGGAAACAGAAATAGCACCTATTATTGGAGACATCATATCAAGACCAGTTCCTGGTGTCATCGGCTGCCCTCCAGGTGTACCCGGAATATAGGATCCTGAGCTTGGTGTCATAGGCTGCCCACTGGGAGTTGATGGCATATAAGGACTTGGAGCATTGGCTACAGCAAACATTGAAAATGAGTAACACTAAAAGACAAAAAGATTCGAATAGCAAAAATAGGATAAAAATACAACCATAAGCTGAACTGCTATCTCTCGGTGTTCCAGCCTCACTGTAACTACTGCCAGGAGTACTAGCCCAACCTGAACCAGGAGTAGGTGCTTCATATGCCCTTGAAGGAGGACTTCCTGGCTGAAAGAAACATTATTACAATTAAAGATAAAAAATAGTCATATCATCGATAGCCCTTAATTGTGCAAGAATCCTTACCTGATACTGAGGACTGGTTCCCCAAGAGGCAGGGTTTCCTTCTTCCCAATTATCCCTATTTTGCAATCATCATTATAAAACAATGAGACAAAATACAGCATGAACATAAACAATTATTAATTAATGTACGATTCTCCAGATGAATGGAATCTTCAAAGGAACCTGGGTGGACTCATAGGTGCATAAGGATTCCAGGCCCTGTCACGCATAGGTGTTCTCATGCCATCATGGACAGGTGTTGCTGCGGAGAACATAGAAGTAACTCTATTATTATTATTTTATTGTTGCTAAATAATAGAATCAGGTAAAATGGAAGCATCAACACTAAAAGCAGAGGAAAACGCTGATCGCAATAAAAAGTACCTCCAGGATCTCTCATAGGAGTCATGTATGGATGTAATGGAGTTCGTGAAGGGTGCATAGGAGTTTCACTTCCCATACCATACCGGGATGACTCACTGGTGGAACAAAAGAAACATAATGTCAGAGAGATATAGCAACATGGGTTTTCTCCAATAAACTTAGGAATTTTGAAGAAACCAAATTTACCGGTGGGGTGTTGAAATAACCACGTTATCAGATATGGAATTGCGATCAACTGTAGACATAAAACAAGTTTTATAAGCAATAAAGATACTAAAACGAAGGAGAAAACATTTCAAATATTACCCTGGACTTGCCTGTAACAACCTTCATTTGAGACTCCAGCTCAACTCGAACTGATTGACCTTTAATATCTACAACACCTCCACGGTAACCCTTATAAGGACCCTGGCGAATTTTCACTGTAGTACCAACCAAAGCATCATGCCCTCCTCTTCCGCCTCTGTGCCTTCCTCCAGCTGTTTTAAAGAGGCAGAAGTTAATAGCTTCAGCCTTCTAATGAAATTTAATTGCTTGACCCAAGAAAATAACAATTCAATGAAATTCAGTAACCATAAAAGTTTGTATAAACAAGGACGCTAAGACCACTGGCAACATACAACCAAATGGAGGACCTCCCCTAGAAAATCTCCTCGGTGAAGGTGGTACACGGGATGGAGCCTTGAAGCCACCAAATCTTGAGAGAGAACCACCCTAAAAGATTGAATCAAATATGCTAGAATGAGAATGATTCAAGTTATACATGAAATAACATTGAAAAGAAACACAAAAAAAGCTTACACTTCTGTCACCATTGGAACGTGATCCTCCCACTATACAACAAGAATCAGCTTTAGCACATATAAAGCCAGCATGTTCAAGGTGATGCCGATCATACACAAACAGGACTCCTTTATATATGTGCTCTACAGGACCTTGTTTCCCCTAATATGATAAGGGAGGACAGTAAGTAAACTGTAAACAAGTAAAATAACTGATAAAACAAACCAAATTCAAAAAATCTTACTTTACAAGGACCTTCAAGGATCCTAACTACATCTTTAACAGCAACAGTATTCCTATATCTGTCTTGCACATTAAATTTCTTATCAACCTTGCATTTGATTTCCCTCAATTTGACAAGAGAAACCTCTGGTCTTTCTGGGACACCCTTAAGAACCTAAAAGAAAAAAGTACAACACTAAGAGCATATTCAAAAGAGGACCACTCAATATCATGCCATTCAGGAGAGGTTGATGCACCTGAAACGCTTCGCTTTCTACACGTATAATTACACCAAAGCTATTGTTACTGCACCAACAGAATGAATAAATTAGGCTCCCAAGTTAACACTAGATAGAAATTCTTCAACAAGGAACTACTTACTCTAGTAGCACAAGATCATGAAGCTCATACTCTCCAATTTTTGTAATACCAGTAGTCACTTCAGAGCTCTCAACAACATCATCAGCAAAAACACGAATCTGACAAAACAAATGCCAATTGTTTTTCTAATAAGATAATCCTTAGATCAGAACCAGACTCGAATGGTACTTCACTCACATGTTCTTTGGTCGTATCCGATAAAATGATGAGCACATGCTGCTCCACCTTAACAACCATGCCAGTTGCACCTTCCTTTGTCCCAGACACAACCTTCACATGATCCCCAGGCTCAAAGTACTTACACAGCTCTTTTTCGTTAACAGCAAGAGTTTTCTGCAAA
This sequence comes from Gossypium arboreum, assembly GCF_025698485.1. Classification (NCBI taxonomy): domain Eukaryota; kingdom Viridiplantae; phylum Streptophyta; class Magnoliopsida; order Malvales; family Malvaceae; genus Gossypium; species Gossypium arboreum. The sequence continues at coordinate 126,056,471 of NC_069072.1, read as the reverse complement.
ACATCATTAATGGCTAAGAATGAACTTGCATGCACACCAGTAACCAAAATCTTAACTCAAAGAACACAAAAAATGACTGAATTCTTACCGGAAGGCCTTTCATTTCTGGTCTGATATGGACATTCTCTTCCTCAACCTTTTCAACCCATCCCTTTAAATTTTTCAAATCCCCCTTGACAACAATAACAGCGTCACCCTTCATGAAGTGGCCTTTCTTCCTGTTTGCAAACAAAGTTGACAAACCAACCATTTCAACTCCATTCGTGCTAGGTGCCCGGAACTTTTCAAGTTCATCAAAAGTCGGTTTTATGTTTTGAGCATTAATTGATTTCATGGACACTGTTTTATACAAGAATCCATCTTTGAAAAGCATGCCACCAATATTCTCAAAGTAATCACCAGTAACCGGATCTCGCCTGCGTTCTACACGAATATGAAGTTCCCTAGGAAAACAATTAATATAGGTTATTATGAAGAAAACACAAGTGTAGCAGATTTTTCACCAAAGGTTGGAATCATTTGCACCTACCTAGCCTCATCAACATTCAATAAACGAGGAGGGGGGACAAAGGCTTTCTTCTTTGCAACTTCTCTGCCTTCCTGAATAAAATAGTAGAGAGTGGATCAAGGATAGCAGAACCAGGCAACAGAACATTATCAGTTTAATATATTCCTAAATCTGCAATTTCATATATAGACAGATAAAGCTCAATGGCTGCATAAGAAGATTAAAACAAAATTCTATTGTAAGGTTTAACATGCACAATCCATGAGATAGGCACCTAACATAAATGTAGTCCATTCCATACCAATTTATTTGCAAGAGCCTGTAAGTCAATCCTAGGGATCAGTTTCACAGTGACTCTCTGCCGCACGTTATCCACATCAATTACCTGGGAAATGGAAATTAGGATGTCAGACTATAAAGTTTAAGAGAAGAACTCATGGAAGTGGCATGGATAAAACTCATACTTGAGCAAGATCACCCTTATATGTCCCAATCTTCATTCTGACCCAGGTATCTCTTGAAAGATCAATCGCTTTACTTTCAACTGATAAAACATCAGTCATTTCTCTTATTGGAACAAGCATAATCTTTGCTGGAAATATATTACGTAGACCTTTGACAGCCTGAAGAAGATCAAAGTTAGTCAACAAAAACATGTTTAGACATCTAGCTATGCCACTCAAGAAAAATAAAGCCAAAGAAGAAATAATCACATACCTCTCGTACATGGGCTTCCTTGTCTGCTTCAATATAAATATAATTTTTGAGGTGATCAAGAGCAATAACAGACCTAATCTGCAATTCAACTCCTTTATCGATGAACTTCTGCATGAGGCAAACAGCAGTCTCTCGTTCACGACCAATCTAGCATACATAAAGATTACCTTAGTTAATTTCCATGAAAAATGTCCCAATATTCATTAACCATTTCTGTCCAATGAAAGAATTCCAAAACTTAAATTGCAGAGAAAATCATTAGCATACCGCACATTTGACCATCCACAGCTTTGGATCTCTTACTGATGGCAAAAGTGCTTGCTGTTCCACATCAGTTGTCTCCTCGTCATATTCTGTGTGACTTGATCTAGCATACCTAGCCTGAATGCTTCTCTCAAGAGCTTCAACATCTTCTTGTTCATCCTCCCGCAGTGGTAATGGGCGACGGTGCATCCTTCGACCAACATCTTCATCAGGAAGATCAGCTCCAGTCTCAACTATGAAGTCTGCATTTCCAGTTGTCAATATACCAGCAACATGCAGAAAATTGAAGATAAAGGGGCCAGCACAAATAAAAGATTGAACAGTCACCAAACTCAGATATGCCATCAGACCATTTAAAACCATAATGAGGGAAATAGGTTGCCATGAAACGATCCCATAAAGGTTTATCAATCATTTAATTGTGTGGATAATGAAATGTCTCTCCAGCTAAACTAAGCCGCACTTATCTTTTTGGATCAGGGCAGAGTGTGGGATAACTGAAAGCAATATAACTTTGGAAAGACATTAAAGAAGGTAAAGAACAATCGATATCAACCATGAGATACACATACATAGTTTCTATTCATCATTTCAAACTGCTACTGCATGACCTCCTAATAACCAATTGATTTTAGGTGAAATTGTCATATATGGTAACCAAAAGATTCTCAAGCACAATTTTCTAAAGACCAAGAGGCTTCATAGGGGAGGAACAAGAAAGTAAACCAATTAATTTAAATTCCAAAACAAAGAAAAATTCTTAGAATTTGCAGAAATGAGTGCTAAGCATCCCAACAGACGTACACCTTACAGCAATAGAACTGCCACACAAGCGAACCAAGAATTACAGAGAAATGATTTTTTTTTCCAGCCTGACTAGCATACAAATAGGGGAGAAAAAAGAATGCAAACCGATAAAGTTCAATAGGATGATTTAAATTCCAAAACAAGGAAAAATTCTTGGAATTTGCAGACGAATGGGTGCTACATATCCCATCAGAAGTACAACTTACAAATATAATGGAGTTCTTCGCAGAAAACTTCGGAAAAACAAAAAGTTGGAAAACTAACAGCTCGTTCAGATTTTGATAATTACCAAAGTAGCAAACTTCAAAAGCATCAGATGCTCAGTATTCCAGCACAGTTAAAAATGAAACAGAACAGCAAAGAAATAGAGAAAGTAAAAGTATACACCCAGCAAATTTTTTTTTCCTGCCATGCCTGGCAAATAATAATCATACAAATGACTATGAATTCAATGAAATTAATCGGAATCTTTCAGGAAAAAAAGTTCAGAAGAAGAATTGTCGGAAAAATAGGAGCTAGTTAAGAATCAAATAATTACAACAAAAGGAACTACTGATATTACTCCTGTGGTTCCATTCCATGATTGCACAGTTATCAAAATGACATACGACCAAGTAGATGGAATACTGTTATTTAAAAATTTTACTTTCAAGAAATGTGAAGAATGAGACACAAAATGGATTGGATAAAAATTCAGAGAGAGAAATAAGGTTCAACAAATCAATTTAAAATTTAAGCCGTTCATGACTTTCAGATCAAAATAAAAGACGCTACACTTTTATATGTCAACAATAAATATTTGCAGCGACATATTTTACAACTGCAAATGTTAGATTAATATCTCCGACAAATGATTCTGAATTTGTCAAAAGTTACTACACACAAAATATAAATGCCACATACATAACTAGAATGCAAACTTGAGCATCGTTTAGCAAAAATAAAACGGAAAGAAACTATATTCAATGCTGTAGATACCCATTTTCGGTTATTAACATTTCTTTCAATAGTAATGCTAGGAAATACTATCCCAACACGTCTTAAACATGTTAGCCTTGGGAACAGCTTTCATATTAGGTAACTTATGGGGCTAAGCCTAAGAATTTTGGCAGGATTCTTGGGTCTCCCCACTTTTGGGATGTCTTGGTCAGAATAGCTCGGAGGTTCAGATACAGACACTATTAAGAAGTCTACTTCTTAACCTTTCTCTAGAATACAAGTTTTTTCTCCCTCTCCTCGTTGATTAAACCATGCACTTGCACTTAAGTTTGCAAGTAGCAATCTCATTGCCAAAAGAGTTAAATGAATGTAACTTCCATGGAACTACCATTATATCCACTATCTTCATAACTCTCGTTACCTATCATTCATAGCACATTCTTATGAATTAACTCACATATCTCCCACGTTCTATAAAATACACCACTTGTTTCATAAATGTTCTTTTGAATATAGGGAATCCAAGGTTTCATTAAGGGGGACTTTTGGATTTTGATCTTTTGGTCAAATTTGAGCACTTCAACATTCTCTTTGATTTTCTTTCAACAATTATGAAAACCACCGTAGCTCTCACCTTTCTCACCCCACTATTGCTTCTATCACCACCACATTTCCTCACTTAACCAAAAGAACCCTTTGCAAATCCTAAATTCTAAAATCCTAAGCGGATTCTAGAACCAGAATCAGGATAAAGAGACTTTTATTGAAAGGGCATGTAATTGCAATCTCCAAAAATACCATAGGGAACTAGCTTAAGCATAGAAAGTTGAAACTCATTTCTAAACAAGGATTAGATTCGGTTTCTTCCAAGATAAATTCGGATTAGAGCACACTAATCATCATTTCTTATTCACTTCACTAGCAATTTCGATCCCAGTATGAATAAAAAGAAAAGAAAGAAGAGGAAATTACCGTCTTCGCCCTCCTCTTCTTCCTCTTCCTCATCGCTATCCACCTGTGCTTCAAGATCAAAAAACTGAGAGCCAACACGCGGAGCTTTGCTATGCTTTTTGCCACCGCCCCCATAAACCTCATCGTCGTCATCCTCATATTCATCTTCCTCATCGTCCTCCTCCGCCACGTCATCGATGAAATCAGATCTGCGTCGCTTCCTGCTTGAACCACCTGGACGTCTCCCTACGTCTTCGTCGTCCTCGTAATCCTCATTGTCCACTAACTGGTCCTCCTCATCTTCGTACTCTTCATCATCAACATCATCATCTTCCTCGTCTCTTCGTCTCGCCATCGCAGTAGCTTAACCAGAGCTCTGAGGTTTCCCTTCGTTGATGATATCAAGTTCTGAATTTCTGAAGAAATGGAACCCTAGAAATGGAGGGGTAAGCTTGTAATTTTATTTTTAATTAATCAGAAAGGTAGCAGATATTACCTTTTTTTACAGAGAAAGGGGAAGGAGACAAGGCGTTATTTTTTTTCCTTTTTCCGACGCCTGTAAAATGGGCCAGGTGGATTTTAATTGGGCCACTCTTTCTTGAATTGTCTGTTAGATGTCAGTGGAAAATACGGAATCCAAAAACTGCTTTGCTTGATAGTGTAGGCCGAAATAGGAAAGATGAAAAATCAAACCAAAAAAAAATCGGTAGGTGTGAAAAAAATTGATTAGTAAAGTTGAAAAATAAAATATTTGAAATTTACATAATTTTAATTTAATATATATTTTTTTATTTTTTTCTCTTCTTATTATTTTAATTTGAACTTATTGGTTTTTATATATGTGACACTCTACATCCGATCTTATCATCAGCTTCGAATGCGCAATACCACATTACATTACTTGAGCAATTCAAGCTATCTCAAAGTAATTACAAAATAATTTAAACAATTAATTATAATATAATTCAAAACATTTTCAATCTCGCATGTAATCATACATTATTGATGTCAAAACAAACTTATGTAACACATTTCAAGATTATTCAGGGTCAAGTACAGAGTCAAAACTCAAATCTAAACTCAATTATCAAAATTCAACTAAGTGTCTCGAGACATAACATCCAGTGCATCGTCACTTAATGTAATTATACCATTTATTAATCAAGCATAATTATGCTTATAAACATCAAAATTAAATAGTTAGTTCAACTTTAGGACATTCAAATGTCCAACAAGTACCAAAACATATCAAAAGGCCCAAAAATGACATTTAACCATATGACTCAAGTAGATACCTTCAACCATTTATAAACAAAAGAACACAAACTTGATCTGAGCAGAACTATTGAGTCTTGGATGTTTCGCGAAACTTTTAATCTATTAAAATTATGCTAAATCCCTGTACAAAAATAAATAAATCCGTACTCTAAATGTTAAATACTTAATGGTACTAACATAAAATGAAATCAACATTAATGCATTAAACCACAAAAACATATGAACAGCATTCAAGATTAAGTATTAAATCTAGTTCTATAAAATTATATTTCCCCAATTTTATAGAAAACTATGTTACCTTAAAGTATTTTTACTTCAATAATATTCATATTTCGGTATATCTTAATCTTTATATTACAATTCCTTAATAGATACGCATATAACTAGATTCATACTTCATAGCTAAGAATCACATTTCAATGTTAACTATTAACATAAGAAATCATAGTTTCTTACCAATCTAATTATCATAATCATTTCCAAGTCTGTTGGCCCTTATCGTTGCACTATTTCTAGGTTTTCTACCTTTGTTAGAAGTAGTCACCGGTTTCTTGTTACGATCTTTAATAGGATCTTTTAATTTAGGACATTCTCTTTTAAAATGATCAAGAGATCCACAATTAAAACATGTCCTGTCGTTAATTTTGAAAACACCAAAGTGAATCCGCCCACATTGCTTACACTCTGCTCTATTATAATTCTTCACATTGCCTACACTAGCTACTGAAGGAGCTGGAGTTCTCTTGCTATTCTGTCTCCATTGATCTTTTCCCAAAAACCCTGATGGAGCAAAAAATTTATTACTGGATTCCTTCATTTTCTTTGGTGAAGAATTGGAGATAACTTTGGATCCCCATGTTTACTAAATTCCCCCCTCTTTTCTTCATTTCGTCTTTTACTTCCATAAATTTCTTCCATTTTCTGGGCTCTATCAGACAACACCATAAATTCTCAAATCTCTAAAGCTCCTACTAGCATCTTAATCTCATCCCTCAATCCATCTTCAAAACATACACACATGTCCTCTTCAGTAGGCACGATCTCACGAGCATATTTGCTAAGTTGAATGAATTGTCTCTCATACTCTGCTACTGATCTATTTCCTTGCTTCAACTTAAGAAATTCTTTTTTCTTCCGTTCCAAATAGCGTTTGCTAACATACTTCTTTCGAAATTCATACTTAAAGAAGTCCCAGTTGATTCTTTTTTTTCTACACCACTACTGTTAGTGTGAACCACCATTGAAATGCTTCCTCTTTCAACAATGATACGATACACCGTAAACAATCTTCAGGGGAGCACAACATTTCATCTAACATTCTCTGAGTATGTTCTAACCAAAATTCAAACTTGTTTGGGTCATCACTCACATTTCCACAAAATTCAACAGCTCCACACTTTCTAACTTTATCAATGGACACTCTATGAACATGTTGCCTACTTGAATCTTGAGGATGAGAAGATTGAGGTTCTAATTACTTCATTTTATTATTTTGCATTAACATGCCGTCCCACTATATATTACCTAAGTCATTCCTTCAATATTAATTAAACCATTTCATCACCTATTTGCTTTAATTTGTAAGTTTTGCACATTTTTTAATTTAGCCCTTTTTCTTTGATTAACTACCTAATCGTTAATATTTCTAAACTAAATTTTAATACGACTCTAATGACTCTATAAATATTGTAAAAAAAAATTTATGAGTCAATACAACAGAAATTTGTGGTCTCGAACCACTGTTTCGTCTCCACTGAAAATTAGGCTGTTACAAAAGGCTTCCATTTTCATAGATTGCCACAAAGGCTTCCATTTCACATGTTTTCACAATAGGGATTTGCCTAAACTCATATTACGTGATGTTTTCCACTAATCACATTGGGTCACACAGAAGACCCATTAGGTAATAACTTTCCTTTAGATCTTTCCATATGATTCCATAACCCACCAGTTATGGTCTTACACTATATGGTGCCATGGACTTTCTTTTAGATGATCGTGTTTAAAGTCCTGACGGACTCCTTTAGACGACTCAATCGCATTGAACAAACTCAGACTCACTTGACAGACCTTCATACATTGACTCAATTTAAGACTTAACATGTTTCCTTTAGATTTATTTATGCATTCCAGAATCATTCCTATAGCTTGGTTTCATTGCTAGAACATCCATCACATACTCGACTTATCAAATACAAAATGGATTGCACATACAAAGCTCGTTTATCGTTTATGCTACAGCGTTGGTTGGAATACTAAATAAATAATAAAATACTGACTGACTGGTTATAATCGTGGTCTCAAATTTACTATTTCCGATGCCACTAAAAATGGGCTTTTACAAGGACTTTCCCCTATATATACCCTAAAGCACAAGAAGCTTGGTATCATTCTTCTTCCTCCCCCCCCCAAAAAAAAACCCTAATTTCACTAGCCTTCTTCTTTCGCACCTTCTTAGTTTCATACTCTAGCTCTTTACCTATCACAGGTGAATCGGCTTTCTAATCACCACCACTTTCTTTTTTTTATCTCCTCCTTATTGATTCCTTGTACCAACAAGCTGATATCATATACAACTAGAAGAAAAATATCTTATAGTTGGACTTAATGATAGTTTTCAATCAACGTATTCTTTTGGATTAGAGTAAAAAAATTACTATTTTAACTAAAGTCTTGTTTGCTTTTTATATTTTTTGTATAAATACTAGCTTTTACTGTCCTATGAGTTGCTTGCAATGTTACACATTTAATATTTAAATAATATTTAAGTATTATATTTTTAATTGTAGTAATTAACATAAAATAATACTTCTTATTTGAATTATTAAATACACTTAAAATATATTAACTTATCAATTTAAATATTATAATATAGAAAAATTTCAAATGATAACTAAAGCAATTTTAACATATTGAACATGCAATATGGTTTACTTTATGTAATTAATAAAATTAACATTATTCAAAATAACAACTAATTAACATAATTAACTCTAATATTAATTAAGTGATAATAATATGCTTAAACTTTTTAAATTAATAAATATAATTATAATTATAATTATCACAACCTTTTCCTATATTTTATACTTAGAGTTCTATTTAAAAAATAAGTTTATTTTAAAATTACCATAAATTTTTAACTAATAATTGTAATTTAAATTCTAATTCTTTTTAAATGTGTAATTAGTACAACTTTTATTAAATTATAGTTATTTTAAATGTATAATTATAACAACTTCTATTATATTTCAACTTTTTAACTAATATATAAATATTGTGATTATTTTTAAATATGAAATCAACAATATGATAGAAAATAAAGGGTATTCTTATCAATTCAAAATTTTCTCCAAACATATTCTTATATATATTATAGACATATTTTATATTCTTTTTCCCCAGTGGTTTCATCATAATCTAGTTAAAGTAAACATTTTCTTAAAAAAACCTAAAATGATAAGAAAACCCTCTTAAAATAAAAGAATAATAAATTAAGCTCCTAATCGAAAACAATACCAATTGAATCTTTAATTGAAACCTAGAAATCAATTAAGCTTTTTAAATGATGAGTTTTATTTTGTTAAAGCTTCTAATATTTATTAAGTGATGATGTGACAACTGACATAATTAATGATTTGGTTGATGATGCGGCATATTGAAGACTTGACGACTAACGTAGTATATAAAATTAAAAATTAGACAATTGATAATGTGACATATTATAGATTTTAAAATTTTTTATTTCATGTCAATAATACACTTGCATAAATGAGTATCTAATTTAGATTAATGGTGTGCATTTTTAAATAATTTTATTTTTATAATTTTAAAAAATAGTTATATAAAAGGTGATCTTTTAAAAAATCATTCCTAATTACTTTTTAAGAAAATTTTAGTAATTTTTCTAATGTTTTTAGAATTTTTATACTGTAACTTAGATCTAAAAATAAAATATGTTTTTGAACAAAATATAAAAATATATATAACTCTTGGTAAGTTTTGAACAAGTTATAATTTTTGAGTTAATTGATATCTTTTATAAATTTTATAGTTTTATATTTTATATAATTCTTTTGAATTTTTTTAAATAAACTTTGTAATTTTATAGTAATTTTATAATAATTTTATATTTTCTTTGTTTTTTTTTTTAATATTTCTTAATTACTTGTCATTCGCTACATCATAAACCAAGTCAGCATAAATTTAAACGTGTTAAGGTTCCACTAAATAAAGAAAATAAATTATTAAAGGGTAAAATACACGAACAATCACTCAACTTTGGGGTAGTTGACAAAACAGTCACATTGGTTTTATTTTAGTCACTCAACTTTAGAAAAATGACAAAACAATCCTTTTTGCCGTTTTCCGTTACAGACATAACAATAAAGTGAAATGGCAAATGACGGCTTGCTTGGTGTCATTAATCGTCCAGCTGGTCGGTTAGCACCAATTTAAACAGCCATATTAGTAGCAAATTAGGGTTTATACAGAAGAAGAAGAAGAAGAAGAGAAAAAATGGAGATGTTTGGAGATAAAACAAATGAAAAATATTCTCTCTCCTCTATAAATCCTTTTAGACTTCAATTACCCCTTTCATAAATCTTTGGATTTTCATGGAAGAAATCAATTGGGATACCCTTTTGCTTAAGGTTGACTTACCCGATTTCGGGGATATCTTAGATAATAAATCGGAACAGGTAACAGAACCTCCTCCTCAACCTTGTTCAACCCAGAATCCCGATGCAAAACCGGCAGTGTCTTTGTGGATTGGGGAGATCGAGAAGGTTCTTGTCGAAACCATTTTTTTTAATCGAGTTTTGGAAAATGGGAATCGACTTTAAGAAAAACGAAAACGAGAGTCACCACCAATCTTTTTAAGTGTGATTGGATCACCTTTTGTTTTAAAACATTAATTTTGGGTCTACGAAATCAAGAAAACGGGTTCGGGAGTCGGTTACGAACGAGGAAGGGTTAGCACCCTCGTAATGCCCAAAAATTGGTACCTAAATGACTTTCAAATGTCTTTAATGTCGAAAGTTTAAAATTTTTAAGATACAATCCTTTTTAGAATATTTTAATTTTGAAAATTAGAGTTCACTTGTATCAAATGAATCAAAATATTACATCCAATAAGTTAGGAAGTAATATTTTAAGACATTCGAAGCTAAGCTAGCCCTTTTTGAAAATCCCTATCTCGAAACGACAAAACGCCATATCTAGTAAGTTAGGACACGACGCGTTGAAATTCTAAGACAGTTGCTCGTATTTTGAAAACCTTAAAAACTTAGAAGGGTGCTTGACTATTCAAACTCAACAAGAAAAGTCGCAACCCAGTAAGTTAGGGCACTACCTTTCTCGAAGTTTCCAAACATCAAAACATTGCCTCACTTTTAAAATTCTTTTTTTGAATTAAGTGAAATATATCTTTTGGTTTTAAAAATAATGATGTGTTTTGTATATCACAAGGAATTAAATAAATATAATTACAATATACATGTTTTATCATTTCATGCAAATATAGTATAGAAAATAGTAATAATGGCATAAATTACACGATATACATTATCATTTTATGCATATATCATCATAAACAACATAAATGTTCATACATTATTATTCCATGCTAAACTCCATATAATGCGAATAAATACAACAAATATAAATTGCAATATACATATATGATAATGTCTTTTGCAAATCACCATAAATAATTAATTTCATGCTAATATACAAAATAAATGATATGTAACATTTAACCAACTAAACAATATCAAAATAAGAGAGAACCAAAGATAAATAAGTAAATTAAAATGTATAAAAGTTAAATAGAAATAAGATATTTAGAAATATGTTGAATAATATAATAATGATAAAAGAGAACCCCTTCCCTTTTTAAAAAAAATGATATGTAACACCCCCCACTCGTATCTATTGCCGGAATAGGTACGAGGCATTACCGGAGTTTATTGAACATTTTCAAATAATTCTGAGTCATTTATTATTCATATTTTAAAAATAATCATAACGTCTCTCTATTGGGCCCTTGAAGCCCCAAACATACATTAAAAACCAACCGGAATTAAATCGGGATCATAAAAAATTTCGCAAAATCTTAAATATTTTCATCTAAGTACTTATCATTTCAATGCTTCTTATAATTAAACATGTTACCATTCAATCAATAGCTTGACACTTGCCTAAGCATCAAACAACATCATTGTTAGTATACTTGCACATATTTCATATAAATTCAACATTGATATACTTATTTTCTCGACATGTCATGCTTGAGTTTAATAATTGTCTTTACTTACATAATTTCCTTGTATCAACATATCAAAGATAATCATATATGTACATGTCATGAAACATATCATTCTCTTACCGTTTCTTCATAAGTATATATCAATCATTTCATTATATCAATATTTCATGCTCCATCATTTCCATTTATTTTATGTATATTTGTTCCGATAAAGTTTATATCAAACTTAACATAAATTATATTCCATGTACTTATTCTTATTTCGTTTATCTATCTTCATAATTATTTCATAAAACTATTTTGTACATACATTTCCATATGACCAGTTCTTGTAAACATTTCACACAACCATTTCATATAACCATTCGTCATCTGATACATATTACCTGAATATCAATTGTTCAATAGATGTCATCGCGTCTCCCATCCACAGTCTTATTTATCTTTGACATAATGCCATAGTGTCTTTCAACTATGGTCTTACTCATTTTCTGTCAGGTTGCCATGGTATCTTTCAACCATGGTCTTGTTCATTTTATGTTACATTGCCATGGTATCTTTCAACCATGGTCTTATTCATTCCCGTCATGTTGCCATGGTATCTTTCGACCATGGTCTTACACATTTTATATCCTGTTGCCATGGTATCTTTCAACCATGGTCTTACACATTTCATATCATGTTACCATGGTATCTTTCAACCATGGTCTTACACATTTTATATCCTGTTGCCATGGTATCTTTCAACCATGGTCTTACACATTTCATATCATGTTGTCATGGAATCTTTCAACCATGGTCTTACACATTTTATATCCTGTTGCCATGGTATCTTTCAACCATGGTCTTACACATTTCATATCTTGTTGCCATGGTATCTTTCAACCATGGTCTTACACATTTTATATCATGTTGCCATGGTGTCTTTCAACCATGGTCTTACACATTTCATTTCAGAAAGCACACTCCCGTGAACCTCATCCTTACAGCGGGATTACCAGTCTAGGCTAAATCCCCTGTAATATAAACTCATAGAGTATTGTCGGGATTACCAGTCCAGGCTAAATCCCCTGCAACGACAATTACTCTAATGAGCTTGGATCTGAATTACCAGTCCAGGCTAAATTCAGACCCTAATTCGGATTACCCATCAGGGCTAAATCCATTTTACATGTATTCTTCGGGAGGGCTATATCAGAATAGGATCACCCGTCCGGGCTAGATCCTTTTTACCGTCAATTCCTTTTCCTATGATCCATCGAATTCCATTCCATTCAACCGGGATTTATTTTCAATTTATATCGAGTATTATCAATATTTCATCAATTATCATGAATTGAACATTCAAATCATATTTTCATCACATAACCACATATTTCAAGTATTTAAAAATACAATTCAAGTTAACAAACTTACCTCATTGCTTGTTTGTGTTTATAATTTCATTAATCCGATATCTTTTTTTTTCCACGATCAAGTCTCGTATTTGAATCGTCCGGATCTTTATAAATAAATTTGATCATCATTTTCATTCATTTCATATTCTAATGCATTTAATTAATGCTCTAGGCAAAATTACCATTTTGCCCCTAAACTTTTAATTAATGATGATTTCATCCTTAGGATCAGGAAAATAAAATTCTTACATTTTAATCCTTATTTCCAGCTATTATTCTCATACATATTGATAATAGTCCATGAATTCTATAAAATATCAGAATTTTCCATAATTTCAACTCTTTTCAATTTAATCCCTAAAACATATTTTCCCTAATCTTGAATTAAATTAATAATTTCATTCAATTTTATAATTTAAATAATAAAATAATCCATTTCATGCAATTTGGTCATTTTTGACATTTTTACAAAATTACCCATAAAGTTTTACTTTTATTCAATTTAGTCCCTCAGCCTAAAATATGCAAATTAGCCATGCTAGATGAATATTCAAACATATTTTTCCTCCTCCTCCTCTCCATTCCACATCCTTAATGTATATACACACTTGTAAGTAACATTATCTATAATTTTTATTATTTACTTTTATGAATATTCAAGCTGTCTATCTGCGTCATAATCACTAAATTATTTATATCTGGAGATATAGAACTTAAAATTAAGATCCGATAATTTTCCCCAAAACTAGACTCATATATCTTCTTTCCATAAAATTTTCAGAATTTTTGGTTTAGCCAATAAGTACAGTTTATTCTTTAAAGTCACTCTTATTCTGCTGTCTGACAGTTGTGACCATTCTTCACTAAAAATTAATTATCTCCTCATAAAGAATTCGAATGATGTTCCCGTTTGTTTCTATTGAAAATATACTCATTCAGGATTATAAATATACAAATTTAAGTCCACAATTATTTTTATCCAATTTTTTATGATTTTACAAAGTCAAAACAGGGGAACCCGAAATCATTCTAAACTTGTCTCACAAAATTCATCATATCTCATGATTTACAATTCCATTCTTACATCATTTCTTCTATAAGAAACTAGACTTAATAAGATTTAATTTCATATTTTATTCATCCTATAATTAGATTTATACAATTTCTTATGATTTTTCAAAGTTAGACTCTCTTCTTGTCCAAAACTATTTTAGTGTAAGATACTAATTACCATGTTATAACACCCTTATTTTCTTTTTCTACACCATTTCTCATCACTTTCTCTTATTTTCTCTTCACTAACATATCAAGAATATAGGACCTTATGTAAGAAAACTCTACTATTACATTATTTCCATACTTTGTCAATAATAACAAACTTAAAAACATATTGAAATCTTGATGTACTTACCTTGTTCTATTGATACTAATCTTTAACTTGATTTTCTCTCTCCTCCAGATTCTATTTCTTGAATCCAACTTGATATTCTAACTCCTCATGGTCTCCTTAACATTTTTCTCTCTTAGTAGCTATGAAAATTCTTTTGATTTCTAGGTGAAAATGGTAAATTTTTGGTGGAAGGACCAAATTGTAAAGAAAGAAAACTTCTTTTCTTCTTCCTCTCTCACACGTTGGTTTGCATGGGAAAGAAAAGATGATGATTCTTCATCTTTCTTTCCTTATATATACTAAATAAAATAATAATAAAATAATAAAATATCATTTAAAAATCAATTTAAAGTATTAATAAACTAATATTTATTTATTTAATTTATCTAAAATATCTCCAACATCATCATTGTCTCTAGATTTCTCTCTCTTCCAATTGACCATTTTGCCCTTAGTGATCTTTTAAAATTCTATTCTTGAGTCATCACTTAATTTGGTAAAATTACAATTTAGTCCCTCATAATTCTTCACCTATTCAATTTGGTCCTAATTAATCAATTTTCCTTGGTTTCTAGATCATTCCACCCTTAAAATATTTGCACTATTAGTCCTTCAACTTTTCATATTTACATTTTAATCCCTCAAATTTTGAGTATTTACTCTTGGGCCACAAAACTTTTCTCACTTTTACAATTTAGTCCTTTCTTAAATCAGTATATCATAATATACTTCCCAGTGACATAACTCAATTTTTCCTCTTCTTGTCACTTTATTTCCTTATTTTACTATATTAAGGATAATATCTTACTATATAAATTTTCGGTGTTACATGATACATATATATAAATTATATTATAGGGTATAATAACTATATATAAAATGTACTAAGCATTAATATTACATTTATTTATAAAATTTTTAAAAATGTATATTAATAAATAATAAAATAATGTATACTTTACAATAAAATAAAGGTAATGTAAGGAAGTATAGTATAATATATATAGTGTATAATATAATTTACAAATAAAAATATATAATATAATGTATATAATATAATATATAAAAAAAGTATTATGATAGATAGTAAAATATAATATGTAATAAAATTCATAAATAAATATAATGAAATATAATATAAAATATGTATACTAATAATAATAATGTAACAAATATTTTACATATAAAAATATAATGAAATAAATAATATAATAAAATATATAACATATAATAAAATTTATATACATATATAATGTTACAAATAATATAAATAAAACAATATATTATTATATACATAACTAAGGTTTATTAAGATATATATAAAGTTTTTTAAATAAATTAAATTAAAGGTATATAAGGATTAACATTAAATTTAATTAAGGAATTTAGGGTTAATTATAAATAAATAAAGAAAATTAGGCCAAATTGGAACACGGACTAAAGCCGAGGGACTCACTGGAAAATTTGCCCTAATCCTAAAACTACACCGTTTCCACAAACTCAGTTTTAAAGCCACTGTGAGGACCAAATTGAATCAAAATTAAAATATTAGGGTTAAATTAAAAATAAATAAAGTGAAATTATAAAGATTTAAAAATGTAGGAGGACCAATTGGGTAATTAACCCATTCTTTGAAAACACGCGGATCCTTCCCGGGTAATCGGGTCAACACGCGAATCCTGGCACTGATACGACGCCGTTTTGGAGCTTATCGTTTTAAGCCAAACGACGTCGTTCGAGTAAGGTCATATAATCCAAATTTTGGCTCAAAAATCATTTTGAAACCAATTTTTAAAAAAAAAAACTAAAAAAAATTCTCTAAGAGAGGGGAGAGGGAAGGCTCTCCGGGCTCTGGCCTCCGTCAGGCCAAGCTCCAGGCATCGGGCTTACACGCGCCCACGCGCCACCTCTCACACCGCCACACGCGGCCGTTGGTGGTCAAAAATCTCGATTTCAGGCGAAAAACAGAAAGGTAAAGAATCTTTTTTTATTTTCGTCATTCGTAAACAAAAAAAATGGTTAATATATATGTCAAAACAAGAAATAGAGAACAGAATGATGTAAAAACTAAAAAATACCTTAAAAAATGAAACTATAACTTTATTGCTTGAATATGCGAGTTTTTTTTTGTCTCTGTGTCTCCCTCAGTTTTACAGATTCAAAAGGGCTTTTATAGCCTCTGTTTTAGTGTACAAATTTGGTATAGCAAATTATCCCCGATTTCTTGCCATGTCTGTCATTTCTTTTTTCTTCTTGCTGGTAAACCCCGAGAGATCCGTGGTAAGCGCGTGTGTGATGCACGGAGATGGCGACGGTGAAGGCTGAGGCTTCATGAGAACTGCGGAGCAAAAAGGCAGTTGAAAACCCTAGGGTTCCCAAATCTGAAAACAGATTTGGACCATCGAGCCACAAAGTTTATTGGGTCTGATTTGTTTGGACCGACTTAATTTATGTATTGGGTTTAGGTTCTTTGGGTCACCGGTGTAATAGGGTTACTGTAACGGACTATGGAGTAGTATTTTAGGTACTGATTTGGGCCTACAGGTTAATGGGCCATGTACTGTAAATGGACTGTAATAAACATTCCTTTGTTTATTTATTTTTTGTTTCTGGTTTTATTTATTCAATTATGGGCACGGGCAGAAACGGGTTATTACAGCTGCCCCTCTTTGCTCATTATCGTGTAATGATAATAGAGCAAAGACTATAAAAGGACTCGTTTTGCCCGGTCTGGCCCAGTCTTTGAGATCCTTTCTTCAAATGGTCTTCAACCTATCTGGAACTTCAGAGGTATTGAACCATAAATACGATAGCTTCAATTTGCTTCATTTGTAACTTCAGGAAGGCAATATCTACTATCTTCAACCTGCTCCCTGCAACCTCAGGAATGCCATGTTGATATCTTTGATCTGCTCTCCGTCGAACACAGAGACGCCAAATCTGCTTCTTCAATTTGTTTTCTAACAATACAGAGATGCCAAATCATCTTAGATTTGCTTCAGCGTAAACACGTGAAAGCCAAATCTACTGTGTCTTCGATTTGCTCCTTGTGAACACAAGGATGCCAAATCATCTTGGATTTACTTCAGTGAAATCATCTGAAGGTTAGATCTGCTATGTATCTGCTCTCCGTCGAAATGGAGATGTCAGATCTGTTATCTTGGATCTGCTTTAGTGTAAACACGTGAAGGCCAGATCTGCTATGCTTTTGATTTGTCCCTTGTAAACACAATGATGCCAAATAATCTTGGATCTGCTTCAGTGAAATCATCTGAAGGTTAGATCTGCTATGTATCTGCTCTCCGTCGAAATGGAGATGCCAGATTTGTTATCTTGGATCTGCTTCAGTGTAAACACGTGAAGGCCAGATCTGCTATGCTTTGGTCTGTTACCCTACTGCTTAGGGGGTTAAGGCGCATCATCTTTGATCTACATAACCTGTAGAATGCATATGTGCTCATGCCTGATAATTAGGATGCTATAATCGAAATGGGTCAAATGCTCCTAATTATACATGTTATGATGCAAAATGTTATGAATATGACTTCTATTCCAAATATCACCACTCATTCCTTCGTTTATCTTTACTTCTCTCAAAGTATTATTCCTGCTCAGCCTGTAGGCTTGTATCGACCCACTGAGTATATCTGTAAGATGATATTTTCTTAGAATCGAATCGTTTGATTTGTCCAATCATCATTTCGGACTGGAAGAAAGAAATTCCTCAAGTTCTTTCAACCCTACTTACGTGAATTTCTCGAACAATTGTTCCATTTTAGTTTCTTGTATTATCTAGAAATTTCTAGAGTAATGAGCAAAACTTCATTTGTGAAAATTATTTAGTTCATCTATCACTATTCGATGCAATATAATGGAAGATGAATTAATCTTGAGAATAATTAGATTTGAATGAATTTGTCAAAAATACAAGGGAAATTAATCTGAAAGCCTATTTTTGAGAAGAAATAGAATCTAAAGATAGCAAACAGGACCAAAGTTAGATTCCCTAGATATCGCGGCTTGAACATCTATACATCAGCTCTATGAAGTCTTTCTTAAGTTCAACATGTATTTAAAAGATCAAAGTACTTTGTTGAGGCCCTGATATACAATGTGCTTTGCTCCTTGTTGAGCAAGATTACTGTATGCCCTTCAAAATTTGAGCTGCCCTTTCGGGTTTTCAACTCAAAACCCCTTTGGTCACAAGGCGCCCTTTGCGGGTTTTTACCTTGGCCTCTTAATTTTTTTTTTTTGAAAACTCAAGGTGCCCTTTGCGGGTTTTCACCTTAGATTCTCCTCTCCTTTAGACAAAGAATAAAAAAAAAAATTTGAAAGAAAGAGAAAAGGATTTTTAAGGGGAAATTTTTGGGGAAATGGCCCCTTTTAAAATTTTTTTAAAATTTAAATTGTTTAAATCTTTAAATTTTTTTATTTTTTAAATTTTTAAAAAATTTCTTTTAAAATAAATTTTTTAATTTTTAAAAAAAATTTTTAATTTAATTTTAAAATTTTTTTTAAAATTAAAATTATATAAATTTTAAAATAAATTTAAATTTACTTTTAAAAAAAATTAAAATTTTTTTAATTAAATTTTTCCAAAAAATTTTAAATTTTATTAAAAATTTTAATTAAAGAGATGAAATTTTTAAAAATTAGTTTCTTTTTTCCCTTTTTAATTTAAAAAAAGGGGGGCCCAAAAAATAAATTAAAAAAAAAAAAATTTTTATTTTTTCCCTCAAACCTTTTTAAAATTTGAAAAATTAATTAATTAAAAATTTTTTTTATTTTTTTAAAAAAAAAATCCAAAATTTACCTTTTTATAAATTTTTTTTAAAAGCATTTTTTTAAATTAAAAAATTTTTAAAAAACCCTTTTTAAAAAATTTTTAAAAATTTTTTCTTTTTAAAAGTTAAATTAGATAAAAAAATAAAATTTTTAAATTTTAAAATATTTTTTAAATATAAATTTAAAAATAAAAAAAATGTTAAAAAAATTTTTTAAAAATTTTAAATTTAAAAAAAAAAAATTTCAATTTTTAAAAATTTTAATTTTTAAAAAAATTATTTTTAATTTTTTAATTTTTAAAATTTCCTTGTTTTAATTTTAATTAAAAAATTTTGGGGTTTAAAAATTTAAATTTTTAAAAAATTATAATTAAATTTTTTAAATAAAAAAAAAAATTTAAAATTTTTAAATTTTTTTAAATATTAAAATTTTAATTTATTTAATTAATTTTATTAAAAATTTGAAATTTTTTAAAAATTAAAATTAAAAAAATAAAATTTCAAAATTTTTATAAATTTAAATTTAAAATTTAAAATTTAAAAAAAATTTTTTTAAAATTTTTTAAAATTTAAACTTTTGGTTTTAAAAAAAAAATTTTAAAAATTTAAAAAAAAAATTTTTAATTAAATTTTAATTTTAAAAAATTTAAAAAATTTAAAAAATTTAAAATTAGTCAAAATTTTTTAAAAAAAAAGTTTAAATTTTAAAATTTACTTAAAAAACCAAAATAAAAATTTAAACTTTAAAGAAAATTTTAAAAAATTTTTAAAAAAAGTTTAAATTTCCAAATTTTTTAAAAATTAATTTTAAAAAAGGTTTTAAAAATTTATTTAAAGTTTAAACCCTTCAAAAAATTATTTTTAAAAATTTTTTTAAAAAATTTTTATTTTTTAATTTTCAAAAAAAATTTTTTTAAATTTTGTTTTTAAAAAAAAGGGGAAAATTTTTTTTTCCCTTAAAAAAAAACCAAAATTAAACAATTTTCCCTAGGATTTAGCATTTTTCTTAAAAATTCAAATTATCCCCTTTAGAAAATTTAATTTGTTTAATTAAAATTAGGTTTAATTACCATTGGATAAGAAAGAAATCTTAATACAAATTGGATGAATCTCGTTCCCGAGTGTCTGAAATAGGATTTCCAAATTAAAATTAGAATTAAAAAATTTAGGATTTTTTTTTATGTTATTCAACATATCAATAAAAATCTTTCTATTTATTCTAATTTAAAAAATATTATACAAATTTATTTTTTTTGATTTTAAATAAATTTTACTTGAAATAAATTCTAATTACTTCAAAAATATAGAAATTTAATATTTTAAATTTTAATCTTAGGAAATTTTGGTTTTATAAAATTTATCGGTTCTCATTTTTTAAAGCTTGAAAAGTTGTTGGGCCCACTTTGGGGCCTGACAAAATGATCACCAAAGGTTTGATCTTTTTCCACTCTAAATAATGAGGTTTTTTAATCTAAATCGATGATTTTACAAATTTTATTTATCTGTGG
Source organism: Gossypium arboreum (assembly GCF_025698485.1). Classification (NCBI taxonomy): domain Eukaryota; kingdom Viridiplantae; phylum Streptophyta; class Magnoliopsida; order Malvales; family Malvaceae; genus Gossypium; species Gossypium arboreum. The sequence continues at coordinate 126,035,660 of NC_069072.1, read as the reverse complement.
AAAATTATATTTGTGTCCAATTAAGTCAGTGGTCCTAACAAATGGAAGAGTGGATTTTTCAGCTCTGGGCAATTCAATTTTGCCTCGCACCCTGAATATTTGGACCTCTTTTATGAGTGTTTTGTCTCCCATTCCTAAACAGTGCACACAAGCTTTTGACATTGGTATATAATTTTTTATTTTTCATGAACAGGTGTGTCCTTCATCTTATCGATCAATGAAACCTTTCAAAATTTTGTACAGTACAATCAAATCCTCACATCAAGGGCCTGAAAGCTTGGATTCTGGCTTGATCCAGTCAATTATTCATTTCTTTCACTTATTATTTGAGTCTTTAATATAAATGCTAATTTGCATTTGATTCGATATCATAAAATAATATTAGAAGTTTTTGTTTTATTCAATTAGAATTTCTAAATACTTAATTTTGGACTTCAAAAATAAATTAAATCATAAAATTTGTTAATACCTATAATAAATTTTTAATTGCAAACCTTATCCTCTCTTGAAAACTGGTTCGCTTTGCAATTCCGTTTTGCTTAAATTTAACACTTGTGTCACAATCTGAAGGCTTTGGATTACGCTTTATATTGAGAGCAATTTTTCATTATGTGGCATTTAAACAAATATTCAATTTAGAGTTGAAATGTTTACGAATTATTTACAATGTAGTAAGAAAGTTTAATTGTTTAGCTGATTGACTTTAACATCCTTTGGTTACAGTTTGTTTCCAAAAACCATATGAATTTTACCAAAATAATCTTCATACAGGAAGAATGGATAATATTTTTAAAAATGGTAGATTGTTTTCTTTTTTAATATAGAAATTGGGGCTTAATTTTTATTGAATGTTATTTTTTGTAAAAAGAAAGAAAGATTTGGAGTATTTGCCTTAATTACCTTTTGAATCTTTAAACATGAATAGAGAATTTTATTTATTTTACATTAAAGGCACAAATACCTTAGTTTGAATCTGGTTAAAATTTATGGATTATTTAAGATGCATTTGTGTGTTATTTAGATGGAAAAGTCAAAAAATCTTCTTAAAAAATAACAAATTTAACAGTTAGTACATTAAGAAGAACAATAATGTAAAAAATAAATAAAAAATAAAAATTTATTAAATTTTAAAATTTTAAAATTTATTAAAAATTAAAAATATAAAATTAAAAACTTTAAATGTATGAATATGAAAAATTTAAAATTTTAAAATTATAAAATATAAAATTTAAGAATTTTTATAAATTATCGTATTAAAAGAAGTATTTAAATTTTTAAACTTTTGACATTTTTATTATTTACACTTTGTTTATTAAATGGTTTAATAAAATTGGGATGAACTAAGTAAATTTAAATTTTTAAAAGATTTTTATCATTATAATTTTATGATTTTTTTTTTAAATTAATTTCTACTTATTCTAATTTAAAATTTTTATGTTTATATTTTAATAATTTAAACTTTTTGACATGCCTATCGGTTTTAGTAGAAGGTATTTAATAAAAAGAATTAGAAACAAAGTCAACGCTTTTTGATAAATTTAAAGGAAAGAGTATTTGAAAAAAAAAGGCTTAATTATTTTTTTGAAAAAGTTTAAACTTTTTATGTATTTTAAAATTTAATCTTAATTAAATTAAAAAAAATTAATTTTTAATTGGCCTTTACACTCAATTTAAAAAAAAAAAGTGGTAATTATCACTGCTAATTTTACCTGTACCAAATATTTTCCTAAATAATGTATGTGTTGCAAATTTACACTCATTCACAAATTACCCAAAGTAAGTAATTAAAGCTTAAATATTTTGTTGGGAAATTTAAGAAAAGTAAATAAGAATCCATTAAGGCTAAAAAGATAATTATCGGAAGATTCCAAAATCAGGTGACCTCCTTATATACCAACTGATTCAATTCAAATAAACTTTCTCAACCTTCTTGTTATTGATTTCTAGATTCCGAGTGTAGGAAGAAAGGATTCATCTTAGGTTGAAGCTCAGTCAAAAAATTGGGCAAATGTTTCCGCTGTCGAGCTTTCATGCGAACCTTTTTAGTTCGTACTTTTTCTCAGAAAATGGGATTTCAACCAAAAGCTGCCATAAGAGAAATGGTTGTTGATAAAAGGAATTCATTGGGGATTTGAGTAACGATCCTTTTTCCTGGAACTGGCTCATCGTCTGATTGGATTTGTAATGGCTGTCAAAAATCTTCTGCAGGAAATCGGCTTGTCTGGCCCGTCAAGGTTAGTAAACATTTCTCCTTATGTTGATATATAATTCCCATCAAGATCAAATTTGTAAGGAATTAAAGGGTTACGTTCTTGAACTATTTATATTGTGAGGATATGAGAAAAATCATTTAATATCTTTTCTTTTCTGTGGTTTCAAAACAATTATTTGAGATTTCAGTTTATAATGACTTAAAAAATATTTTTGAAAAAACTGCTTTGGAATCTAGTTTGTATTTAGTTGAATATTCTAAAATTGGAGGTTTTTCTCAATTCTATCGAATGTTCCATTTTGATTATGGTATTAATTATGTACGTACAAATATTTTGTAAGTGAGCACCTTATCCAAGGAGGCTTATGTTTTATCCTTTGAATTAGTTAGATTAAGAAATTTTGGATTTTAAGTGATGTTATCCTTAAAATTGCATAAATTAAACACTTGGTTGAAAAATCCTAATAGAATATTTTACTAGGTAGGCCTTTTGGAAATTTGAAAATTCAAGGAATTTTAATGTAGCGTCATTACTCTACCTAGGGAATTTAAGGGCACTACTTGTTTAAATTAGAAAAATTGATGCAAACACTTCAGAAATATTTGAGTTAAAATTAATATATATAAATTTCATTTGATTAAAAATAGTAAGTTTTAGAAATAATGAAATCAAAATTAAATATAATAAAATTATATTTTTATTAAAATTTATAATTTAATTTTATCTTTAAAAATTTTAAAATTCCCTTTTATACATTAAATGGATATTACATATCTAATTTAATGAGTTCAACATGTACATTTAGTAAAGAATTGCATTTAAATAAGGCCTAGCAAAAAACTCTATACAACTTTCTTAAATACTACAACTCCATCTAAATATTTTGTCTATGATTTTCATTTTGAACCTTTAATCCTAAATTCCTTCGTATAACAAATATTTACAATTAAAGGATGATATATTCTAACCCTTTACAAAATCTAATTGTACTTAATAACATTGCAATTTGAAATAATAAAAGATGAGATTAAATTGTGAAAAGATAAGCAGGTTTTCAAATAAAAAAAAAAAAATAATAATAGATTTAAACCTGCTATAGGAGATAAAAGGGCAAATATTCTGTAATTTGTGTTATGTGAAAATATTTCAAGAAACAATGTGTGACAGGTTGAACCATCAAACCAAAATACAATAAGGCATTTGGATGAGTAATTTTTTAGTGTAAATTTTGAGGAGATAATCAATTCCATTAAACCTTCCCATTAATTTGATTGAGAATTCCTTTATAATCCCTGCAACTTCCTATCATCAATTTATACGAGATTGACTTATTTCACTTCAAAAAGGACATTTTTTCATTTTCATGTTCTTGATTTCTAAGAATTCCAAATATTAAAGAGGCTCCTTTTCACTTCCATGCCTCTTAAAAATATGAACTTGTTTCTTGTTATTTATATAGAATTCTTGTAGATGCCCATTCAAATCATCCGAAAGGTGATATCAATTGGACCAAAGTGATCTAAACGTAAAGGAAAGGTTCTAGATAAAAGTGAGAATGGAAATTATTAATATAATTGGACACCCTGTACTGATTACGCAATCAGCTGTAATTTTATTTCAGTGTAAGGAAGTGTACTGTTTTACCCAGTACTGTTTTTCCTCTGTAATCTTTGAAACTTTCAACATGCATTCCATATTGTTCAATTTTAATATTTTCATTTCAACAGCTCAAAAAAGGATTAACGGATTTAAAGGGATTCCGATCTTTTCGTGTAGTCATTTGGACTCATTATAATGGTATTATAGTATGGATATTTTATGTAATTTAAATTCAACAAAACGATGATTGCAAAGGTATAAAATTCAACTTTCTTAAGTGATTTGCAGAAAAGCTATCAGTTTTTAAACATTATCTTAATTGGAAAGTGTCAGATGTGTATTCCATTGCGGATGTACTTATATATTTAAAGATATAGTCTCATTTTCATTCAAGGTGTTAATTAATCCTTTGGATAAATAATAAATTGGATATTGTTGAAAATTAATGAATGATTCGACTTCCTTAAGGAATTTCCCTTAATTGAATACACTTGGATCCATGGGATGGTAATTCTTGAATCATTTAATTGGTATTTATCATTTATTGCAAGTTTTCCTTTGTAATTCTAGGTTAAGAAGCTTGTTACCTAATAAAATAAATGAACACAAAAAAAAAATGGAGGTTATAAATTTCAATTAGTGAAAATTCTTTGAGCCACAAAATAGATAATCCATGAAAGCTTTTACCCCAAAACTCAATAAACACAAAACTTATTTTCTATATTTTTATTATTAATTAAATTTGGTATCTAATTATCCAACATTTGAAAAAAAATTTAAGTTTAATACCCCATTTTTGGAAAGAAATCAATGGAGTTGTTAAAATGTAGACAAAATTACATTCTTTGATTGCTTAGAATTAAGATTGCAACTCTTTAAAAGACCTAAAAAACAAAAAAATTGCATGTTGATTAATTCAATCACAACCTAGTGTCACGGGTTAACATTTGACAATTTTGCTCAATTGTGGATTAATGAATTTAATCCAACTTTCAATTGTTGTAAATTAATATGCTCAATGAATTAATTGTCTGTTAAATTTGTAGAAGCTCAACTATAACTAAATAAAAAGTGAAAATGATTATTTCTTATAGGTCCAATTCTTATTGTTTTTTTAACTTCACTTCCACAATTTTTTTAGGAATTTAGGATTTTGTCCAAGTACCAATTAAACAGAATTTAAAAAAATTATTCTCATGGATTTAAAATTAAATCAACTTGAAAATTTTATTATTTTTATTCAATTTGAATCTTATGAAAAATAATGGAAGGGATTTCAATTGGCATTAATTCCATTATCAGAAAACGTTTTTGGTAAACGCCAACATTTGGAAGGTTTGGGTTGAAGTTGCACTGAAATGACAGCGTCTGTTTTAATGCAATTATTAAATAATTAAATTTGGTGAATGGATTTAAATTGGAAATTTTTAATACAAACTCAAAAAATTGGTTTATGGAAGAGTTTCATCTTTTTCACAATCCACATTCTAAATCGTTGTATTTCATTTAAATGATTTCTTTATTTAAAATTCTATTTAAGAGAATCAAATTATTACCTAATTAAAATTTCTAAATTATATTTGGTAAATAATATTCATGACAATGATGACTTACCCAATCACCAATTAACCTGAAAAACCATAACAACCACCTTATATTTTATAAAAGTTCTAAAATATAAATTTTAAATATTTGTAAATTATAAAATCAGAAAAATAATTTAATTTTTTATTTTTGGATTTTCAATGACTTTGTGGTTTTTGAGTGAATTGGTATTATACATCATCATTAAAAATTGCTAACAACAAGGAAATAGTTAGGTACTAAATTGACCAAATAAGTTTGGTATTATTAGGAAATTTATTTAAGGTAATTTTGAATTATCAAATTATAATTAAAACAATCATCATAGGTGAAAATTGAACTATGTCAAAAAATACATTTATAAAATTGATATAAATATAATTGTTTAAAATAAAAGTGGGGAATAAGAACAAAAATATGAAGAAGGTGGTATTTAATTGATCAAATATTCAAGTTTTCAGTCTCTATTTTAGGCAAAAAAGTATAAAGAAGTAGTAACTAATTAATAGTTTATTAGAATTTAAAGACATTAAACTTACAATCATGATGACATCCATTAAATAAATATTCATAACGCTACCTGGATTATTTAGTAATGCCTGTTAAATTATTAAGAAAAACTTGTGGATTAAAACCAATGAAGGAAAAAGTCAATGAAACCATGGGAAAAACCTCCATGGTTAAGAAAAAAATACATATTTACTCCCATGAAAACATTAACATATTTTCTAATTCTACAATTCAATCTTGGAGCAGCAAATTCTATTTGAATATTGCAACATTTATAACATCTTTTGAAAATATGATGGGAAAATTTTGGAAACATATTTTATCCTTGAATTTCAGGATAATCAATAGAACTTAATCATATTTCTATAAATCAAAGGTATTTAATTTATAATCTTTTTCTTATATGCTAGTCAATTCCACAATGTCAATTTTTCAATTCATATAAATAAAATTTCAAGAGTTTCAATATTTCTTTTTAAATTTAAATTAATAAACTTTTATTATTAATTCATAAATTGTAAAATTCCTTAACAAGTTAAATTTTTTATTTATCAATTTAATTAAATATCTAAAGGTTATGATCCAACAAAAGAATATTACACTTTTATAATATCTGTTTAAAAAAATTATATTTTATTTGAAAACACTTAATTACACTTCTTGTTTATACCTTTAAATTTGATTCAAAAAAAATTAATTGTACTTGATCTTTTATTTGAAATTTAATTTAATCTATATTCCAAAGATTTAGGATTTTTATTTCAAATAATTCGATGCAAATCATTTACCACTTTAAATTGTTCCATATTTTCAATTGCTAAATGAATTCTTATTATTATTTAAAATTCATTTTGACATCTTTTCCAAGTTTTACTTATTATTTTGTTTTTCTACACTCACTATATGCCATCAAAATAATTTCAATTTAACCACAACTAATTATTCCAATTGATTTTTGACTTTGAAAAATTAAAATATAGATTATATATAATACTTTTATTCTATTAATTGAAATACATTTAAATTTTTAAATTTAATGATTTCTTTTTGATTGGTTCTTTCCCTACTCATTAAAGTTATTATTTCTCTTCCCTAATTGGGAAACGACAACAAATGTCATAATAAATTCAATTAATAGCTAAAAATATTATTTAAGGAGATAATATAAATTAATTCCCAATCTCATTATGAAATTTGGGTTTGGAGGGCATAACTTACATAAAAATTTTAAATAGAAATTTTGGCTTTAAAAATAAAGAATGGGGAATATTTAAAATTTTTTTGATGGATACAATCTACATCTCATGTTAATAAAAGTTTTTCTTAAAGTAATGATTTATATTATTAGAATTTGTAATAATTTACAAATAGGTTAAAACTAAATTTTCACTTTATCCCAATTGAAGAATATCATTAAACTTGAGATTGTAAACTCAAAACATTAAAGAAAAATTGATAACAAATTAATTAATTAAAAAGCAATCAAACAATTGATTGAAAATGATGGATTATTTTGAATATCTCCAAAATCATATATTATTAAACATCACTTGGATGATCCAATTCATTTAAATGAAGCATTAAATCTCTTTACTAGTGAGTTTTAAACCAATTTTATTGAGAACAAGCAAAAAAGAACTTTAATTAAAGAATCTCTTCTTAATAATTCCATATGAATTTCATTAATTTCCTTATTATGTATGATGTCTAATTACCCAATAACAAAATTTGATTAGTAACTTTTTTATTAAATGGTTTCAATTGTACTAAATTGTAACAAATTGATACTTTTATTATCATTCTTTATTTGATTCAAATAAAGTACTATTGTGACATTTACTTAGAATTTCTAAATAATTAAGCTTATGCACCAATCAAAAATATAATTTCCAATAATTTCAATACGCTGGAAATCCAAAATCTTAAATGCCAAAAATCTTTAATACAACTTTGAACGAATTTATTTTCCAATGAAACATAATAAAATTACTTTTCATCATAGTTTTTTGCAATTCTATCTAATATTTTACCAATAATTTTATTAGAACTTTTCAATATTGAGTTATATCAGCTTTAAAAATATTGCAACTTTAGATGTCCAACAAATAACTTTAAATAGAATTATCTATTTATTGTTATAATCTTTAATCAAAATTTTGCAATTTAATGATGATGACAAAAATTCATAAAGTATAATTAATAATAACCTTTTTATCATATGAAATAAATATTTTCCTCATTCTAATCTAATATAGATTATAAAATAACTTTTAAAAGTAATGCATTAACTTACAATTTTTGCTTTTTAATAGTTAATATTACTCTTCCGACTTTCAATAATTTTATCTATCAATTTGGGAATAAATATTTTTTTAAACCAAATAAATAAAATTTTATTATAATGATAAATTCATTCCTCAATTTTTATTTCCTCAAGTTTTGAAAAAAATATTTGGCATACCAATATTAAATAATATTTATTACTTGTAAAATAATATTTTACCTTGAATTATCTTAAAACTCCATTGTTTCCTTAATATTAATTGTTTAATTTAATGTCCTTAGTATATCTTTATTTTTTATGTTAATTCACTTGGAATGAACAATCTATAAGCAGACTTATAAATCTATAATCTTAATTTAAACAATCGAAATATGCGTGAGATTTCAAATCAAATTACATAATGTTACAGATTACTCCAATTATTAATAAACATAATAAATAGTAAAATAGATCTTAACATCATGTTATCCTAAAGGTATGAATGCAAAATATTCTTGATTCAAAAATAAGTTCAACTTTACCATTTAAGAACAAAATTAATTAATCAAAACAATGAAGATTAATAAAGAATATGAAAATTAATAATCGATATGAAACATTTAAAAGAAATTTCCTAAAATTTGATCTTGTCTAAAGAAATTAAAACATGGGAATAAATTTGATCGTGTAAAGACTAACATTTAAGCAAGATCGTTTTACTTTTTAAAGATGGGTAAAACAAAAATTTAAGGAAAAATGTACTTTTGATCAAAAGGGTGATTAAATGTTTCATGAGTTCTATTTATAGGCAAAGAATATAAGAAAGTAAGTCTAATTCTATTAACATTAGAATTTAAAGCATAAAATTTTACTTGACAATTTGAGGACATCCACTTAAAAGATATTCTCATAATAAATTTTTTGAACCATTGAAAATTTGAAAATTGGCTTTAAATCTTATATGTCTATATTTTTTAAAAAGATAAATAATTAAATCATCAAAAATTAATTTAACTTTAAAATAAATTATTCAATTATTCTCAACTAATTTATTCACTAATTTTACAACCTTTAATAAATATTAAAAAATATAAATGAAAAATTAACTATCCCAGTTCATAAGAATCCAAATTGACCTAAAATGGAGTATCCAGATTATGGGACTTACAAAGAACCCAAATTTAACTTTTCTTATAACCACTTCCCATTTGCTTAAATTAAAAATTTGGCTCAAAATTAGGACTAACAATTTTATATCTATAAATTTACTTTTTTTTAATAATAGGTATTACATTCATTTATGCTTAAAATTAAATTTAGTTCTCTTCAAAATAAATTTCAAAATTTTGAATTAAATTTAAATGTTTAAGAAAAAATTTTTCATTTTTAACCATTTCTTATTTTTCTTTTCTTTTATCATTTTATCTTAAATTTTCTATTTACTCACAAAGAAAATTAAATTTTAAAATCCTATATATGTTCACACCATGCATATAGGGTGTGGGAAAGTTCTAAATGATTTAAACGTTAAGGTTAGCCCTAATTATTACAAGTTTGAAAATAGACAACAATCACATCTTCTAATTTTGTCAAGATTCATATTATAAAATTATAATATAATCATTCAATTGACTAAAAAATAATGAGTTTTTAATCTTAACCATAAGTTAGAAATTTATTATTAATCAATACAATTTTAAAGATGTTTAAAACTAATTAATTTGAATTGAGTAATCTTGAATTAATATGGTGGCATTTGGTCACCTTGTAAATTGGTGGATCTATTTAATTGGTTAAATGGATTCGAATTAATTCAATATAAAGATTGATAAACAGAGTAATTACATTAATCCAAATGAATGGTTTCAAATTAATTTTAAATCTAAAGTCATTAATTTACAAGTTTAATTTAAAAATTATATTATAACATAAAATTTTGATTTGATGAAAATAGCTAAATTTTTAAATTATATTAGAATCCTAAAATTAAATTTATAAAATTATGTAATTTTATAAAGTATAAGAAAATCAAATCCTAAAATTAAATTATGTCAAAAATATATTAATAAAATCAGTTTACAATTATAAAATTGTTATAAATTTACTTATTTATAAAAAGTATGGCCAAAAGTAAAACATAATTTAGGTATATAATAATAAAATTAATATACTATTTATAAAAAAGTTTTATAATTTTTCCATAAATTTATAAAATAACTTTTAAAATTAGAAAATAATTATTAAATAATTATAATTATTGACCCATAAACATTTTTAAAGTTATATATTATAAATTTTATTTTTTTAGTAATTAATATTATAAAATATAATGTTAAGTCTTTCAAATTAAGTTATAAATTTTAAATAAAGCTTAATTGTTTGAAATCCAAAATTTTACTAATGCTTGTTTAATTTTTTTTGCATTATCGTTTTGATACCATTAAAGAATAGAGTACAAAAGGCCTCTAACTTTTAATTGTAACATTAAAGCTTCAAATGGTTTAAATGACATTTGTGTTCTAAAAATATTCATATTTAACATCACGGTAATTAAAAATTGATAGATAGCACAATTATACTTCAAACTTCTTGATAATTAGATTATCATATTTAAGGTTAAAGAAAGATATGTAGATAATCTTAATAATAAAAATTAGATGATAAAACTTTTAGAGCAAAAGTATGATAAGGAGCAATAAGTTAAATGTGAAGGGGGAATAGCCACTATAAAGCGGATTAAATAAATTCATTAGTTTTTTTCTTGTATTTTATTAGTAATACATTATCAATTACTTTTTCAACCTTAAATATTACATCAAAAATTTCTTTAATTTTATATAATTTAAATTTTTATCATACTTATGATTTTAAGTAATTAAATTTTTAAAATATAAATTAAAATTTTAATTAAATTTAAATAATTACATTTGTACCAACACAATTAAGAAATTATATGTAATTAACTTTGTCATCAAATCGTTAAATTATATTTTTGTAATTACCAAAAGTGTAATTATCGTTCATTTGATTATTTACTTACAATATTATATATTTACCATTTTCCATTAAAAACCAAAAATTCAAAATTAAAACAATTAACCAATTAATAAAGTCCATTAGCCCATGCCCATTAAAAATTAATTGAAACATTAAATTTAATTATTAATTACTTGTTCCTTTAAAATAAAACAAAATTTTCAAACGATCAACTCTGTCTCTCTATATCCAGCACCCATTAGCCAATTTTTGGAAATTATAAAAACTTTCTTAACCCTTATTAGCGATGAAAAAAAATTAATGAACCCAAGCCCTCGCATCCTAGCATATTGCCACTAGCCATTTTTCGAATGAATTGTGAAATTAATAACCTATAATACCTTGGTTTCTAAAATAAAAAATTTAAGAATCAAACCCGCTCTTTCTATTTCCGTAAATAGGATTCTATTCAATTTAGAAAATAATAAACTTAATAATCTCTAAAAAAATAATAATTTGTAGATTGGCCAATTTTCCAACTTTAAACCATTGTAATTTATTAAACTAAAATAATAATAATAACCATAATATAAAATTTCAAATAATAATATATATATTTTCTTAATAAATAATTATAATTTTAAATTCAATAAAATAATACAAAATTTTCTAATAATATTTAATAAATAAATTAAAATAATTTTATAAAATATTTGTATCTAATAATTATAATATAATAATTTTCATAAAAATTAAAATATAGTAATAACATAAATATTTTACAAATTATATTTTTTAAACACAGAGTATTAAAACTTCTCAATATCTTTTTTATTCAATATCAAGTAACTCTTCTAGGCCCAATTTTGGGCTTACAAAGAAAGATCAAGATTGAAGATTGAAGACAAATCTTATCTCATGTACACAATGGAGCGATTAAGCCTAAGCTTATTCCGGTAGCAAGAGCAAAGTTGAAGATTGAGCTTATCTTTCCGGTGCGAAGTAATCAGATTAAAGACTTTCTCCCAAGCAAGCCATCGAAGATGGCAGCAACTCATGTATGGTTAAGAAATTTCATACCTTATCTCTCCAGGTAGCAAGGTAGTTGGCAATTGACTTATCTTCCTAAGGTAAGCAAGAAGCGATCAAATTGAAATTTATTTCCTGAGTTAGGGATAAGCAACTATTCCATTATGAATGGAGGATTAAACCAGCCTATTTCCTAAAGTTAACATGAGTCTCATTAAGTTTTCCAATTTCCTTGCCAACCAATGAGCAAAACGAGCCTTTTTAACAAAGAATCATTTGCTATTTGGATACATAAGAAACACAATGAATACATAAAGATAATGGGAAATGTTGATAATCGAAAAATAGGCCTCTATTTTTTGCAATATTCCAAAAGTTGTCTCTTCGATTATGAAAAATATCCAATAAATTTTCCTTTTAAAGTTAAAAACACACTAAATAAACACAATATTATAATAGTTTTTTCTTTATTATGCAATATTCTTTCAATAGACAACTTCATTTGAATCCTCAATATTAAATATGATTATACTATCCTTTTAAAAAATATATAAAATTTAAATAAATTCTCAGCAGGCCGTTTTTTATAATTTCAACAAAAGTTTACCCAGCTTGGCCTCTAATGGCCCAAATTTAGTGCGTTCCACTGCTAAGGATAAGGTGGGAAACAAATCGATTATTTCTAGAATTTCCTCATTTACTCAAAATATTCTTGGATGTCCAGAGTTACAGTTCAGTGGTCCTAACAAATTGGGAAGAGTGGAATATTTTCCTCTGGCAATTCAAAGCTCGAAGTGGAGAGTCATCTTGGATCGTTTTATGAGCGTTTTGTGCTCTCTCATATTCAAAAGTGCAAAAGCTTTTACTGAGAAGAAAATTTGATTTTTTCTAAGTGTTTCCAGTCATCTTATCAGATTGAATTACCTTTAAAAAAGCCACTAAATAATGGCCATACATCAAAGGGCTGAAGCTTCTATTACCTGCCAAAGTCAATACATTTTGCATTATTATAGCCTTTAGCAATGAAAAACTTATTTGAAAAGGTATAACAATAATATTAGCTAAGATGTTTTTTATCTCCGACTCCCATTTTAAATCTTAATTAGCTTAGAGAATACTTTACCAATGCAAAATTTGGCCAAAATCCGATGAAAGGAATCTGAATTGCAAGGAAACCTTATCCTCTGCCTTGAAATTTCGCCACAGTGCCGGCAAATTTACCTTCTGAAATCCGAATGGCTGGGGATATGTTCGGTTGAGAAATTCTTTCCCATTTTCAAAAAACAAAGTATTGCAATTCTTGTTTAAAAGCCACAATATTTGTACATTAGATTTTTAAATATAATATAAAAAAAAAAAAAAAAAAAAAAAAAAAAAAAAAAAAAAAAAAAAAAAAAAAAAAAAAAAAAAAAAAAAAAAAAAAAAAAAAAAAAAAAAAAAAAAAAAAAAAAAAAAAAAAAAAAAAAAAAAAAAAAAAAAAAAAAAAAAAAAAAAAAAAAAAAAAAAAAAAAAAAAAAAAAAAAAAAAAAAAAAAAAAAAAAAAAAAAAAAAAAAAAAAAAAAAAAAAAAAAAAAAAAAAAAAAAAAAAAAAAAAAAAAAAAAAAAAAAAAAAAAAAAAAAAAAAAAAAAAAAAAAAAAAAAAAAAAAAAAAAAAAAAAAAAAAAAAAAAAAAAAAAAAAAAAAAAAAAAAAAAAAAAAAAAAAAAAAAAAAAAAAAAAAAAAAAAAAAAAAAAAAAAAAAAAAAAAAAAAAAAAAAAAAAAAAAAAAAAAAAAAAAAAAAAAAAAAAAAAAAAAAAAAAAAAAAAAAAAAAAAAAAAAAAAAAAAAAAAAAAAAAAAAAAAAAAAAAAAAAAAAAAAAAAAAAAAAAAAAAAAAAAAAAAAAAAAAAAAAAAAAAAAAAAAAAAAAAAAAAAAAAAAAAAAAAAAAAAAAAAAAAAAAAAAAAAAAAAAAAAAAAAAAAAAAAAAAAAAAAAAAAAAAAAAAAAAAAAAAAAAAAAAAAAAAAAAAAAAAAAAAAAAAAAAAAAAAAAAAAAAAAAAAAAAAAAAAAAAAAAAAAAAAAAAAAAAAAAAAAAAAAAAAAAAAAAAAAAAAAAAAAAAAAAAAAAAAAAAAAAAAAAAAAAAAAAAAAAAAAAAAAAAAAAAAAAAAAAAAAAAAAAAAAAAAAAAAAAAAAAAAAAAAAAAAAAAAAAAAAAAAAAAAAAAAAAAAAAAAAAAAAAAAAAAAAAAAAAAAAAAAAAAAAAAAAAAAAAAAAAAAAAAAAAAAAAAAAAAAAAAAAAAAAAAAAAAAAAAAAAAAAAAAAAAAAAAAAAAAAAAAAAAAAAAAAAAAAAAAAAAAAAAAAAAAAAAAAAAAAAAAAAAAAAAAAAAAAAAAAAAAAAAAAAAAAAAAAAAAAAAAAAAAAAAAAAAAAAAAAAAAAAAAAAAAAAAAAAAAAAAAAAAAAAAAAAAAAAAAAAAAAAAAAAAAAAAAAAAAAAAAAAAAAAAAAAAAAAAAAAAAAAAAAAAAAAAAAAAAAAAAAAAAAAAAAAAAAAAAAAAAAAAAAAAAAAAAAAAAAAAAAAAAAAAAAAAAAAAAAAAAAAAAAAAAAAAAAAAAAAAAAAAAAAAAAAAAAAAAAAAAAAAAAAAAAAAAAAAAAAAAAAAAAAAAAAAAAAAAAAAAAAAAAAAAAAAAAAAAAAAAAAAAAAAAAAAAAAAAAAAAAAAAAAAAAAAAAAAAAAAAAAAAAAAAAAAAAAAAAAAAAAAAAAAAAAAAAAAAAAAAAAAAAAAAAAAAAAAAAAAAAAAAAAAAAAAAAAAAAAAAAAAAAAAAAAAAAAAAAAAAAAAAAAAAAAAAAAAAAAAAAAAAAAAAAAAAAAAAAAAAAAAAAAAAAAAAAAAAAAAAAAAAAAAAAAAAAAAAAAAAAAAAAAAAAAAAAAAAAAAAAAAAAAAAAAAAAAAAAAAAAAAAAAAAAAAAAAAAAAAAAAAAAAAAAAAAAAAAAAAAAAAAAAAAAAAAAAAAAAAAAAAAAAAAAAAAAAAAAAAAAAAAAAAAAAAAAAAAAAAAAAAAAAAAAAAAAAAAAAAAAAAAAAAAAAAAAAAAAAAAAAAAAAAAAAAAAAAAAAAAAAAAAAAAAAAAAAAAAAAAAAAAAAAAAAAAAAAAAAAAAAAAAAAAAAAAAAAAAAAAAAAAAAAAAAAAAAAAAAAAAAAAAAAAAAAAAAAAAAAAAAAAAAAAAAAAAAAAAAAAAAAAAAAAAAAAAAAAAAAAAAAAAAAAAAAAAAAAAAAAAAAAAAAAAAAAAAAAAAAAAAAAAAAAAAAAAAAAAAAAAAAAAAAAAAAAAAAAAAAAAAAAAAAAAAAAAAAAAAAAAAAAAAAAAAAAAAAAAAAAAAAAAAAAAAAAAAAAAAAAAAAAAAAAAAAAAAAAAAAAAAAAAAAAAAAAAAAAAAAAAAAAAAAAAAAAAAAAAAAAAAAAAAAAAAAAAAAAAAAAAAAAAAAAAAAAAAAAAAAAAAAAAAAAAAAAAAAAAAAAAAAAAAAAAAAAAAAAAAAAAAAAAAAAAAAAAAAAAAAAAAAAAAAAAAAAAAAAAAAAAAAAAAAAAAAAAAAAAAAAAAAAAAAAAAAAAAAAAAAAAAAAAAAAAAAAAAAAAAAAAAAAAAAAAAAAAAAAAAAAAAAAAAAAAAAAAAAAAAAAAAAAAAAAAAAAAAAAAAAAAAAAAAAAAAAAAAAAAAAAAAAAAAAAAAAAAAAAAAAAAAAAAAAAAAAAAAAAAAAAAAAAAAAAAAAAAAAAAAAAAAAAAAAAAAAAAAAAAAAAAAAAAAAAAAAAAAAAAAAAAAAAAAAAAAAAAAAAAAAAAAAAAAAAAAAAAAAAAAAAAAAAAAAAAAAAAAAAAAAAAAAAAAAAAAAAAAAAAAAAAAAAAAAAAAAAAAAAAAAAAAAAAAAAAAAAAAAAAAAAAAAAAAAAAAAAAAAAAAAAAAAAAAAAAAAAAAAAAAAAAAAAAAAAAAAAAAAAAAAAAAAAAAAAAAAAAAAAAAAAAAAAAAAAAAAAAAAAAAAAAAAAAAAAAAAAAAAAAAAAAAAAAAAAAAAAAAAAAAAAAAAAAAAAAAAAAAAAAAAAAAAAAAAAAAAAAAAAAAAAAAAAAAAAAAAAAAAAAAAAAAAAAAAAAAAAAAAAAAAAAAAAAAAAAAAAAAAAAAAAAAAAAAAAAAAAAAAAAAAAAAAAAAAAAAAAAAAAAAAAAAAAAAAAAAAAAAAAAAAAAAAAAAAAAAAAAAAAAAAAAAAAAAAAAAAAAAAAAAAAAAAAAAAAAAAAAAAAAAAAAAAAAAAAAAAAAAAAAAAAAAAAAAAAAAAAAAAAAAAAAAAAAAAAAAAAAAAAAAAAAAAAAAAAAAAAAAAAAAAAAAAAAAAAAAAAAAAAAAAAAAAAAAAAAAAAAAAAAAAAAAAAAAAAAAAAAAAAAAAAAAAAAAAAAAAAAAAAAAAAAAAAAAAAAAAAAAAAAAAAAAAAAAAAAAAAAAAAAAAAAAAAAAAAAAAAAAAAAAAAAAAAAAAAAAAAAAAAAAAAAAAAAAAAAAAAAAAAAAAAAAAAAAAAAAAAAAAAAAAAAAAAAAAAAAAAAAAAAAAAAAAAAAAAAAAAAAAAAAAAAAAAAAAAAAAAAAAAAAAAAAAAAAAAAAAAAAAAAAAAAAAAAAAAAAAAAAAAAAAAAAAAAAAAAAAAAAAAAAAAAAAAAAAAAAAAAAAAAAAAAAAAAAAAAAAAAAAAAAAAAAAAAAAAAAAAAAAAAAAAAAAAAAAAAAAAAAAAAAAAAAAAAAAAAAAAAAAAAAAAAAAAAAAAAAAAAAAAAAAAAAAAAAAAAAAAAAAAAAAAAAAAAAAAAAAAAAAAAAAAAAAAAAAAAAAAAAAAAAAAAAAAAAAACCCCCCCCCCCCCCCCCCCCCCCCCCCCCCCCCCCCCCCCCCCCCCCCCCCCCCCCCCCCCCCCCCCCCCCCCCCCCCCCCCCCCCCCCCCCCCCCCCCCCCCCCCCCCCCCCCCCCCCCCCCCCCCCCCCCCCCCCCCCCCCCCCCCCCCCCCCCCCCCCCCCCCCCCCCCCCCCCCCCCCCCCCCCCCCCCCCCCCCCCCCCCCCCCCCCCCCCCCCCCCCCCCCCCCCCCCCCCCCCCCCCCCCCCCCCCCCCCCCCCCCCCCCCCCCCCCCCCCCCCCCCCCCCCCCCCCCCCCCCCCCCCCCCCCCCCCCCCCCCCCCCCCCCCCCCCCCCCCCCCCCCCCCCCCCCCCCCCCCCCCCCCCCCCCCCCCCCCCCCCCCCCCCCCCCCCCCCCCCCCCCCCCCCCCCCCCCCCCCCCCCCCCCCCCCCCCCCCCCCCCCCCCCCCCCCCCCCCCCCCCCCCCCCCCCCCCCCCCCCCCCCCCCCCCCCCCCCCCCCCCCCCCCCCCCCCCCCCCCCCCCCCCCCCCCCCCCCCCCCCCCCCCCCCCCCCCCCCCCCCCCCCCCCCCCCCCCCCCCCCCCCCCCCCCCCCCCCCCCCCCCCCCCCCCCCCCCCCCCCCCCCCCCCCCCCCCCCCCCCCCCCCCCCCCCCCCCCCCCCCCCCCCCCCCCCCCCCCCCCCCCCCCCCCCCCCCCCCCCCCCCCCCCCCCCCCCCCCCCCCCCCCCCCCCCCCCCCCCCCCCCCCCCCCCCCCCCCCCCCCCCCCCCCCCCCCCCCCCCCCCCCCCCCCCCCCCCCCCCCCCCCCCCCCCCCCCCCCCCCCCCCCCCCCCCCCCCCCCCCCCCCCCCCCCCCCCCCCCCCCCCCCCCCCCCCCCCCCCCCCCCCCCCCCCCCCCCCCCCCCCCCCCCCCCCCCCCCCCCCCCCCCCCCCCCCCCCCCCCCCCCCCCCCCCCCCCCCCCCCCCCCCCCCCCCCCCCCCCCCCCCCCCCCCCCCCGTGGTACTCAATCGAACGATCGTAATCCTTAAGCAACTCTACCCATCTTCGTTGCCTAAGTTTTAACTCCTTCCGAGTTAACAGATACTTTAGGCTCTTATGGTCCGTGTATATGATACACTTTCTCCATATAAATAATGTCTCTAGATTTTCAACGCGAATATCACTGCTGCTGGCTCTAAGTCATGCGTAAGGTAGTTCACTTCATGAGACTTAAGCTGTCGGGAAGCATAAGCGACCACCTTACCCTTTTGCATCAGTACACATCCTAACCCCACATGTGACGTATCGGCGTACACAGTGAAGTCCTTCCAGACTCGGTTGAATCAACACCGGTGCTTCATCAATACCTTTTCAAATGGTCAAAAGCTTTTTTGACTCTCACCCAGACAAATGCTACCCCTTTCATAATGGGGCCGTCAATGGTGCAAAGAATCGAGAAAATCCTTCTACAAACCTTCGGTAATAGCCTGCCAAACCCAGAAAACTCCGAATTTTCGATACTGATTTTGGTGGCTTCCATCCCAAAACTGCCTCAATTTTTCGAGGATCCACTCTAATTCCTTCAGCAGAAACCACATGACCTAGAAAAGCCACTTCTCGCAACCAAAATTCACACTTGCTGAACTTCGCAAAGAGTTCCTTCTCCCTTAACACTCGCAGCACTATAAGGAGATGCTCATCATGTTTCGCTTCAGTTTCAGAATATACCAGGATATCATCAATGAAGACGACTACGAATCGATCCAAGAATGGTTGGAACACCCGATTCATCAGATCCATAAATGTTGCAGGAGCATTCGTCAGTCCAAATAGCATAACCAAAAACTCGTAATGACCATACCGAGTTCTGAATACCGTCTTATGGATATCCGCCTCCTTGACCCTCAATTGATGATATACAGATCGGAGGTCGATCTTAGAAAATACAAAAGCCCCTCTAAGCTAGTCAAATAGATCGTCAATCCTTGGCAGTGGATACTTATTTTTAATCGTCAGTTTGTTCAACTAGCGATAATCAATGCATATCCGCATCGTACCATCATTCTTTTTCACGAATAGCACTGGTGCTCCCCATGGAGACACGCTTGGCCTAATGAAGCCCCTATTCAACAACTCTTGAATTTGAGCCTTTAAATCCACTAACTCCTTCGGTGCCATCCTATACGGTGCAATAGACACTGGTGCCGTTCCAGGCAATAAGTCGATTCCAAACTCTACTTCTTGGTTCGGAGGCAATCTTGGAAGCTCCTCCGGAAAAACATCTTAGAACTCCTTTACAGTCCTAACCTTATCCACTGTCAGTCCCTCCTCTCCCGACTGACTTACAAATGCCAAATAGGCCTCACAACCCTTTCGAATCCACTTCTTTGCTCTTAATGCTGACACCACATTGGAAAAATAATCCCTTCGCTCACCTATCACCATAACCTCCTCATCCTTTATGGTCCTTAACACCATTTGTTTAGCAGCACAATCTAGAGTCGCCCTATGCTTAACAAGCCAGTCCATTTCCAGAATGAGGTCAAACTTTCCGAATGGTAACTCCATCAGATCTCTAGGGAAAACCTTGCCTTGAGTTTCTAAGGTACATCCCTATATAGTTTGTCTACCCTAACTGAGTGCCCCAAAGGACTTAGTACAGATACCCTACTCACAATCTCCTCAGAGCAGTCCAAGTTGTCCATAATCTGTTCTGTGGCCTCCAACCAATATTCCGCCACATTCGGGGCTATACCAGACACGCCCTTAAAGATCTCTGCTTCGTTAGCCCGAAGTAAATTCAGAAATAGATCCCTGAACTCTATTGCCCGTACTTGCCCCGGTAACCCTTTCCAGAACACGAAGCATTATCGTGACAAGGCATCATCCTCAAGACCGCATGATCATGAGGTTTCACCTCATTGCGGTGGTACGGTGCATCCACCGCCAAGCATATGTCTCAAGACGAAGATCTCGCTCGAGCACTTCCTCGGCTCCGTCCACGGCCTCTTGTACTCATATCGTATTATCTTGATTATTAATTTTATGCATCAATTAATATTCCAAAGTGTTTATTACGGATGTTTTATGAATCGATAAAGAGTTCGAGTTTGTTTTCACAGAATCGAAGTTTAGCTACGATTTCATCTCTTATCGATTTTCCTATGGTTTCAGATCATCCTATCTAGAGTATCCTATCGATTTTAGTACGACAGATAATTCAGAAAATATTCGAAAAATTCGAATACTTACAGACTTGGTAGGAGATTGAATGCCACCTTCTAAAGATCTAAATTTTGAAAATCGAGTTTTCGCATTCTTTATAAAATTTTCGTTTTCGAAAGTCCTTGTTTTTGTAAACCCATTCCACAGCCGAGTTGTTGCAACCTAGGCTCTGATGCCACTAAATGTAGCACCCCAAACCCGGCCCAGACGTTATAGCCGGATCCGACATGCCACATCGAAGCATTCAAAATATTTTCGATCCAGAAAGAAAACTTACTGAGTGTTTTAAAAGATGATTTCGTTATAGGTTAAAGTGAATGGAAGCTGTACACCAGGTAGGAAACCGGAAAAGAGGAGGTGAGTCCATCGGACTGCTTAAGTACCAAACTCCCTTCAGATCCAATCCTAGACATGCAAACCGCCATTGCCATACCTTAACGTCATGTATATTTCTAGGAAACCGATTTGATTAAGTCATTTTTAGGAAATGTGATTAATTTTGGAAAATATCTTCATTGCGGAAGCTTTGCTTGTTTTCGTGTTATTTTGAAATCAATTATTGTTTTTGAAAACGCGCCCTAAAGCTATCTAATTTCAACATTTAAAATATAAGTATTACCTATCTTAATAAAACATATAAAAACCATAAAAAATAAATAAGCGGCCTTATTACATTTAAAAGCCCAAAACCTCAAACGTAATTAAAAGGATGTCCAGTTCACGAAGAAAATCAAACTTTCGAGCGGGTGGCCACTCCGAATTCCCTCACGACTCCAAGCCCACTATGGTTGGGGATTTCTGCGTGGATGAAAATAAAAGGGTGAGTTTGGGAAACTCGATGTGTAAGAAAACCCATTCAAAGCCCAAGTCACTCAAGCCAATTGGGCCTAAGCCCATTCAGTAATTGATGATATTGGGCGAGCCCTTTCAGATTATAATAAGCGGGCCTTAGCCCTTATTCAGATAACAAGATGGCCCATAGGCCCATTTCAAAATACATGCAACATCAATAAACATATGCAATCCCATTTGGGAGACTACTCAACCCACCAACCACTACACTCCACCCGTACCAGCCATACACTCCATGTGGGGAATAGCTCAACCCACCCAAATTTAACACTCCACAGATTCTTGACCTTGCCTTTCAGTTAACGATAGAATTGAGGCAAAGCCTCCAAGATGTGGACAAGCCACTTTTAGTACTTCCTCCGTCAATATCCCAATCCCATGCATCAGATAATAACAACATGGCATGTAGTAAATAACAACAGTCAAACATGCATTTAGGTCAATTTAACCTTAGGGGTATTTCGGTAATTTATCTACTAGGGGTAAAATTGTAAATTTTCTACTTTTAAAGGTATTTCAGTAATTTATCTATTTTAGGGTTTTTCATGCATATTCCTACCTTTCACGTACTAATGTAATCACTACTGGGGTTCTTACGAATTGGGCAGATTGGCCCATCATTCTAATTTTGGCCCATTAAGCCCAAAAATATCGAGGGCACAGAAATCATGCACTTTGCAGTCCAAACATTGCAGCTTACCAAAAATATTAATCGATTTACCTCACAGGCATTTGCACACTCGCAAATCTACAAAATACCGATTTTTGGCATTTCGGCTTTTCAGCTTTTGCCGATCTAGACTAAGAAAGAGGGTGTTAGTTACACACCTGTTTGCGACGATATGTTGACGAGATCCACACACGAACCGCCTACAATTGGATTACTGACACGTTAATCTAACTATTCAAATACAAACTACATATTAACCCCTTACAATATTTGGCCAACCACACCTACAGATCATAGTGAGCTTATAAGAAATTAATAAGCAACTCATTAACAAATTTTTGTCAATGTTTACCACATAATCATAATTTCACTGCAAACTATCTTCTTGAGCAACAGTCACTAAATCATTTATAACTAGAGATACGAAACTCCAAATCAAGTGCCGTTAATTTTTCCTGAAAATAAACTCATATATCTTCTATCCATAAAATTTTCAGAATTTTTGGTTTAGCTAATAAATACCAGATTTTTCTCAAAGTTTCCCATGTTCCACTGTTTGACTAATCTGACCACTCTTCATTACGAATCAAATTTCTTATTGTACAGAATTCAAAATATGTTCTAGTTTATTTCATTTGAAACTAGAATCATTAAGCTTTAATTACATAATTTATTCAGCTTCTAATTCATCTTCCACAATTTATGGTGATTTTCCAAAGTCACGTTACTGCTGCTGTCCCAAGCAGATTTATTACCAAATCACTCTTTCACACCTAACTTGTATGCTTGTTATTTAAACATGTATATCACCAATCAATCATCACATATCTATGATTTTACTTAATTATAATCTCCATTTCATCATTTTAGAGCACAACATGTTAGCCGATTTTCCCCTTTAGCATCTAAGGCACATACATGCTCATTTGTTTGGCTCAACTTCACCTATCTTCCATTTTTCATCAAAAGAACATGAAACAACAACCAAAAACTAAAATATGCTTCATGAGTTAGGGTAGAATCAAGAAGAACTCATGAACATCAAGATAGAAGCAAAGTACCAAGAACTTACCTTCAATTTTTCCTCCTCCTAGTGACCGAATATTCAAGGGTTTCCTCCCCTATTTGCTCTCTCTCTCAAATTCAGCTATGAAGAACAAAGAATGAACAACAACCTTCCTTTACTTCCTTTTTGTTATTCTTATCACTCAACATTTTATGACACATAAATGATATACTAATATTCATGCCATACTCATGCCATAATTCCAATAAAAATATGCCCATAATGCTTATCATGCCCATCATCCATTAACTATTAAAATGCTAATGCCCATCATTCATTAACTATTAAAATGCTAAAATGCATACATTATCAACTATCCATCACCTTGGCTGGCCACTACATTAAAAGTGGGGAATTTGACATGCAAATCCCCCTATTTTGCACTCTTATTTATTTGGCCACTACAAATTAACCTATAGCATTTTCAAACATTTTCACATAGGTCCTATTTCATAATTTCACTCCCTTTTTCTTATGGAACAAAAATTAACTAAAATTACCGGGTTCTATCTTAAGCTAAGGCCCACTAACATAATTAAACCTATGCCAACATTCACAGAATTCCCGAAAATTGGGGCGTTACATTTTATATGTTGATATGTTGATATGTATCCTTTTAACTCTAAATATAATTTATTTCTTTTAAGCATTTTGTTGAAATCGAACACTGTTTTATATTATTATTCTTGTATATGTATTTATTTATATCAAGTTTTCACCTTATATATTATTAATCCTATGTTATTTTATACATATATATATTTTTTATTTTTAAATCTACTTGTATACGTAATTATTTTTTTAAATCTATTGCATATATAATTTATGATAAAATTAATTTAATCTTATAATTCACATTTTAATTCCATGTTATCTTAGCATACAATTGTTTCTAAAATTTATTCATATGTAAATAATTCATATTAAATTATTTTTATTATAGTCCACGCTATCGATTCCATATTAATATCTTTTTATGTATACATATTTTCTCTAAAATTATTTATGTGTATAATGCGTTTCTTTTAAAAACCATATTTTAAATCATACAATTTATTTATTATATACACTTTCATATTTTATTATCCTTATGTATGTATTATTTATATGTGGCATCAATCCAAATCAATTTGTTACATGTAAAATTATGTTATATGTCATTTGTTTCAAAATTCCTTTATAAATATAGATTTATAAATATACATCACTAGATTTAGGTATTTTATAAATATATATTTTTTTACCTTTTGAGTACATGATTATATTTTTAAAATTTGTTACATGTATAATTTATATATATATTTTAATTTTTCATACATTATTAATTTCATGCTATAATTATTCTCAAATCTACTTGTATATACATGTTTTATGAATTTATTATGCATATTATATTGTATCATGTATTGTTATTCCTCATATTTAATATATTATTCAAGTTATTATGTGAATTATCAATTTTGAATGAATTTGTGTTTTAAATATTTTGTATATAATTTGATTTGAACTTTGAATTTTATAAAACTATTTCAATAAACATATATCCCAAATTTTATGCAAACGTGTCAACTATATATATATATATATATATATATATTATATGATCATTAATTCTTCATTTTGTTTCATACATATTT
The DNA here is from genome assembly GCF_025698485.1 of Gossypium arboreum. NCBI lineage: Eukaryota > Viridiplantae > Streptophyta > Magnoliopsida > Malvales > Malvaceae > Gossypium > Gossypium arboreum. The sequence continues at coordinate 126,011,198 of NC_069072.1, read as the reverse complement.
TTGTGCATCATTTTATTTTGTGTTATGTTAATTATCGTGTATATCATTTTTATATTAATTATTCATTATCCATGCTTAAAGAATTTTTGGTTACATTATACTTGGAATAATTGTTAGATGTATTAAGTGAGGTTGTACTTTGTGTATATTATTTCATATTCATTAACCTTTTTTTTATATATATATATACGTTTTGTTGCAATGCATTAAATATTTCATTTATTTTAAAACAAATAAACGTAAGCAAATTTCCAATTTTCTACCATTCAAAAATTCTGAAATAAGGCAATATCTAATATTTGGGGAATTCGAAAAATTATGCTCAATCGAACTGGGTATGACTTTTTCGGTGAACTAAATATTTGGATAACCTTTTATAATTTAGTATACGAGTTTTCAAAAGCCAAAATTCAATCGTATTTTAAAGGTATAAAGGATCATATTCAATCGTGCTGGGTATGATACCACGTATCTTTGAAACGAGAGAATTTTGACCACTAATTTGAACTATTCAAACATTTAAAAAAAAAAGAATCATATTTTGGAAAATCTCTTCTTTTCAAACCTTTTGGTATAAGGATAGCATTGAATCAATTTGGTACCAATATTTGGGCGTAATGAGGGTGCTAACCCTTCCTCATGCGTAACCGACTCCCGAACCCGTTTTGTTGATTTTTCATGAACCAAAATTTATATTTCATAGCATAAAATGTTTTAGTAGGTGACCTAATCACACCTCAATCAAGAGATTGGTGGCGACTCCACATTTTTGTTTTCAAAAGTCGATCCCCATTTCTTTAGAAAAAAAAAGGGTTTCGACAGCTTGGCGACTCCACTAGGGACTGAACAAAGAGAGTCAGGCCAAAACATTGATTATTTGTTGTCTTTTTGTCAAAGAATTGAAAATTTGTTTTGAAAATCATGATTCTTTTAATTGCATTTGTTTGCATGATTATTTTGGTTCGAGTCTTGTAGAATAATATGGCATTGCATTGCATGACCGCTGTGGTTATACTGTTAAGTGGGAGTAAGAAGCTATGCTTTCGTGAGGTTTTCACCTCCGTATGGGCTAGTAGATTGCTTCCGGGATACATCCGTACCTATGATTTCGTGAGATTTTCATCTCCGCATGGTCATAGTGAAATGTATTCCCCTGAACCGAACTCGATTCATATGAGCCTATAATGGGTGAGAATTGAGGAATTTGCTGGTTCAGGTACGCTTTCTCTAGAACTAAGTTACATATAGTGAACCTTGAGAATCCATCTTAAGTAGAACCTTGCCCAAATTTAGTGGTCACCTGAATAGGTACTTTATTTGATATTTATTTCACTTATACTAACGTATTTTGTTTTTGTTTTGTTTATAATTGCATTGCATTACATCATCATAGAAAGGAAGCGTTGATTCATATTTGATTGCTAAATAGAACAGTTTGTCATAAAAAATGAATTTCCTGATAAAGTGGATTATAATACGGTTCTCTGAATTGACGGAAGAAGGCTGACAGTTCGTGGAGAAAAAAACAAGTCTTTACCTGAAGATTCAAGTCGATAAAGATTGTTCGAGAGCCGTCGCATCTCAATTTTCTTAATGGAGCTAATCAACGTCATGAGGATAATGAGTCGTGGCTTGGATCAAGCAAAGAAGAGCTAGTGGAGGCTTTTATTGGAGGCTTGCGAGATTTGGATTTCACGAAGAAAAGGGATTGGTGTCTTCGCTTGGAATATGAACGCAATGCCGTATATGTAATCCGTTTTATGTAATAGAATTTATTTTCTAGAAAAGTTGTTCTAATGGAATTAAATTCAAAATCAACACTTCTCTTTCCTTTGCATTCATTCAATGCATTTGCATTGTATTGCATCATTGCATCATTTGCATTAGATTTTTATAAAAGGGCCCCTAATTAGTTGAAATTATTTCAGTTAATCTGGAAACCGATAAAAACTTACCAACCAAGCATCGTTACGGTACCCGTGCTAAGACAAAGGATATGGATCAAAGATTAGAAAGACTTGAGTAACTTCAAAGAGAGATGCAAGACCAGTTACAAATACAGATACAAGAGAAACTAGTGAAGATTAGGCAGGATATGAGAGATCTAGTGTTAGAGTCTCAAAGGAATATGTTGACCCAGTTGTCTCAATTGCTGACAAAGGGACTTGAAGAAAGAAAAAGTTCCATGATTAATACTGGGAAAGACAATGAGGAGCCTCTAGGTTTCATCCCGAAAAATGCTCAGACATGTCCGTAAGGTGTACCTATTATAAGAACTCAAAAATATCAGACCGGTACTTCTGCACCGGTGGAGTACCCAATGGGCTCAGGCTCTAATCCGGGGGGCAACCCCACTAATCTTGAAGTTCCTGATGAAATGGAAAAGGCAGGGAGGGAATTGCCAAGACAACTTGAAGATCGGTATAGATGGTTGGAGGAAAAATTGAAGGCAATAGAGAATGCTGACTTCTGTTGGGGAATTGACGCTAAGGATCTGAGTTTGGTTCCTGATCTAGTACTCCCACCGAAATTTAAAACTCCAGAGTTTGAAAAGTACAATAGGACTAGTTGTCCTGAAGCTCATACCACAATGTTCTGTCGAAGGATGACAGGATATGTTAATAACGACCAACTGTTAATCCATTGCTTCCAAGACAGTCTGATTGGGTCAGCAGTTAAATGGTACAATCAATTGAGTCGTGCTAAAATCAAATCATGGAAGGACTTGGCACAAGCTTTTATGAAGCAGTATAGTCATGTAACAGACATGGCACCCGACAGAATTACCCTGTAAAGTATGGAAAAGAAGCAAAATAAGAGCTTTAGGCAATATGCCCAAAGATGGAGAGAGGTAGTAATACAAGTCCAACCACCTCTTTTGGAGAAGGAGACTGCGATGCTTTTCACCAATACTCTGGAAGTCTCGTTCATTAATCATATATTGGGAAGTGCTACTCTGAAGTTTTCAGATATAGTAATGTCCAGTGAGATGATTGAAGATGCGATAAGAAATGGGAAAATAGATATGGGAGAAAGTGCCAAAAGGTCAACCTAGGGAAAGAAGGCAAATGAAGTGAACATCGTGAGCATGCCTTCTAAATTGGCTAACATAGTCCAGCCAAGGGTTATAACCACTAATCATCAAAGAGAATCTGAATGACATATCCAAGGAGGGGTCCAGGGAATAAAAGTTTCCAAACCCTTATGTACTTAGGGGTGTTTTAAGCAATGGGACTGTGGAAGAAATCCTTGTATTTTTAGAGCTAATTTAGAGTAATATTCAAAACATGCTTGTTGCCTTAAGCCTAGAGGCAATAAGAATCCTTTTGTGAAATAGGCTTGTGTCCAAAATTTTTATTTCAATGAAATGCATTCTTTTTGAATAAATATTCTTTCATTCTTTATATATTCTTTTGTTCTTTGGACTATTTTTGTTAAAATATGCTTTCATTCTCCATTCACGATCATACCATACAAATAACTATCATTGGAATTTACCTTTGTACCTACTATAGGTCCCAAGATATCAATGACATGAGCAACGCTGTAAATAACTCCCTTTTGGGGTGAGATAGGTGTTTAAGCAGATCTCAGGACTTTGAAGATGACAGAGATTGTGACTTATTTCCTGATTTGTTAAGGACGGTAGAACAAGATGAAAAATTGATCCTACTTTACGAAGGGTCAATGGACATTGTGAACAAGGGGCAAAAATTGAAACTTGAGTCACCACAAGGACAAAATGAATTGTCTTTGAGTTACCTCAATAAATTCAAATATGTTTTCACATGATCATGTCGAGATATATTTGAGATATTAAGAGATCTGTGGATGATACAAAATGTCTATATAGTGCCAGAAGGACACATGTTAAAGGTTTCATAGTAGCCACGCTAATCATGAGGTTTGGGTATTGTTGATATACCATGGAAGGGGATTACATTGGTTAAAGCCACATCCATTTCTTCACAGATTTTATCTATATGGGGCAAGAATGTTATCAGGCCATTTTCATCGATTCATCTTTGCAGGCATTGATTACTTCACGAATGGGGTGAAGGTCGCTTCATATGTCAATATTGCAAGATCGATAGTCATCAAATTCCAAAAAAAAAAAGAAAAAAAGGTTACTGACAAGTAATGTCAGAAAGGATTATTTTTAATACAACTGCACAATGTCAAAAGTTTACAGTCGGTTCAAAGATCAGACACCATATTACCGTACAGTAAAGGCATCCAAAAAGAAAGACAAAAGTTCAAAAATAGAAAAGAAAAAAGGAAAAGCAAACAATAGAACAAAAGTCATAGTGAAAAATGACTGAGTCTTGTAAAGATTAGCATAAAGAAGTTATCATTTACCCTCTATATTTGTCGAACGTGGGCCTGGAACCTTCACCGGGGCAACACATTGATTTATAGGACTGAAATAGTTTTTGAAAACGGGATTCCTTTTCTTCGAGTCTTGGCAAAACTAAAGTTAAATGAATCATAATAAGTCCAATCTTGATATGATCAGTCAAATTTAAAGGGTATCCGTCACAGTCAGATAATGCAGGCATATGACAGAAAGGTTTATCCTCGAGAATTCTATGAGGGGAGCTTGATATTGAGGAAGATCTTTCCTATATAAAAGGACTTCAAAGGAAGAAATACGCCAAACTAAGAAAGATTTTATGTAAGGAAGGCCTGTTTTGGAGGAGCACTGATATTGACCGAAAAGATTCACCTAGTTTGGGGAAGTCAAAATGCAGTCAGAGAGTATTTTACCTAAAAGGGAGAGGCCAAGGTGAAAACCCGCAAAGGGCTCCTTGAGACCTTTAGAAAAAAAAAAGAGATCGAAGTAAAAAATAAAAATAAAAAATAAAAAAAAGAGAAGGAAAATTGAAACAGAAAATAAAAAAATATATAAAAAAGAAGAAAAAAAAAGTAGAGGCCAAGGCGAAAACCCGTAAAGGGCGCTTTGAGACCAAAGGGGATTTGAGCTGAAAACTCGAAAAGGCGGCTCAAATTTGGATTAAAATAGGGCATACAGTAGTCTTGCTATGCTTGGATTAATAATGAAAGAAGTATGTTACGTCTTGGGGCATTGACAAAGTACTTCGGATCCCCTAAACACAGATTGAGCTTAGAATGGTCCTCAAGAAGTTGGTATAGAGAAGCTCAAGCTGCAATATCTGGGGCACCTAGCTTTTCATTTTTACCTTTGGTTATCTTTGATTACCTTATTCTTTTCAGATCACGTCCCAATACGTTTCTTTCTTGGTTGCATTTGCTCATTTGTTTCGAGCTATGTTCTCAATTAATTCCTTTCTTGTCCATGGTTATGATCTTTTTCAAGTATTTTGGATTAAAATAATGATTTTTGGACTAATAATACTTTCATAAAGGGAGTTTTGCATATTACTTTGGGGAGTTTCTAAATAATACAGGAGCTTGAGACAGGACTATTGTTTAAAACTCACCAAGCTTAAGGTTGGAAATATTTAAGCCCAAATTGAGATTATCTCCTTAGATTTTCTGTCAAAGATATTAATTGGTATTATAATCCCGGTAAAGAACGAGTAATGGGGTTATGGTATCCTATATTCATGCAGATATCAGGCATATACGTTTGGTCATTACACTAAGGGAATAGTTTAACAGATTCAAATTGTTTAAAGATGATGCAAATTTTATACCTCCGAGTTGTAGTAGGAGAGATAGAAGAAATCAAATGATTATTCCCCTCAGGTTGCAGTGAGAAGTTCGAACTTTATGTCCCAGAAGTTACAGTGTAAGGGACTCTGAAATTACGGCGGGGCAAGCTTGCTGAACAGGATGTGATTGTTTCTTTGGGTTTTCTGTCAAGAATATCAGCCGAGCAAGATGGCAGCATAATAAACCAGTGATAGTGTCCTGGTGGACAACGAACAATGATAACTTAAGTTTTTTTTTAAATAAAAAAAGATTATTCTCATTTTTGCATTCATTCATATGCATCACATCTAGTTAGGTGCATTTGATTCATTTTGATCATAGCATCCTAATTATTTGACATAAGCATCACATCTAGTTAGGAGTATTTAATTCATTTTGATCATAACATCCTAATTATTTGGCACAAGCATGATACATGAAACCGAGTCTATAGGACAAGTCTGAGAAGACAGTGTAGTAACATCGGTGAAGTCAGATCTTATATCCTTAAAGTTGCAGCGGAATAGATCGAAGATTACAAACCTTATCTCCCTGAAGTTGCAGTGAAGCAGGTTGAAGTGACAATTACAGTAAAGCAGATCATAACAAACCTTATCTCCCTAAAGTTGCAGGGGAGCAGGTTGAAGTGATAGGTCTTGTCTCCCTGAAGTTGCAGTGGAGCAGACTGAAGATAGAAAATCTTATTTCCCTGAAGTTGCAGTAGAACAGATGAAAGCTATAAATAAAAAGATCTTATCTCTCCGAAGTTGCAGTGGAGCAGATCGAAGATGGTGAATCTTATCTCCATGTATCGGCAATGGAGCAGATTTTACCACTAGCCTTATCTCTCTGAGGTAGCAAGAGAGCAGGTTGAAGAATGAGTCTTATCTTCCTGAGGTAGCAAGGAAGCAGACTGAAGATTGAAGATTGGAAAAGGCAAATCTTATCTCCATGTATCGGCAATAGAGCTGATTTTAGCCACTAGCCTTATCTCTCTAAGGTAGCAAGAGAGCAGGTTGGCGTTTGCAGTCTTATCTTCCTGAGGTAGCAAGGATGCAGTCTGAGGATTTTATCTCCCTGAGAAGCTATAAAACAGATTGAAGATGGTGAATCTTATCTCCATGTATCGGCAATAGAGCAGATTTTATAACCAGCCTTATCTCTCTGAGGTTACAAGAGAGCAGGTTGAAGAATGAGTCTTATCTTTCTAGGGTAGCAAGAAAGCAGATTGAAGATTAAAGATTGGAAGAGGCAAATCTTATCTCTATGTATCGACAATGGAGCAGATTTAAACCTCAAGCCTTATCTCTCTGAGGTAGCAAGAGAGGAGGTTAAAGATTGAGTCTTATCTTTCTGTGGTAGCAAGAAAGCAGACTGAAGATTGAAGATCTTATCTCCCTAAGCAGTAGCAGAACAGAACGAAGATGGCGAGTCTTATCTCCATGTATCGGTAATGGAACAGATTTTAGCCACTAGCCTTATCTCTCTGAGGTAGCAAGAGAGCAGGTTGGCAATTGTAGTCTTATCTTCCTGAGGTAGCAAGAAAGCAGACTGAAGATTGAAGATTTATTTCCCTAAGTAGTTGTGGAGCATCGAGGATGGTGAATCTTATCCCCATGTATTGGAAATGGAGCAGATTTAAGTCACCAAGCCTATTTCCCTAAAGTTACAGTCAAGATTCAGCAAAACCGGGCAAAATTGGCCCTATTTGAAGTCTTTGCTCTATTCTCGTTGCACGACAATGAGCAAAGAGGGGCAGCTGTAATAGGCCCATTTTGCCCGGGCCCGTTAGAAAACCAAAAAACTAAAAATTAAAAAACAATAATAAACCAATATAATAAAAGTCTATTAGCCCATGACCCAATTAACCAAATTAATATCTGACCCAAACATTAAATTTAAATTCTAGCCCAAATAAACTAATACCCTAGTAGGCCCAATCCCGAAATTAGCCCAAACATCCCAGATGGGGAAGACTCGAAAATCCCAAGTCACCAAATCACTACTACGCTGACGCATCGCAGCTTCCCACGAGTGGCTTTCCTTCGTCACGGTCGAACTGCGAGAAGAAGCGGATTAGCGAATATGCACAATTTCTGAAGAAAGCAATTTGATTTTTTCTTATTTATTCTCGTTTTTAGGCTATAAAAAGCCACTGAATGTACATGGAAGGGGATCTTCTTTCCCCAAATATATACACGAATATTAAAAACAGCAATGAAAAAAATTGAAAAGGTATTCAAATATTTTTTCTTCTTTTTCTCTTTCGATTCCATTAATCTTTCATTAGAGTTTACATGCATTTGAAAATAAAGAGAAAGCAAGAGATTTACTTTGCGAATGTGCTAAGAGACTCTGTCTTCTTCGTTGAAATTGGAGTGTAGATGGAACCTCGTGGCCTAGATGGTCGTCCCTTGGAGCCCGAATCTACTTGTCACCATTGATAGAGGTAGATCGGTGCTTAAAAGAGGGGTGTTAGAATCGGTTGAGGGAAAATCAGGAGAGGCTAGGGATTTGGCTTCTTAATCGGCCAAATGAAGATAGATATGGGGAAGGATTTTGCTTCAATTGCTGTAGAAAACGGCAGAGTGCCATTCAAACAATTTTTTAGGGTTTAATGACAAAATAAAGATGTCACTGTTTAGTCTTTAGAGGCCAATTAGCTACTCTGGGTGAATTGCGCATTCGGTCCCTCCCCTTTTGCGCCAATCTTTAATTAAGCCTCAATCACGTTTTATTTGTTTTATATTTTCCCTAAGATTTACACATTGTCACGGTTTAATCCTAATTTGAATGCTGCACTTTGAAGCTTCAGATATTTATGTCTTAGGTCCTTGATCATTGGTACATGTTTCATTTTAATTTTTTTTTTCCCTTTCGTTTACAAATTGACCTCTTAATCTTATTATTCGTTTCAACCAAGTTTTGTTTAGTTTATATGTTTACTCGTATTTATGCAAAATTTTAGTATTTTTTTTTAAATTTATCTTAGCATCATTTTTCAAGTATTACTTTAATTTGTTATTTCTTTCATTTGTATAATTGCTTCTTGAAATTGTTTTGTTATGTTAATATACCTTTGCTTTAAAAATTTAATTGATATTGATCTAAAAATAATTTAATTTTATTCATTGTTATTATATTGTTGGTGAATTTTACGTGTATATATATATACATATATATATTTTATATGTTGATATGTTGATATATATCCTTTTAACTCTAAATATAATTTATTTCTTTTAAGCATTTTGTTGAAATCGAACAACTTGTTTTATATTATTATTCTTGTATATGTATTTATTTATATCAAGTTTTCACCTTATATATTATTAATCCTATGTTATTTTATACATATAAATTTTTTTATTTTTTAAATCTACTTGTATACGTAATTATTTTTTTTAAATCTATTGCATATATAATTTATGATAAAATTAATTTAATCTTATAATTCACATTTTAATTCCATGTTATCTTAGCATACAATTGTTTCTAAAATTTATTCATATGTAAATAATTCATATTAAATTATTTTTATTATAGTCCACGTTATCGATTCCATATTAATATCTTTTTATGTATATATATTTTCTCTAAAATTATTTATGTGTATAATGCGTTTCTTTTAAAAACCATATTTTAAATCATACAATTTATTTATTATATACACTTTCATATTTTATTATCCTTATGTATGTATTATTTATATGTGCCATCAATCCAAATCAATTTGTTACATGTAAAATTATGTTATATGTCATTTGTTTCAAAATTCCTTTATAAATATAGATTTATAAATATACATCACTAGATTTAGGTATTTTATAAATATATTTTTTTTACCTTTTGAGTACATGATTATATTTTTAAAATTTGTTACATGTATAATTTATATATATATTTTAATTTTTCATGCATTATTAATTTCATGCTATAATTATTCTCAAATCTACTTGTATATACATGTTTTATGAATTTATTATGCATATTATATTGTATCATGTATTGTTATTCCTCATATTTAATATATTATTCAAGTTATTATGTGAATTATCAATTTTGAATGAATTTGTGTTTTAAATATTTTGTATATAATTTGATTTGAATTTGAATTTTATAATAACTATTTCAATAAACATATATCCCAAATTTTATGCAAACGTGTCAACTTATATATATATATATATATATATATATATATATATTATATGATCATTAATTCTTCATTTTGTTTCATACATATTTTTGTGCATCATTTTATTTTGTGTTATGTTAATTATCGTGTATATCATTTTTATATTAATTATTCATTATCCATGCTTAAAGAATTTTTGGTTATATTATACTTGGAATAATTGTTAGATGTATTAAGTGAGGTTGTACTTTGTGTATATTATTTCATATTCATTAACCTTTTTATATATATATATATATATTTTGTTGCAATGCATTAAATATTTCATTTATTTTAAAACAAATAAGCGTAAGCAAATTTCCAATTTTCTACCATTCAAAAATTCGAAATAAGGCAATATCTAATATTTGGGAATTGAAAAATTATGCTCAATCGAATCGGTATGACTTTTACGATGAACTAAATATTTGGATAACCTTTATAATTTAGTATACGAGTTTTCAAAAGCCAAAATTCAATCGTATTTTAAAGGTATAAAGGATCATATTCAATCGTGCTGGGTATGATATCGCGTATCTTTGAAACGAGAGAATTTTGACCACTAACTTGAACTATTGAAACATTTAAAAAAAAAAGAATCATATTTTGGAAAATCTCTTCTTTTCAAACCTTTTGGCATAAGGATAACATTGAATCAATTATTCCCTCAAAGGTTGCGTGAGAAGTTCTAATCGAAAACACAATCCCTGAAAAATAATTCCTTTAACTTGAAAGATCATTAAATCTTCAATTTAAATGCCAAATCCTGGAACATTCCAATGCCAAAGTCGACCAAGTGAAACGGAGCCCCAATCATCGATTCAAAAATTTGGGAAAAATCGATGCCAAATTTCCTTAGTTAAAGTAATAATACCGGTAATCAATGGAGATACCGCCAGACCAAATTTGACCTCGAATATCAAACGAGCAACTTAGAAATTTAATGCTTTTAATATAATAATCTTCAATACCTTTTACAATAGCCGGTTGAAAACGTTATGATATCGCATCGCAATCATTCTTTTCCTTCACTTAGTAAACAATGCCCTCTAATAAAAACCTATTACTTTAACAACCTAAAAAACCTTTCCATTACTACTCAAACTTGGTGCCCAATTGCATCAGCTACACTTTTTCGAGAATCGGTTTTGGGAACCTTAAAAATCTTAACCCTTTCCCAACCTTATTCCTACCCTTTTCGACGACTTTATGCCATTTACAAAATTACCATTTTTATGGCCCTTTAAAATAACTGCTCATTAATAATCCCATTTTTGGTCTAACACTCACGAACCCAATCATGAAACCTCCACCCAACTTCATACGTACTCCCTCCTTAACCGCTTAAATTCAGAACCCTTATCCCCCTTATCCCAAAATTTAGTCATAATCACTCACTTAAACCATTCCTTCATTTCAACCCAATTTCTTTACTCTTAAACCGATATTTTACTCTTTGTCTTTAGAATTTAACAACCCGGCTTTCGGGTCTTACTTTCCGAAACTATTCCATAGATTCTTAAAATTCCATTTAGACCCGTATAATTGCATTACCGAGTCGCACAGGATAAGTCAGCACCTTCCCAGACTTCCTATTCGGTTTCCTTTCCATCTATTACGACCACAATTTATTCAATTATATTCGAAAGTAAATTTTTAGAATTCGAATATAGATTGACCGAATCAATTGCCTACGTCTAACTTAACGAATTTTCCATTTCTAAACTTCAATTCCTTGATTTGTAAGCATATCTGAATTTGAAAATTCAACCTAATTGTTCAATGGCCACCCTAACATTAATTTAAAACTTCGTTCTTAAAATTAAATATTTTTTAAAGAATCTTGTTTTAAAATTTTCTATTAGATAAGTTTCCATAAAAGAGAAATTGGTTTTTCACCGAATACCCAATAACTAAATTTTCTAAAAATTTCAGGTTTTTTTTGAATTATCTTATTATGAAGTCCTTTCGGTATTTAAACAATAAGGGTTTTCGGCTAAAATTTCCTTTAATAAATTTTTTAATTAAACCCATTTAATATAATTTCCAGCCTTTTTTAAAGCATTTCAAATTTTAAAAATTTTTGGAAAAATTATTAAACTTCTTTTCAATTTCTTAAATATTTTGACCCAAATAAATTCATTTCACATTTTGAAAAAACTTCCATCTAAACATTAAGCCATCATAATGGCCATCATTTCAAAAACCCAAACATGAAAAATCCCAAGATCAAAATATGACTTCAAAAATAATAGGGATAAAAAACAAAAATAAATTGACCAATTAAACCCATTAAAAACCCCCCAATCCACCCCATACTATCCAAATTAGAACATAAAATAAACCCCTTTTGTTATCTCATCAAATATCCACAAAACCAATCATATTATAATCACCATATTAATAATTCCAAATGCTTAATACTCCATTAAGCTTCCCATTTAATTTTGCTAAATCTTTTGTCAATTATTTGATTTTAAAAGGAAATTTCAACCATTTTCATTTATTTTTCCCTCAATAATACTTAAACATAAATTATTACTAATTCACTTTTACCCAAATTCTAATTGGGATTTTCCCAAAATTACGAAGGGAAAAAATTTAATTTATATTAAATTTTATGATTTATTGGTTTCTTTAAAAATTTTAACGACTTTAAATCATCTTTAAGTTTTTTCAATTTATTTTCCATGTTTCAAAACAAACCTAAATTTTTACTTATTAAAATAATCCTTACCAACAATATTTCAATTACAATAAAAAAATTTTTTACACTCATTAAAATTTTTGATCATTTTTCCATTCTAAAATAATGAAAATCTTTTTAACATTTATAATATTTTTTAGAATCAACCACAACCTTATTTTTATTAATCCAAATTCCAAATCAATAATTTAAATTAATTAATGCCTTTAACCCAAATTAAGACTTTAAATTAACGCTCTTCATTAAAATAATTTTTAATGTTAAATAGATTATTTTATGAAAACTTTACTTTATACTATCCTTCTAATCTATCTAATCATATTATTTCAAATTTAAGATTTTCTGTAAAATATTCATTACAAATTCTTAATATTTTTTTAAAAAGTATTTTTTAATTTATTTTTACTAATTAAAAACTTTCATTTAAAGGTAAATTATTTTATTTAGATCTTAAGGTTTCATCATTTTTTACTTTACTTTTATTATTATCAAAAATTTATCAACATCTTAAAATTATTTCAATTTTTGGAATAAAGAAGATAAATTATGAATTGCAAGTCCAAAACTTAATATTATCCATACTCTTTAATTTTCATTTGTTCTTAATTTACAAATCGAAATAACATACCTTTTAATTTTTCACTATATGATTTTAGTAAAAATCTTATATTTAACAATTTGCCATAACCTTACATCCTAAGGCACAATTGCATTTCTTCTAAATTCATATCTTCATTTAAAATTAACATTAAATTGCAAAACCAAACCTAAAATATGACTTATTAATGGAATTAATCACAAACCTTTTTATAAATAATTGAATCAATTTTACCAACTATTTCATAATTCTTCTATGACAAATTAATCATTAGGTTTCTTAGTACCCTCAATTACCATGAACAAAATTTAAAATAACTTTTTATATCTTTTTTAATTTTCCTCAAATTTTTTTTAGCATTTTTTAAACAAAGTTTCATGATACTTTATATACAATAAATTTTAATTATTTCCTTTTTAATAAATTAAATATATTCTTTAATTATTTTAAATATTAATTTAACTTTCAATAATTGATTATTAATAACTTTAACAATTTAATGGATTATTTCAACTTTTTTCACTATTCAAATTTTATTAAAATAATCTACCTATTAATTTTACTTTTTCTTTAACATTATTATAAATTGTTCTAACATATTTTAATATTATATAATAATTATATTTATCAAGTTAGTATTTAACAATTTGCTTAAAATTTATATGTATTTGTTAATCTCTAATTTTATTTATTTTTATAAACTATTTTTTTAATATTATTTTTATTGATTTATATATTATTAATTTCATTATAATTTTAATAAATAATTTTACTAATATTAACTTTTAATTTTTTCTTATTGAAAAATTTTAAATTAATTAAATTTTCCATTAATTTTAATTCTCAATAATAATTGATAACAAGATAAATATTTAATTTTAATTAATTTTTTAAATATTTTTTTAATAGAAACTTATTATATAAATATTTTAATTATAATATTTTTCAATTATTATATAATAATTTTTTTACCATTAATGTTATCAATTCATTCATTTATTTATAATTTATTTATTTTATTTTTATAATTAAAAATTATATTAATCAACAATTATCAAAATTTGCATCGAAATTGTGGAATTAATATTAAAATTAATTTAAATCATTAATTAAATATTAATCTTTTGTAAATTTAAAAATAAAATTTAAACCTAGATCAATTTTCACCAAAATTTAAATGTCTAATTTATATTTAAATTTAAAAATAATTAATGCTTAATTATCGGTTCAAATATTGGTCATATAATTAAACCTATAAATTCAGAATTCACATTTAAGGTAAAATAGTTAATATGTGATATGTATCAATTTTGAAAATTTGAATTAAAATTTTTTAAGAAATTTTTTAAATCTTTTAAAAACCTTTTAAATAAATGATAGATTTCCTTATACAATTTTATAAATTAACCATTATCAAATTAATTTTTATTAATTATTGTTGAAATTTTTTAAATTTTTCTAATATTTATATAAAATTTTTAGGATTTAATAATTAAAATTTTTATTTCCATTAATCAAAATTGTCCCCTTAAAATAATAATTTAATCAATTATAGTTTATTTGAAGAATTATTTCGGCAAATTGATTTATATTTATATTTTTTCAATGATTAAATTTATTATAAAATCTTTTTTAACTTTAAATTTATTTTTTATTTGAGAATTAAGGCTTTCAATTTTAATAAAATTTTGTTAATCTTTATTTTAATATTTTGTAAGGTTTTAAACCATTATCCTTAATATTTGGATCTGTTCATATGTTGTATGATCATCTCCAGGTTAAAATTTTGCTAAAATGTTAATATCATTTGGAAATTTTTTTCATTTTAAAATAATTAATATATTGATCCTTTTGAGGAGTAATTTAAGGAATTCTTGTCCAATTTGACCGTTTGGTACTTTATTATAATTTTAATTTTAATATGTTTTGTTGTAAATAATTCAAATTATGGAACTTTTTCAAATTAATTCTAAAAAAAGGGTTTTCAGAATTGGGAATTTGGGGATAAGGAATACATTACAATTGAATGTTAGGCCTTTCAATTAAAATTTTTTAAATTGAATTCTAATTGTTGATGATATTTTTTTAAAATTTAAAATTCTTGATTGATGAGTGGTTATAATAATGGAAAGTTCAGTTTTATGGAAAGATGACTTCCATAATGGATAATTTCTAAAAAAATAGATCTAATGTATCGAGAATAAATAATTAAATTGGTAGGAATTTTAAATTTAAAGTTTCTTTTCTATATTCTGTAATTTGGATTTCTTATGATCTTTAAATTTGTTATAATGGTTTAATTAATTTTATTTATTAAGTGAAATTTAAATTTTTATATAATTATTCATCTATAACAAAGGTTATTTAAGTTGTAAATTAAAAGAGTGGCATTAATTTCCTAATTTAAGAGGAACGGAAAAAGTTAAGAAGATTTTTAAAAGTTTCGGAATTCCTTTAATTAAAAAGGCTGAGAAGAATTTGAATTGGAAAAAAACCTAGTTAATCAAATTGATTGTCCAAGGAATTAAGGAATAAAAATAAGGTTCGAGTTAAAAACCAAATATTAAGAATAAAAATAAAATGAATTTTCTGGAAATAATAAATTAAAAAGAAACTAATTTTGAATAAATCATTAAAGGTAAATCATTTCATCTTTCTATTAAAAGATTTATAAAGGCTTCATTGAAATATTTCGGTACAAATATTAGCAATGAATTCAATTGTTCAACAGGATTGGGTCAAGATTGAACTTTGGTTTTATTTTAATTTGGACAATAATCAAGACATTAATTTGGTGGATTGGACCTTGTTAACATCTAAGAAATTTAATTTAGCAAAAGGGCTTTAGAATATGGAAAATAAAGAAATAGGAAGTTTAACTCTTTAACTGGAGTTTACCAATATGAAGGTTCAAAAATATGGTTAGGTCCAATTTTCCAAAGTAATTAAAATGGTGTTTAGAAAATAAATGATTTTATGATATGGGAAGGGGATGGAACCTAATTGATAGTTGAAATTGTGGCATAATAAGGAATTGTTGAACTTGACTTGGATAATTTCATAGAAATCGGAAATTTATCCAGGGGTAGAAAGAACTTTAAACTTGTACTGAATTCTAGCAATTCTTGGATGGATGATAACTTTATTTTCCAATTGGTAACCAAATGCGTTTAATTAAGAAAATATGAGTGTGAAAAAATAGAAAATTTTTTTAAAAATTTTTATTTTAATATTCTTGAAATTTAATATCTTATTTAATTACTCCAAATATAATAAGATTACAATATAGGTAAATTCAATTAATGAATTATTATAATAATCTTGGAAGGTTTTAAATGGGTTGTTTATAATCGGATTGAAGTGTATAATTTAGATTGGAATGCGAATGATTAAATCCATAAAGGGTAATGAAGTGAAAAGAATAAATAACCAAAGACAAATAAGTTGCATTACGTGAGTCATTGTTTAAATCTACAAGTATCAGAGTGTTAAAGACTTTTCAAGGGAATGCACCAAATGGTTTAAAGTTTCAGAACCATAATAGTTATGGTTTTGGTAAGCAAGAAGGGAAGGAATGATTTTTAGATTTAAAGTGAAAATGGTTAAGCAAGACTGGCT
Source organism: Gossypium arboreum (assembly GCF_025698485.1). Classification (NCBI taxonomy): domain Eukaryota; kingdom Viridiplantae; phylum Streptophyta; class Magnoliopsida; order Malvales; family Malvaceae; genus Gossypium; species Gossypium arboreum. Next base: position 125,994,422 of record NC_069072.1, on the reverse strand, counting down.
GTCTTCGAATATTTGAAGTTTCTTAATTCAGTAATGCCTTTTTAGTAATAAATTTATTTAAAAGTTGTTTCTTGGATTATTTTTAAATAACTTTATTTCTTATTACAATCATAAGAACATTTGAAATTTATTTTAAGCAAAAAGCATAGAAAATAATTAAAGAGGGTAAATTATTGAAATATTATTTAATTGCCTATTCACGGACAAAAAAAGATTTATAAGAAGTATTGACAAGGATGGACGAAACATTAAAAGACAATAGAATTTTGATACTATTTGGAAAGCAAATTATTTAATTTGGACAAAGGGTTTGAATTTATTGGGAATATTAGAGACTCGTGTTGATAAAATTCATGTAGGAAAGCCAATGAAAGTTTCTGAAAAGTAATTTAAGGGGATTTGCCATAAGATTCATCTGTTGGAAAGAAATGAACTTAAGGATTTTCCTAAAAAAAAATGTAAAACATTCCTAGAATACTTTAATAATTAAAATTAAAATCACCGAAATTAAATGGTACCAAATAAAAAAAGAGGTTAAGGGAAAAGGCCTTTAAACCCTGAAAAGCTAACCAAAGGAAGCTTCCAAAAGGATCGAACTAAGAGGAAATGAAAGGAAAATAAAAAGGCATTTGAAATTGATTCTTTGGATAAAAGTTAATTATTAATTTTTCAAATGTTGAACTCCCAACACAATATTAGTTTAAATATTTTTATTTTTTTTCCATTTCATTAAATCTAAGAGCAAAGGTTAATTCTTTTGAATGTCCAAATTATTCCTTTAATGGTTTAGTTTAAGTTTTGGTTATTGTTTGGGCAATTAAATAATTGTAAAATTATTTGGGTAAAGGACTTAAGGAATTTAAATACGAAGCAAGTGATTTAAATGAAAGGTTTTTCCCTTTAGACTGAAAGAATTAAATGTAAAAATAATTTAAGGACAAAAGTGGTCCTAATGAATTGATTGGATTCAAGAAATTTTAAAAATTTTAAATACCAAATTTTTATTAAATTAAAATTAGAGAAAGTTTATCCAATTAAAGAAGTTGGAATTTTGTGCCGATTGAAAGTAAATAATGGGAATTGAAAAGGATAAAAGGCTTTGTTGTTTAAAATGGAAAGATTTAAGTATTACAAATAGTTCCCTAAAATATCAAAAATTAAGGTTTTAATAAGTTTCTATTTATAGATGCTTTAATGCAATTAGTAAATACTTTTATTTTAATTGTTATTTTATAATAATTCTTATAAATTTTCTTTTGTTGCATTTTGGGCCATATATAGAATATTTTTAAAACCTTTGTATCTAAATTTTATATTTAATTGAAATAATTTTTTAATAAATTATTTTTTCAGTTTTCAATTATTATTTTTAAAAAAATTTTATTTTTTTAAAATATCTTAATTTTGCATTAGCATTAATATCTTACTTTTAATTAAGTTATCAGAAAACTATTGGTTCAATTAAATAGCAATAAATAACTTTTCAAATATGAGTTGAATTAATTTTAAGATTGGGATTTTTTATTTATGGAATGGATTTTTAACCCGGTAAAGTGAAAATTTTGTATTTGAAGGCAAATCTATTGTATGGAATGGATTGCTTTTATCCCAATAGGACAGAAATGAATTATCATTTGCGGACCAAAATATATTTAATATTAATTAAGATTATTTAAAATTATTGACTTATACAATTTATATTAAAGAAGTAAAATTTATTATTTTTGGTTTAGCATTATTAATTGAAAGCATTTATTTATGTATACAATAAATTAACATTTTAGCAAATTTTCATATTATTTATTATTGGCAAAAAGGTCAGGAATTCAATTTGAACTTGAATCGAATGGTATCTTAATATGTGAAATTTCAATTATTTCAATAAATAATATTTAAAATAACCCAATTTTGAAAGAAAATTGAATTAAAAATTATTTACTAAATTGCAGTTTCAGTTTGAAGGTTTTCGATCCCTAATTACAAAAGATTAAAAAAATTCTTATAAGTTAAGAAATTGTTAACAAATAAAAAAGGTAATAGAGGGAGTTAACAAACCAAAATAATAAACATATAATATATTGAGCTATAAAATTCAAAATTTAAAAATTTAGCCCAAAAATAATTTTAAACAAAAGGCAAACTTAAGGGAACCAAAACCAATATTTTAGTGAACATATTTTCTAGGTTTCAACTTTGGGTTAAAACCAAATTTCAAAGAATTAATATCAATCCGTTTTGATCCAATTCAAGGTTCATTTCAGAAGAGAGAATTTGACAGTATCAATATGAATTTTTTATTAAACTTTTTGAAGTTTCTATTTAAAATTAAAGGAAAAACATTGAGTAGAAGAAACCGTTGTAGATTGGAGTTGAGTCCTATGTGGATAAAGGGCGTTGCTAACTATTAGCAGGTTAAAAGAGGTTAGAATCTTGGGTGGAAAAAAAGGAACAAGTAAGATCTTAAAATTAAAAAAAAAGAAGGAAGATTTATTCATTAATTTAAGAAACGTAATACAAAAAGATTTTTTGACATAAGAGTCAAAGTAAGGGCAATTAGCCAAAAATTTGGAGTAAATCAACTTACCAATTTGGAATTAGGAGGAATTAGTTTATCTGTTAATATAAAAATGACTTTTCCCATTTAATTTGCACTTGAGCTTAGAAAATTTTCTAAAGGTTTGGGCCCTTTAAAAAAAAATTTTTCTTTTTTACCTTTTTATTTTGTTAACCTTTTTTTGAAAATTTAAAATTTTTTTTTAAATTTTTTATTTTATTATATCAGATATTTTGCTCGGCCTCCCGTGATATACATGCATGAATTACTGGGTTTTCCAAAGCTGACAAACGGTGACAGTTTCTTCATCCAATGAATAGGTTCCAAAATCAGTAATCACATTTCTGAAAGACCATCAAATTAGCATTGTTTCACTTTCCTAAATAGATTCCACTTTCTGCTTTTCATTCAGTAAAATCATTTACACGTGCCAAAGTTTCTATTTTATATAATTCACACGAGGTCCCAACATCTTATTATATATCTTTCCTTACTATTATTTAAGTGTTTTATTTAGTGTCAGGTAATCAATTTAGTTAGAAAATTAAGAAAATATCTTTTCACAATTAAAATAAATTATATTGTTTAAAAATATTTTAATTTTTTTATTTTAACAAAAATTAATAAAATATGCATATAGTGGAATTTGAACTCACACCATTTAGATTAGTAAAATTTTAAATTTACTAGTCAACAAAAACTTCATTTTGTTATATTTTATACATTTTATTTTAACATGCATATTTATTATCTCTATCAATTATATATATATATATATATATATATATATATATAAATACTATTTTTAAGTGTTTTATTAAGTTGGTGCCACCTCAACTAGGTTACCAACTCAATTAGAGAAATTATAGAAATGCCCTTTCGTAATTCAAATAAATTATATTATTTGAGGGTATTTAGTTTTTCCTTTTTAGCAAAAACCAATAAAAATAAGCATAAGAGGGATTTGAACCCACGCCATTTAGAATAGTAAAATTTTAAACTTACCACTTAATCAAAGCTTCATTTTATTATGTTTTATACATTTTATCTTAATATGCACAATTTATCATCTCTATCGTTATATATATGAATAATGTTGTTAATTGAGTTGGTGTCACAAGTTAACTCGACACTAACTCACAATTTATGACAACACAATGATAAATAATTGTAGTGCATTTGGTATTGTTAATATAATGTATTTATGTATTTAAATTTTGTTTTATTCATTATTTAATCTATTTTTATTTTAATATTGTACATATTTAATGTGTTATTATGATTAATTAGTTTCAAACCATACGGTTCATTAATTATTGTATGTTATTTTAAATAAACATCTATAATCATATATAATTTAATCTATTTTTATTTTAATATCGTACATATATTATGTGTTATTATGATTAATTAATTTCAAACTATATGTTTCATTAATTATTACATGTTATTTTAAACATACATCTGTATTTTAAATTTGTGGTTTCCACACGTATATATGTGATAGAATTTTAGTTTGATTAAAGCACTTAGCATGTTCTCATATTATTCTACAATAATTAAATATTATTTTAGAAAATTATTTGATTCCAAATTAAAAACTCTAGAAGTAAAAGGTAAAACATTAATGTTTTCTTAGATGATATTAGAAAAAAATCAAAATAGACTAGAATATGATTCACTCACAATGTAATAAAAATAATTATACAAAAAATATTAAAAATTAAATATTGCTTTGGTTGAAAGGATTAAGTTAAGAAAGTGAATTTATAATGAATTGGGTTCAAATCTTATCAACGATATTTTATTAAATTTCATATAATTTAAAATGATAAAAAATCCTCATAGTAATGTTTAAAATTTTATAAAAGGAAGAGTTTTCATAATTGCTTTGAGTTGAGACTTAATTGATAGATAGCACCAATTCAATTAGCCCTTTAAATATAGTATGTAAATACATGTTATTTATTAAACCCTATTTGTGAACTTAAATTTTCTTACTAATAGTGGACACAATAATAACCATTTTTTATAATGCATTTGCATCATGTAATTATGCTACAAATAATGATTAATATTTGATACTCCCAAGAAAATTATGTAATCATGTATTCCATCTCAGGAAAATTCTTGGCTTTTGCGTTATACTCCCAGAGAACACAATGAAATTGTTGATTGCATGGCGAAAGGAGCTTTATCCTTTACCATTGAGCTAGAATTTTTTGATGCTCCCCCTCTTACGGTTCGTAATTTCTTAGATTTGGACCAGACTAGGGGTTTATTTTCAAACCTTTTTGGATGTAACTAGTTTGGTTTTCTGCTTTTTTGTTTTTTTACCAAAAAAAATTGATACACTACTATTGGAAAATTTTAATTCCATAAGCAATATTCAAATATGATCACATGTTTCATTTTTTAAAATATTTTTATTTTACTACATTTTAAAAGAATATATATATTACCCATTAAATTTTATTTATAAAAAATTTAAACTCCACTAGTATCATATAAAATAATTTTCCTCCCCCGTTGATTGAGTTTTAGTTTAGTTAGGACTATTGCTATTGCTATTGCAATAATTAGGAAGATGTGGGTTCGAGTGCACTTAAACATGTCTTTTCCTCTAGTTGAAGGGTGGGGGATAGAGAGTATGGATAGAAGTGGGCTTTGTATAAAAAAAAATAATTTTCCTCCCCCATAATATTTGGGATGAGTTAAGGGTATATGCTAAAAGTACCATGGAGACCCCTGTACTAGGAGTTGGATTGCATTTTGGCCCATCTACTCAAAACATGGGCCAATTAGCCCTTGCATATTAGAAAAAAGTACAAATTGGTCATTCTGTTAAAATTTCCATCTATTAAATGATGATATGAATTTTTTAATTGTTTTTATAAAGTGACATGAGGAGGCATATACTATTATTCTTTGTATTGGCAAGTTAACTTCTTATCTGATTGCTCTTGTTCTTAGTTAGACATGTTAACTTCTTATCTGATTGCTCTTGTTCTTAGATAGACATTAGATACGTACCATCACCTCCACTGAGGGACAAAGCTAGAAAATTGCTTTCGAGGGAGGGTACAGATGAATTATAAATGATTAGGGGCTCAAAGTATAACTTTACCATTATATTAACATGTAATTTCATAAAAATTAAGGGACTAATTGCAAATCTACCATTTTTAGGGTCGTCCCTATATCCACCTACCTATTCATGTCAACGAAAAACTCAACCATTAGCTATTTTATGTGTTACCGAAGGAGCGATTGTTGTTGGCGGTCACACTTGTGTTGTTGTTGTTGTTGCTTGAATTCTTATTACTGTAGGAATTGTTCTTGTAGGTTCCAAAATTTTTCTTAGAGCTTTGAGACTTGTCTAGTTAAAATTTCTAGTTCGGAACTTGGAATCTAAGAGCTGATGAAGGGTATCCGAAATACGGGTTATAATATCATGAAAAATGATTGTATTGGGGATATATTGTTGCTGACTAAACAGACTACAATGATCATGGTATTTGTTAAATATGACTCATATTTTCGGTCAAATTTGAAAAATAATCTTCCAGTTAAACTTTGTTTACTTGTTTCAATCAAACACTGATTAGTTTAGATTATTTTATTATTATTTGACCTATGAATTTAGCCTATAAATAGGCTCTTTTACAACCCTAGAAAAATACACCCATTAGAGATTAGAACTCATAACACATTTAGAGAATTTTGTGTTTATGTTTTGAGGGTTCTTTGTTTTCGGGTTTCGGGGTTTAGTCTTTATCTTCATCTTTTGTACTCTTTGTTCTTTTTCCATTATAGTAAAATTATCTTTGCCCGTGGTTTTTTATCCTCTTTGGAGGGTTTTTTCATGTTAAATTTGTGTGTTCAATTTCTCAATTTATTCCGCTATTTTTCTTATTCGTTGTTTAATTGAGTCGATCCTAACAAGTGGTATCAGAGCTAATTCAATTTTCATAGATCAGCTCATTCAGAAATGGCAACAACAAATTTTGAAATTGAGAAGTTCGATGGTGAGACAAATTTCAATTTGTGGCAAGTTCAGATGATGGCAGTTCTAGTTCAATCCAGTTTGAAAAAGGTTGTTACTGGGAAAAAGCTTGAAAATTTAAATAAAACAGAATGGGAAGAACTTGATGAAAAGGCTTTATCTGCAATCTAGTTGTGCCTCGTGAATACGGTATTGCAGGAGGTATTGATGGAGAAGACCTCATCTACCTTGTAGAAAAGGTTAGAAACTATTTATGCGATTAAGTCTCTGGCTAACCGTTTAGTGTTGAAACAACGTCTATTTACGTTTCGCATAAACGAAGGTGAGTTTCTTAGATATTACATCAGCCAATTCATTACTCTTTTAAATGATTTAAAGAATGTTAAGGTTCATATTGATGATGAAGATCAAGCTATACTATTATTGTGCTCTTTACCTCCTTCATACAAGTCTTTTATGGAGACCCTGATTTATGGCAGAGACAAACTCTTATTCAAAGATGTGAAGGGTCATTTGTTGAGTAGAGACAAACTCGACAATGAGCTTCATTTGGATAGCAAGACAGATAGGCAAGCTTCCGTTTTGGTAGCATCAAAGAAACGAGACAAAAGGTGTCGCTATTGTAAAAGGTTAGGTCACGTCAAAACAGATTATTATAAACTGCGAAATAAAAGAGCTGTTGAGAGTAACGAGGAAGATGTAGTTGGTGCTAATTTGGCCGATAAAAATGGTGGTGATTTCTTGTTAGTGTCAACAAGCGATAACTCCAAGCTCACGTCCGAGTGGATCCTAGATTCAGGATGTTCTTTCCACATGTGTCCCAATAGAAAATGGTTCTCTATATACAGTTCGGTTGAAGGTGGAGTTGTGCGCATGGGAAACGATTCCTCTAGTAAGGTAATTGGTATTGGTACTGTTAAAATTAAGATGCAAGATGGGATGATTAGGACACTCTCAGATGTTAGGTATGTACCTGATTTACGAAAGAATCACATCTCCTTAAGTATTTTAGACTTGAAAGGATGCAGAATTAACATCGAGTTGAGCAGCATTAAAGTATCTTGTGAAGCTTTTGTTTTGTTAAAAGGAAAAAAAATCTGTAGTCTTTATATTCTGGAAGGTTCTACAGTGACCGGTGAAATCGGATGTCCCTTATCGATTACGGAGTTGAAGTCAACTCGTTTGGAGCAGAGGCAACTTGGTCATAGGAGGGAAAAAGGTATGACCGTTTTGTTGAAGAGAGGTTCTCTTTTAGATGCAGGTTTTGAAAAGTTAGGTCACTGTGTTTGTGAAAATCAGACCCAGGTTAGTTTTGATTTGATAGTGTACAAGTCGAAGGCTAGAAGTCTTCCAATTTCTAAGTACAAATTCGACTCAGTTAATTTCCTGCATAGTTCAAGAAAGGCTCGTGGCGAGCTTTGGCAAAGATGGCGTTGTGGAAATATGAGTCAAGGTGGATATTTGTTAAATATGACTCCTATTTTCGGTCAAATTTGAAAAATAATCTTTTAGTTAAAATCTGTTCACTTGTTTCAATCAAACACTGATTAGTTTAGATTATTTTATTATTATTTGACCTATGAATTTAGCCTATAAATAAGCTCTTTTACAACCTTAGAAAAATACACCCATTAAAGATTAGAACTCATAACACATTTAGAGAATTTTGTGTTTACGTTTTGAGGGTTCTTTATTTTCGGGTTTTCGGGGTTTAATCTTTATCTCCATCTTTTTTACTCTTCGTTCTTTTGCCATTATAGTAAAATTATCTTTGCTCATGGTTTTTTATCCTCTTTGGAGGGTTTTTCCACGTTAAATTTGTGTGTTCAATTTCTCAATTTATTCCCCTATTTTTCTTGTTCGTTGTTTAATCAGGTCGATCCTAACAGTATTGTCAGCCAAAATTTTAGTTTTCTAGTGGGATTTGGCTACTTTGGCTAGCTTGGCTTTGGTAGCTAGGGAATCTTAGTTGTTGGGAAAGTTAGGGATGTTCAAATTGTTGGGGAAGTTGTTGTTGGGGGTAAGCCACTTTCTTGATTGATTTTGAAGGTCGGGAGTCATTCTATGTTCACACTACCAATTGCTGATACAACGAGGAGGTTGTGGAGTTTTGTGATGATTCACATAATGGGCGAAGAGCCATAAGAGGATTGAGCTGGTCAGAATGCGCAGGTTAAGAAATGAGTAGAGATGGGGAGAAAAAAGATTTGGTAATGCTTGAAGGATAAGTCTTAGCTCTTTTCTTAGTGTTAGCAAACCTTTTAAGGGATTCTTTTGTTATAGTGCCCAATGTGCCAAGTTTTTTCTATGTATTAATTTTAGACTCTCTAAAATTTACCCCATTTAATGATGTTTTGTCATCGTAGGTATAACCTGTCATGTCCAGGGATGGATATGTGAATGATAGATCTCATGTCTGTGTTAGGTGCATGATCCCATCAGTTCGGGTTAGTAAGGCCTTGTGCTTGCAGGTGTTCTAGTTCGTGAGATGTCTCTTTAGTCAAAGGTGTTGACTTGTGGGGTTGTAGCATTGCGAAGAGGGCTTGTGAGGTGTAGGTATACATCATTGTAGTCAAACTAAATCGTTTTTATTATATATACTTTTCAAGTTTTGAAATTTCAATTGTCATCCAAACATAGTTATTAAAGTCATTAAGTAAAATTTTGGTATTTAAAAAACCTTATATAGCAAACATATTATCACATACGTAATGCCATGTCAACTTGCTTTTTCCATATAATAGTTACAAAAGAAGCCGCATTATGTTAGTTAATGAATTTAACAATTACTTCTTGAGTCAAGACTAAAAATTCAAAATTTTAAAAAGTATAGGGATTAAAGTTGATCAAATTAGAGCATAATGATTAAATCCACAATTAGGAATAGTATGAGACTAATAGTAGAGTTTGACCTAACAAATGAGCTACTATTTGGGTTAGGATTAAAATTTAAAATTTAAAAATATAGAAACTAAAATTAATCAAATTAGAATAAAAACCCTAAATTTGTAACTTTCACATAGTATAGAAATTAGTAACGTACTTTTTAAAAGGATATATAAATCAAAAATATTTTTAATAAATTAGTGGTGAAGTGATAAAATAATTTCAAATCTAAAACTAGTATCAACATTTTGTGTGTAATTTCCTATGAAACTCATCGTCGCATCCAAATTTTGATATATAATAATAAGTAAATTTTATCAAGAAGTTATTGATTGATGAGATATCGATTTCATTCAATAAAAATGACAACAAAAGTTGAAATATTGAGAAATACATTTGTTTAGAGAAATTAAATTTTAACATTTTGGATGTAACATGATTTAGTTTCAAATTCAATGTGACTTGTTTACATAAAAAAAATACAAAAAGTATCATATTATGTTTTATAAATCCAAATTATGGAATCTACATCTAAAATCGAAATGTGATGTTTTGTTGATGAGATAATTTAAGATCCATTGAAACCACCAACTTAATCACAAAGAAGTTTGTTGGTCCAAAATGATGTTTAAACTTCCAGAAAAGGCAAGAGAAAAGAAGATGGAAAGGTGAGGTTAAAAAAGTTGTAGAGCAGTGAGAGAGTGAGTGTGGGTCCTAAAGTAAGAGCAGAAATATGTCATAACTCATATATATATATATAACCAAACCGCACTGTTTGTAGCAGCCCATCCACGGCATGGCCATCTGGATAAATGGGGTCATTAATGCCGAGGAGATAGGGTTACTTCACTCCCATCCTATTTTCACTACTCAATATTTCAACAACGACAACCATAGCTATTAAAGTCCTTTAATCATCCCTCAATTTGCAATGTAAAAAAAAAAACACAACAAAAAGGGTAAATAATAATAAGATTATAGTTGGTGAAATCGGATAAGATAAATCGATTAAATTAATAATTGATTGATACAAGAATCAAGTAAAGGAGAGATTAATTGATCGTAAATCAATATGAATTGAGATAAAAAAATTAATTAAGCTGAATTTTTTATAAAATTTTATAATTTTTAATAATTTATTTAATTAAAATAAAATTAAAAATCAAATCCATTGAAATGAAAATTAATTAAGTGAGGGTTCAACCATCTATTAATTTCAAAAACCACAAATAGGATATCAAACTTGCAAGAACCAATTTCGATAATTAATATATTAAATATATAAATATATTAAACTTATATGACAAATTATTAATATACTAAATTTATATAAATACAGAAATTAGGACACATTCATTAAGTGGATGAGAATAAGTATCTAATAAATTTAGTAGAAATTGAAATAAATATTAATATAATTTTGATTGAACTAATAAAATTGAAGAGTGAGCATTAAAATATCTTTAGTTTAATCCCACCAACATACATATAATTTTATATAAAAAAATATAATTACCTTTAAAATAATATTTGTTCATTTGTAAAATGAATGAATTTTTGATAATTTCATAAATGAGTTAAGACCGGTTGAGGTGAAACAAATGATAAATTAAAAATTGTGATTACGAGTTGAATCATAGCTTTTTATTTTAATTTTTATGATATAAAAATAAATATTTGTCTTGAGTTATATAGATTAGTGGTTAAAAGTTCTTGTTAAATACCTATTTGATATGAGTTCAAATTGTGAGACCCTGTAACATCCTGAAATAGGGCTAGCAAGGATAGTAGTTTCGGGACTACAAATCCGACGTTAAAATATTTTTTTATGATTATTATGAGTTCTAGGATATGAGAATAAGCGTGTCTTATAGTTTCATGAAGAAATTCTAAGTATAAGATGTCCAATTGGAAATTAGGGACTAAATTGAATAAATTGCAAAACTTGGGTTCTAGAAGCAATTTGCATGAAATTGCTTTGAATTATAAATTATAAGGTCTTAAATAGAAATTTTCTCAATTTCTAAGTTTTTGGACAAAAATGGGCATGCATAGAAAAATTTGGAAGTTTTGTAAGGAGGGGCATTTTGGTCATTTGGTAATAAACTTAATAAAAAGGGAAAAAGAAAGCCAAAATCAATCATCTTCTTCCCCATAGCTGCTGAAATTCCTAGAGCTCCATAAGCTAGGGTTTTCAATATTTCAAGCTCAATAGTAAGTGCTCCCTAGCCTCGTTTTTAATGTTTTTTTGTAATTTTGAAATCCTTGTAACATGCTCTATCCATTTCTATTCATATCTCAAGCTAGGGTTCATGTTTAGAAATTTACCCATGCATGAGATGCTTGTGTTTTGATGATTTATGGAGGAATATGGGAGTTTGAAGGATGATAAACAACTTTTACTAGGTAGGTTTTCATGGAAACGGCATAAAGGACCATTTTGTAAAAAGTATAAAATATGTGGTAGAAATGTGAAATAGAGGACAATATGGGCTGGTATGAGCTTAGGATACATTCGGCTAGGTATGGGTAACCAGGGAATTTCATGCATTCCATTATACGAGCCTAAGGACTAATTAGTAAAAATGTGAAATGTCGGGGGCAAAATGGTCATTTTTCTCGGGATAAAATTTAGGTCCGAAATAAATAGTATGAGGTATTAATAATTTATTTTTATTGATATAGACCCTGAAGAACCAATTCTGGAGGTCGACCGTGGAAAACGAAAGGTTTCGGAATAACTGAAATACGAAACCAAAGCAATTACCAGTAAGTTCGTGTAACTCGAAGTAAACTTTAAATATACTTGAAAATGCATATTCTTAAATGTATGTTAATTTAGATATTGATTGCATGACAATTCATGAGATGTGATGTGTAAAATGAAAAAGATGACAATTGTCCTGGTTGAATGAAAAAATGGAGATTCAATGGATAAATTCTTGTTTACATGACATGAGATCCTGCATGTGTTGCAGAAAGGGATTTAGCCCGGACGGGTAATCCGACAATCTCAGTGTAGTAAGGATCCAGCCCGGACGGGTGTTCCTTAAGTGATCGAACCTCCCAATGTATTAGCCCGGATGGGTAATACGATTAAGGATTGAAATTAGCCTGGACTGGCATTTTAGATTCGAGTGTATTGGAGTAATTGTCATTGTAAGGGATTTAGCCTAGAATGATAATTCTAACAATACTCCTTGAATTTATGTTATGAGGGATTTAACCTGGATTGGTAATCTAACAGTAAAAGTGAGGTTCACGGGAGTGTATATTTAAAATAGTCATTAGCATGACTTGACGGTAAACGGGATACCCATCGAGATTTTTGATAAATTCAATAGGACTATAATGAGAAACGAGAATGGAAATGTTTGAATTGATGAGCTTACCTAAGATTAACTAACTTGTTGATTGAGTGTATGTGATAAGGGATTTATACTATGCATGTTTGGCATGAATATCTTTTATGGTTGTATGCAAAATAACTGGTAAGTTTACCTTCCTGTTATCTAAACTTACTAAGCATGATAATGCTTAACCCCTTTCCTTTCCCTGTTTTATAGAGCTCGTGGACTCGTAAAGATTGGAAGACGATTGGAGTATTGTCAATACTATCAGTTTATCTTGCTTTGGTATATAGATACCTTTACTTTGTTTCAATGGCATGTATAGGCTTTTGGTTATTTTTTTTTATGTGTTATTGGTTAGCCAATGTAAGAGATTGAATGATATACCTATTCATTTTGTATATGGCCATAAGACATGGCTTATTTTGATGTAGGTTGTAACTTACTAATTGTGCAAGTTGATGTTTAAATGTTCATGTGATGGTTAAATGTGGTATATCATGAATGGACATGTGGAATGTGGCCAAATCACTTGGAAATGGCTAGGTCATAATTGGCAATGAGTTATAAAATGAGCCAAGTCCGAATGTGTTTGATGATATGGTAATCCTTAATACAAAGAGGATAATCTAGCATGTGTAAAACCAATGAGATGAGGTTAACATGCAATAGACCATTGAAGGTAGTCATTGGGCATAGTTAGGCCCTGTTAAATACCATAGAAGTTCATAGATATGTGTGGATGTTGAGGGTGACCATTGGCTTGGATTGTAGCCTCCAAAAAGGTCCACACCGGTAGACATACGGGCATGTGTCTAGGCCGTGCGTGACACACGGTCAGTTCCATGGGCGTGTGGTATGACCGTGTGTCCCCTATACCTAAAAGTTTTAGGTCAATATGCATGGTAGTAAACACACAGGCAGAGACACGGCCGTGTGTCTCAACCATGTGGAGGACACGGCCTAGCACACGGGCGTGTGTCTTGGCCATGTGCCCCCAAAAGCATGATAATGTCATAAATAGAATGCTCAGGTTTTTGGACACGGGCGTGTCTAGGCCTTGCGAAGGACACGGGCTTGTGCTTGGCTGTGTGAAAACCCCTGTAAGTTCGAAATGGAAAATAAATTCAATTAATTCCATACGAGTAAGGGACACGGGCGTGTCCCAAACACACGGGTGTGTGCATTGCCTCCACACGGGCGTGTGAGGCTTAAACCTAGAAATTTTCCTAAGATTTTTTTAAGCCCTCGATTTAGCCCTGAACCTTTCTTAATGCATGTTTTAGGTCTCATAAGCCCATAATAGGGACACTAGGAATATGTTTGATTGGTTTTAATTTGGAACGAAATTTGATAGCCTGTGATTTTTCGAAAATGTCATGTTTGTGTGCGGTAATGCCCCGTACCTTGTCCCAGCCTCGAGTACGGGTAAGGGGTGTTACAGACCCCATCTTATTTTTAATAAATAATAAACAGTACTAAGCAATTACAATAAAATCATAAATCAAAACTCAAATTATCCTTTTGAATCAACCCCCTTATAACTTAAAGAGGGATGGAGAAAACCTGGATACTTGTGAAACTTGGGGCAACATGTTTAGCCATAAAATATGCAACTTCATTGAGCTTTACGAATGTGACAAATCCGAACTTTCTAATTTTTATGCAAAAAATTGTTTAACCCCAATATTATATAAAAAAAATATTTTATATTTAAAATAATGAAAATAACATAAAATGTTGATACTTGCATAGTCTCTCCTAATTGCGCACTCAAATCCACATCTTCCTGTATTGACAATAATGTTTATGCCAGTTAAAACTCACTAGACTAAACTCGTTTATTTTTTAATTAAAAAATATTTAATTTTTTTTTCTTTTTTCTCTTTTGGCCCTGGTTTCTCAAAAGAAAAAAGAAAGAGTAAAATCTAAATCTAGAATACGATTATAAATATAATTAGAACCTTATGTCTCCATCATAAAAGGTTGACTAGGTTAAAAATGTTCAAAGCCCATATGAAAAGTAAATCATGATTAATTAATGAATCTCTTTTGTTATGAAGACTAAATTATGAGTCTATTAATTGCACTTTTATACTAATAATATAGATTTAAAAGCAAACACAAATAAGAATGGAAAATTTGTCTGTTTCTAAAGTCTCATCTGGTGACCGGACTAATGTCGGAGTCAACACTGATGAGGACCGTAACACTAAAAAGGTCAGGTTTAAAGTGGCGGGAGGTGCTCCATTGGGTAATATGATGGTCGACACGATTCCAGTGAGAGAAGTTTCTTGGAAAGAGATGCTTTTGGGAAGGAATGGTTTTGAATCTGGCAATGGTATGTCTGATGGAGACATTGTTATTAAAGATGGTGACATTCTTCGATCCTCCATTAATAGAATCCCCACTATTGACTTCTCGGAGCTACTAAGGAATATTTTGGTTAGATATATGGATACTACGTTGTTGTCAAATTGTTGGGATAGAACATAGGATACAAGGTATTATACAATCGTATTTCTAGCCTTTGGAAACCATCCCAACCTTTTCGACTGATGGACATCGAAAATGGTTATTTTCTTGTTCGTTTTCAAAATAGAGTACATTATGATTTGGCTCTGACTCAAGGCCCCTGGATAGTGTTTGGACACTATCTAACCGTTCAACCATGGACGATTGAATTTGATCTGCTGAAACTCTTTCCTAGTATAGTTACTGTCTGGATCCATTTTCCAGGATTGCCGGGCTTCCTGTATAAGAAAAGGATATCAGAGGAGATAGGAAGCTTGGTCAGACAAGTAATGAAATTGGACTTGAAGACGGATAGCGGAGCAAGAGGCCAATTTGCTAAAATGGCTATGTTGATAGATTTTGAAAAACCACTTACCTCGCAAGTCTTGATCAATGGCCAAATTCAACGAGTATAATTTGAAGCTCTTCATACGGTATGTTTTTTTGTGGCAAATACGACCATTTAAAAAAACTCTTGTTCTTCTTTTTTGACAGATCGTAGCATGCAAGGGGAGAAGGAAGACTCACTTGAGACGACAGATAAAGATGCAGATCCGACGACAGTGGCTGACGCTTTTGGTCCGTCGATGGTAGTCCGGTGCAAATCAAGGCGTATTCAGAATGGAAAATCAAATCAACAAGCAAAAATCACGGTAGAAAATCAGAATGGATCAAGATTCACAGCACTAATGGCTGGAGAAGAACATTCACCTGATTTGGGGGCTCCAAAATCGGGGGTTGAAAATTCGAGGCTGAAGGAGATTTCTTTTAAACAAGGAGATTTTATTAAGAAATTAAAGGAAATCAAGCTTGAGGGAAATTCTAGGCTGCGGGCTGAAGGAAGTAAAGGTAAGGAAAGTTTGGATCATAACATGTCTTTGGGGCTAAATGATCGGTCTAGTGGGCTGGTCCACTTGACTGCTGAACAAGAGAATGCTAGTCCAGGCCTGACGCTTGAAGATTAATTTCAGGGGTTGATTTTGGTGTTAATTCTGACGGGTTTCAAACAAATTCATCAAGCAGGTTGGATTTGGATAATTCGGAGAACTTAGATCACATTGATCAGCTGGGTCTCATACCTGATTTGCATTTACAAAACAAAAGCTCTTCTCTGCATTTCAATCCGACATTCGAAGGTCCTCTTGAAGCAGTATTGGCTTTAAATTCTAACATATTGGATCCCAAATGTCATTCAACCGTAATTTTCAAAGAAAATTCAGACTATAACTCCATAGTTACAGGGTCTAATAATCGAACAGGGGACTCTAATATTGTGACCGTCCTTTCAAAATGATACGAATATGATAATAAAAAAGAAAGTGGGCGCAGTGGTAGAGTACTAAATAAGACAATTCGTAGACGAGGGGGACGTTTTAAAATTGCTGGAAATTCATGTGTCTCACTTCCCGATGCTATGAATTCCATAGCAAAGCTTATTGGTGAAAAAGTGGAGACCTTTACTAATAAGGTTATCATTAATGATGTGGGAGATAAAACTCCCATTACCCCTTGAAAGGTTAGTCCCCGTATTTTTAAATTTTTAATTTATAAATTTTACTATTTTTTGTTGTAATTGTTAGTGTTGTGATAGTTCGAAGTTTATTTAGGTTTTTTGTAAATATAATCGGAAACATAAACCCAATTTTATTGGCCTTATAAAAATAAGAGTTAGTGAGGGAAAAGCTGATTCAGTTATTGCAAAGCTTGGTTTTCATTACTCTCATCGTGTGGAGGCAGTGAGCTTTTCAGGTGGTATTTGGATCCGTTTGGGTGGAGGTTCTAAAAAACCATTCTCAATTTGTGTTAGTTAGACTTACTGGAACTTCTTTCCGACAGCCTTTTTTGGTTACTTTTGTATATGCTAGCCCTAATCACAGTAAACAGAGACTTTTTTTAGAGGCTTTACAGAGAACTATTCCAGTGGATGGGTCTCCATGAATGGCAATTGGTGACTTTAACACTATTCTTTCTACTACTAAGAAAAGAGGGGGTCGGACTCTTGGGAAGAGATACCCATTTTTTGGTGAACTTATGGACTCCACCTTATTGCAAGATTTAGGCTTTAGAGGTCCACAATTCACTTGGCAGAGAGGGGGAATTCTGGAGCGTCTGGATAGGGCTATCTGTAACAATGCTTGATGTACCTTTTTTCCTAATTCCATGGTGACTCACTTGCCTAGACTTAAATTCGATCATAAACCCTTAAACTGTCATTGATGCCTGATTTCCTTTCCTCAAAAGGGGCGTCCATTTAGATTTTTAGTAGGTTGGATTGAACATCTAGCATTCTCGAATTTTGTAAAGGAGAATTAAAGGATTTCTGCTAATATGTCGATAATTAATTCTGAGTTTACTGATTAAGTCAAAAGACAGAATAAGGATATGTATGGTCATATTCATAATCGCATGAAGTTTCTGACTAAGAAACTACACAATATTGAGGTTGAGCGCAGCAGAAGAAACTCAACTTTTATCAACCAGGTTGAGTTGGAGATTAGAGAGGATTTGGAAAATGTGTTGCATCATGAAGAGATTCTTTGGTGAAAGAAAGCTCGTTGTGATTGGTTAGTTTTAGTGGATCGAAACACCAAATTTTTTCATGCGCGTACTTTGAGGAGAAGAAAGTAGAATCAAATCACCGCTTTAAAAAATGATTTAGGCGAATGGATCATGGATGAAGAACAACTAAAATTTGAAGTGGTAAATTTCTATAAAGCCTTGTATGGTGAGCATCCCGGCTCGATGAAAGGTTTGCCCTTGAGTGCTTTTCCACCTCTCTCTGACGAGGATTTTATTCTCCTAAATAGTCCAATTTCTGATGAGGAAATTAAAGTTGCTTTGTTTGACATGGCACCTTTGAAGGCTCCAGAAAGTGATGGTTTTTACGCTCTTTCTACCAAAGTTAGTGGAATCACGTTGGCGCCTCCGTTTGCAGTTGGGTTAAGGGTATTTTTGCTGGTGAAAGCATTGATCTGGAATTAAATAATTCGCTTATAGTTCTTATCCCTAAAACTCAAAATTTGGAAGGCTTCGCCCAATTTTGGCTAATTAGTTTATGTTCTGTTCTATATAAACTGGTTATGAAGGTTATTGCTAATCATTTTAAAATGGTTTTCCCTAAGTTTATAGCTCTCGAGCAGACTGGTTTCTTAGTTGGACAGAATATGACGGATAATATTTTCATTACTCAAGAGGTTATACATTCTATGAGGAGAATGCAAAAAAAGAGGATGTGGATGGCCATCAAAATTGATCTAGAAAAAGCCTATGATCGAGTGCATTGGGACTTCATTGACTTGTCACTCCAAGCTGCAAGTATTCCTAATTTTTTACGTAATGTTATTATGTCTGTAATTTCCAGCTCTACTATACAGGTGTTGTGGAATGGGGTTCCAAGTTTGAAGTTTCGACCTACCAGAGGCGTTCGAAAAGGTTGCCATTTATCTCTGTATTTATTCATTTTGTGCATGGAATGGTTATGTCACAATATTCATGCTGCCATTAGTACTGGCAATTGGATCCCTATTCGACTTGCTTGCAATGGTCCACCGCTTTCTCATTTGCTTTTCGGGGATGATTTGATCCTCTTCAGTCATGCTGAGGAACATCAGGCTTGAATTATCAATAATATTCTTGATGATTTTTGTAACTACTCGGGTCATAGAATTAATATGAGGAAGACAAATATTTTTTTCTTCAAAGGCATAAACGGCAGTTTGAGGAGGCATATCAGCAATTTCTTTGGTTTTCAAGAAGTGAAGAACTTGGGACTTATTTAGGTGTTCCCTTTTTTCACGAGAGGGTTACAAATAACATGTTGCGCTTTATGGTTGATAAGGTTCGTAACAAGCTATCTAGTTGGGATGCTAGGCAACTTTCCTTGGCAGGTAGGGTTACTTTATCTCAATATGTCATTCTATCGATCCAAAGTTACTTTATGCAGACAATGATGCTTCCTAAAGGTCTGTGTGATGAGACCGAGCGCATCGTGCGAAAATTCGTTTGGGTTTCCACAAATGGCAACATTAAGGTAGCTTTGGTTACTTGGGATTCAGTGTGTCAACCAAAATCTCATGGGGGTCTTGGTCTGAAACAGTTGAAAGATCATAACACTTCTTTCATGATGAAGATGGGTTTTAACATTATCTCTAATATTAATGCTTTATGGGTTCGGGTCATTCGGTCTAAATACGAGATCCCCAGTGGTTTACCCGAAAATGTGTCGAGGGGGCGTTGTTCCTTCCTATGGAAATCCATTGCTAAGGTTTGGCCTCTTATCTGTGAAAACCTTTCATAGTCCGTTGTGATGGTAAGAGTATTAAATGTTGGCGTGATCCTTGGATCCCAAATTGCAACACCCTATAACCCGTATCAGTCGCCGGAGTGGGTTATGAAGTGTTACCAAAAAAAACACTACATTTGTACATTCACATTTACATAAGTTCATTAGCAATTATATACATAGCCAAAAAAATAATCAAAAATCGAAATTTAGACTTATACCGTAATTCAAAAGTTACCATATTCGCATGGCTTATATACAACAACATCTCAAAACATCATTCATCTATAGTCTATTCTGTACATGCCATACTATATCCAAAACATAATAGTACCAAAATGATAGATAGTGTGACGAGTTGCTGATGATCCCCGAGCAAGTGGCTAGAGTCAACGATCTATAAAACAAAGAAACATAACAAACAGAGTAAGCTTTCATAAGCTTAGTAAGTTTTAAGCAATGCAAACAAATAAACTCAATTATACTTCGATCATTCAATTTCTCAAGAGGCCATATTCTAGGTAAATTGCCATTTGGCCGAATATGCACAAGCACATAATACACATTTAGCATTCTTATTTCACTTAATATGAATTCATATAACATAAATAAATCAAATACTTTCACATACTTTCACACTTTGACCGAATGTATCATGATCATAGATATAGTTATGACATTTATTCACATACGTATCACATTATACACTTATGATTCAAATTCATTCAAACCCACATATAAGTACATAATACATACCTGGCCAACTTAACTTATTGAACGTATTCATTTGTCGTTCTAACACGAGATATCTTAGTTTAGACTTTTATCAAAACACCTGCATTTAGCCTACTAGGTTTTAAACCCGAATTCATCCACCGGCATTTCGCCTGCTAGGCTCGAAGCCTGATATCATTTCACCGGCATTATAGCCTACTAGGCTCAAAGGCCCGAATAGTATCTCACCGGCATCATAGCCTGCTAGGCTCAAAGGCCCGAATAGTACTGTACGATATTCAAATCAACAAATTTCATATAACACAATCACACCAAAGTAGGTACTAACATCATTCGAATATATCATCCTACATTTTATTCACTTTTATTACATTTCATCATTCGCACTTATCATTTGATAGTTTACACATAACATCTCACTCATATTCATCTAACACTTATCATTTAGTCATAAAAGCATATCACATTTTTACTTCCATAATATATTTTCCATTCGGCCATATACATACATTACAAGTAATACTTAATTCTCATAATATGTCATGTCATTATCGAATATTATTTATGTTTAACTACTTAAAACTTACCCCAAATATTTTCGAACAGTCTCGGATCGGCTATTCAACTACTTTCTCTTTTCCCTTGTCCAACCTTGGTTCTCTATGCTCTTGAGCTATTTCAAACAAATTTAACTTATTAAAGTCCCATCATGCTAGCTTAGGGTCGAATATGACAAGAAATTGAATAGGCCATATAGCTACTTTTAGTTCAAATACAAAATAGTCATACATATTTTTAATCACATTAAGCAATTTAATACCATTAATTTAATATTTCCTCATGTACACCTTTATGACCGAATACACATATCAAATAAGTAACTTACCTTAACACATAACCCACATAACCAAGGTACATATAACCCTAATGACCGAATATGAATATCACCAAAATTTCTATGACTTAACCTTTAACCTTCATAGCCGAATATTCATTGTATACCTAATTCACATACACAAACACAAAACTCATATGGCTTATCATATTTTCATATACATATCTTAACCTTATAGCCGAATATATAGCTCATCAAATAGATATTCATTCACATTTCCTTAACACATACTGATCAACTAGATCATGCATTATCCTTTGGCACATTCGGTCATTAAAGTAATAACCTATTTAACATTCAAGCATTTTATACTAAAGTTTCTCCCAAGGCCAAATTCATATACAATCTTTAATACTCATTCAAAGTTTATATTTTAAATAATTTATACACACACTATTAACCTAATATCAATTAACTAAACACTTTAACAATTTTTTCTTTGACTATACACACATTCGACAATGACAAAGACAATTTAACAAACCTTAAATTCAACTTATAACAATATATACTCAATATTCAAAGCATTTAACAACACTTCATCAATTTCTATCATCAAATACAAATTTTGCAATTTCCTATCATGACCGAACACTCAATTAACCAACATTTAACAAATTAATTCATGGGTTTAAAGTAGAACCAAGAGAAGAACTCAAAAACATGAATTTTCAACCAAACTACCATGAACTTACCTTGAATTTATCTCCCCAAATGACCGAACAACAAGCTTTCTTTTTCTTTCTTTGAGTTTCGGCTAAGCTAAAGAAGAAGATGAACAAAACACTTTGTTTTTCTCTTCTTCTTTTTTTTTTAGTTAATTTTTTTATTTCATAATTTAAGCCATTAACTATTATAATATTAATATAAAATGTATATATAGCTAATCAACCATCATCATGGCCGGCCACTTACTTAAAAATGGGGAATTTGACATGCAAATCCCCATATTTTAAGCCATGCAATATTTGGCCACTACACTTGAACCTATCACATTTTCAAAATTTCTCACATAAGTCCTTTTTAATTAATTTCACATCTAAATGACAAAAATCAAAGCATGAAATTTTCACACATACACTTTCACTTATAATAGGCATGGAATATAACATTTAATTATTTTCGTGACTCGATTTTGTGGTCCCGAAACCACTTCCCGACTAGGGTCAAATTAGGGCTATCACACAAATTGTGGCCCTTTATTATCTTATATTCAATGCTCTTCTAGCCTTAATATGGATTGTATGCTTAGTGATATGATTGCAGGTGATGGATCGTGGAATTTAGATTTTTTTTTTTTTTTTGCTTGTGGATTCAAGAAGAGATCGTTAATAGAATTGTTGGAATTCCACCACCGCACCCTTTTTTGGGACCTGACAAAATCTTGTGGGGGGCTACCTCAATCGGCTTATTTCCCATCAAAAGTGCCTATGAGAAGGTCCGAGATGGTACAATGACCTAAGAAACGTATTTGGGAGATGCCTTGGAGTTTTAACGGTCCCTAGAGAATCTGATTCTTTTTATGGCTCGCCCTCAAGGTTCGTCTTCTAACGAACGCTGAAAGGACACGAAGAGGCATTGGGAACAGTAGCGCTTGTGGTTTTTGTAGACATGATTACGAAGGTGTACTACATTTACTTCGAGACTGTTCTATAGCTAGAATCATCTGGGATAATATTATCCCAGAAGGAAGTCGATCCAGGTTTTATATTGGTCTTATTCAAAATTGGATGAATTTTAATCTCAATAATCATTTCTCTATTGCTTTTGATGGGGTGGACTGGCCGTGTTTTTTTGGGATTATTGCTTGGCGTATTTGGAAAAACCGCAACTTTTTCATTTTTCAAGACTTTTCTTGGATTTATGACGAGATCCTTAAAGTTTTATACAGTTGGGCAAAGCAATACTCTTTAGCTTCAAAATCTGTTCTTCACAAGGCGCATGGTTACTCACAATTTTCGCATACAGACATCAATTGGGTAAGCTTGAAATCAGATGGTTCGGTTAGACTTGATGAAGGCTTTGCAGCTGCTGGGGGGTGTGTGCCTGATCATAATAATGGATGGATCATGGGCTATTGCAGATGTCGAGACCATTTTTTAAAATCGAGTTTTGAAAAATGGGAATCGACTTTAAGAAAAACGAAAACGGGAGTCGTCACCAATCTTTTTAGGTGTGATTGGATCACCTTATAAAATGTTTTGTTTTAAAACATTAATTTTGGTCTAATTGTTCCTCCACAGTCTAATTGTTCAAAGAGCTTCCCGATTCGTAAGGGTGAATGCCCTCAAGGTTCCTTTGCTCCGATCCTTCGTCATGTGCAGCATTAATCTGATGACTCTCCTCTACAAGTAATCCTCTTGATATGAAGGTTTTGGATATAGGAGGGAACGTCATCGATTCCCACCCCACTTCTCTTCCATCTAAACACGCCCTTCTCCTTTCTTGGCACTTCTCGATGTCTTTCCTTCTTTGCTTATAGTCTGGCTTGAAGCCCAAACCAAAGCGATCTTTCTTCTCAATCAACTTTGGGATCTGAGTCCCTTCTTACAGATACTTTCCTAAACCTTTTCCTGGTAAGACTCCATTTCCCGCCATCACTCGTAGAGCCATTCTCGTAGCTTTTGTTATCTTTGGCACCAGTAGCTTTCTCCCCTCCGAAATGAAAATCGTATTCACAAATTCTAAAGAGTGGAAGGAGCACTCAATAGACTCTTCGTTCGTCTCGACATAAGGGGCTTTGCTAGTGACTGCGGCTATAATGTCTTCATCCGCATTGATGGTTATTAACCGTCCATCGGTCACTAATTTCAATTTCTGATGCAACGACGAGGGCACCGCTCCCGCTGAATGTATCCATGGCCTACCTAATAAGAAATTGTAGGAAGGCTTGATATCCATTACCAAGAAGCCTACTTCATACACGTTCGGCCCAATTTCCAAGGAAATGTCAATTCTTCCCATCACCTTCCTTTCTGTACCGTCAAAGGCTCTTACCATATTTTGACATGTTTTCATGTGAGAATCGTCAATGGGTAATCTATTCAATGTAGATAGCAGTAGAACATTCAAAGCTGATCCATTATCAACAAGCACGCTTGGGAGTGTGTACCCCTTGCATCAAGTTGTGATGTGCAAGGCTTTAGTTGACCCCCTACCCCCCGGTGGGATTTCATCATCATTAAAGTAGACACCTTTTGTTTTTGTGGGCTCCACTCTAAAGCCTCACGTATCATAACGCTTCTCACTCCGCGTGTGGGAACCTTCAACTTGCACGTCTTTAGATGCGCTGGCTATATTTTCTTCCTCCAGCACTGTCACACTACAGTCATAACTCCATTGTACTCTCCTGCTATCTTTGTAAGGGAAAGGAGTAGGTTTATAGATAATGACCTTGGGCACTACTGGTGTCCCCACTTCGTTATTCCCTGGCAGAGAGATAATGATCCTCGGCCAGCTGATTCCTTTTTGTTCACCTTCCAGCACACTTTTTTCTCTTTTATAAAAGCTACCTTAAAAATTTTGTAGCTCTTTATTATCGATAAAGCCTTGTACCAAGGCTCTGAATTCTTCACAATTTTGGGTCTCATGACCCTCTTCTCCATGGAACTCACAGTAGTTCCCCGTTTTTTCTCTTTCTCTCCTAGAGATTATCATCCCTCTCTTCATCATCTCCTCCCAAATCACCTTCATAGGCATCCTCACCTCAGCAACATTTTTCTTCATCCTTCTCTCACTAGCTTCGCCAATGGCATTCGCTCCTTGATTGTCATGATTTGGCAAAGGATTTTTAGTATTTAGGGTACTATCGAGTTTCATAACCCCCATCTTAATCAACCTCTCCACGGCCTTCTTAAATCCGGTACAATTTACAATTGAGTGCCCCGATATTCCAACGTGGTACTCGCATCTGGCGTTTGCATCATACCATTTAGGATATGGAGGTTGTAATGGTTTCAAGTGGAAAGGAGCAATAGCATGTGCATCGTATAAGCTTTGATAAAGCTTACGATACGTCACAAGGATAGGTGTGAATTGCATCCTCTCGTGCCTTGTGCCCGATTCCTGCCTTTGAGAACCCTGTTGCCCAACTGCAGCTACTTTGGGTTGACCAACTATGATTGCCTTCAAGTTGAAGTTACTTGTGTTGTTCACCTCATTGTCTTTTCTCCTTGGGGCCGATCTTTTGGCCGCTTCCCCCTCAATTTTGCCACCTTTTATGACGGTCTCAATCATCTCTCCCGCCATGACTATGTCCACAAAACTTTTGGTAGTGCTTCTAATCATATGAGTAATGAATGGAGCCTTCAGAGTGTTGATGAACAACATAGTGATCTCTTTCTCCAACAATGGTGGCTGAAATTGCATAACAACCTCTCTCCATCTTTGAGCATATTGCCTAAAATTCTCATTAGGCTTTTTCTCCATGTTTTGCAGCGTGATCCTATCAGGAGTCATGTCGGTCACATGATTGTACTGTTGCATGAAGGCTTGTGCAAGATCCCTCCATGAATTTATTCTAGCCCGGATCAATTGATTGTACCACCTGGCTGTCGCTCTCACTAAACTGTCCTGAAAACAATGAATCAACAGTTGATCATTGTTCACATATCCGGTCATCCTCCTACAGAACATCATAATGTGGGCCTCTAGGCAAGTAGTTCCATTGTATTTTTCAAACTCTGACATTTTGAATTTATGAGGAAGCACCAAGTCTAGGACCAAGCTTAGATCTTTGGCATCAACTCCACGATGCCTATCAGCACTCTCTAGAGCCTTAAATTTCTCCTCCAACCATCTACAATGTTCCTCCAACTGTTTTGCAGATTCAGCTCTTAAATCTTCCTTTTCAGTTACGTCCAAGTCAGGAATGAGAGGATTGGTAAGGTTGTCACCCAAATTGAATCCCAAACTAGTTAGGTTATTCATGTGGATCCCAGTATCAACCGATCCATGTTGAGGCCTTATAGTGACAGACGGCCTCCTAGGAAGTGCCTCGGTTTGTGTAGGCCCGTGGGGTGGAGTAAAGCTTGGAGAATGATCCTCTTCCTCCTCACCAGTGATTGCCATAGGTGCTTTTCCCTTATTAGTGGCCCTCAGCAACTGAGCCATCTCAGTCATCATATTCCTCTAAGCCTCTAGCATTTGCTCCCTCATGTCATTTTGCATCTTGGCCAATTGCTCTTGCAATTGGTCCTGCATGTCCTTTTGTAGCTGTTCAAACCTTTGATCCATATTCCTAGATTTTGTACGAGTTCCGTACTGATGCATGGTTTCCAGATTTTCTTTTCTACTTCTGTGGTAATTTTAACTAATTAGGGTCTTTCTATAACTATGAATGCAAACGATGCGATGAAATGCTATGAGATGCAAATGCATGAATGCAAAAAGGACATCGATTCTGATTCAATCTCATTTAGAAACTTTATTTAGAAAAAGAATATCTTTACATATAAATGGATTACGAATACGCTTTTGCCCTAATGCCCAAAGTTTTAACTCTATCTAATAAAAAGACTAACTCTCGTCCTATATTCGACGATGACTCATACATCAAGCTCAATACATCAGCTCGTATTGCCAAGTCCTGCACGTGTTCAGTGACTTCTCGAATTTGGGATACGGCTTCTTCAATGACGTGACCCCTTTCTCTGACCTGTCCTCTAGACTGATGAAACTCTCCCTTCAAATAATCTTCTCGTACCCCAAGCTGCTCGATTAGGAGCTTACTATCCTGCAATGCTGATTCCAACTCGTCAACTTTGCCTTTTAATTTTTTTACCTCAACCGTAGAATCACGACTTCGATGCAGATGAAGGGATCGCCCGAGCTCAGTTACTTTAGTCTTTAAGCCTTTATTTTCTTTTTCTAAGGTTAAATTCCGTGATTGCATCTCTTGGAACCTCTTTTCCCAATATTCGGCTTTAGCTTTTTCCTCTTTGACCTCTTTCTGCCCCTGATCTGAAAGCCTTCCTAGTCCTGCTCTTTTCAAAGCTACTTGTGCCCTTTTGTAATGCTCCTTTAAACCGTCTTGGTCCTCCTCGATCTTTCTTTTTTCTTTCCTCTCTTTCTCGACCTCCATCTTTTGAACGTCGACGTCTAGGCTCAAGTACATCTTTTCTTCTTCGAGCTTTGCTATCCTCTTTTCGAACTCCAAGTTCTTTCTCTCGAACTCTTACTTCATAATTTCTAACTCTGAGGGCGTCACTTGCAAATATTCCTTTATCAATCGAGCTCCTTCCATGCTTGGCTTAAGAATTTTATCATTAATCCTTCTACCTCTCCACTCAACGTACTCCGGAGTCATAGCAGGGCTAGTAACTACTCCCCTTAATCGACAAGTCTTGTTCCAAGCACTAGAGATCTCACTGATCTTCCTTTTATAATTAGCTTCTCTATACATGAACTCACTCTGAACCAAACTGTAAGTTACCGGTATAAACTGTCTTAATCCATGTTGCCTCAGGACAAGCAAAGGGGCATAACCAATGGCACCCCAAATTCCCAACAGAGGGACCCAATCAAAACTGCCGCATTGGTAAAGAATCTCACCAGGAATCATCCATGGAGCCCTCCACTTTACGTCCTTTGACTGCAGATTCTGAAGTAGCGCTATCCAATTTTTTTCAGGAACATCAACATTCCTAGTTGAAGCTGCTATGTCCTTCAACGGGGAATAATCCTCGAAGAAGACCTGACAAACCACCCTATCTATCAATCGGAAGTGATTTGTAGAACCAAGCTAAAAGTAATCGAGCACAACCAACAAACACGCCTCAAGACTGGCCCTCCTACATGCATTCAAGGACCTGAATGTCTCCGCCAAAATCGCAGGAACAGAAGTGACCCGTTTGCTAAGTCGATGGAAGAGATCCGTGGTCACCTCATCCACATATCCCAAGGCCCTAGGGAAAACCATCAATCCGTATAAGCTTAAGGCAAAAATGTCTACCCTCTTCGCCTCGTCTGGATGTGTCTAGATCAAATCTTTCAAAGCTCCCCACGGAATGCACTTACTCTCACCCTTTTCCTTAATTCTAGTTATGATCCACTGCTCGCTCATCCCCGTAATAGTCATCAGCTTCTTACCAAAAGTTGGGACACCAGCAGCTCGAGAATAAATCCTATCACACTGAAATCTAGGACACCGAAGTAAGGCTGTGTACTCCTCCACAGTAGGCACTAAATCTACCTCCCCAAAGGTAAAACAACTGTATGCTGGGTTCCAAAACTGAGCGAGAGCTCAAAAAAAATGCTCATCAACCTGAATATCAAACAAATAGGGCAAATCTCCATAATTACCGTAGAATGATTGCTTGGTCTCATTGCCCCACTGATCTCAAATCGCCTTAAGCTTCTACAGATTATTACGTGTGACAACGTCACGAGTGTAGTCGACGACTCGACATATATCCCAGGTTATGCTATCCCCTTTTCCTAGCTGAGTTTGCTCCGACCATTTATGGATGTTAGCGTTGCCCTCCACTCTATCAAGAAGTCCGTTCTCCATAATAAAATTTCCTAACTTAGAAACCGACCGTGAATCGATACCTTTTAGATACGAAATGACATGTATTGAAAAAAAAGGAAACAGTCAGTATCACATAATATTAATAAACTCAAGAATGATATGTAAGGGTAATATCTAAAGTATAATTCTAACTAAGTTGAGCTCTTACGGTTTTTCTATATGAGGTTTTAGTTTTAAAGTTGAGGTACTGAACAGTGATTCCTCGATTCTCACCCATTATAGGCTCATTTGAATCGAGTTCAGTTTAGGGGAATACATTTCCCTATGGCTACACGGAGATGAAAATCACACGAAACCATAGGTACGGATATATCCCGAAAGTGATCCACTATCCTGCACGGAGGCGAAAACCTCACGAAGGCGTAGTTTCTCACTCCCACTTAAGGGTGTGACCACAACGGTCATGCAAATGCAATGCGTATCAGAATATAGCAACAAATGCAATAATACAAACACATGTAATGCAAAGAGGATTAAATTTTAAAATTTTTAATTTCTGACATTAAGACAAGAGATAATCAATTACACGGTTTGACTCTCTTATTAGTCCCCAATGGAGTCGCCAAACTGTCGAGACTATTTTTTAAAATCAAGTTTTGGAAAACAGGAATCGACTTTAAGAAAAAAGAAAGCGGGAGTCACCACCCATCTTTTTAGGTGTGATTGGATCACCTTATAAAATATTTTATTTTAAAACATTAATTTTGGTCTACGAAAGTTGAGAAAACAGATTCGGGAGTCGGTTACGTACGAGGATGGTTAGCACCCTCGTAACGCCCAAAAATTGGTACCTAATTGATTATCAAGTGTCTTTAATGTCGGAAATTTGAAAGTTTTAAGATACAAACCTCTTTAGAATATTTTGATTTTGAAAATTAAGGTTCACTTGTATCAAATGAATCAAAATATTACATCCAATAAGTTAGGAAGCAATATTTTTAAGACATTCGAAGCTAAGCTAGCCCTTTTTGAAAATCCCTATCTCAAAACGACAAAACACCATATCCAGTAAGTTAGGATACAACGCTTTGAAATTTCGAGACAGTTGCTCGTATTTTGAAAACCTTAAAATCTTAGAAGGGTGCTTGACTATTTGAACTCAACGAGAAAAGTCGCAACCCAGTAAGTTAGGGCACTACCTTTCTCGAAGTTTCCAAATACCAAGCATTGCCTTTTTATTTTTGAAAACTTTTGAAACTCGTTTTTAATTAATGCATGAAGAGCCATATATATACACATTATAACATGTAAGATAGCATATTACAATAATAGATAGCTAAGACATGCATTTAAATAGTATGATAGTAATAATATAAAGGTCCTATACTAGATCCATACATAAATATAGCCAATCTTAGTTATATAACAACATACATATTAAGATATACATAGCATATATTGAAGATGAATAAGCAAAATGTATGAACATACAAAGTAATAATTAATTAAAAAACGATGCATGATATACAATTAGATATATAAATATATATACAAAACAAATGTGATAATATATAAAAATAATAATAATAATGTAGTAATATATATATATCAAACAAGCAACACTTAATAATATTATGAACTAGCACTTAATATATAAATAATATAAAATATAATAATATATAAAAGATTTAATACGTATTGAAATATAAAATACAATGAGTAATTAAAAAAATATGCATATATAATTAAAATACAATATTTAATAATGCATGATAATAATAAATATATATATATATATGTAATGAAAAAAACTTAAATAAATATAATGAAATGTAATATGAAATATGTATAATAATAATAATAATGTAACAAATATTTTACATATAAAATATAATAAAATAAATAATATAAAAATAAATAAAAATAAAAAAGCAGAATATATATATATATATATATATATAAAATAAAATAAAATATATAATAAAAGAATTTGTTTTTAAAAAAATGATAATAATAATCTAATGAAGAATATATACTATTTTATATAACTTATTTTTTTAAAAAATAATATAAAATAAAAAGGATTAAAATTAAATTTAATTAAGAAATTTGGGGTTAATTAGCAAAATAATAAAAATTCGGGCACGATTGAAATGCATTAAATTCAGAGGACTCATTGGGCAATTTAGCCCTAATCCCAAAATGACACTGTTTCCCAAATACCGTTTTAAAATCTTTGTGAGGACTAAATTGAAACAAAATTAAAACGTTAGAGTTAAATTAAAAATGAATAAAATGAAACTATAAATATTAAAATTGCGAGAGGACCAATTGGGCAATTAACCCACTTTACAAAAACACGCGGATCCTCCCCGGGTAATCGGGTCAACACGCGGACCCTGAGGCTTGAAATGACGCCGTTTTATGCTTATTGAGTTAAACTAAAATGCCATCGTTTCATTTGGGCTATATAAGCCAAATTCTGAACTTTAAAATCATTTTTGCACCTGGTTCAGAAAAAAAACGAGAGAAATCCTCTGAAATTCTTCCCAGTCCTCTAAGCTCCGGCCCTAGGCCGGTCTGCTCCGTTCATTGGACCTCCGTGCTCAGCCTCATGCGCCATCACCAAATCCGCCACACACGGCGGTCAGGATCCGAAAAGCTTCGCTTTTCTCGGCGAATCTAGAAGGTACTCCTCTCTCCTCTGTTTTTAATGTATTATATGTAGGTTGCTTACAATAAAGTAAAAAAAATAAAATAAAAGTAGAAAGAGAACAATAGATCACCTTCGTTTCTCGTGAAATCTTTTTGATATATTATTGCAAAAATATTTGGTGTACAATATCTTTGTGGTGTTTTTCTCTCTGTGTGTGTATCGAAAGTGTCCTCCCTTTTTACAGATTCCTAGAAAGGCTTTATAGCCTTAAACTGACATATTTTAGGAAAGAAATCACAAGATTTCTTTTCCATATCTTATTCTAATCTGCCTACTAATTTTCTTTCCTTTTTCGCAGGAAAATCGCGAAGATCCCTGTGGCAGACTCGTCGGCGTTGATGGAGACACGAAATCTGGTGGTGAGGAGCCCTGGGTATGCTGAGAAGTCCATTGATGACCTCGACAGTGCATTGATGGCCTTGATTCGGGGAGCTGGACAGACGCTCCCTAAAGCTTCCAGAAAATGTTGCGGCGCTAGGAGGGAAAGGCAGAAACCCGAGGGTTTCCTGCCTCAGTGTAAAAGTTGGGCCAATTGGGCCACTTAAGTTTTGTAATTGGGTTAAGGGTTTTAGGGGTTGATAGGTTTATTGGATCACCTTATAAAATATTTTATTTTAAAACATTAATTTTGGTCTACGAAAGTTGAGAAAACAGATTCGGGAGTCGGTTACGTACGAGGATGGTTAGCACCCTCGTAACGCCCAAAAATTGGTACCTAATTGATTATCAAGTGTCTTTAATGTCGGAAATTTGAAAGTTTTAAGATACAAACCTCTTTAGAATATTTTGATTTTGAAAATTAAGGTTCACTTGTATCAAATGAATCAAAATATTACATCCAATAAGTTAGGAAGCAATATTTTAAGACATTCGAAGCTAAGCTAGCCCTTTTGAAAATCCCTATCTCAAAACGACAAAACACCATATCCATGAAGTTAGGATACAACGCTTTGAAATTTCGAGACGGTTGCTCGTATTTTGAAAACCTTAAAATCTTAGAAGGGTGCTTGACTATTTGAACTCAACGAGAAAAGTCGCAACCAGAAGTTAGGGCACTACCTTTCTCAAGTTTCCAAATACCAAGCATTGCCTTTTTATTTTGAAAACTTTTGAAACTCGTTTTAATTAATGCATGAAGAGCCATATATATACACATTATAACATGTAAGATAGCATATTACAATAATAGATAGCTAAGACATGCATTTAAATAGTATGATAGTAATAATATAAAGGTCCTATACTAGATCCATACATAAATATAGCCAATCTTAGTTATATAACAACATACATATTAAGATATACATAGCATATATTGAAGATGAATAAGCAAAATGTATGAACATACAAAGTAATAATTAATTAAAAAACGATGCATGATATACAATTAGATATATAAATATATATACAAAACAAATGTGATAATATATAAAAATAATAATAATAATGTAGTAATATATATATATCAAACAAGCAACACTTAATAATATTATGAACTAGCACTTAATATATAAATAATATAAAATATAATAATATATAAAAGATTTAATACGTATTGAAATATAAAATACAGTGAGTAATTAAAAAAATATGCATATATAATTAAAATACAATATTTAATAATGCATGATAATAATAAATATATATATATATATGTAATGAAAAAAAACTTAAATAAATATAATGAAATGTAATATGAAATATGTATAATAATAATAATAATGTAACAAATATTTTACATATAAAATATAATAAAATAAATAATATAAAAATAAATAAAAATAAAAAACAATATATATATATATATATATATATAAAATAAAATAAAATATATAATAAAAGAATTTGTTTTTAAAAAATGATAATAATAATCTAATGAAGAATATATACTATTTTATATAACTTATTTTTTTTAAAAAAATAATATAAAATAAAAAGGATTAAAATTAAATTTAATTAAGAAATTTGGGGGTTAATTCGCAAAATAATAAAAATTCTGGGCCTGATTGAAATGCGCATTAAATTCAGAGGACTCACTGGGCAATTTAGCCCTAATCCCAAAATGACACCGTTTCCCAAATACCGTTTTAAAATCATTGTGAGGACTAAATTGAAACAAAATTAAAACGTTAGAGTTAAATTAAAAAATGAATAAAAATGAAACTATAAATATTAAAATTGCGAGAGGACCAATTGGGCAATTAACCCACTTTACAAAAACACGCGGATCCTCCCCGGGTAATCGGGTCAACACGCGGACCCTGAGGCTTGAAATGACGCCGTTTTATGCTTATTGAGTTAAACTAAAATGCCATCGTTTCATTTGGGCTATATAAGCCAAATTCTGAACTTTAAAATCATTTTTGCACCTGGTTCAGAAAAAAAACGAGAGAAATCCTCTGAAATTCTTCCCAGTCCTCTAAGCTCCGGCCCTAGGCCGGTCTGCTCCGTTCATTGGACCTCCGTGCTCAGCCTCATGCGCCATCACCAAATCCGCCACACACGGCGGTCAGGATCCGAAAAGCTTCGCTTTTCTCGGCGAATCTAGAAGGTACTCCTCTCTCTCTCTTTTTAATGTATTATATGTAGGTTGCTTACAATAAAGTAAAAAAAATAAAATAAAAGTAGAAAGAGAACAATAGATCACCTTCGTTTCTCGTGAAATCTTTTTGATATATTATTG
Organism: Gossypium arboreum; assembly: GCF_025698485.1. Lineage (NCBI taxonomy): Eukaryota > Viridiplantae > Streptophyta > Magnoliopsida > Malvales > Malvaceae > Gossypium > Gossypium arboreum. Next base: position 125,960,330 of record NC_069072.1, on the reverse strand, counting down.
CAAAAATATTTGGTGTACAATATCTTTGTGGTGTTTTTCTCTCTGTGTGTGTATCGAAAGTGTCCTCCCTTTTTACAGATTCCTAGAAAGGCTTTATAGCCTTAAACTGACATATTTTAGGAAAGAAATCACAAGATTTCTTTTCCATATCTTATTCTAATCTGCCTACTAATTTTCTTTCCTTTTTCGCAGGAAAATCGCGAAGATCCCTGTGGCAGACTCGTCGGCGTTGATGGAGACACGAAATCTGGTGGTGAGGAGCCCTAGGTATGCTGAGAAGTCCATTGATGACCTCGACAGTGCATTGATGGCCTTGATTCGGGGAGCAGGACAGACGCTCCCTAAAGCTTCCAGAAAATGTTGCGGCGCTAGGAGGGAAAGGCAGAAACCCGAGGGTTTCCTGCCTCAGTGTAAAAGTTGGGCCAATTGGGCCACTTAAGTTTTGTAATTGGGTTAAGGGTTTTAGGGGTTGATAGGTTTATTGGGTTTAGTGTATGTGTTAGGCTTCGGGTGTATTTGGGTTACACGGGTATTGGTTATGCGGTTTGTTTAAGCTTGGGCCCCAATGCTTGGGCTTTGTAACCTGGACTGTTAAATGGACTTTAAAATAAATATTTATTTATCTATTTTGCCCTTTTAAAGCCCGGTCAAATTTGGGCTATTACAGCAGATATTTGGGCAATTGTACGGTGGTCGAGGCTGAGCTTTGGGGAATCTTAAATGGCTTAAATCTTATTTTGGCTAGAAGTTTCGAAAGAGTCGTTATCCAAATGAATAGTATTGAAGCTGTTAATGCCATTTAATAAGGTTCTTCAGGGATTTCTAATTCTGCTCTCGTCAGAAGAATTCATTTTATTCTTAAAGCTCTAAAACAGTGGAACATTCAACATATTCCTTGCGAAGAAAATCTAATTACCGATAACTTGCCAAGTCAATTCGTTCCAAAATACCAGGCTTAAGATTGATTGAGGATCCTCCTATGAGGATTTAGTTTTTTACCTTCTTGTAATCCTTTCTTTTCACCAAAAAAAAAAATTATGAGTCTGTTTTATTCAATTACTCATAAATTATTTATTTAACATGGTTTGAGTTTAATTTTGGATAACCTGCTTTCTTATTCTTGATAAAATAACACCACAATGAATATTTCTTTTTTGCGCAATATTTTTATCGTAAAATTTGATTTTTAAATTAGAAATAAAGTATATTTGTATATCAAAATTAGGCTTAATAATTATAAATTTATATTTAAAAACTAAGAAATAGAAATAAATAATAAAACTTCAGTCTCACCTACTTTTATGAGCGTAACATTATCCAAATGAAAGAAATAAGGGAAATTGATTGATTCCTTAAAACAACAAACCTTGGAGACTGTATTTGTTTGAGCTATGGGTTGTTCTTCACGTAACTTCATTTCTAGTCATCCTCTCCTAACTTTCCTCTTCATTTATTTGTCCTTTTTTCTCCCTTTGCATAATTTATTCTTCCTTCTTCCAAATCCCCATTTCATTCAAGTATAAATATTGCATAACATTTGATTAAATCACTATTCTGATGTCACTATTCAAATCACATGGACTTGTTAAATTTTCATATTATCTGTAATACCAAAACAAGTTAAAGGGGGTAATGTGAATAAATTGAAAGTTTACGTCTTCGAATCCGTCCAATATCACTGTCAACAAAACCGCCTGTATCCAGGTTCCAGAGTGATATCAATTTTACCATGGTTTCTCGAGTATAAGAAGCAAGCAGAAATGGACGCTTCTCCTTACTGGGGGGGGGGGGGGGTCCTTTGGATAAGATCAAACACCACAACATATATTTTCATTTTTACTGTTCTCCAGTTAGTTTTCAACCGTTTTCTCTCTTCTCCCTTCTTCCCCTTATTTTCTATATAAACCGCCTTGCCTTCCTTCTCCATCCCCTTTCTTCTTATACTTACATCTTCACTCTGAATATTTGGGTTTTGGTTAAGGTTTCAACAATGGAGGTTTTGCATTTCGTGTTTGGTGTTTTTGGTGGGTTCTTCTGTTTCTTTTCATCAACTTTGTTTACTGTTTTTTTATTTATTTAAAATTTATGGTTTTCTCTGTGGTGTTTTTTTTTTTTTTTGGGTACAGGAAATGCCACTGCTTTGTTCCTCTTCTTGTCGCCGACGTATGTATAACAAAGCAACTGTTAAATTATTTTCTCGGGAAACAAAAACACAGACTAATCTTTTCTTTTATGAGTTTTGGTTTTAAATGTGAGAACTTTAAAACGGTTATTCTTCATCAGTGGAAGAACAACAAGTATTTTCTTTTCTTAGCCAGTTTTTTGGTTATTGGAAACACATCCAAACAAAGGCTAATTTTTTGCCAGTTTCTGGTTTTTGGAAACCAAGTTGAATCAACAAATATATTATCCCCCAAACAAAGAAAGGTGAAACCATTTGTTTTTCTTAATGTAGAAATTCATGTTGGTTTTTTTTCTTTTTAAAAATATAATTTTCCTCCATTTTCTAGTCTTCAAAATGGTTATAGATAATACTTGTTTACTTAAAATTTTTCTCTTCTCTACACATTTTGGGTATTTAAAAAAAAATTAAAAAAAAGAGAGAAAATTTCAATTACCATTCAAAGATTGATTTAAAACTAATTATTTTGTTAAATCATGTTTAAATTTTGAAGGATTACATTTAAGAGGATCATTAGAAGTAAGTCCACGGAGCAATTCTCTGGAATTCCCTATGTCATGACCTTGCTCAACTGTCTCCTCTCTGCCTGGTGAGTTTTTATATAATTCTTTTAGATGATGTCAAATTCTTTTTTGGAACTCCAAAAGTGTGAAGAACAAATCTTCTTTAAGTTTGTTATAATTATCTAGAAAAAGTTAAAACGCAGCCTTATCATTCATTTATGGCAAATCTTTATTTGTGGTTTGTGACAAATTTTCCTATAGGTATGGCCTTCCCTTTGTATCTAAAAACAACATCTTGGTATCAACAATCAATGGGACTGGTGCAGCAATTGAGTCCATTTATGTATTGATCTTCATCATCTATGCCCCAAAGAAAGAGAAGGCTAAAATATTTGGGCTTTTCACTTTTGTTCTCACTGTTTTCACGGCTGTGGCACTCATCTCCCTCTTTGCCCTCCATGGAAATGGCAGAAAGCTCTTTTGTGGCCTTGCTGCCACCATTTTCTCCATCATTATGTATGCTTCTCCACTTTCAATCATGGTAAGCCTCAACCTTACAAAAAAGAGGAAACCCTTTTTCTTTATTTGTGCTAATTCCATCCCTATCATTACAGAGGCTGGTGATCAAGAGCAAGAGTGTTGAGTTCATGCCATTTTTCTTGTCACTATTTGTGTTCCTCTGTGGTACTTCATGGTTTATCTATGGTCTCCTTGGTCGTGATGCTTTTGTTGCTGTAAGATATATGCCAAGTTCTTAAATCTCATATATTGTTTGTGCATCAAAATTGAGAGGCCTGCCATTGTGGTGTTGTTTTTTTCCTAGGTCCCCAATGGGTTTGGGTGTGGGCTAGGGACCATGCAACTCATCCTTTACTTCATCTACCGCAACAACAAGGGGTCTCAGGAAATTAAGAAGCCAAGTGGTAATGGAACAAGCATTGAGATAGGTGAGAAGAAACCCCACCAAGACAAGCAGCACCCCAATGGCAAAGTCCCTCAAGATGAACAAGTTTAAATCTTTTGTTTCAAATTTCAGTTTCCTGCATCTTAATTTCTTGTAATGAATTGCAAAAAAACACAAGTTAAGGATGTCAAAAATTGACAATTCCTTGTAATGAAATGCAAAATCAATTTGAATATGCCAAGAAATATATGAGAATGGGGTCGTGAAGTCTTGTTGATGTAAAAGTTTTAATTTTGGGCTAAAAAAGTGTTTTAATTTCTTTGTTGAAAACGACCTTCGGATTCTCTGATAAATGGTTGGACGATTCAGGTCCATGTAATAATTGTCATGGTCCAGCCACAGGGAAGAATCTTGGTCTAATTTCAACATCCCTTTGGACATTTAGGAAAATGCATATGTGTTGAAATCATATTTGATATAAACAAATTAAGCTTTACATTTTTATATAATATGGTATACCATAATTTTTTGTCTCCAGAGTTCACCAAAATTCAAAATTTTTATTTTATTAAATTTGGCGCAACTGCTGCCTGCTTTTTGGGGAAAAACTTCCATTTTGAGTTTATTATAAAATTGAAGGCATATGGTCCGAATGTAATATATATGTTTGAATCCATATATTATTTCACTCATGTTTTTATTACAAAATAAAAAATAAAAAATTAGATACTAAATTAGTGAAAATAAATTTTTATTTCTATTACCAAAAAAAAAAAATGGAGTCTTGATATGTCCTAAAAGATTTAGGTTGATAAAAATTATAAATTAAAATTTGTTAAAATCAACAAATATAAATATCCAGAAGATGAAAAGGTTGTTGATTATTTGTTTATTTAACCGAAAAGCCAAGAGCACAACATTAATAAGGTCATAGAATACTAATTAATTACTATAACATTAATTATAGTAATTATTAGTAATATTTCCCATGCTGCCACACGTACCATACAACAAAACCAACATGAAAATAAAAAGCAATACATAGGGATATCGGATGACACAATTAAGATAGAAAATTAGAGGTTGAATTTAACGCATCCTTTGCCACCTACTTTCCCTGCAATTTTCTTCGCCAGCTTTTCACCAACCTGAAAACTCAACTCATTCATTATCATCAATTCCAAACAAAATCTATGTATAAATTGAATCTTTCCAACTACATTTGTTATGTTTCGGGTTTGAAACTTTTCAAGTGTAGCTCAAGGTGTTGGTGGTACCTAAGAAAAGCTATATATTGTAGTTTCCGGGATTACTTACTGGTGGCGCGGGAGCTTTTCCTCTTCCTTTGGCGGAGGCTTTGATCACCGCAGCCTGAAAAGGAAATGTAAATTTTAGGCTTAGAAAAGATTGAGTAAATGCTAGCTGTACATATATATAAACAGATAGATAGATAAATGGATAGAACACCAATGCAGCTTGGTATTGCTTCTTGGTTAAAGTGAGAGGTTCATCCATCTCAAACGATGATGCCCTTTCAAGACTCGGAGAGGGTTGCCTTTCCATTCTTCTCCTTTCACACAATGGATCACCCCACCAGCTAGCTCTCTACTTCAAGCTCTATGAACCAAAAAACAAAAAGACAATAACAACAGAAAACTTGTTTTCGCTAAGGAATTAATTGTGTTTTGTTTAGTAATTTTTTTGCTCTTTTAAAACAACAGTCTCAGAGGAGACAAAAGAAACAAAGAGACAGAGAAAGCATCCAGCCAAAGTCACCATGCAATCGACGTCGTGGCAACCATCAGCGACTGGTTTCAACATTTGGCACCTTTCTTTTTTTCTTTTTTACTATAAGGAGTTCGAGAATAAAAACACAAGTTATACATGAATCAATTGAAGAAATAATTTTAAATTTCAATCCAAGCATTGGTCCAGTTGTTTATTTTCTCTTTTAAAACGTATTAGAACCTTTATTTAGGTGGTCGGTTTCTCTAGCTACCTTTTTCTTTTCAAATAAGGCCAAAAAATCTTTGAATGGCGACAACTTTAGCTCATGAAATACATACATGGCTAGAGCACTGCCAAATTTGAATTATTGTTAAATAAATTTTACCTTTATAGTCACACAAATATGTATGTGAAATTGAAAGAAGCATTAAGTTCAAGTTTTGCCACAATTATAAGTATTTACATACCAAAATAAATGGCAATTGGGATATCTGAACCCTATACTTAAGCATACAAAATTATACATTCTAAATGAGCATAATTAAAGAACTGTGTGTGAATCTCAGTGAGGGTAATTACGTATAATTAAGATTAATAAGGAACAAAAATCTAATTATCCCAACATATTGTAAGAATATTTTAGGTTTTATTTCGACATATATAGTATATGCAACAAATTAAATTTTTTTTTATATGCGACAAAATTTTATATTTAATATATTCGATAAAATAAGTACGATAAAAAAGAATTCGTTAATATACTCGACAAAATGTTCGTTAATTTTGTTATCATATCAACGTGTAAAAGATTTTAAATCGTAAAATTATTGTATGTATCAATCGATGGTGTTAAAAAACTTTATAATAATATTTAAAATGGAAAAGAAAAATTCACTAATAAACATTCATCACAAACATTTTCTTTCAAAATATTAATTCATCATAATGTCCATATGCTTAGCTCTTCCATTACGCCCATATGCATATATCATAACAAATACAAAGGCACAAACAACATGGTAGTGAAAGTTGAAATATTTAAGGCAAAGCTAGCTTCACTGGTGAAGTGATATCATAAAGCAAAATTATAATAGAAGAACTAAGCTGGCCATGGGAACGGCACTTTGGGTTGAGTTCCAGCTGCTGCTTCATCAGATTTCGTGGCTGAAGTGCTTGCTTCCCCCTTTGCCTTGCTCTAAATAGACAACAATTATAGAACATAACCAATTCAATAACAATATGTGCTTCTATTTTAAAACTAAATTCATTTGTATATCATATGTCTCTCTCAAATACATACCCTCTCAAGTTTCATTTTAAAAATGATTGAACGCATTTCCACCGCAGCTGCCGCCGCTGCTAGGGCCGCCGCCTGTACATTATATAAAATATAAAAGAGAAATGCAGTCACATAATATATATATATATATGGATGTATGTATGTATGTATAAAATAATGCAGACCTGAGCTTGTTTGTATTGATCCTTGGAAAGTGTCTTAGGTTCAGGCTCTTCTATAAGTGGCAGCTTTCCAAAATCCTTCACAGGAGGTTGATTTTCCATTGGCTAAGCTTAAGAAGATGGGCAGACAGGCAACAAGGTAAAATAGAAGATGAAGCTTGAAATTTTTGGAGTTTGGGTTTGGCTAAATGTACAATTGTTTAGGTGAGATGGTTAACTAGAAGAAAACGTGGCTATTGATGAATTCAGCAGGGTATCTCTGCCACTATAAACTTCAACTTTTTCAACACTATTGATCCCATTTCTTTTGTCTCCTTCCTCAAATGTGTAACCGTATGTTTTTTTCCTCTTCCTTGCTAAGCTACTTTTATCGAATTTCTTCTTAGAAAATATATACCATTCATCACTCAACTCTACTCGAGGAAAGTGAGATACAAATCACTTGATGGCCTATCTGTTATAGATTAAGGGTTCGAAACTTGCCATGCACAAATTCTTCAATTCTTTTTTATGATTTCACCTGTTCTAGCACTACCAGGCACACCACTCCATGATGTCCTTTCAGGAACATGACCTTTCAGTAGAGTCGATGGACTTAAAATCTCAAGGCTACAATGGAGTGTAGACACCTTGAGAATATATCAAACTTGAGAACAACATTTCTCAAACTTCTCGCGGCAGAGTTAGGGACAAAGTTTAAACATGTTTAGGGAAATTGAGATAAAATTCTAAAATCTTGAGCAGTCCAAATTTAAAAATTTTATTTTATAAGGGCTTAGATTATGTAATTACATTTTTAGAGGGGCTAAAAAATATTATTTTCTATTTATTGAAATGATCAAAGAGCTTAAATTGAATTATTAATACTTGAGAGAGACTATCGAGAAAAACTTTTCATTTGAGTCAAAAGGGCTAGGCCCCTATCTGCCCTCGACTTCGTCTTTAGGTAGAGTCAGCCAAACTACAACAATAATAATGAAAAAGAGATGCATAACTCATATATGTTGTAAAGACAATTATAGTTAATTAATACTTGAAAAAAACAAGAACTTAGATTCAAATTTCGTGTAACTAAAACTAAATGCAAAATCATTGATAAGTCTTTGATGTACTTTAGTCCTAACACTCTGATAGGACTGAAAGATTCTATTGCAACTATTTTAGGTGTCTCAACGAGGGAGGTTCCAACTAATATGGGTTTACTGCTTATGGTAGGAAAGAATAAAACTAATGCTTTTAAGCACTTAGTACATAGATTGCATAAAAGAATACAAAGTTGAGCTTAAAGGATATTGTCATATAGGGAGAAGGAAGTGTTTGATAGTCCATTCTTAAGTTTGCTTCCCACTTATGTGTAGGTTTTCGTAGGATGGAAAAAGTAAAGATCGAGTATTGGCCATGTTAGCTTAAGATTCAATGAAAAACCTGAAAGGGCTGGGGCGCTTGGGCTTTCAATATGCAAGGCTTTTTAACTTAGCTTTATTGGAAAGTAGGTTTATTGACTCTTTTTGACTGTCGTAAATTGATATGTCAAATTGGACTCTCTTGAGTACTTAATTAGCTTATTTCAAGTAGCTTACGAATCTTTTAAATGATTTTTATCGATTCTTAAATTTTAGTATTAATGATAGTTTTTCTTATATTTTATCTCTTTTGAGAGTTAAATTGGCAAAACTATGACATTGAGAATCTAACGATTGATTTGAGCTTATGTAGGGAGACAACAACAGCCAAATCTTGAGAAAAATTGCATTTGATGTGGGTATCGCAACACTAATGCCAAGATGTCACGACATTAAGCCTTCATCACCTCAAAGGTGCAAGACTTCAACGAGAAATCAACTTGGAGCAGTCTGCCAAGAATGTTGCGACACTAAAGGTGTTGTGTCACGACACCAAGCTTCTAAGGTCGCGATATTATTGAAGGTCGTTGAAGTGAAAAAGCCATGGCTATTACCGAGGATGTCGCAACACCATCCAGTCGATGTCACAAATTCGAGAACCTATAAGTCAAGATTGTGCCTACTGTCGAGGATGTTGCGACACCAAAGCTTGAGTGTCGCAACACTAATGTCTGACGGGTGAAAAACTTCAATGACAATTTTGTGTCCAAACAAGCTTAAGTCACTTTTCATTTAAGGGCATAATTTTCAATGTTAGGTGAAATGTTAGTAGACTATAAATACTACCTTATAAGCTTTTGACAATAGATTTTGAGGGGTTGATCATTGTAACAACTTGTTTTTTAGTGATGTCAAAAACGTAGTTTCAAAACCCTATTTTTGATTAATAATATTTACAAGTCTATTTTTGTATATTATTGAATTTTGATTTACGAATTTTATTAATTTGATATTTAATTAAGGTACAAGTGTAATGACCCTAAAGTTAGTGGTGTTGGAAAATGAGTTATCGAGACATTGTTTTAATAAATCGAGCCCGTAAATATTTATTAAAAATATTTGCAGAGTTTTTGTGTAAGTGAATTGAATTTTGGATAGATAATTTTGCGAAATTAGTGACTAATTAAGGTACTAGGACTAAATTATAAAAGTGGTAAAACTTAATCGTTATTGATTTTTATTTGTTAAAAGGACTAAATGGTTAAAATCAAGGTTTGAAATGATAATTTGACCATTTAGAAAGTTAGTGGACAGTTGGTGTATATTTTTATGTGCATAAAGTGTAATAAGTTCAATTAAATTAACATAAAGTATAATTTATAATAATATTAAACAAATAAAAATGTAAAGAGAAGAAAAAGTGGTGACCATCTTTTCTTCTCCAACCGAACCACCAAAAGAAAAAGGGGAGAAGCCATTGTTTTAACTTTAAGAGAGTCTGCCATTAGATGGTATAGATTTTAAAATTCGTTTTTGTAAATTTAATGTTTTTGAGACCCCGAGAACTTGATTTAGCTAACTTGGGTACCAATTTTTAAAACTGCTAAAGTTTTAAAAATTTTCCATAGTTGATTTCTTGAAGTTCTTAATGTTAAATTGTTAGATTTTAAGCTTATGAATGAAGAAGGACTAATTTGTAAAGTTTAATTGCTAATTTTTTTATACAGGGACTAAGGTACGTAAATTTTAAAATTGATGATGAATTTTTGTAATTATAGATAATAGAGGCTGTAGATGATTGGTGTATATTTTATGTGCATAATGTGTAATAAGTTCAATTAAAATAACATAAAGTATAATTTATAATAATATTAAACAAATAAAATGGAAAGAAAAGAAAATATGGTCACCATCTTTTCTTCTTCAACCTAACCACCATAAGAAAAAAGGGAGAAGCCATTGTTTTAACTTCAAGAGAGTTTGTCCATTGCATGGTAAAGATTTCGAAACCCATTTTCGTTAATTTTATGTTTTTGAGATCCAGTGAGCTTGATTTAGCTAACTCGGGTACCAATTTGTAAAACTGTTAAAGCTTTAAAAAGTTTCCATAGTTGATTTTTTTGAAGTTTTTTATGTTAAATTGTTAGATTTTAAGCTTAGAAATGAAAAAGGACTAGTTTGTAAAGTTTAATTGCTAGTTTTTTATTTAGGGACTAAAGTGTGTAAATTATGAAATTGATGATAAATTTTTATAATTATAGATAATAGAGGGTTGTACAAGGGTGAAATTGAGATCGGTTTCGAAATCGAAGCTCCAATTTGAAAGTGATGACAATTTCGATTTTAGGGACTAAATTGAATAAAATGCAATATTCTAGGGAGCTTTCAAAAATTAAAATTGAATTGATACATGCATATATAGACTACCATAAAACATTTGGAATTAATTATTTGAATTAAATAATTGAATAGATCGAGATTTGGACTAACTCATAGATAATCACAAAAAAGATAAATTAGCGGATTAGTCCTCGATGTCTCCTTAATTGTTGATTTTTTCTGGCAAGTTTATATGGTACAATTATACTTAAGTTTTTATTTAATTGAATTATGTATGTATGAATGTTTAATTATACTTTGAAATCTATACAATTTAATACTGAAATGTGATATATGGACTAATTTGTAAAGTACTATAACTGTGATTTATAAACTTGTATGAAGTACTAAAAGGATATGAGATATGTTACAATAGACGGTATGTACATGATGATACTATAATAACATAAATGTTACGATTCAATATTAATGCCCGTGTCAACTTAGTAAACTATTAAGATACGATTGACATGCCAAAAAGGTTAGTTACGCGCTTGCACAGGTTTGCACTTTGATGCCTCTATTTGCACTTTGGTGCCTTTTGTTTTCACTACTGTGTTTTTTGGTGTGGTGTAATTATCTGTGTATCCGAATTTATTTACTAAAGTTCTTGAGGTTAAATGATAAATGGTAAATAGTGGAATTAACACGAAGATATATGATTTTTTCATATTAATGAATAAATATCTGACGGACTTGGTAAAATGATATTGACTCGTTGATTGTATATAAGGAATATTGATTATGATTGTGACAGTTGAAATTTGCAATACGATATAACTTTGTTACATGTTAAACTCACCTAATGTTGTGCATTATTATGTCAGGCAAATGTTGTAATGTAAATTAGTTTGTTGTATTAACTGTAATTCAAGGTACATTTACCATTTTATATTTATGAACTTACTAAACTTTCAAAATGCTTACTCTGTTGCTATTTCTTTTCTTTGTAGTTTTTCAGTTTACAGAACTCGTCGATCGAATCAACTGAAGCTTACACTATCCACCTATCAACTTGGTAGACTTTTACTCATTTTGTAACTTGGTATTGTGGCATGTACATAGGTGTCTGTCTATGTGTTTCTTGTGAATGGTATTTTGGGTTGAACTTAATTTAATACTTAATATTGTAAAGTTATGTGCATATATGTAAAAATTCATGTTTTGGCATGTTTGGAGGTTGATGGATAAGTTAAGTATTTGAATGGAAATGTGATGGCGAATAGGTAAAGTATGACACTCATAGTGTACAATTAGCATGTAATGGTATAAGAATTTGATAGTAATGAATAACTTATAGTCATGTTAACATATTTGGTATGGTTTGTTGTGAAATGGTGTCAATTGTGGCATATTGGTTTGAGGTGGTAATGTTAATCTATCATCCAATTGATATTTTGAGTATGTTTTGATACAATATGGTTAAAATTGTGGATTAAAATGGAAGCATATGTTTGGAATGAGTAGAGATGTATGTTTGAATGATTATGAATTCATAGGTTTAAATTACATGCTTAAATGTCTAATTGGTGCATTCTAGTTTGATGACTATGAGATGGTAAAATATATGTTTACTATATCCTTTGCATTGGTTTTATGTAGGATATAAGTGTGCATTATGCATCAATTGTGCTAATGGTTTGGCTTGGCATGAAATAAGTACCAAATGACCTAAAATGTACCAAAAACAAAGTCCACGTCAAGACGAGAACCTTTCCTTGTTGTAATGTTTGTCAACAATTTGTGACATCCTGACATTGAGTGGTCGAACGTCGTAACACGATAAACTATTTGGCGGCATCACAATGTCGGCCCTAGATTTTCAAAACTTTACAATTCGGTCCTAATTCATGCTCGAGTCAACAAAAGAGCTTTCCTAAGCTTGATTAAGGTTCAGATTTAGCTATGAACCGTATTATGAATGTGTTTAAGTCATAATTGTTTATTTTATTGATATATTTATTGTATTTTGTTGGAAGTTATTCTGACAATGGATATGGCATCTCGTAACAAAAAAGATTAAATCGTAAATATTGAAAAGTTCGAGGACTAAAGCTAAAATTTAACCAAAGTGGGAATTGGGAGATATTAGTGACTAATTGGGGTAAGAATAAGTTGGATTATATGTTAGTTTAATGAAAATCACTTTTAGGACCAAATTGGAAAGATTTGATAGTACAGGACCAAATTACAAATTTACTACTTTAGCCAAGAAAAGGGTAAATGTATAATTTTCAGTACCTAAGGATGTTTATTAAGAATGAAAAGAGAATTAAATAATTTGCGTTAATTAATAGCTAATTGTTATGAAAAAATTGTATTAGAGACAAAATGGGTAAAATGACAATTTTTCCATCTAATGGCATATTGGTCATTTCTCAAGGATTAAATGATGGAAACATTATTTAGATAATATATTTTTAATTGGAATTAATATGGCCCATTTGATGTGATTATATTGAAGAGAAGGATTACAGATCATGTGTTGAGATTTTTTTTTTTTGTTGTGACCTTTGACTTGGTATCTTTTTTAAAATATGATAAAAAGGGGAAAAGGTGAAAAGAAAATGATCATCTTCTTTTCCCTTGATTTTTTCCACCATTGAAAGAGAGGAAGATGTTTCCCTTTTCAAAATTTTCACACTTTTCTCTGGATCAGATCAAAACCTTCTTGATAAAATCAAATAAAAAACTTGATTTCAAGCTCATTTCTTCCATCATTTTCACCATTAAAGCTTAGGGTTTATATGGTTTTTGAGAGAGAAAGCTCCATAAATGTTAGTAATAGTGTTTCCTACTTCTTCATTCTTGATATTTGAGTTTAATGATTAAAAAAAAGTTTGGGAAGATTTAATATTGATATTTTGATATATTTTTTATGTATGGAAAATGAGGAATGTTGGGAAATAGGGTTTTCAAGCTAATTAAAAGATAGAATCAAGTTTATGGAGGTTTGACTATGTGTATTAGAGCAACCAAAGGTAAGTACCCTTTGATAAGCTTACTTTTTCCTAGTAAATGATATAAATTATGTGTTAAACATGAAACTCATTATGAGGCAAATAGTTTTCATGGCTTAATTATGTTAAAACAAGTAGTTGGTAAGTTGTTGTAAAAATGATTGGTTATGAAATGTCATATTGGTTGATAACGTATCATGAAAATTTGACGGTTAGGATATGGTTAATTGTCAGCAATATAGACATTTGAGGAAAATTATGGAATATGACTTTACTGTGGAAAAAAAAAGTGTCAATATGTTATGACATGGTAAATTGCTTAGGTATAGAATTGGAAATTTTTTGAATAAAAGTATGCCTAAGGTGATCAAAATAAATTATGAGAAGTGATGAACAAGATTCTTGATAAAAACAAAGTTACAAAGTTGCCTAATAAAGCCAAATACATGGTGATCTGGTCATCTAATAAGTATTTGATTATGTGAATGAGGAAATATGCTAGATTTATGTGAGTATTGTGAATAAATTAGCACCAAGAATGTGATAAATATTGTTCAGTATCCGTCATGTGATCGAGAATATGAAACCTTTTTGAGATATGTAAATATGTGAAATGTCATATGTTAGAATTAAGTGACCCGAATTCTTATTTAATAAAATACGATGGAAAATAAAATAAAAGTAAAATCCATATAGAATTAGACTTCTTTTATTTTATTTTAGAATATTGTTTTTAAACCTTATTAAACTCCATCTATTTTATATTGATTAGGATAAGGTGTTTCAATCCTACTAGAATATGGCTTTACAAGCCTATAAATAGACATAGTCTATTCCTCTTGTATTGATTCAAATTTTTGACATAGTGAATTTTCTTCTCCTCTGCCCGTGATTTTTTCCCGAACGGATTTCTACGTAAAACTTGTGTGTTCTTTATTTTATTTTTTATTTTATTTTATTTTTCACATCATATGTATAGTAAATCTTTTTTTATTTATATATGTTGATTGTGATTTTAAAATGCCCTAGTAACCTTAGTGAAATAGATAGGATATATTAGCATGCCAATAAGAATTTATGTGTACCTGGAGTTTTGTTGCCTTCGAACTTTGCACATATTACTTGCACCTTTTGTTGCCTTAGGGCTATACTGTCACATGCATATTTTGGCACCTTCGAGCTTAGCACTTTGATGCTCTCTTTGGTATGTTTAGAGGGATGTATTCTATTGCCTTCGAGCTTAATACTTCGGTACTCTCCTTAATGTGTTTGGGTGGCTTGGTACTTTGGTGCCCTTAGTGTGTTTAGGAGGGATGTGGTATGGTAGCTAGAACTATGTGCTCCTTAGTGCGTTCTGGAGGGAGTCTTGTGTATTTGATTCATTTTCTTAGTGCTTACTATAGGCTAAGTGAACTAGAATCTTGATAATAAAATTTTCTTACGTTTATGAATTGGAAAATGTATTTTAAAATGGAATATGTTAAAAGCTTGACAAGTTAAAATACTGTATTTAAGTTAAACTAAAGGCCAAAACATATGAAATTAAGAGCAAGACTTCTTGTTTGTATTATCCTAATAAGGAAATTGAAAAATGAAGTAATATTTACACAAGGAATAAATGACCATAAGTTGAAAGTTTATGTAAACATGTTATGGGTTGGTAAAAATGGGATAAACCTTAGCAGAAAGATTGGACCTTTAATAAGAATTCTAAACATTAACCTTTATAACATGATTGGCTAATAAATTAATAAAAAAGTAAGTTGAATCCTTAAGATTCGGGTATAAGAATTGAACTCATTTGATAAATTAATTGTGGAATGAGTGAATCTTGAATTAGTTATGGCCAAGGGGGTAAACATTAATAATGGAATGGATAAGTTAGATTATACTTGAGTACTTACATAGCTTTTTAAGCTCAAATGTTAGTTGTTTAAATGTTCAAGTATTAGATTTGTTGTGAAGCTATGGTTTTGGTTTGGGAGCTTTGCATCACCCCTCATTTGAGGTTGTAATGTATTTATATTAGTTATTATCCTATAAGAACTTTGGCATGTACATAAAGACTTAGATTTTAATATTGTATTTGTAAAATTTAAATTTTGATTCAAGTCATTTATGTGTTTTTAATCAAGTTTTATTTCATTATTTGACTTTAATGTGTTTATGACTTGAATTCTGAGTCTAAATAAGTTTAGAAATTGAATTATAATAATTTTAAATTCAATGATATACTATGGTATTGTTTGGGGGTTATTTAGAGTACTTTAGGATTGATTTTCACCTCTAGGGACATTGCAATACTTAGCCTCAATGATATTGCAACAAGTCAAACAAGAGGAATTTGCTACAATGCAAGGAGATGTATTAGTACATTTCGCCACTTGTGTGGAAACTACAGTATCTAGGTGAAGCCCATGCACTGTTTTGGGTAGTTTTGACTTTCCAGGGTCTGTTTCAAGTACTAAACACCTCTAATCATCCTTGAACCTCTTCAAAATGATTTTAAAGTACCCAAACCATCTCAAAATTTATTTTTAATTTTATAAAATGTTTTTAATATTAAGTTACTGGAAACTCCTACTCTTTTCAATCTGTATGACCCCAAACCATCCTCAAAGCCCGTTTTAATGTTTTTAATGATTCAAAATATTTTATAATTGTAATTAAGCTTATCTAAAATTCTGAGTTTTGTTTTATAGAATATTAACATGTTTTATAGAATATTAACATGTTCCCAACAAGTATTTAAAAGAATTTTTTTGGTCAAAGTTTGAAAGTTCTTTGATAACACCTTTCATTTATATCGTATGTTGGGACGGGTGAAAAGAGTTATAATTTTTATGTAAAATTAGTTAATTACTATTATTTATAATGTTCTAATAGAAAAGAAATTGATTAGAATATTAAAAAGAAGAAGAAGAAGAAGAAAAAAGGAATTCATCTCAAAGTTATTATATATAATTAAAATTTAAATAGTTAACATGTATTTGCATAAAATTTATTAAACATAAATAAAA
Organism: Gossypium arboreum; assembly: GCF_025698485.1. Taxonomy (NCBI): domain Eukaryota; kingdom Viridiplantae; phylum Streptophyta; class Magnoliopsida; order Malvales; family Malvaceae; genus Gossypium; species Gossypium arboreum. The sequence continues at coordinate 125,943,850 of NC_069072.1, read as the reverse complement.
TAAAATAAAAGAGAAGATAAAAATAAAATATTACTATCATTATATTGCCTAGGCCTTGAGAACTTTAAGACCCTAAGTTGAAGTCTCTCTATATAGACCATGTGTGAGTTCTTAGACCATATTTATTTTTGTTTATCTCTCACCATATTTTGATCTTATATAGATTTACTCTAGTCCAAGTTGGGATATATTTGGTTATTAGTTTAATCGCTTTAAAATGATTAATTCTTAATTATTCGAATATGTTCATTGTAATTGCAATGCGACTATATTTGTAACTACAAAAAACTTACACATATTAATTGAGAAGTATATTATGTTTAACATATGATTATATTATAATATAAACTAATTTATAATTTAATTAAATTTTTATTATTTTTAATATAAAGATTGAAGTTAAAAAATAATTAATAATTAATAATTAATAAAGGATAAATTTATTTTTATTTAAAATTCATTTAATAAATAAATCTTAAAAATTAGCGTATTTGCCATTTAAATTTAGGGGTAATGGATATTTTTCTAATTTCAGGGTACCTAAAAGATTTGAATACTTTTTTATAAATATAAATCTTATATTATAAGTTAAGAGAAAAAATATTAACACTAAAACTGGAAGTCTAAATTTTGAGATACTATCAGACTTTTAAGCAGTTGTTGTTGATAGGCAAGCTCAAATCTGTTGTATATTATTTTTAAGTAAAAGAGAATGAACAGATCTTAATTAAAAGAAAACCCAAAGTATATGTATTAATTTCAAACAACAACATAATCATGTTCATCTATAAAGTCTTCATCTTCGCTGTCTGACTCTGAAATCAATACCTCTTCCCGTATTGACCTCACTGATGTCTCTACGGGCTCCAATCCCTATCCATTATCAAAACCCATTATCCTTTTTGTATATGAGACACAAGAAAACAAACTTGTGGAAGAAAAACTTACCTGCAAAAATATCTTCAATGCTTGTTCTTGGGAATTATTGTTGATCACTTCCAGAGCTGCTTCCTGAAACCAAATCTCAAGAATTAACTAAAAACCTAACCATAAATGGAAACAAATTTGTGTATTTGATGATCATCACTTACCCTGGCTAACTTCATTTCCTTATCAAACAAAGCTTTCGGTTCATTTTCAATACCTAAATGCATCTCACCATGTTCAGCAGGTGATGATGATGAAGAAGAAGATGAAGGATTCTCCATTCTACTTTCTCACCAATCAAACACAAAAAAGAAGGAAAAAAAAAAAAACCTAGAGTCAAAGATAAAGTGCAAAAACAAAGAAGTTAACGTACGGTTGTTACATATATATGAGCAAAGATGGACTCACCTGTGATTTCATTATAAGAATCTTGTATACAAATGTCAATACCATAAATCCATAGAGTCTAACCGTATTCTTAGTGACGAGCAGTAAACTCCAAAACAGTCATTCAAACTCAGCGTTTGAATTTGTAGGATTCCAAATCAGATATAAATGTAATTTGCGTCAGTCATTGGCAATGCAAAAATTGTTGGTTCTCTATTAATTTTGCTGATACATCACCATGTATATAAATTTTATAGTAATATTTTGACTTTGTTATCGATTCACATGCTTCCTGGATATCAGATTTGCCTGTATAATGTACATGTTTCTCCATTAATGACACACAACTAACTTTGATCTTTCAAAGGGAATACTATGCCGCAATACATATATGTTGCTCCTTATTTCTTGTAGGAACTGAGATTGCGTATGTATGACCCGTGGAGAGTTATCTTAGAGTAATTGTGGGAATCGTTGTTCATGGATTTTGTTGTTGATTCGATGCATTTAAGGTTTTATATTCGAAATATTTTTCTGAATGATGAAATCGTTGAGTAAGATCCTCCTCTTGTTGAGTAAGCCGACTATCCAAAATCTTTGAAACGAGAATTGATTCTAATGCTTTAATTCAACCAAACCATATTTCATTCATTAGTAAATTGTTGGTTAATTCAAATTTATTCTTGTAATTAAAAAAATATAGTACTAATCCCTTCAGATCTATTTAGGGTTGATTTGAATGGGCGGTGTGTTTACCTGCAGTTAATGTAAAAATAATTGTGGCAGTGAGATTAGTTACTATAGCGTGAAACAAAAAGTAAACTAAACGTATTGCACTGCACGCACCCTATCGTCCATCCAAACACACCCTGGTGCTTAGATAATAAAAAACTAATTTACTTTTTCTTAATAATATTGTATTATTTATTTTACATTTTTATTATTTTATAGTTAGGCTTTTAATTATAAAATAATGAAAATATCTATGAAATTTTGAAAATATTTTTCCCCGTACAAGGACAGGCAAATAATAGCAATTACAAACCAATGAACTTAAATAGCAATAAAGAATAATGCATTCAAATTTTCATACATCAACACTAGAGCTGAGTCTAAAAGTTCCTAAAACCTCTGTAGAGTATTAAGATTATGATTTAGTCCTTCTGAAATTTTGAAATTATTATTTTTATTAAATTGAACTATATTCTAATATAAGTATGTATTAAATATAATATATTTTTGAAGTTAATATAAAAGTTTATTTTAATTAAAATATTAAATTAAAATTAAAATTAAATCTATTTTAACAGTTAAAAATGAATAAATTGTATGTATGCCTTAAATATAATTGTATCGGATAGAAGATTGTCCACGTGAAATAAGATAACTACTTAATCTAGATTTAACACACCTTCATTGTTAAAGTAATAAATATTCTGTTAGAAACAGTTACGGAGATGAGATATAAGGATGATGACTATCATGAGTTCCATTTTACTGGGAATCAAAATGTATCTGCTCACAGGACAACACATTCGTTTAAGCTCGAAAGTCTACTTGAAAATGGGCTTGAGTAAAATTTAAGGCTCTTTTTTTATAAGGATTAGGCCTTAGGTAAGATTTTTTTAATCCAAATCCGGTCTAACCCTAATATATTATGTTATAAGAAAATTATATCAATTATATATGTTAAATAATAATCATATAGTTTTATATTTATATTAAATCACTAATCCAATAATTATTAAATTTGTTATCCAAAACAGAAAAAAAAAGAACTTATCCAACTAAATAACCCAACCCAAAATATAAATTTTAAAATTATATTCAATACAAAAATATATATTATATTTATTTGTGTTTTTTAATATAATAAAATATTTATTATATTTATAGTAGTATTTTAATATAAATTATTTTTAATATGTTAGAAAACTTTTATTTTAGCGTTTTTAGTGCGTGAATTGTATTTAAAAAATTAATAAAAATTAATCTAAAAATTAAATATGAGAAAGTCAAGTCGGGTTGGATTTGAATTTATTTTTTGAAATTAGACCAAGTTTGATTAAAAAAGTAAACGCCTTTTCGGTCAGGCATCTAGATTCATGTCCTCCTCTAGATCAAACCATGTAAGATAATTTATAAAATGTGTGTAACCATTCAACTCTTTGGATTGGTTACCACCATAAAATATGGGGAGATAAAGTAACCTCTTAGATTTCCTCCTGAATTCAATTTTTTTTATATAAATGAACAATTTTATGTGTAGAGAGAAGAAACCATTTTGCCGAAGGAAAAAAAATTTCTTTTTTAATATAAATCTTGATATTTGACTAAGGAAAGAAGCTTACCCACATTATGCTCTTTATAAGTAAAAACTGAATAAAAAGGAAAATGAACTGGAGAAGAAAGTTTTCTTTTGCTCCAACATTAGATTTTCTCTTGTTCTTGATTGAAGGAGAATGAAAGTAGAAATATCTTTTGTTCCCTATTAAAGAAAGGTTATTATCTCTTTCTTTTGTTGTTTTGATTTCATTTTTTATTATTAAGTTGTTGATCATATGGTTTATGTTGGGTTTTTTTTTTAATAGTTCAACTAGATTTTATTGATTAGAAAACAAATAGCATAATGAGGAAATGTTCTTGTAAAACTTTGAAACTAAGACCTAAGTAGAAAAAAATAATAAAAGATAAAACCGGCCCAAAAGAGAGTAAATGGCCTAAAATAAAAACAAATAACAATTGAAAAAAACAAAAGAAAGAAATGGGAAACCTAATCTAGTCACTGTCAACAGCTGGTACCCATTAATTATCTGTCATTTCAAATCTCAATACCAGCAGTTCAACCGATAGCAAATTTCAAAAAAGCTTTCATTTCTGTTATCCTTATCTCTTCAAATCTTCTATGGAGACTCTTCAAGCTGGGTGTCTCGGCCATTTCTCCTCTTGTTCACGTTGAATATGGGTGAAAACTGCTCCCTCTAGGTACTTTTCTTCTCCTTCTCTTAATTCTTCTTTTGCAAGTTCGTGGGCATAAATATTCCCTGATCTTTGAACAATTTGGAAGTTGATTTCTTGGAAATGTTGTTTTTCACTTTGAATGTCTCGAATAATCGCCCTTATAACTGATTTATCTGTCGCTGCTGAGTTGCATTTTTTTATGACCGCTTTTGAATCTCCTATGATATCTACTGATTGAAAACCCATTGAAATCTCTAACTTTACTGCTTGTAACCCTACATGTGGCTCTGCCATGAACGGAGACAGTATTGTGGAATGGAGGACTGTCTTTGAGGCTAAAAACTCACATCTCCCTCCACACCACCAAACCTGAGGCTTATTTGGAGTATTTACCGTCAAAAGCTGCATCAAAATAAATTGCTACTCTCGCATTTCTTTCTTCCTGTCTCTATCTTCTACTATCGTTTGAGGTAAGTGGCTTTTTTTCCACCCCATCGATCTCTACTATATAACTTTGGATTCGGTTCGATAAATCTCTTCCTGTTATTATTTTCCCCTCGTGAACTAACTGGTTTCTTGAACTCCATATTGTCCAAACAGCAGAGCAAAAAAGTCGACATTGTTTGTTGTTACCCATGGTGAAGACCCAAGTAAGCCATTTCCACAAATCTTGAATATTAGTATTAATGACCCATGATAGATTTATGTTTTACCATGTCTCTGTTGTTGTAGGGCATTGTATGAAAACATGGTTGCTATCTTCTTCTGCATTTCGACACCGAGGACAGGAAATATCTACAGCCACTCTTTTGAATCTTAGATTTGTTAGAGTAGGAATAAAGTTCTAGGAAATACGTCATATAGTGATAGCAATTTTTTATGGGAGATGTAAATTGCATAGCTTTCTGTAAAAAAATTTTGTTTCGGCCTGTATAAAATAAGCACTAGGATCCATAATAACCTCTTGTAATAGTTTGTAGGCACTTCTGACTGAAAATTCACAAGAATGTTCTCCTCGCCAAACTTGGAAATCATCATGTTCTTCTTCTGCCGGAGGAATTTGCAAAATCTTCTGTGCTGTATCCACTTGAAAGGTATTAACTCTTAGATCTATCTTTCATTTTCTTGTTGAAGCATCAATTAAATCTAAAACTAACTCTACTTCTGCATTGTTAGAATTGTCATTGGTTCTCTCTGTCAACTCTCGGTACCCACCGGTCGTTCCAAACAGATACATGATCTCCCCTACCGACTTGCCAACATAAGCTATCTTTCAGTAACCCTTTTGCTGCCCAAACGCTCTTTCAAGTAAGAAAAGGTAAATTCCCTAACTGTGCATTAATAAAGTCTGAATTTGGGTAGTATTTGGCTTTTAAGACCTTTGCTAATAAAGAATTTTGAAAATTAATAAGGCGCCGACCTTGCTTGGCTAATAAAGCTATATTAAATTGACCAAGAGTTTGAAACCCCAAACCACCATTTTCTTTTGTGGTACAAAGATCCTTCCAAGCTTACCAACGAATGCCCCTTTTGCCACGATCTTTCTGCCACTAGAATTTTGCAGTAATACTCTTAAGATCAACACATAAATATTTAGGTAGTAAAAAATAGGCCATCGTATACGTCGGAATAGCTTAAAGAATGGCCTTAATAAAAACTTCTTTCACATATTGAGTGAGATACTGAATACTCTAGTTTTCAATTCGTTGCTTAAATCTATCCTTTAAGTTTTGAAAAAGCTCTTTCTTCTTTCTGCCCACCATATTAGGTAATCCAAGATAACATTCTGGATCATTTGAGCTTCGTACTCCTAGTGTGCGAGTAACTAATCCTCTTTCTTCCTCTTGTGTATTAGTGCTAAAGAAAATAGTTGACTTCTCAAAATTGATGCACTAACCTGAACAGGTTCCATACTCGCGTAGAATTGTTTTCAATAAACAAGCTCCCCTTTCAGTAGCATCTCCAAGTAAAATGCAATCATCAGCGAATAACAATATAATACTTGTGGCCCTTTTTACTAGCCTTAACCTCTTTTAATTGTCCTTCTTGAATTGCCAATCTCATAAGACAAGATAAGCCTTCTCCATAGATCAGAAATAAATACGGGCTCAAATGATCACCTTGTTGTAATCCTCTCGTTGGTTGAAAACTTTTCCCAGCTTAATCATTAAGTACCACTGAATAAGAAACAGTAGATACGCACTTCATAATAGAAGCAATCCAGCTAGGGTCAAAACCCATTCTCATTATCATCTCCTATATAAAATTTCATTCAACTCTATCGTACACTTTACTCATGTCGAGTTTAACTGCCATCAACCTCTTTTTTCCAAATTTTTTTCGTTTTAGAGTGTGTAAAATTTCATATGCCAATGATACATTATCCGAGATTAACCTTCCTAGCACAAAAGCACTCTGTGTGCCATCGATGCATTTTTCCAAGACTTCTCTAAGTCAATTAGTAATAGCCTTTGCCATTATTTTAAAAATGACATTGCATAAGCTAATAGGACAAAAATAAGTGAGATAGGTCGAATTTTCTCTTTTAAGAATAAGCACAATATGAGTAGTATTAATTGGACTAAGCTCCGTACCTCCATTTAGATGTTGAAGACAGAGAAGTGTGACCTCTTCCCCAATGATATACCAGCATTTCTGAAAAAATAAGGCCGGAAACCCATGTGCTTTTGTAAGCCCCATTCCAGTAAGCACCTCCCAAACCTCTTCCTTTGTATATTGCACCGTGAGTCTTTGATTATCCTCTTCAGATATACAACGTTCAATACCCGATAAGAGATGTTCATAATGTCCCTTTTCCCTAGCTTCAAATAAATTTTGGAAATAAGATTTAGCAATTTCTGCCATTTCTTGTATATCCTCCGTTTCCCTTCCCGTCATATTCTATAATTTTCAAATACAATTTTTCATTTGTCTTTGTGTTGCTTGACTATGGAAAAAGGTTGTATTCCTATCCCAAAATTTCAGCTAATTAACTCGAGCTCTTTGCTCCCAATATCTTTTATCATTCTCAATCTCAAAATTCAATTGCAACTTTGTATCAATCAGCTTTGCTAAATTATTATCACTCATTTTGGATTCCATCATCTCAGACAGCTTTGAGGATAAAAATTCTTTTTTCCGTTTTCTAGACTGACAAATGCGTACAGCCCATCTCTCTTAGCCTTTTTTTAGACAATCCAGCTTCTGTAGTAAACCTTTTGATGTCGTTTCCCAAATGAGTTTTATTTCAGCATCGAATAACTCCTCCAAGACCCACCATGTCTCGAATTTAAATGTTTTCCAACTCCTTCTATTGTCTTCTCTTTTCGTGGTAATTAGAAGAGGACAATGGTCAGATAACGAGTGCACCAGATGTTAAATGGTAGCTTCAGGGAATATAGACATCCAATTCTTGTTAGCCACACCTCTATCCAAACGCTCTTGGATATTTGTTTCAGGAAAATTTCCTCTCTTCCAAGTAAACCAATTACCAGAATAACCCACATCCATCAGATGACAATCTTCTAGAACATTTCGAAATACTTCTATTCTTCTTTCGTCTCTAGGCAACCCTCCCTTCTTTTCAAAGCTATACATAATTTCATTAAAATCTCCGCAAACAATCCAAGGGAGTTCCTTATTGCTATATAGATTTTTTAATAGATTCCATGATTCATCCCTATCTTGTGTGTAACGGGAACTATAAAATCTTGTATATCTCTATTTTTTCCATCGTCAGTATCTTCAATAAACACGTCAATGTGCCTTTTTGAAAAATTTTGAAGTGTGATGATAGCGTCACCTCTCCAAGCCAAACATAAACCTCCTCTAGATCCATCGGGGTCCACATCAATGCCATTAGCAAGGCTACAGCTTCTTCGCACTCGTTCTATTTGAATCATGTTTGTCTCTGTCTCCATTAAGAAGACCATCTAGGGATTATATTTTTTCAACGTATGCCAAAGCTTTCGAATTGTTCGTGGGTTCCCCAAACCACAGATTCTAACTTAAAATTTTTATTGCGATCGGTCAGCTTACCTTTTGGCAACCTCCGATGATAAAAAAGTATTGTCCAACATCCTCCTATTTCTTGCTGTTACAGTATTGCCTTCTTCTCTTATTGTTGGGTATTCACTTTCCCCCTAGGCATTTTTTTTCCTTCCTCTCCATTACAGAGTGGGTCTATTTGGCCAATAAATTTTCCCCTCATTGTGAAAAAGAGGGTAAATTAACTTCAAATTGAACCTCAAGACAGGGTCGATAGATACTCTAGTTTCTGACTTATTCCTATTTCTTCATGGCCTGTATTCTAAGTTGTGTTCGCCATAGAGATTTCTACCTGTGTCGTCTTCTTTATCTTCAATTAACCAAATACTCTTCATTACCAAAGGTTTTTTGGGTTGCGCTTGTAAAGACAAGTTCCAGCCCATCACCACCACTTCCACCTCTAACGTCATTTTTGCCTCACAAAAAGAATCACTATGACCCAGCTAACCACAATAGAAACCAAAAAGAGTCAGCCCTTCATATTTGAATATGACTTATGAACACTTCCCTGAGAACATAACCTGCTTTTTCCTCTTTAATGTGTAACGGACATCCAATTGAACTCGAATTCTCATAAAATTCGTATTAGCTTTCCCCAGATTTGAACTATCATGCGCCAAAAATTTGCCTAAAAAATCACCTAGTTGCATTGCCAAACTTTCAGAAAAATACCCCATTGGAATATCATGGATCTGTACCCAAAAAGGCGAAAAGATTAAAGGGATTTTCAATTGATCCTCCCCCCACTGTAGTATGTATAGAACCAATAAATGATTATTAAACGTTCATGGAAAGCCCTTCAGAACTCTGTCGATATCCACAGCATGAAAAAATTGAAACAAAAACCGTCTTTCTCCTAGATTTCGGATTTGAACGCCTCTAACTGGGTGCCATAGGTTCGCCATGGTGCTTTTCATTGCTAGGAAGTGAATAACACTAGCTATTAAAAAGCATCCCACCAGTCGAAAAATACTTTCTTCTTTTTCCAAACCCGGCTCAATTTGTGCTTGTAAAACTGTTTCTTCTTCTTCATCAAGCGTTAATTCAGCAAATTCATTTTCCATTATTGCATGCTAGAGATTAAGCCCTGTTGTGTGCTATCCTGAAAGATGAGAAGAGATTCTAATAGACTACTGCAACCAAAATTTAACTTTGAACAAAATAACCCAAAAAACTTAAGAACATGTAAGAGAGGCAGATGCATGCGTGTTAGGGTAGCAGAATTTTTAGTTAGCTCACTTTTATATTGGGTTTTTAGTTTTTATTTATTTACATAATATGTTATAAAGTTATGTTTTGAAGATTGTAAAATCGTGAAAAATATGTGTTTTTTTCCTTATTTTAACATATGAATTGATTGTTGTCTCTAAAGATTTGTTTTACGTGAAGGCGCAAAGTATATTTTTAGTTTTATTACCATGGTTTTTGTGTGTTTTAATGAGCTTGAAATCTTGATGCAATGAGCTTACTACTGTCATACAAGGTTTTCGTTAGCTTGATAATATATTGTATAAAGTTTATGTTATTTTGGAAAAAAGTGTAGATAAACCTATGATGAATCTGAAGATGATTTTCCTTTTTCTTTTTCTTTTTTGATGTTATAATGCGAAATTGATTAGTGCATGTAATATTACATTGCACCTGATCAATTGGTTAACATGTTATTATTATCATTTTTATGTGAAATTAGATTTTTATAGGTTATTTAATCTTTTACAGTGGCTAAAGATCTTTAGAATCTGATTTGTGAGATTTGGAAGTACCAAATCTTGAAGAAACAACATGAAAAAGAAATTTAAACTTGGACATTAGATGCTAATTCAATTAAAAATTAAGCAAAGAAAAGAAGAAGAAAGGAGAAACAAATTGAAATAACTTTTTCTTGGTGGGCAATTTTTGGATCTTAGAAACATGAAATTTTAACTAACATTAGAAAAAGATTCATAGGAACAAAATCAAGATTGAAAAAAAATTAGGTAGCGACTGAAAAAGATAGATGTGAAGATGAACAAAAGGCGATGTATGATGGAAACTTTTGAAGAAAAACTTCATCAAACTCCACTAAAGGTTCTAGCCAACCCTCCAAAAAAAGTTTCTTAGCAAACCGAAGTGTGAAAAACAACAACCTTGATTCTTGAAAAGAAATAGAGTTGCAAGTACTTCTAAAAAGATACAAGAAAAAAATCTTGCAAAAAGAGAAAACTCTAAAAGTTATTATTCATAAAAGAATAAAACTAAATCATGTACATAGGGGGCGTGAATTGCCTTTTATATGCGAAAACTAGGATAAATTGAGAGTCCTAATCACACTCAAATTACCTAAATCTCCAATAACAGGTAAAAACCCTACATGATTATAACTTAACCTAATAGGAGGAAATTTGGCTAGCCTATATGTATAGGCTATTTGAACCAAATTTTTAACTAGGAAATATCAAATAACTTAATAAATAAATTGCCTATAATGAGCCAATTAACAAACATGCCAAAATAAAACTTAATAAAATAAACTAAGTTCTAAAAGAATAAAACACTCAAAATGGGTTGTTCTTCATGGGCTCGACATTGTGCGCTAATTTGCACAATAAAGCACATAAACTAAGCTTGTTAACATCTTCCAAATGGGTTGGTCATCATGGATTGCACTCTTGAGCCCAAGAATGGGTTTGTGGCCTTCTGATTCACCCTCTTTGTTTAAGATATATCAAATTCTATCATTTTGAAACATTAACTCATCTTCTTGCATACTTTTGGTCATAAGGTCTTGAATGAGCATATTGAGCTCAAACTTAAACTGTTTGGACTTGCATATCATAATTGAGCCTTGAGAAAAATGAAGTCTATCTTCATCATGGGCTTGAGATTAGGCCTTGGAGCTCGTATCATTCTCCATTCCTCAAAACGATTCATCCATGAATCTACAATGTCCAAGGGAGAAAGATTAGTCACATTATCTCATGCTTAGTCCCTTTCTTATCAAAAAGTCTGCAAAATCTTAATTCTTGAACTCACACTTGTGATCAATTTTAATCCTCTTAATCATTCCAATGACATGGCCTTTATCATTCATAAAGCCTCTACAAAGTTTTCTAAATTCATCAGAGGTGCTAGATTTGTCTCTAAGGAATCTTTCCCAAGGAAACTTGAAAATCCATCCACATAAATAAGCACATAACGTTTTTCACCTATGCCAAAAAATAGTGGTGTCATTGTTTGAATGTGAACCAATTTTTTATGCTTTTCCCTGTGTTGCTTGCCTTTTAAAGAGTTACCACACACTTAAAGATGGAGCCACTCAGCTTTAGAATCCCTCTGATAGAATCATATCGAACTAGCCTTTAAAGTTTATAATAGTATATATAGTCAAGCTTCTCGTGTCATAACTTTGGTCTGAAACATTAGCATTATTGCATTTGATAGATTGAATCACTCTATAGTAGTTGTAAAATGTGTGAGCCCTGTAATGCCCTCAACTCGACCTGGTTCTCTAGGTCCGAATCTCAAGTGGTACTACACACAATACTTAACCAAATATCAAATAGTTAACAAACATTCCTTGCTTAAAACATTTTACTTATTAATTTAATTAAGAAACTTGAGCTCTAAGAATAAGAGATAGTATTAAAAAATAAAATTTTAATCCAAACTTGTTACAACACATTACAGTATAAAGTTTGTGAATGGCAGAATCTTAAGGTGTAACGTTAAACTACACTACTTCTCCCTTGTATGCATAATATTCCAATTTTCCACTATTCTGGCATACTCTTGGAATTGTCCCTCCTAGCGTATTCTCATACCATACCCATGAAACAACAACAAACATTGTAAGTTCAAAAGAACTTAGTGAGCTTTATCATAATAATACCTTAACAGATAGTTTATAAGATTGGAAGAACATCAGTGTGCTAGTTACCCTTCTGAACCACTTACTTCCATTTTAGGCAGATACAATTCCGGCATACACTTCCACACCAACTATCATACTCTTGATATACCAGTTCTTTCTTAATAGTCTAACTGAAGATCCTTTTAGACATTTCATAAATCGTACGCACTTCTCAAAAGAATATACCTTCAGAATCAAATTCATATAAATCATTTCTTAACACACAAACTTATCCTAGAACAGTTGTTCATAGATATTAATCACTAGCAGATACATACACATTTGGTGAATACTTACGCAGATTTGAATACCATCAAACTACTAATCAAATCATACATTGGTTCAATACCATACAAACTCTCACTGATAATGTACTACACAGATAATTCAGATGAATTCCACATCATTTTATTTAGGAACCTCAGATACTCAAGATAGCGATAACTCAAATTCAATATACTTTCAGAAGAAGATATTATACAACTCAGACATAATAGATTCCAAATAACTCAGATTCAACCATTTTCTAACTCAGACAAACTTGAATTGACAATTTCTTATGTCTTTCATAACCATGAATACACCTATTTTCAAAACAAACAAATTGCCAGGGTGGATATCCTTTTTAACTTACAGATACACACTTCTTTTCAGAACTTCCTTATCTAATTCAACCAAATTAACCTTAGATATTTCATGACCTTATCATAGAAGTATCTATCACAGAACAATCAGAAACTACCAAAAGGGTGGATAAGCATACCTTGCCAAACAGATTTAGTAGAGTGCGTCATAAGGGCCAAACAGAATACGCCATAAAGGCATCATACAGATTCACGTGTTTATTATCACAGCGGACTTTCATAGAAGGTGTCATGGGTGTCTCCTTCATTGACTTATACATAAGTTCATGTATCATGATATACCCATTCAATTTACACATCATCGAAGGTTACACCATGAACATTCATACAGACATATCTTGCCATGGGTCTTAACCACATGGTTTTACACACATTCATGTATCGTGATCTATCAATCTAGTCTTCATTTTACTGGAGGCTACACCATAAGTGTTTCCAAATCATATCACGATATCATGGGTATCAACCTCATGGTCTTACACTTGCTTTCATATCGTGATCTACCAATCTGGTTAGCAATCTAACTGTCCTACTAGACACTTCAGAAAGGGACGTTTCCCATAATTTACTTACCTAGATTTATTTGCATTCCAGATTGTCTCATACATTTCATATCTTAAATTTTACTTGCATACTTATCAATCAACATTCATCTTCAATAAAACTTATTATATATCATCATAGCACTTATTTCCTCTTAACTATACTCGTACACTTACCTCTTATTATAAATGCCATCATCTTATATACATATATATATACATTTTCTTATACTTGAAAAGTTTATATAAGAAAGGGTGATACCATCTTAAATTTGCACGATTTTTTGTCTTTAAATCGGTTAATTATTGAATTAATCCCTGCTAAATTAGTGATTTTATATTTTAATTCTGTCAGGAATGCAATTGGGATGCTATGAGTCAAAAACAAGCAAAAAATGACCAATTTGCAGCACAGTCAATAAAGTGAGGCCAAATCAGGAACTTGGAAATAATCAAGGACTTATCAAATTTCTTTTGACCTTCTAAAAGCTAAAATTAGAAGAAAAAATTATTTTATTTTTATTTAATTCTAATTTTGTGTAGTGGGTAGTTAGGCCAAATTTAGTAAATTATTTGTATATAAATAGGGCATTTGTGGTAGCTTGAAAACACACTTGAATTTACTTAAACAATTAAATTAAATTATTTTTCCCTTCCAATTTTATGCGTGTAGCATACTGCCATTTCATTTCCATTTGCTTGTTTCTTTGCAAATTAGTTTAATTGCTTTCCAAATCCCTTCCATTTCTAACTTTCACCATTTTCATTCAAATCCACTCCATATCTAATCAAAGCGTGATTAATTTCATGCTTCATTAAATTCTAACTTAGCTTTAGGCCGGTATTCTTTCCGTTCAAAAATTGTGAGATACATATTTGTACTAAAAATCCTTCCAATCGGTATTCACTATTTCTTTTAAATATCAGGATTGAGAAATTCATCCCTTAAAGTTAATTCGATTTCTAATCAAAAAGTGCGTTGGGTTGGAGTCGTATTTACGAACAGTTGGAGAAACAAGTCGTCCGTGCTGTATTCAGATCTCCGAGAACAAATCAAATGAGATAGTGATCAGGTTTAAACGTCTCGCGTGGTTGAGGCCATTAATCCAAGTTGGGTTCTTCAAAGCGCAAGGTTACCGGAATCTTGAATGGGGAACGCGTATATCTCGGTTAGATAATCGGTAAAGGTTGGTTTGCAGGTTGTACCGGGACCAACTACGAGAGAAAAAATTGGTGGTTAAAACATTTTTAGTCGCTATAACCAGCTTATTGTTTAGGGAAGAAGACTAATTTTCGAGGATCGGTTCAAAGATCGGAATTCACCGAGTTTAAGGCTAAGGCTTACTTTTTCTGTTGTCAAAACTCAAATTCATTTTCTAATTTAATTTTACTTTTGATCTCTTTAATTGCTTACTTCTATTATCTTAATTATTTAATTTCTAGACATTTCCAACTCCCTAATTTATTTTTAAAAAAAGATCGTTTGAATTGAGTAACTGGGTTAAGGTGTTTGGGTTGTCATCCTAGTTCGCGTAAAAAGGTTTGACTACTTCCAAAATAAAATAAAAATATTATTATTGCATGATTAATTGAAAATAATACCTTGCAAATTTTGGTTCAAACTCAATTTAGTGAAATGATTTAATTTACATGTTTCAATTTTGTGAACACTTGTTTATCAAACTAGATATTTTGAGCACTTATTTATTTTTTGTCTATATTGTTTGCATTGATCATGGATGTAGAAAAGACGCTTGATTTCTAATAAGTTATTGAATGATTTCTATTGTATGAAGTACAATATGCTTCAGGGCAAGCATGAGCTAAGTAAGGGGATTTGATAACATGTTAATTTTGCTTGATTTTTTGTATTTAAATCGATTGAATCTTGAATTGGTCCCTTCTAAATTAGTGATTTTATGTTTTAATTATGTCAGGAAAACAATTGAGATGCTATGAGTCAAAAACAGGCAGAAAAGGACTAATTTGCAGCACAGGCAATAAAATAGGGCCGAATAAAAAACTTGGAAATAGTCAAAGACTTATCAGATTTCTTTTGACCTTATAAAAGCTAAAATTAGAAGAAAACCTGATTTTATTTTTATTTAATTCTAATTTTGTGTAGTGGGTAGTTAGGCCAAATTTAGCAAGTTATTTGTATATAAATAGGGCATTTGTGGTAGCTTGAAAACACACTTGAATTTGCTTAAGTAATTAAATTAAACTATTTTTCCCTTCCAATTTTATGCGTGTAGCATACTACCATTTTATTTCCATTTTCTTGTTTCTTTGCAAATTAGTTTAATTGTTTTCCAAATCTCTTCCATTCTAACTTTCGCCATTTTTCATTCAAATCCACTCCATATCCAATCAAAGCGTGATTAATTTCATGCTTCATTAAATTCTAACTTAGCTTTAAGCCAGTATTCTTTCTGCTCAAAAATCGTGAGATACGTATCTATACTAAAAATCCTTCCAATCGGTATTCACTATTTTTTCCTAAATATTGGGATTGACAAATTTATCCCTTAAAATTAACTCGATTTCAAATAAAAAAGCACGTTGGGTTGGAGTCGAATTTGCAGACAGTTGGAGAAACGAGTCGCCCATGATGTATTCGGATCTCCGAGAACAAATCAAATGAGACAGTGATCAAGTTTAAACGTCCCGCACGGTTGAGGTCGTTAATTCCAGTTGGGTTCTTTAGAGCACAAGGTTGCCGGTATCTTTAATGGGGAACGCGTGTATCTCGGTTAGATAATCGGTAAGGGTTGGTTTGTAGGTCATATCAGGACCAACTACTAAAGGAAGAATTGGTGGTTAGGACGTTCTTAGCCGCTATAACCAGCTTATTGTTTGGAGAAGAAGACTAATTTTCGAGGATCAGTTCAGAGATCGGAATTCACCGAGTCTAGGGTTAAGGCTTACTTTTTCTATTGTCAAAACTCAAATTCATTTTCTAATTTAATTTTACTTTCAATCTCTTTAATTGCTTATTTCTACTATCTTAATTATTTAATTTCTAGATAAAGGGAATCAGGGTAAAAACTTACTTTAACTCACCTACTGCAGTTCTAAGCTCCAGACTCAAACATCTTTCTCAAACCAGCAACAACAATTGCTTACAGAACATAGGATCAACATTAAAACTCATTTACATATAATTTATTATCATCTCAAAATCTAATAACTCCTATGAAAAGCTTTATACTTACAACTTATTATTCATATACCACATAAAGACTCATTCTTTCAAAATATTTAACATGCAGAACTGTGATACTTACCCAGAGATGGAATGATCACTGATTAAACCAAGAATCATTAAATTCCAGTTTAATGAGGAAAAGATACCGTTGGATTAATGAAAAAGAATCAGAAAGTAGCATTGAAGGAAAAAGAAGAATCCTCTTCAAAACCCTTTTCACATATATATATATGACTCATCCTAACTAGTGGAACTTAACAAGTGTCACATATTTCAGAATTTGTTTTCCTAATGGTTTATAGTTTCTGAGAGCAACATAAATGAGGATTATGTATTATAGATATCAGGTTAGTTTATCCAGTTGGTTCCTAACCAGATTATTTTACAACCTAACTAGCACAATACTTCAACTAACATGGCGTACAATACTTTTGGCGATAATTCAAAACGTACTTACCCCTTATTACTTAACATTATCATTTCCTTTAAATAGCAAAATATCCTAAAACAAAATTTTCATTTACTTACATGGCAATTACTATACGCTCACACCTTTGCGCCAAAAGAAACATATGGACAGATTACACTTCGCCAAACAAATTATTTTTCCGTTATATGCCAAAATCTTAGGTTCGCCAAACTTAAGGTGTGACAATTCTCCTCCCCTTAAAAAAATTTCTTCCTCGAAATTTTCTAACTTTGGATAATTTCATTAAATAACTGAAACCTAACTTTTTGTGTCAGGCGTATACCACTAATTTGGCGGATTTAGAATTTTGCAGCTACCGACGTAAATTCAAACATTACATAACTTACCTTTTTGATAGATGTAAAAATTGTATTAGAGAACTTGAATAGTTTTCACGAATTAAACTTCTTGCACATGTTTGTTTCTATAAAGAATATACTCAATCACCCCTTCAAACACTTTTGCTAAATCAATTGAAACCTTAACTTTTTCTCTGCTTAATCTTTCTTCTTTATCTTCAGTCTCAACTTTCACAAAGGTAACATTTTCCTTCCTTTCATTTCCTTTCTTTTCTCTTTTTCATACAAAAATGGTCAAGACAAAAACTAAAAGGAGGGGTCAGAGACAAAATAACCAAAACACAATTCCCAGAAATCCCTTTTCCTGAATTTTTATCAGCTAAAAATAAAGAGACAAGGAACTGCTATTGAGAATGTTTGCCTCAATGTACGCCAAGGTTGTAAGCCAAAAATGTAAAATAATATTTCAAACTTGCAACTAAGAAATGACAAATTCATACGAGTCATCTATAGGCTTGAAAGTGGATTTGGCTTTCCTACATGTTGGTCTCTTCCTCAGAAATTTGTTTATTCTCACTATCAGCCAGTTGATTCAGAAGTGGCCTTAAAGCAATATAAATTACTAAAGAGGGGGTGAACACTTAAACTGGTGGAGACTATTAGAGTTAGGAATGTCTTCCAATATTGTTTATAGAATCTAAGTCCAAACTATCGTTGGGCAACTGACCCCATTAATTGGTTAGATGATTACAATGTGCCTTCAGATTCCGAGGCCTGGCCTTTTAATGCTATGAGCAATCTAGCACAAGTTTTAATTGGGCGTATAAGGGAACCTCCCTTCTTTTTCTATGAAATTTGTGGGATTCATTCTCACTTCTTCTTCTTCTTCTTCTTCTTCTTCTTCTTCTGCTAAGGAGAGCGCTACTACTGCCCCTCGAAGAAATTAGCAATGAAGAAAAATTAGAAGAGGCCCAGAGTAAGTGAGGGTACTCAAGAATCTGAAGAGAGCGAGTGCCCACAACTAACACGGCATAAACTTAGAAAGGGGTTACTAACACTAAAAATTCTCCAATTCTAGCACTTTATGCAATTGTAATGAAATCCGCCCAATCTGTAGACTCTCCAACTCATAATGTTGATCCTTCACTAGCTGAGGTCCCAGCAGCAACTTTACTCTCAGAATAGCTAGTGGTTCCCACTAGTTCTCCTCTTTGAAGGTTTTCCACGTGTTCGTTCCACTCCACTTTTACTATCTCGTTATTTATACGGATTGATCCCAACAACTTTTATTCTAGCTCTCAATTCTTTCAATCTACTAATAAAACTAGTTCTTCATTAGGTAAGGGTTATTTTGCAGCATATATGGCCTCAACTCCTCGAACTTTTCCTGGTATTCCTGAACTGTAGTTTTCTAAATCAGTTTATTAAATTCTTCAATAACATCTGAACATGTTCTATTACAAAATCTTTAGCGACGACCAACAGAGAAATCTTGCCATTACACATACCCCTTTTGCATAATGTAACAATCATACCACACTTCAGATTTGTTACGATCAGAAATAGAAAAAATTGCAAAGTATTTCTGACATTTTTTAACCTATCCCCTAGGATTAATCCCGTCAAAAGTAGACAATTCTGTTTTCGGTCTACAAGCAAAAGCATTGTTACTTGTGCCAGAGTTAGACCCTTCTATATAATCGTTGTTTTGACAATGACTGCCATTTAACCCTGATAGAGTATTTGCTAGCAATCCAGGTTGATTTAGCTCATAACTATACTTTCCATGTTCATCAATAATAGTGACTTCAATAAGGGCTCTTACAGTTTCTTCTATTAGGAATAGCTACAGTGATTGAAGGTAGTTGGATGCTTGTATTAGCAAGTTCTTCGGCAGGGTTCTAACATCACTATGGGTTTTCCTTTTTGCATCATCAACTGTAGCATCCTAGACGTGCAAAAAACTTGATTTTCAGAGCAGTTTATCATTATTTTCAACTAACTTGGCTTCAATCCTTTTTCTTTGTTCTTCCCACCAAGCTAGTATCGTCTTCTCAACTGCTTTTAAACCAATTTACAGTGCTTGCATTTGTTCCTGTAATGAGTTCAACTTGGTATTTTCTACCATTTATTTCTTGTTTCTGGTTCTTGCCAGTGTAAAGGTGGATACTAAGCTATGAATATCAATTGTCACAGAATTTGCTGTACAGGTAAAAGGTTCGAGGAAATGAGAAGAATGAAGAAAGGATCAGAGAGCATGGTAGAATTTAGAAACAAAAAAGGTCTTATATTTCATTTATAGAATTCTCAGTACATACGTGCACTATATGTAAAAAAAAAAATGCTACTACATAGCAAAATTTAGCAATTAACAACATATATTGAGAAATAGAAAGTGATTAAATATTATTTCGAGGATATTTTTATATTTTTATATAAAATTTAAAATACAAATGATGTATAACATTTACTTTCTCAACTTAATCACTTCAATTAGAGTTGTATTTAGTTTTTATTCCAATTTATGTAATAATTTAATTTAATTTAATTTAATTGATTCTTTATTTATTAACTTCAGTTTATCTCTCAAAATTCTATTCAACTTTTAGAACAGACTCTCTGAAATCAACTGATGAGCGAAGAAGAAAACAAGATTGATGTTTCAAAGTAAATGTTGGTTTTTAAGCTTTAGTTGGGCTTCTTACTTCATTAAACCCTTTTATATAAATTTGGACTTGATTTTCTTTAAACTTACAAGCTAATTTGGGCTTGTTAATTGAATTAAAAATAGGCTTAGTCTAAGTTATTGTTTAATATAAAATTTAATATTTTGATGATTAAATTTTAAATCTTTTGATAATTCGTAATAAAAATCAGAATTATAAAAAGTAATAAATAAATAACTATTTACCGCTTAGCATAATAATTTCATTTCATTTCTTTTAACATTATAGTATCCTTTAAACCATATATCATCCTATAACCAAGTGTAGAAATAACACTCTTTTAAGAAAAATAAAGATATAAATATAAAATAAAAATTTTATAATTCACATTGTGTAACAAATATATTATAAAATTTTATATAATTAATAAATAAAACTTTGTTTGAATTGATGAACTACAAAAGTTAAAAACTATAAAAGTTTGGGTTTTTTTTTATTGTTATGTTTTATATAAAATATAAAATGATAAAAAAAAATTTCAACAAATACAATATAATTTGTAATGTTAGAGTTGTGTGACTTAAATTCCTGTTAAAATAAAATACAAGTGGCAAGATAGGGGTTCTACGAGGGCAAAGGCTAGTGCCGAAGTGAAATCCATATAGAAGTTTACTTCCTCTATTTGATGTTGATTAGAATAAAGTATTTTAACTTTACTACATTACTTTTATTTGACTTTGATTAAATATAATTTTACAAACCTATAAATAAACGTAGCCTATATTCCTATTGTAAAATTCGAATTTCGACATAGTAAATTTTATTCTTCTTTGCTCGTTGTATTTTCCCGAAAGGATTTTCACGTAAAATTTTACATGTTCTTTTCTCTCTTTCTTTGCAATTCATTGTCTTTATCGGCGTTCAATTTTTCACATGTAAAGTAAGAGTATTTTCATCAATACTCAATCGATTTAATGCTTGATTGGCTCATGACAGTAACTTAATCAAGTGCTTAATATATAGTATGAATAAAAGAAATGGGTAAACTACTTAATTAGCCACTGAATTTTTGCAAGTTCTTATTTTAGTCACCTAATTATGACAATTTTTAATTTGATCACTAAACTATTCGAATTTATTTTTATTAATCACTGTGTCACTAAGTTTGAAACAACTAGATGATGCGGCCATTATAAACTACATGAATGGTCACTCAACTATGAGAGTGTTTCTGTTTTGATAATCCAACTATATAAAAAATTATTTAGTCACTAATGTTTCCAAAATTAATTTTTTTAGTAACATGCCATTAAAGTTATAACAAATGTTGGACATAGACTTTTTTTATTGATCTAATAACAAATTTTACCATTCAATATTTATATGTTCTATCAATTTAGTCCTAATTCTAAAAAATATCAATAAATTTTAACTCTAAACATTCTTACTAGTGTTTGGCTCTAGAAAATTTTTTAATAATTTTTTATTTGACTCTAGTAAGACTTGAGTTTTTTAGGCACAAAAGAACCACTATTTTAACATAAAAATTTACAACAAAAACAATAATAAACAACTTTCCGACGATTTATTATCTCTTTGGCGTCGGAAACTAAAAACCTTTGAATTTTCTAGTGTCGAAAAAACATTGTTTAATCTAAAGTGTTAAAAAAAATTTACCAACAGCTTAAGATTTTTTGTGGCATAAGAAACTAGAAACCTTTGAATTTTATTGCAGTGAATAACACCACCTAACATGAAATTAATAAGTTTTGTAAATATTAAATGTTAAATTTTTAAATTTTTAAAAATTGAACTAATTTATAGAAGATATAAATATTGAATGGCTAAATTTGTTATTAAAGACATGGTGATTAAAAAATTTAATGATTAAATTGAAAAATTTTTATAATTAGATAATTAAAACAAAAACATTCTCATAATTAAACCATCATTAATATAGTTTATGACAGTCATGTTATCCAACAGTTTCAAATTTAATGGCTAAAATTATAAATTTAAATAATTTAATGATAAATTAAAATTTTCACCAAAATAAAACACAAAAATTCAGTATATTGAAGGAAATTAACGTGGTATTCGTTTATCCTTTTTGGAGCGGTCGTATAATCACCGTTGATAAAAAACCGAATTTTGGATAACATATTAAGTAATGTAGTCCTCTCCACATGTTAATAGGGTGCAGTGTAGTGCTTTTTGTCCCTGTGCAGTGTGCATCCGTGAGCCACACATTAATTAAATTTTTCTTTTTTCAGAAAACACACATTAATTAACTTTATTCTATACGCTATACATGTTAATAGATTTGCTCCTAAATTTGACAATTTTCTCATATTAATCCCTAAATTTCTTTTATCATATTGGTTATTAAGGTTGGCATGTGTTATATAGACTGGTCTCTACATTAACACCGTGTATTTTTTTAAGAATTTGTTGATGTGGATAAGTATGGGGTTAAAATTTTATTTTTTATATATTCAATTTTTTTGAATTTTTTTTCAAAATTTAAAGTTTTTTTTTTAATTTTTTAAGAAAAATGAATCTACATGTCGTCCCTTTATTTCTTCACATTTCGCTCTCATACTTGTCCACATCAGCATATTCTTCAAAAACAAATTGTGTTAGTGTAGGGATTAATATGTTTAGTGGATGCCAATTTTAGGGACTAATATGATCCAAAAAAAAATAGAGGTCAATGTGAGAAAAGTTGTCAAATTTAGGGGTTAATCTATATATTAAGCCTTAAAAAACTAACGATGTTAACAATAAGGACCAATTTATGTAAGAGATACCAACTTTAGGAAGTAATGCGATAAAAAAAAGTTTAGGGCCAATTTGAGAAAAGTTACCAAATTTAGGGGTCAATCTATATATTTAGCCAAAAAAAAAAACTAATGTATAACATTCCTTTGAAGTATTAGTTATAAGTTTAAACTTTGATATTGTATTTTTTTTTAAGTAGTTTTTTAATTTTTACATAAATATTTATTGAAAAGAATATTTTAGTTATTTTCTAGTGACTTTGATCCAATTAGAGGGAGATATATGCGCTCTTCTGCTTCTAGCCTAGCCCACAGGATTATGATAAAAAGTTCACTGTTTTTGGATTTATTCAAATTAACTTTTTTTCTTCAAAAGAATTTGTTTTTGGATCAAATCAAATTTATTGGTTTAAAGTTTTGCTACTTTTTTTTAATAGTGAAATACTCATTAAGTCCTTATCAAATTTGTTAGTTCCTTCAATTTTTTACTAACTAAATTCTGGATTTTGTAAAAAATAATTCCAGCATAAAATAAAATTTATCATATTATTACAAAAAAAATGTTTTAACTTTTATAAGGGAAATTAGTAAAATTTAAAAATTATCACAATATTTAGAATATATGTCTGTATTTAAATTTTTTATATGAAATAGAAAATTTGAAACTAATAATAATAATCAGATTATGATAAATTCATAATATGCGTGAAAAATAAAATTATGTAATAAATATGTATTTTTAAAATTGATATAAATAATAAATGAGGTTTTAGCTTAATGGTAAAATATAAATCATAAATATGGAAAATTAAAGAGACATGGATTCAAATTTTATTGTGTGTATATATTTTTTATTTTTATTTTTGTAAAAGATATAAAATGATAAAAATTCCTCAAAATAGTATAATTCACTTTGTAAAGTGAGGATATTTTTGTCTTTTCTAAATTGAGTTGATACATGATTAACTCGATGATATCAATTTAATCAACGGTTTATGATAAATTAGAAATTTTATCACATGAGTATGCGTATGGAAACTACATATTTAGAATACAAATATATGTTTAAAAATAACATACAATAAATAATGAAATGTATGGTTTAGAATTAATTAATAATATAAGAAATATATATGATATTAAAATAAATAAAATTAGATTAAATTGTAAGTAAAACTAAATTTAAACATATGAATATATCATTAAGAATACTAAATGAATACAATTATTTATCGTAGTGTTGTTATCAATGCTAAGTTGGTGTCGAATTATTTTATAACATCATCTCAATTTTATTAATATATACAATTGGCAGAGTAATAAAGTGTACATAATAAAATTAAAATGTATAAAAAATAACTTTGGTCGAGTGATAAATTTAAAGTTTTATTAATGCCAGTGATGTGAGTTTAAATTCCTCCATATGCATACCTTTTGTTGTTGTTTTTTTAACTAAAAACACTAAAATACACTTAATTAATCTTATTTTAGACATGAATAATTTCTCTAACCGAATTGGTACCTGGTTAATTTATAACACCAACACAATTAGAAACTTAAATAATATTACATAACACATATCTATTGGATTTACAGTTTTGAAATTTCTTTTTGTATTTTATATCTTGTTTGATAAACTAAAAATTAAGTATTGAAAATTTAAATCTTGAAAAATTATGTGCTCAACTTAAATTATAAAATCTATTTGGTATATTATTATTTAAAATTAAATATGAAATACAATTAAATTCTTTGATAAATGTAAATTTTAGAGGTAAATTATTTAAAGGATAATATTAAATACTTAAAATAAATTAAAATTTTCTACAAGTAAGTAACTCCTTTATCTACTTATCATTTTTCACACTTTTTTATTTTTAAAATATATTATATGTTTTTATATGAAATATGGTTAAAAATTTAAATTAGTGAATATATTATTTTTTAGTTGATTTAAACTTTTCAATAAATTATCAAACAACACCTATTTTTTATATATTAAAAAACTGTTTTTTTATAATTGTTGAAGGAAAAAAATTTATAGTTAAATAAGTACACATTTTATTTTCTTTAATCCATGAATATCCTTAATTTTAATAGACATAATAAAATTTTTTTTGAAGGTAGAAGTAATAATATTTTTATTTTTAATAATTCAGCAATTATGCTTATATGAGATTTGATATGACAAAGGTAAAAATTTTGCTTATTTGGGCAATTTTGAAGAAAATGGTATTATTAATAGGAACATCAACAATAATAATATAAAAATATGGTATATAGTACAAATTATAAAAATTATTATAAACTAATGCACAAATGTCATGGTAATTTGATAGTAACTATAACATTGGAATAATTTAGAAACAAACCAAAGATGCATCAACTTGATCAAATTATTGAAATATGCATTCTAGCCTTGCTATCATCAAATCAGCTTAATGATGAACACTGATCAACAAGAAAAAACTACTAAAAGCCTCAAGAGACCTACCGCATCAGTGATGCACAAAAGGAAGTCTCAAATGATCTATCCTCCTCATCATCATCATCTCGAATCTATCGCCATCACTATGATTTATTATGATAAAGTCTTTCGAGAACGGTTCCTAAAAAATCGGGTGGCACCCTTATATTGACAAATCTCACATATACATCAAAATATGACTAATAATTGAAAGTAAAATAAAATCACATATACTTTCAAAGAAAACAGACTAAACAAAATAAAAACCACAAAAAATATAGACAAAAAAAACCATAAAATTATAGAAAAAATCACGATAATATAGGCTAAAATTAAAAATAAAATAAAACTATAAAAACCAACTCAAAAGTTCACCCACTACTACAATTTTATTTGTTTGTTTACTATTACAATCACAAATTTATTTGTTGAAAAATCTCATCTAAAATTTTAACTAAACATATGGGATTATGAAAATTATCAAACAAAACATAAAACTATGTCAAAATTACAACAAATTTTCTCTATCAGTTTAATTTTTGTATTTAAATTTAGATAGATTAAAAAAAGTAATCACAATAGTTAAAATTTTAAATAATATCTTTTGTACAGCATTCATATCAACGTAAAATGACAACTGATTTAAAAATTAAAAATATTCTCACTTTAATTGAAATCAAGAATTTTGGAATAAAATCATAAAATAAAAATAATTCTACATATTTTTATAAATATATCTTTTCACTCGAATGTCTAATAATTTAATGGATATAAAAATACTTGCTCCAAAAAGTGCAATAAATTGAGAAAACTTTTAATATATTAACAATATAAAATAAATAAAAATGATCAAATATATATTTAATATATTAAAAAATTAATATTAAATATATTTTAAAAAATTAAAGTACGAAAAATTATTTAGTGAGACTTTTAGACTCGAATGACATGCGGGCATATATCATAGAATATGGTTAAAAATAGATACATTATTCTTTCAACTAAACTCTACCAATACATAATATCCTTCATTTTAAAGATTAAAAGTTAGTTGGGAAGTGAGATATCATGTTCTATGAAATCTCATTTTGTTTTCATTTTAACTAAAACTTCGTTAATTTTCATTTAAAAACAGAATTCTACACAAATTAATATTATAATTTTTGTATTTTAGAAATGATTTCAAGATATTATTTTCTAAATTTAATCTAATATCAATTATTTTTGAAAAATAATTAGTTTGTAAATATAATATATCAACTTTGCTTGATGTTTCGTTGTAACGACAGTTTGAACAAAACAGACAGTGTAAAAAATAACAACAGAAAGGAATTGACACAGTCAACTTTTGTTAACGCAGCTCAAACACAATAATCCCACATCGACAAAGCCTTGCCTTGTGAATAATTTTATTCAATAGTTGCCTAGATCACCTATTGGCTTAAGCTCAATTTACCATTACATAAAGAAATAATTACAGCCCCAATACCAACCTTGATTGTCACAAATCACTCACTCAAATACTTTATAACACAATCAATTAACTCTTCAAAAAATACCTAAAATTGTGTCACAAAACACAGCAAAGTTACACTCCAAAACTACTCTTGATGTGTGGCATAAAACAACTTATTTATAGGCCTCTTCAAGTGGTCAATCAATAGTGTTTTGATAGGCTTTAAACTTCTATTTAAAAGTTAAAATTATCTCATTAATTATCCTGAGTATTTATCACACAAAAATATCCATAAATCCATCTTTTAGTTACTCCAAAACTCTCTCAAATAAATATGATATTTATCTCTAAAAAATAGCATTTTAATAATAAGACTCTCATACTTATCCAATCACATCAATTAATACAGTTGATAGCCTCTCAGCTTCTAACTTTGTTAAATATGGCACATCTAAGTAGACCGAACTTAACATAAACGAAACCTATTCAAGACCAAAATCGATGACTCAAGTAGAAAACAATTTCGTTATAACATAATATTATGGAATGAGCAACAACATTAGCAACAATCATGATTTCAAAATTAAAATTATATATTATTATGTTTTGATTTCATAATCATATTATGAAATATTTCAAAATTGATGAATAATTTTAAGAAATAATTAAATATAGTTTAATTAATACGCCGGTAAAAAAATAGTATTCTATAAAACAATGGTATAGATAAAGGTTACTATGACATTTAAAGTTTAAATATATATATTGATAACAATAAATATACTATATTTTAATTAAAAATTTTATACCCTATAAAAAACTTTCCAGTTCCTTAAATTAAAAAGCTAATTGTATAATTTAAAAATGTATCCCTTATTTATATATATATATATATATATATATATATATATATATTTCAAAACTAGTTATATATTAAAAAATCGGTTTGAATCCTATGATTTGAATCCTATGTGATGGCTTGTTAATTAAAGTGTTCACTATCATAGGTGTAGCATGAGTTTGAGTTGCATTAGTCGTGTTTATTATTCGGGCTTTGTTCTATTCTTGTATTTAAAAATTATGAATTTAACTTGAAAATAAATAATTAAAATAAAAAATTAATTTAAAATAATAGAAATTCCGGCTGAGTGTCAATGTATCTAGTATTAATTATGAATATTATAATGCTTTCGTGTGGTATTCAAAACTATAAAAGCACTTTAAAGTCAGTGTCCAACTGTCATCTGCTCTCAAATATAGCCTTTGCTTTTAAACGGCCGTTATGCCTTTTCTCTCAATAACGGTGCCCTTTTCAGTTTTCCGTCAATTTCTACGTAACACGTGACTAAGCCACTCCCCCATATATCTACATCATCATCATCCATCATACGATATATCTGCATGGCATGTCATCATGCTTTTTCTTCTTTTCATTTCTCTATATAAATTATCAGATGATGGATGGAGTAATGTGAGCATGTAGGCATCCACGATACATGATGGGTATGCGATAGATTCATTTGGGTTAGGGTTTCCTGTATCCAGCTATTCAACATGGCGTCACTTCAGCTCAAATTACATTTATAGCCTCTATGGTCCTATTACCTAGTAATTACTATTTTTTTCATTCTTCAATATTTATAAGATTCCTTTTACGGGTATCTACAAAAATATTATTTTATACAAAAAATAATTAAGCGGTAATTTTTGTTTTTGTAAATTTCCTATTCCATTATTAGTTTAAGTGGTAATTTTTAAAAAAATTAAAAATATTTTAATTATTAAATTATTTTTAGTGGATGGATATAACGTAACTCATGTTCCCTTAAAATATAAATTAGTCTCTCTTTAGTAGTAAAAAGTTTTCAACTTTAATATATTATTATTTAAAACTTATTATGGAAAAAAATTAAAATATATATTATAAAAACTTTGAATGAAGCAGTTTTAAAATATATTTTTATAATACTTAATTATTTAAAATATTTGAGGTCAGAATTCAAAATTTTGACTTAAAAATGTCAACTTGATAATTTAATTGGGACAAAAGGACATTTGATATATTCTTTATTAAATTTTTCAGCAAAAATAATTTATTTATTATCATAAATATTATTTCATTATACGCTATACAAAGATATGTTAAAGTTTATTTAATCAAAAGTATTAAATTTTATTCTAATTCATTCATATTTATAAATGATTAATTTAAATTTTTAAGTTCATTTATTATTTGTAGTGGGCCAAATTTACCCGAGCCCACTAGAAACCCAAATATACAATAAATAAATAAATAAATAAACTTCAGTCCATTAAATAACCCTATCAGACCCAAACCCAATTTTAAAACTTGGCCCAAATTTACAAGGCCCGATAGGCCCAGAACACTAAACCAAGACTGAAGCCCTAGCAGCACGTGTTTGCCCCTCAGCATCCTCGGCCTCCGTA
The DNA here is from genome assembly GCF_025698485.1 of Gossypium arboreum. Classification (NCBI taxonomy): domain Eukaryota; kingdom Viridiplantae; phylum Streptophyta; class Magnoliopsida; order Malvales; family Malvaceae; genus Gossypium; species Gossypium arboreum. The sequence goes on along the minus strand of NC_069072.1, from coordinate 125,914,660 downwards.
CCGCCCCTGTACCCCCATGCTGCTCCAGCCCAGACCCATACCCCGTGCGCATGCCAACAGACTGGTATCTGCAAAACAAAAAGCAACAGCAATAGAGACAAACAGAGAGAACAGCACAAACACAACAGCAAGAAAATTTGTATTTTTGATTTTCTTTTCTTTTCTCGGCTATAAAGCTGAGGATAGTCAAATGTAAAGGGGGTCCCTTTTTTACGAAGGCAATATACTGCTCATTGACACCAAATACTAAAGAATCAAGCCCAAAAGTTTTGAAAGGTGGTTTTCCAGATTTATTCTTTATTTTCCTTTGATTAGTTTACGTATTAGGCGAAAATACACAAAGGGGAACCCTCGATGCCGATGATGGCCCAAACATGTTAGATATTCACAGATGTGGGCAAGGATCGAGCAATACTAAAATTTTGTTTAAATCTTTGGTATTTATCTCATCTTTTTGAAAAAATATCATAGGATTCGCATTTTTTTTAAAAAAAAAGAGGAAAGGGGGCGAGGTTACCGGATTTCCAGAATCGCGGCCTCCGTTGGTAAGATCCTGCCATCATCCGCACCATTGGCCATCAAACTGATGAAGGTTAGCGGCTGTGTGATGAAATGAGCCCTTACAGAGCAAGGGTGCTGTTCTCCATCTATGTTTTGGAAAGAAAATGAATAAAAGAAAGGGGATTTTAGCACTAAAATCAAAACAGCACTGTTTATACCCATGGAGGTCCGCGTGCTGCCCCGATAAAGGAGTTGGATCTGCGCCTTTTTTGCTTGCATGGGTAAATTGCGCGCTGGATCCCTCCTTTCGCGTGGTCCTCCGATTGCGCCTTATTTCTCTTCTTTGTCTTTTGTTAATTTGGCCCTATAGTTTCTGCGTTTTTCTATTTTAGTCTGTGATATAGTGTTGTGTTTTGGGCGTGAAAAATTTACAATTACAGTCCCCATACGTTTATGTGCGTTGAGTATTGATCCATTTTACAATTACTTTAGTTGCAAATTATCCTCTCTATTTTACTGCACTCTTAATTTGGTCTTGTATTTGTATAATCGGTTATTTTAAAATATATTTAATATGTTTATGCCTTAATCCATGTTAATAATCTTGTTTGTTTATATTTGTATAATTATTTTGAGATTTTTATTATTATTTTCACATTATGTATCCTATTGCTTTAAATATTTTATACATATTTATATACTAATCATTCTTATAATTTTTATTTTATTTTAAAATAACTATTATTTTGAATATTTTAAAATCCTGTTTATATTACATTGTTTTAATACCTTATTAATAAGTGTTGTCAAAATATTTATATATATGCCGATACGTAAATTATTTAAAACATTTCTTAACTTATGTTTAATTTACACGCCTTTATGTACATATGATACTGTTTTGGAGTTCTATTTTGTGTTTATAAAATTATTATCTTAAAAGGTGTCCCCATATTATGTTATCCAAGTACTTAATTTAGTATTTCTTATAAAATGGTATATATATATAATCTATATGATAATATGATTTCACAGTTATTTTATATGTCTGTTTTTAAATGGAAAATTTATTATATGTACTATACCTTGCTATGTATTGTTATTACTTCACATTTGATATAATATTTAAGTTATCATTAAGTATATATATATTTTGTATTTATATTTAATTCACATACATTATCAAAACCATGATATTTTTAAATATATAGTTTTTTTCTTTAAATTTGTATTTAATTATTTTTATTAAATGCATAGTATGTAATAAAATTAAAGTTAATTTTATAATTCATATTTTGATTTCATGTTGTGTAAACATACGATTATTTCTAAAATGTCTTCACATGTATATAACACATATTAAATTATTTTTACTATGGTACATGTTATTAGTTTCATGTAACTTCATGTAAATATTTTTATGTATATATCCTCTTTTAAAGTTACTTATATGTATAATATATTTCTTTTTAGAACCATATTTTAAGCCATATAATCAATTCATTGTATATACTCTCATATTATCCTTATGTATGTATTATTTATATGTTCCATCAAATTCACATCGATTTGTTACATAATTTTTTTTATGTTTTATGTTATTTGTTTTAAATTTCCTTTATAAATATAGTTTTATGAATATGCATCACTAAATTTATGTATTTTACTTAACATGTTTTTTTCTTTGTATGTATGTGATTTTTTTATTTATTTAGTTACATGTATAATTTATATATTGGTTTTTTTATATACATTATCAATTTCATGTTTAAAAAAATATAATTATACTTAAACTTATTTATATATATATGTACTATGAATTTACAATGTACATTATATCTAATCATGTGTTTTAGTTATCTTTTACATTCTATATATTATTTAAGTTATCATGCACATTGTAAATCTTTAAACGAAATTGTGTTTAAAATATTTTACGTACGTTTTAATTTAAACTTTATTTTTATAATATCGGTTTCAAAAAGGGGTTATATATCCTTAGTTTTATACTAGTTGGTCAACCTATATTTTATATATCCGTTTATTTGTCATTATTGTGAAAAAAACTTTATACCTTATCACCTCTTTGATTTGAATTTTGTTTTGTGTATCTAGCGGTAGTCATATCAGATTATGCCGTGTACATTATCGTTGCATATTGTTTAGTTATTTTATGTTATATCAATTATGCTCCATCCATGTTTAGAATTTCGACTATATTTGTCTTAGATTAGCCATACTTAATTTTTAGTTCACCAATCGATTGTATCTTATGTGCACGTTTACCCCATTCATCGTTTTTTACTTGACTCTCGAAATGTGGTCTTATGAAACCCATTTTTTAATTAATTTCATCTTGTTTCAAATCAAATTAATATGTTTTAAGATAGTTTTACAAGTATTCATTCAAAATTCTTCAAAATAAAGACGAGGTTCGATATTTAGCAATTCGCAAAATCGTGCCCTAACGTGTTGGGTTGCAATTTTGCGTTTGCTCAAAATAATCGGGCTTCCCTTCAAAATTCCATTCATATCTTCTAAAATTTTTAAAACAAAGGCAATATCCGGCGTTTGACAAATCGAGAATCATGCCCTATCGTGTTGGGTTGTGGTTGCTGGTTTGCTCAAAATGATCGAACATTCCTTTACTTTCTCACTCATGTTTTAAAAAACGAATACTTAAAAACGAAGACGATGTTCAATATTTGGCGATTTGAGAATCGAGCCCTATCGGGCTGGGTTGCGCTCTTTCATTTGTCCAAAATAACTTAATATCTTCTCAGAACTTCACACGTATTTTCTAAAGACAAGGTAATGGTCAATGTTAGGGGATTCGAGGGATCGTGCCCTACTGTGGTGGGTTTTGGTTTTCCGTTGAACTAAATAGTGAGTGTAATGGCCTAAATTCAAGGTTATCGGAACAATGGTTTCGTAACCATAGATCCGATTTAAAGAAAAATTTATTTTAATATTTTTGCTTGAAAACTTATATGATAGGAAAATTTTATCGATTTAGTGATTAGTTCAAAAAGAAATTATTGAAGAAATTGGGTAAAATAAGGTATCGGGACCTCTATCTCAGAAACCGAGTCAAAAATAATTTTATAAATATTTATGAAATGTTATTAATGTGGTATTAAAATTTCGTTAGGAAATTTTAATGTTTGGGTAGTCAATTCAATGAAAAGGACTGAATTGTAATAGGTGTAAAAGTTGCTAGAGTGATTAAATAGTTTATTAGTCTAATGAGAAAGGATTTAAAAGGTAATTAGACCCAAAAGTTATTTGGGCTGGCCGGCAAGGGTATGCAATCAGCAGAAAAATTGATAAATTAAGGGTAAAATTGGAATATTGCAAAATTAACTAAATAAAACTAGGACTAAATAGGAAATATCTAGATTTCTCTTCATTTCTCTTCAATTCCAGCAGCTAAAAACGCCATAGGAGGGTTCTCTAAGCTGGTATTTCATAATTTTGCACCAATTGAGTTAATCCTTGCCTTTTTCTTGTAATTTTTGTGTTTCTAAGACTTTTACAACTAGATCCTACTATTAAATTCATTAGTTTTTGATTTCATGGATGAAATTTAAAGTCACCATGGTTGAGTTCTGTAAGTTTATGATGAAATAGAATGAAATTAAAGCTTTAATTTGTTTATGAGATGATTTTATTAGGCAATTTCAATGGAAATTGATTTTGGGACCTAATTGTGAAAATGTTTGGAATTAAAGTCTATTGCTGAAATTCTGATTCCTAAAGGTTGTAAACTAGTTTAAGGTGATAGAATAAAATGTTAATTGAGAAAAATCAGCTCAATTGAGAGGCTAATTGAGTAGGGACGAAACTATCATTTATTAAAAGCTTAGGGGAAAAATGGTAATAAACAGCTTGCACTAAAACAGTTTGGACAGCAGCGGTAGACTAACTTTGAAAAATCACCAAAAATTGTAGGAATCGAATTAGAAGATGAACAAAATATGTAATTAAAGCTTATTGAGTCTAGTTTCTCATAGAAGAAATATTGTAAGCAATGGATTTGTAAATTTTGAGATATAATGAATTTTGTGAGACAAGGTCAGAATGAATTCAGGTTCCCTGTTCTGACTTTGAGAAATTATAAAAATTGAATAAAAATAATTAGGGACTTAAATTTATATGTCTAGAATTCTGAATGAGTATATTTTTAATAGAAACAAACAAGAACATCATTTGAATTCTGTATAAAGAGATAATTTATTTTTAGTGAAGAAGGGTCAGAACTGTTAGACAACAGAACAGGGGTGACTTTGAAGAATAAACTGTACTGATTGGCTAAACCAAAAATTCTGAAAATTTTATGGTAAAAATATATATGAGTCTAGTTTCAGGGAAAATTAACAGATCTTAATTTCGAGTTCCGTAGCTCAATTTATAAATAATTTAGTGACTATGACCCAAGTAGACAGCTTTGAATGAACTATAAATAATAGTTGAATTATAGAGAATGTTGCATATGAACATGAAATGTATTAAATTGATAATTAAATTTATTTATTTAGATCCAGAAGATTCAAATACTGAAGCTAGATCGAGGAAAGGAAAAGTTCGGGATTAATAGATTTTTACTGTTTACAATCAAGTATCAAGGTAAGTTCGTGTAACTTGAATTATATTCTTAAATTGTTTGAGATTGTATGTTATTGATGTAAATATGACTTGAATGTTCATTGTATGAAAATTTATGAAACATTGATATATTTGATGAAATGGGAAGAAATCCCGTTTGAATGAAAGGAAAATTCGATGGATTTCGAAAAGGAATTGACGGTAAAAGGATCTAGCCGGACGGGTGATCCTATCTGATATAGCCCTCCCAAGAATATGTGTAAAATGGATTTAGCCGGACGGTAATCCGAATTAGGTCTGAATTTAGCCTCGACTGGTAATTCAGATCCAAGCTCATTAGAGTAATTGTCGTTGCAGGGGATTTAGCCTGGACTGGTAATCCCGACAATACTCTATGAGTTTATATTGCAGGGGATTTAGCCTAGACTGGTAATCCCATTGCAAGGTTGAGGTTCGCGGGAGTGTGCTCTCTGAAATGGAAATGTGCGCACATGAATATGAATTGACGGACCCGGAATTGTACACTAAAAGTGTACCTCTGAAAATCCATTGAAATTCGATAAATTCAACGGGATAAATATGAAAAATAATAAGGGAATGATAATCATGGTATTGATGAGTACATCAATCATGGTATATATATATATTATTGATACATGGAAATTATTGTACTAACTTGAATGTTGAGTTTGTGCATGTTAGGGTAATAATGCATTGAATGGATATATGAATGCTTATTATATTGTATTGAAAATATTAGGTAAGTATAATTCTTGTTACATGAGCTTACTAAGCACAAAGTGCTTACCCGCTTCCTTTCTCCTGTTTTGTAGTGTTAAGAGCTCGGAGGTCGGATTTGGTGGAGACACATCACACTGTCAACCTCGTGGATTTCGGTATATAAAGAAACTTTATTTTGGAAATCAATGGCATGTATAAGCTAACAAAGTAAATGTTAACGTGAAATGAATGTAAAGTTAGCCATTAGTATGGTTAACAAACACAGTTATAGATATGTGATGACGTTATTTTATATAAATGCATGAATCTATCATAAAATATGTTGAATTGATTTGGTTGATGTGGATTGGTCTCGATTTAATATTATAGGAAGGTTAGATATTTATAAAAGGGCTATATTGAATATAAAAAAAAAAAATTAATTCGTAAACTCCGGTAATGCCTCGTACCCTATTCCGGCAATGAATACGGGTAGGGGTATTACAGTGAGCATCCTTTTGGGATTTTCAAATTATAAATTTTTGGACGTCGAAACAAGAAGATTTTTGACAACTAACTCGGGTTATCCGAATATTATTAAAAAGAATCACATTTTAAAAATATTTTTAACTTTAGACATGAGGACAATATTTAATCGATTTGGTACCAATTTTGGGCGTAGTGAGGGTGCTAATCCTTCCTCATGCGTAACCGACTCCCGAACCCATTTTCTCAAAAGCCCGTAGGCCAAAATCGTTGTTTTAGTAAATCAAAAAAGTTTTATTAAAATAACCAAATTCTTAGGTGATCCGATCACATCAAAACAAAAAGATCGGTGGCGACTCCATTTTCGCTTCCTAAAAAGTCGATCCATCATTTTTAAATATTTTTAAAAAAAATGGTTTAAACATTATTTTTTTAGTTTTATATTTTTTTAAGAATTACAAATATAAACAATTTAACATAAATTTTAAAATTTAGCGTTATCATTGTACATGTGTAAAGTTATTAGATACATGTTAGCGTCTTTTTCTATACCATTACAAGCTTATAAATTGGGGAAGAGGATTTAGTATCTAGGACTTGAACCCTAAATCTTAAGATGTCAACACAAAACTTCAATCGCTTACCGGGTATTTGGTTCCTAGAATGTAAAATTACCTCTAGTAATAGGATTATCGGGTACTTAGTATATTACCGGATATGTTACGTTATCCTCTTTGGTTCATTTAGCCAAGATGTAATGTTTTCCTACCGCTGTTCCCCTCCCCTCCCCTGTTGCCATTTATCATCGTTGACCCCTCTCATCTCGCTATTCATCCTCGTTGACTCATCCGTTCCCATCTCGCCATTCAACATCGTTGACCCATCTGCTCCCATCGTGAAAAAATATTTTCCTCCCCTCCCTGTTGCCATTCATCATCACTGATGTCTCCTCTCCTAATGTTCATCATTGTCAACCCATTCGCTCTCATCCCACCATTCATCACCGCCGACTAATCCACTCCCCTCTCGCCATTCATCATCGCGAAGCTCGACCCTCACCCCTATTTTTTCAACAATATTAAAAGTATCCATTTTTTCCTTCTTAATATTGTAATTGAAATTATTAGGATTTTTACACAAACATATATATTTCTTGTTTTTTTAAATAAATATTTTTTTGCATATGTATGTCTTGGTGTTTTAATGTTTTTTCTTTGTTCATTTGGTGCATTATTTTATAGCAACCGATTGTTGGGAATTTACTTTTAAGAAAATTTTTATTAGAGAAATGTATTTTTAATCAAATTGGGGAGTTTAGTATTTATTTTATCATCTAATTTTATTTTATTTAGTTCTATTCTATTCTAATTTCCATTATCCCTTCAAGTATAAAGAATTACTTGTTTCACATCCTCATGCTAACAAATAGAATAAGTTGCACAAGGATATGCATTTTCTGTTATAACATTGATGGACTAAAATTTGTTATTTTTTTGCATATTGAACTGATGCGTACATGATTAATTGACAAAAGGTTTTCTGTTTCAAGTAAATAAATCAAGAGGTGCGGAACATAGGTAAGCTACTTCTAAAGTTGATTATCTTATTAATGAAATTTGATTTGTATCATTTGTTTAACACCTTCTTGGTTCCGCTCGATATTTTCTGCAATATCAATTTTGTTGCAAGGGAAAGGACATTGTTGATGACTTGATATAAAAAAATCATTGATTTGGGTTTTTGAAATTGATAAAGATTTTGTTTTAGTAATTAGGAGTTTTTTTCCACTAAGAAAAATATCAATGATTTTTTAAAAATGATGATCAGAGTGTAGATTTTGCAGCTTAAATAATAGTTTTACACCAAGTTATTTTGATGATATAAACATGCAATTTGCATTATGATATACCTGGCACTTTTAAGTCTAAAATATATGATCTATGATTTGAATTATGTTGGTGTTGCTACATGCTAATTGGGTGTAAATTAATATGTGGTTGAGGTTGAAAATAATAAATATGGGGTAGAGTAACACATTTGATTTAGTTTAAATTTGCAAAATGGGTTATGATGGTGTTCATTGCAATTTATAGCATAAAATCTCTTATTATTTTTGGTACTTTACATAAATTTACAAATGCCTTATGGTCTTTGAACAAGCTTTCTTCCTTTGTTTATGGATATTACGTTTTTAATATTGTAGGAATTTTAAGGAGTTTGAAGGCAAGTTAGGTCTTCAAGAAAACAATATTGACGAACAAAGAAGTTTAAGGACAAATGTCTTATGGTCTTTGAACAATCTTTCTGCAACACCCCTAACTCATCTCCATCGTCAGAATATTACGACAATTAACAAGTCAACTAATATCTCAAAACAATTCAAAAATCAATTTAAATATTATAAATCATTATCCATTCATTATTCATAGCATATATACAAAAAGGGGACTTAAATCGAGCCTACGGAACTCAAAAATTAGTTTCGAAACAAGTAGGGACTAATCTTAAACAAAAAAAAAAGTATTAAAAATTGAAAATATGAGTCAAATGGTCGTGTGTGTCACATGGCCATGTGGTAGACCGTGTCACAAATTGTGTGCCCAAAATTTCTTCAAACTCAAGCCAATTCATCTACAATTTCTTAGACTCCATGCCAAACCTTTACCATCTCATAAACTTATTCAAAAAGTACCAAAACATACCAATTTACATACAACCTATGTGCCTAACCAATATGCCACAATTGACACGACAATTAAAATATGAAACATCAACCAGTCATGCCATTCAAGTCAATCATACCAACATCAACAATTACCAACATTCATTACCAAAATATGCTATTACCTAAACATGTGTAAAGCAAATCAAAACTTGACCAACAACACCTCATTACCATGTATCAAATAGGTACTAAACATTTAATACTTCAAAGTTTCATACAATCTCATTCACAACCAAAATACCAAAAACATGATCATTAACTTGCAAATAAACATCCTATATACATGCCACAAGTAACCAACTATCAACCTTCAAAATTCTACTGAATCAAGTTGATTCGATTGACACGTTCTGAACGTCTAAAATCTACAGAAAGATAATAATACAAGTAAGTATATCAAATACTTAGTAAGCTTATGCAATTTAAACTTCACTTACCTTAATTTTTTATCAGATACAAAATTCAATTTGAGATATAATTTAACTTATCAAAATTCAACCCACATTTTTAATATGAACATTCATTAGTATTTTTGTTTCCAAGTAAACCAACTTGAATATCATAACTGAAATATAATAGTCATCTAGCCAATCTCACAGATATGTCTCCAAGACTTTAATAACAAACCTTTCCGATGAAATTTCGTAAAAGACTTTAGTATACAGATGAAAACAGTAATGTCTGGTTACCTAATATGGTCAACCTACATGGTAAATTTCCTGGTCCGGGCTTAATATTTTTGTATTCTCGAGTTCGCAATAGATGCTGGAACTTGGAACCTATTTTTGTGTTCTCAAATCTGCAATGTATGTAGGAGCTCGGAACCTAATCATGTATTCTCGAGTGCGTAACGTATGCAGCAGCTTGGAACCTATTCTTGTATTCTTGAGTCCACAACATATGCAAGAGTTTGAAACATGGTCAAACTCATATACCTGTATATGAGCATTTACTAATTTCATTGGGAAATATCTTGAGATACATCATAACTCCAACCCAACAACAACTAATATTTATAGTCTTAATATAATAGATAAAGATAAATGAGTGGATTCATAGTGTATGAACTTACTTGTCGAAATGGTAACGGTTCAACTATCAGAGACTAATTGACAATATTTCCTTTTCCTCGTACGTCCTCCGGTCGTTGAGATTCTCGATCTAAAGTATAATTTGATTTAATTAATCAATCCGAACAACATAAAGCAACATGAAAACATCATGTTCCAACTCAATTTAATTTATACTAAAAATTCCTCAACTTTTACATTTACCACAATTTAGTCCGCTGAAACTATTATAATTCTCACATTTAAGTTTCGATTTCAAAATAAATCTCAATTTAGTCCTCCAACAGTCCAATAAAACACAAAAATTCATAATTTTCCTACACATTTTGGACTTATTGCATTTTAGTCCCTATGTTCAAAATTAACAATTTTTTACTTTGCAAACTAGTCCATTGACATATCTAAGCTTCAAAACTAACCAAATAACCACAAAAGCTTCAAGAAAACATCAATTATAACTTTAACAAACTTTAACAGTTTCACGAAATAGCCCCTGGGTTAGTTAAAATAAGCTCTCGAGATTCTAGAAACATGAAAATTACAAGAAACAGACTAGAATAACTTACTCAATCCAAAACGAAAGCTTGAATACCCAAACCTAGCTTTTGCCCCTTTTATTTTTGTAAGAATATGAAGAAGAAACAAGTAAAATAAAAATGTTTTCCTTTTCGTTTTTTTTATTTATTTTATAATATAAATTATAACACATTTTAGCTAAATAAAATCCCACTTATCATCCATCATTATTAGAAATGATATATTTACCATTTAAATCCTTAATATACCTTAATCATGCTCTTTAGTTCATAAAATCAATAAAGATCAAATTTTATATATTTTAACGATTTAGTCCATTTTCTTTGATTAACTAACTAAATGTAAAAATTATTGAACCAAAATTTAATAAGACACTTAAATAATTTCATAAATATTAAATAATTAATATTTATTGAATCACACGTCGAAGTTGTGGTCTTAAAACCACTGTTTCCGACACTACTAAAAACGAGTTGTTACACTTTCTTCCTTTGCTTATGGATATTATACTTTTATTATTGCAGGAATTTTAGGGAGTTTGAAGGCAAATTAGGTTTGCAAAATATATATATTGACGAGTAAAAGAGTTTAAGGGCAAATGTCTTATGGTCTTTGAATAAGCTTTCTCCTTTTGGACCAAACATGGAGTATCTGCCACTTGATGAAGATGATGAGGATGAAGATGTTGGGTTCAGTAATACTTGATTATTGTTTACAAATGTAAGGGATGATGATAGGTATATATGGATGGTGCACTTTTGCCACTGAACTGTTTGTCTAATTATGAATGTCAACTCTTACTATTTTTTATCTTAGTTCTTATTCCAATTTTCTTTCTTTTTAGATATGGATTACATAATATAATCTAATATATATTTTTTATGTAAAGTCAGTAAAGTATAGTTAAATTCAAAAGAATAAAGACTTGTATTTTCTTCATATAGCATTCATAATGTCATCCAAATGGCTAAGAAGTGTTAAGATGAATGAATGCATCTCAAAACCTCTATACTATAAATTAATAAATTATATAATGATTTAACAACAATATTGATTTACCAATATCTATTAGACTTTACTAAAATTTATAAAACTTAATCTATATTTCCAAATTTTCTAAACCATTACCAAGTCTTAATAATTCCCGAATTTCTATTGCTTTGGCAATATATTTAATGATTTACTAAAATTTCTAAGGGTTTATCAAAATATTTGATGAGTTACAAAATTTCTATTGTTTTACCAATATTTATGAGACTTTATCAAAAATTTTAGGCTTCACCAATATTTCCAATTTTTCTAAACCTTATACCAAGTCCTAACAATTACCAAAAGTTCAATGGGCTTATCAAAATATCTAAGAATTTGCCTATATATCTAACAACTGACCAAAATATCTAACAATTTATCAAAATTTCTATCGTTTTACCAATATATCTAACAAATTATTAACATTTCTATCATTATGTCAATATTTATGAGACTTCACCAAAATTTCTAATATTCTACCAATATTTCCAAATTTTCTAAATCCTATATTAAGTCCTAATAGTTACAATTTTTTTAAAGATTTACCAATATTTCTAAGGATTCCCAAAATATTTAACGATTTACCAAAATTTCTAAGGATTTACCAAAATTTCTATCATTTTACCAATATTTATGAGACTTTACCGAAATTTTAAAGATTTTATCAATATTTTAAATTTTCTAAACCTTATACCAAGTACTAACAATTACCAAAATTTCTATAACACCAAAATATCTAAGGATTTACCAATATTTCTAAGCATTTACCAATATATCTAAGGATTTACCAAAATTCTATCTTTTACCAATATGTATGAGACTTTACCCATATTTCCAATTTTTCTAAACACTATACCAAGTCTTAACAATTACTAAAATTTCTATGACTTTACCAAAATATCTAATAATTTACCAAAATTTCTAAGGATTTACCAATATATCTAACAATTTACCAATAATTTTAAGGATTTTCTAAAATATCTAATAGTTTTCCAAAATTTCTAAGGATTTACCGATATATCTAACAAATTACTAAAATTTTAAAGTGTTACCAAAACATATAACGATTTACCAAAATTTTCAATGTTTTATCAAAATATCTAACGATTTACCAAAATTTTTATTGATTTACCAATATTTGCTAAAATTTTACCAATATTTTCAAAATTTCTAAACCTTATACCAAGTTTTAACAAATACCGAAATTTCTATGGCTTTGCCAAAATATCTAAGGATTTATCAATTTATCTAACGTTTTCCCAATATTCCTAAGAATTTACTAAAATATCTAATGATTTACTAAAATTTTAAGGATTTACCAAAATATTTAACAGTTTACTAATATTTTTAAGGATTTACCAACATATTTAACAATTTAACAAAATTTCTATAAATTTTACCAATATTTCCAAAATTTTAACTCTATACCAAGTTTTAACAATCACTAAATTTTATTACTTTACTAAAATTTTGTGACTTTACCAATATTTCTAATAATTTAACCAAAAAATATGAGTTTACCAACATTTCTCTACATTTACCAAAATATCTAAAACTTTACCAATATTTTTATCCATTTACCACTTTTTATACAGATATACTAAAATATGTAATATTTTACCAGAATAATTAACATTTTCGACTTACCAAATTATCTAAAACCTTACAAATATTTCTATCAAATTATGGATATTTATATGGATTTATGGAATATCTAATATTTTACTAAAATTCTTAAAAACTCTACAAACTTTTTCTAAGTTTTTATGTAGAAACGCCAAATTATTTGGTTGGCCTAACATTTTTTTTTATGCTTTAATCATGGACAATTATTTTTAAAAAGCTGAGTAAATGGCACAGGTAACGCCACGTGTAAGATAAAATAAATGCTAATAATTGATTTGCTTAAAAGGGGTATCATCTATCTATCTTAATAATCAACTGTTAAAAGGTCGATCTGACGGTCTACAATCCGTGATCAGATGTACTGCTTTCCTTTAATGAACATTCCCTTTCATGGTTTACTGTTGTAAGTGGAATGTTTCTGCATTTCCAAAATCTATTACAATTCAGGATGGCATGCTATATCAGTATTCAAATAATTAATCTGGAAGTATATCAATTTATTTTTCTTTTAATATTTATTTAATTTTAATTTTAATCTTATATAAAATATGAGATAAATTAGAAAAAAAATAACTAAATAAAATGAATATATGAAAAGAAACACAATATAAAGCGATTATTAATGCATCAGACTTTATGCATAAAAAAATAGAAATATTTATAAAAAAATTAAATTAGTATGAAGAATTATTTTAAAAAATCATATTTACATTTGATATAACAAGGTATATGCTTCCATCATAAATTTATGTCATTTTTAGTTTGAAAAGTAAACTATTGTCGTCATCAATTTTTCATTTTCCTACTATTTCTAAGTTTTGGGTTACGATTTTCCCCATTAATGTTTCTGTTAATTGTTATTTAATATAATTTTAATTACAAATTAAAATATATTTCTTTTAAATTATATTTCCTAAATGTATTAAAGAAATTCATAAAAATAAAGCGTAAACTAATCATTGGCTTTTATTTTCATTTATGAAGTTGGTTTAAAAAGGGTGGTACACGTATTAATGTTGTTTAAATTTCTCTCTTCTCAACTGTTTTTTTTTATTAGAGATAAACGTTGGATCGAATTTAGTAAAAGACTATCGAGTTGACGAGTAATGTTTTATCATTCTAACTTAATTTAAATTTTTTTTTTAAATTGAGTTGAGTGAAATGAAATATGAGTCGAATTGAATTGAGTGAAAATAAAATTAAACATAATAAATTAAAATCTCATTACAATATAACTAATTTCATGTTAGAGCACGTAAATTTTAAATTATATATATTTGAAAACATTTTCAAAGCAAATAAGAAAAGAAAACATACTTTATTATGATAAACTTGAATCATTAATTAACTTATTTAGGTCCACAAATTATTATTTTAAAAATTTTAAAATTCTTTATATATGCTTTAGATTTTTTATAATTTTTAAAAATATAAATTTTAGAATTTTTATAAATATTTTAATTTAAAATTTTCTTTTTTGTAATTTTTGTTGAGAATGACCAATTTGTTCATTTTTAAAATTGACAGGAATCAAAAATATATTTATATTAATCTGTTATTTGAATTACTCAAGTTATTTAAATTATAAAATTCAACTCGACTGTTGAATTACTTATGAGATAGTTTTTACAAGATTAATTTAATCAACAAAATACTTCTCAAACAATTTTCTAGAACAACTTTCCACTGACCTTTTAAGAACAAGACATCGGAATCTGGAATTTTTTACCATCGGCGTCGTTCCAACTCTGGATGGGTTATTTTCATAATAACCCCCCGATCATTATAAAACTATTCATCAAGTTCTTCCACTTTTTATATTTACCTTATTAATCCTTTCCATTTCATTGTTTTCAAGATTTTCGAAATTTTATCTTCATAATTACAATAGTAGTCCCCAATATATTAACAAATTTTAATAAAATGTTTTTTTCCTTACAAATCAAATAATTGGACAAATAATGCTTAAATTAGTTAAATTAATTATGAAATTTCCAGATTTTATAATACAAAATGCATTTCTTAAAACATTAAAAAATAATTTTGTAAACATTCAATAATAATATTAAAAAAATTGTTTCTATGTTTTGCAGAGCTCACGAATTAGTATAAAATTTAAATTTGATTTCTTAACCTATTAAGTTAAATTATGTTAATTTCCAAAATTTTATATGATGTATGACATCCCTAAAGCTTCAACATTTAGAAAAATATTTTATTTAAAACATCAATCTTAATTTCATTTTAAAAAATCTACTTATAAATTTAATAGATAATAAGAAATAATTGTTGTAAATTTATAACGAAATAAATAAAATAATAAAATAATTCATTTAAGAGCGTAATATAATATGTATCATATTTTTAATTGAATTGCGGTGACCTATAATCCCTAAAATATGCCAATAAATTTTATTTATAAAATACAACCAAATTCGTACACCACCAATAATTTAAAAGATACCAATTGATGATAATTATTGAATTTCATTCACATTATATTATCTTTATTGTATTTATACATTTTAACTTATACAAAATTTAAAATCTCAATTAAATTTTTATTTGATAAAAAACTAGTATATGTATATATGATTGTTATAACCCTTTCAAATAAAATGCAAATCAAAATTTTTAATTAATATAACACAAAATAAATTAGTATATAAAATAAACACAACAAATAATTAATAAAATTAATACGAAAGATGAAAAAAACATAACATAAATGAACGAATACGTGGATCTATTTGCATTAATGTAAAAGTTGTACATATTTTTGTAATTTTATATGATCAACATTTTAAAAATTCAACCATCATATTGTATATGTTTGATTTAATATAAAATAAAAAATAATTAAATTTATAATAATATTTTAAACATAAAAAGAATACAAAATTCATTAATTTTTTTTATTGTCTTTGCTCCCTCCCTTTTCTTTTTTCTTTATTTTCACTCCCTCTTCTTTTATCTCTTCCCTCACCTAATGTCGAAAATAGGAAACAGGTAGAGGTATCCAAAATCTCCAGTAATAGTGTAAAGAAGAAGAATAAAGCAATTTCATGTGAATTGGGGATTAAGAAGGTTGATAAAATAAATAAATAAAAATCAACTGAAATTTGGTTGGCTTCAACTTTCAGATCTATTTTTCTTTTTGGTTGAGTCATTCTATATTATATATAGACATTCCTCATGTTTTCTTTCCATCAATTTCAAATGCTCATAGTTAATTAAAAAAATTACAGAATTAAGACGTTGAAAAATGGATCGTCATACTTTCCTAATATTATATTTGAATTTCTAAAATATTTTATTTTGAATTCAACTCATTTATCTGTTTCATTATTTGTTTACAATTTCAAAGTTACAATCAAAATCTAGATATCAATATCTGTTTTTATTTTTATTTTATTTTATCTAATATCTTATTCATACTTATTGAGTTTTGAAGTTCCTGGTAATAATTTTTTCCTTTTTTAGAGGACCCAGTATTAAATTTTAAGTAAGTGAATAGAGTTCAAATATTTGTATAAGTATAGCGGACTTTAATGATAAATAAACGGAAAATTATTTGGATTATTGTAAGCGGAATTGAAAAGCTTCACGAATTGGATGAAATACTGTCATGTGTCTTTAAAAAATTAAATAAATGACCAAAGAGCATTGACAGGGGTAAGTGAATTTTTTTGCTTTAGCAACTACTCTTAGAGTTCAATATCCTCTGTTGACAATCTTTTTCTGTTGGCAACCTCCCTAATGGGGTTGGAAGAAATTGAATGCGGACAGTTTGACTCATTGAAATCTTGGTAAGACGGAGTAGGTGTGTAACACCCCTTACTCAATCTGAGCTACGAGATGCCACATTCGTTGTCTGAGCAACTTCAGTTAAACAAACATACTTTTTCCATAAATACAACAATTTCTTCTAAATATATGATTATTAAATCATTAAATCATTTCATATTTCAAACTAGGATTTTTACGAGCTTATGAAAGCTCTATTGATAACCTGGAACCGTTGGAGGACAAAAATGCAACATTTTTAAAAGTTTTCAAGTTGATGTCACGACATCAATGGTTCAATGTTGCAACTTCCAAAATAGTATACAAGCTTCCTTAACCGAGGACCAAATTGCAAAGCTCTCCAAACTATACTAGATGGACGTCACGACCTTGGGGTTCAACATTGCGACTTCAAAGGATGGTGTTGCGACATCCAATGGGTGGTGTCGTGACTTTGAAGGCAGTAGCCAACTTTCCAACCTAAGGACCAATTTGTAAAAAAATTTAAACATCATAAAACCGACATTGCAACATCAAATAGGAGACGTCTGGACAAGATAGCCTAGTGTCGCGACATTTAGGCTATGAAGTCGCAATATTCACAATAGCCCACTAAGTTCCCATTTCCATACAATTCATAGCTAACATAAGACTACAATTGAACTTGGTCATTCCACACTTATTTATGATAGATCATTATACAACTTTAATTCAACCAATACCATTTTCATGCATGACCAATACCATTTTCATATAAACACAATCAAAATACCATAATTCCACACCAATTTATACCAATTAAAGCTTATGACATTTATACCTAAGTCTAACATTTAACTACACCATTTCCAAACTATGCATTAAATTCATCTCGTCAATTATTTCAATTTGTAACTTTTCACATACCAAACTCAAGCAAGTTCAAAATCATCATTCATATTAGCACAACTATGCATCAATTAGATTATAAGTCATGCTAAACACAAGCTCAACCATTACCACCACTACAGCAAAATACGTTTTTAGCGGCATTTTTTTAGCGTCGCTAAAACTATTTACGACACTTGTAAACGCCGCTAACATTTTGTGGCGTTTATGAAAAAAATGCCGCTATAGAACATGATCTTTAGCAGAGCTTTTCTCACAGACGCTGCTAAAGAACATGACCTTTAGCGGCGTCTTCCCAAAAATGCTGCTAAAGAACATGACATTTAGCGGCGCTTTTCTCACAAACACCTCTAAAGAACATGATCTTTAGCGGCGCTTTTCCCACAAATGCCGCTAAAGTACATGACCTTTAGCGGCACTTTTCTCACAAACGTTGCTAAAGAACATGACCTTTAAAAAAATTATTTTAATTAAATAATATTTATTTCTATGATAAATATTATATTATGTTTAATTTT
Source organism: Gossypium arboreum (assembly GCF_025698485.1). NCBI lineage: Eukaryota > Viridiplantae > Streptophyta > Magnoliopsida > Malvales > Malvaceae > Gossypium > Gossypium arboreum. The sequence goes on along the minus strand of NC_069072.1, from coordinate 125,896,169 downwards.
TGAAATTTGAACTTTAAACTATATGCTTTTAAGGATAAATAAAAATATTAATTAAATTAAATTTTCTATTAAAATTTTAACTTTAAAACTAAATATAAAAATTAATGAATTTAAATTTAATACATAAACATTGATTTAATATGTAATTTAATACATAAAAAAAACACACAGACACACTCACAAAGTATTACTATTTCTAAAACAAAATTCATTCTAGTGAGAAAAGAATGCCAAATCATCATCACCTCTCATTAATCAAAGGAAAAAGATCAGAAAAGAAGAGGAAATAATATACAACAGAGGGCTGGTTCAAGCTTAGATGAAGCCAAAGTATTGCAATGCCTGCATATAACTTAGAGAAATCCTTTGATGCTTTCAAGTCAACCGCCAGAGAATCCAAAACACCGGAACAGAAAGCCAAAGTATGCACCTGTAAGCCAAAGTCAGGCCAGTAAGGAAATCACTTATACGACCCTCAAAGCCACATATGTCAAAGCACATTATCTGATCTCTTTGAATTATGATATGGAAAGATAAATTTTTAATAATGCCATCATAAAGGAATCAAAATTTTTTTCAAAAAAAGAGAAATAAAACATTGTTGCTAATAACCGGATAGACAAAAAAAACCAAACAGCATAACTGCACAGGCTCAGGAGCAAGAGGGAATTAAAGGAACTAACCTCCATATCTAAGAATATCCTTTTGCTGAAAAGAATCTCAATTGTCTGCAATAAATGTATCACCAAATACATATATATGAGAAAAAGAAAATAATATTCCATAGTTAACTCATATCAAGAAAAACTAGAGGTTTCACAATATAATGGAATGCTTCCGTTATTTAACAAGGAACAATACTATTAATTTGCAAAAAGTAGAACAGAAACATGCTGCACTACTGTTGTTTAACGTTATATAGAAATTATTCTTTAGTTCTAATATCTAAAATTACAAGCACAAAAGGCAATATCAGGGTCTGATGAACAGTTAGATTTGACTAAAAATACCAGTAAATCCAATAAGCCCTAATTATAAATCTAAAGGTTTGAAATCTAACTTTGGAACAAATTATAACACAAAACTAACAACAAAAAACACAAAATAGACAAACAATCACACAGCAAAACTAGAGCAAATACAATAATTTTAAAAAGAAAAAAAAAGATGATAAATCGCATAAAAGCTAAAAACAAGTAGCAAAGTCGAACTACGCAGGTGATAAGAAGAAAAGAAAGTTACCTTAATCCACAAGGTAAACTAAAAGATAAAGCCAGCAACAAATCCCCGAGGTAATTTGAGTGCCTTGCAATTCCCCTATAAAGAAATACTGCAATTCAACATGGTTTTACTTATGTAGCTCGACTTATCTCAGTTATTCAACGGTATTATTTAGAATACTGTGGATGAATTACATTGGGCAACATGCTTTATTTACATGAATAACTTGTCCAACGCAAGTATTTCAAGTTGGTAAATATTAGACACTAATGTAATTCATCATTAGATATAAAGAGCAATGTCATCATTAGATATTGGAGCTTGGTACAGAAAGGCAACTATTAGGAATTAATCCTCATAACTATAAATGGATATGATCATACTCTTTTACCTATGTCTAAATATATTTTGGATACAAGAGTCGAACAGAAACACTTTAGGGAAAATAAAGAATCAGTGTAACATAGGAATAAAATACTTGACAAGTGGTCAAATATACTGAAGAATGCAACAAATGTTCAATATGAATGTTGAAGAATAAAGAGCGTTGAAACAACAATGTACCTCCGAAAACCTTCAGACACAGGACCATCATCTTACGAGGTGACCAGCTCCTACTTAACTTTTTCTAATCCCTTAATTATAGCTTGCATTTTTTCTGCTAAATATTTTAATTGTACCTACAAGGACAGAAGGCTTAAAACTCAACATACTGTTACCAACAAGAGTTGGACAAGGATAATTTTAAGAGAAATAGAAGTTTCAAAATAACATAGGTTAACAAACTATAAATTTCATAAGCTAAAGGACTAATGGAAACCTTAGATGTAGCCTCAAGGCTGACCAAGTCCAAGTGAAATTTAAGAAGTTCTGGTGTCCTGGTTGCTAGGACCTGAGCCACAATAAAATACAGCTGATATCAATCGAAATTGATGGTTCATTTTTGCATCAGAAACAAGTGACTAGAAGTAAAATAACATATAAAGTAGGTGTAAAACATAAATTAGTCAATGGGGTTATAACGGGTTCAGTGGGTGGATTTTTATCGGTCCTACCTTTGACCAACCTATAAATATTTCCACCTGATACTTGCCCTGAACTTGAACTTAACTTTAGGCTCTAGCACTTGGACCCGACCTCAAACTACCCCACCTCAAAACTTAAGTTCTATTTTCAAAAATCTACCAACTAAGTTAAATACATACTATAAAGTCCAGTAAACACTAACAAACTGTATATGAAACTAAAAGTGTGATATTTTAGAAAATATCACGGGCTTGGATGGTATAGATTTTATTTAAAATGCCCTTGACTCAACCCTAAAACTTTCAATCCCTGAAACCAATTTTCAAGAAAGAAAAAAGCCTATAAGGTTGGGTTAAACTGGGATCTAATACTCTCAAGTTATTCTCTAAACTTAAATCTTACAAGAAAAATGACCTTAATAACACCAATGAGGAAGAAGAAAATAAAAATTACAAAACCTTACAAAGGTAATGCATTAGTGTTATCTTGCTATTAGAAGCACGTGTCTTTGAGAGCTTTAGAAGACTGTCCAAATTAAATCCAATAGCAGAACCAGTATTATAAGAATAATTTTGAAAATATTAAAGGAACACACATCCTTACGAATCATATTACTCAAGCACCCGTTTTCCAACTCATCTTTAACGGGTATGGTGGCATGATATGTGTCGAACACATATCCATATCCAATAACATAGCTTACTAAAATCTGATAGCAACCATCCTAAATGAAAAGAATACTTCAAACATTGAATCTGTTACTCCAAGACTACACATAACACAAGGTTTCCTCTTTCCAGTTTAAGAAATACTGCTCAAAATATGTGACTTAACCTCACCCGGAAGAGTCTAGATAATAATCAAAGTAATACATCATATGTGGTTTAGCTAGTAAATCTCTTCTCTTGTGCTTGGAGTTAGAAATGAGTGTCAAATACGATTATATATATGACACAAGTATGTTTAGTATTTTCAAAGTTCTTTCATATATTTAGAGGGTGTTTTAGGGGAATATCTCCATACTCTTAAGTGAATATGTGTCGAAAGCATGTACTTCAAGCAAAATAGAGAGTGTGAACAACATAGCTCTTACACGGGTATGTTTAATTTTTTTTAAGATCTTCATTTATTTGGAGTCTTTAAGGATCATATCCATAAGCTCATGCCTGGATATACATTGGATACAGGTTTGGATACAAGTACTTAAAATAATTAAAAAAACATGGAGAGTCAGAGCATCATAGGTTCTAGCATAAAAGACTGAAGCAAGAAGGAAAACTGAATATATAATTTACCCATTGCAGTTCCTTGATTCAAGGTATTTCCCAAACAAAGGATTTTCTTCATGATCTCCTTCAATTTACAGGAATTTCGAACCTAAATTAAGCAATACAAAAGTAGTTAAGAGAATTACAAAATACGAACAAATAAATAAAAACCACTCTTAAGTCAATTCAATAATATTATGATATACCTCTTCACATGCAAAATTTACAATGTTTAAGATTGTTTTAAATTCAGAAATCTGCAAAACACAAGTAAAACAGGTGATTAAACAAGAAAAAATTAGTCCACCATGTAAAGACCCAAAACCAAACATTGTTTATAGAATATACAAGGTAACTACTTACTGGTTGAACGTTTCATGTTCCTGCAAAACTTACTGCCATATCTGTACCGGAATGCCTTAACAGGATGATCAAGATCATCGAAGTCAATACCATAATCCTACAAGCAGCATGCATAGCCTTTTACTAGGGATAAAGAGGAAAAAAATACATGAAGAATCATCATTTAATGTATAAGAATACTCATGCATACATATATGCCAAAAAAATGCATTAGAACCAAAAATATTTACATAGACTAACCGCATTAATTTCATTTTATTTTCTTTTTCAACCTTATGATAAGAAACAAAACAAGCTTCATAATAATATAAGTAATTAGCAATAGATAATCACTCACCCAAGTAAGCTCTTCAAGTGCATGAACTTCTCTAGTTGTGAAGAAGGCTAGCTGTACATAGTAAACGCTCAATTACACTTGCTATTGCAAAGGTTTAAAACAAGCAAAACAAACAAGACTAGGAAGGTGGAAGAAATTAGTATTTCATACATGGTAGTAACGAATATCCGAGGTCTCCACTTCAACAGGAATTTCAATCAAGTTTGCATCGAAGCATCTAGAAAAATAAGAAACAAAAAAGAATCAAATATTTTATATTTCAACTTATTGAAGGTGCTTGGACATTCCTTCCAATGCATTAGCCATCATATACCTTTACCTATAATGGTAATTAAAACAAAACCTCAAAGATTGGAAATGAGACATTCTTGTAGGTAACCTTTTCATTAGTGCTAACAACTCATCTCATGTTTGTAACCCCTCACCCTCCACTCACCATAAAAAAGGGAAAAAATCAAGCAATCTCCTAACTTACACTACCTTCACTATTTTTATAAAGCCCCAAATCCCTAAATCCCTGATAAAATTATTTTTGTGTGTTTGTAACATGAAATTATGTCTGGCTTAGTGATTGTGTGCTCTTGGAGTGTCTAGGAAGTCATGAGTTTAAGCATTGGCTTCCACAAAAATTTTGCTTTTAAGGATTAAACCCCTATCTTAGGTCAGTAGGGTTATAAGTAAAAGTTGTTAAAACATGACAAAATGGGCCTACTGGTGTAGTGGATAGTGGCATGTGGAGTGTGTTAGTGGTTTGAGGTTTGAATTTCTACTTGTACAAATAGAGATTATTTTTACTAGTGGCCGTGGGAGGAAGTTGTGTTTGACTGAAACACCAAGAGTTTGAACAGATTTGAATGTGGTTGTTTTTAGCCGAATCTGAGGAGATGGAGGGGAGGAAATTGAGGAGGAAATCGGGGAATTTGAATGGTTTGAAAGTGTTTATACTGAAATTGAACTGATGGCACACAGAGTTTCGATTTTGGTAGGGGTGTGTTGAGGGGTAGGTGTTAGGTTGTTGACTGAATAGAGGTATTCATTTTGTCAAAATTTCGGTCATAGAGTAGCTAGGTGTCAAATCCTCTCATTGTTTTTCAGGTTTGCTAACAACTTGTTTTGTGTTCGTTCTTATTTTTGGTCTCGGGTAGTCCCTCAAAGGTCCCCAAGAGTGCTGCTGATTTCCCCTTGTTCTTAGCCGAATACTACTTTCCCCTATCTTCTTTTTTTCTATCGATTCTGTCTTCTCCTCTTTCTCAACTTGGCGGATTACTTGAGTGTCACTTCTCTTCCCTTTGTTTCTTCTTTTTATATTGTGTTGGCCGAACCCTAATATCATTTGTTTTTCTCTTGCCTAAACCGAATACCCATTTTCAATTGTGTTGACTTTTAGGCTTGGGTCTTAGCTGAATATTGGTTAGTCTTCTTCTCAGGAAATTTCGATTTCTTTTTTTGTAGGCTGAATGTATCCTTCTCACTCATTCTTTATTCCACCTTAATGATTGTCATTTAACACTGTGGTTCTGCTAATTGTTTCTAGGGGCTCGATCTCAATAGTCAAGGGGTTAGGCCGATTGTTCTTTCCCAAAAAGTGATCTTTTCACTCGTGGTAAGTGCTTTAAGTACTTGATATATTTATGTTGGGTTATAGATTCTTATGAATCGGTTAACTGTTTCGTGTGAAGGTTAAAGCATTGGAGAGGAAACGTCTGTTTTGGAACAAAAAGGGTTTTGCGATTGTTCGATTAGTAAGTAGCGATAAATCAGTTAAAGTATTTTTAATACTATGGTTTTGGATTAACCATGAATATGGATTGATGGTGGGGTTGTTGTTAATCATAAGTGCTTTGATCTCAGAAGCATCTCGGCTACAATTTCATAACAAGTGTGTGTAACACTACCATTAGATGTGAAACGGCAAAAGCTGAAAAGCTGAAAAGCCGAAAAGTGGGCTGTCAACACCACACGGGTAGCCACGTAACAAAATATGGTCGTGTGGTCGACGAGATGACCATGGACATTTTCATGGGCCTAAACGATATCGGCCCATTTTGGGTCGAACTGGGCCGTGTATGCCCAATAGGCCTGTGGGCCCAACACGGGAAAATCACACAAAAGTGTGGTAAATATTGAGCCAGGCTGTGTAAACCACACGGCTAAGGCCATTTCTGTGCTATGTGGGCCATACGAGCATGTGGGTCCACATGGCCGCAATATAGGCTGTGGGCCCATTATCATTGATTGACTGTTAAGGTTGCACAGGTCGTCCAAGATAACTGTGGACCTACTGTTGGGCTGGTAAGTGTACTTGGACCCTTATTTTTATAAATGACTGATATACCCCTATGTGATGTATGACTGTTTGAGCATGCTATTTATACTATATATACATTTATATTATGTTGCATTGCATGGGGTGGGATATATGGTTTTGGAGAAATTGTAATGAAAGGTTATAAGCTTATTACTGACAGTTCTGCTGCAAATACTGTTTTAGTGCCGCAACCGGTACTACTTGGAGTGTATGGATGGGTGGGTCGATTTTATCCTCATATGGTGTGTAGGGTTGGTACGGAGATAGTGTGTAGAGGCTGGATTGAGTAGGATTTTCTGATTGCATACTGTACTATACTGTAATAGGTTTAGGCCCTACTGATACTGTTACTGAAATGGGCTCAGGCCCAGATTGCTACTGTTACTGATATGGGCTAAGGCTCTAACTGAAACTGAAAGGGCTTAGGCCCAAATTGAGTTTGCTCTGATTGATTGCTATTGTGGGATTTCACACACTGAGTTTTCGTAAACTCACCCATCTGTTAACTGTGCAGGAAATCCCCAAACTTAGGCGGACGATACGACGGAGGACTTAGGGGTGACCACTCGACTTAGTTAACTTTAAATATAATAATGAAGGTTTATTTTGGGTTTTACATTATGTAATAAGACCTCTTGGGTTTAATTTTTTATTTTGGTATTTTACTCAAATTTCTTTGTGATTTACAACTGCTAGTAGTAAGAAAAACGTGGGTTTCAAAAAAGTCAAACATTTTCAAAAACACCACAAATACGTAACTTATCTTCAAAGCTTCTGCGAATAAAAAACCATTTATAAAATTAATAACGTTTTACTAAAAGCAACCTTTAAAAGTACAGGTCCCACATTATGAATAAGCAGTAAGACTTTAAAACGACTTTTCAATCTATACAAAGAGGCATGTTAAAGAAGGGGTTTTAAACATTTCGAAAAACACTTCAATGTGACATCGCCAGATCCGGTTATGACTTTTGTGCCGAGTTTAGAATGTTACATTTAGTAGTATCAGAGCCAGATTGCAAAACTTGACTGTGGATTTGGGCTTTTGCAAAAATGTGGAAACTTTAATAGAATTGTTTCAAATAGTTTAAAGTGATTGATATAATTTGGAAATGTTTTACTGAATGAGTGGTACACCGAGTCTCCCCGCCGATCCTGTAAGTCTTTTGACTATTTATATTGAAAGGGTTATATTAAAATGTTATTACTGAGACTACTTTAGGTAGTAAAACTATACTAAAACTCTTTAGTTAGAGTAAACTACAAACCGAGTAAGACTGCAAATTGCAAAAACAAACTCTGAGATAATATTGTTCATAAAATATCTGTAATAAACATTGGAACAATAAACTGACTAGCATAAAACTGTAAATATAGGCTAAGTGCATTCGATAATGATCACCAAAGGTACTCGTGAAAGAGGCCGCGGCAAAGGCTGTGGAGGTGCTCGGGCTGAGTGTTCGTCAGCTGGACACCAATATAATGAGGAAGCTAAAGAGGCACTAGCTTCATCTATGACTGAGACAGGGTCTTAAAATCGAGTGGCTGGGGACGACGCACTGTCCCAAGTGATGTTGAGGACTCTGGAAAGGGTTGTTGGGCCTAGTACTAGTACTGTGGGTCGTGGGCCTGTTACGGAATGAATCAGGTCTAATGGGGCTGAGATATTCAGGGGTATTACAAGAGTGGCCCCTAATGTGGCTGAATATTAGATCGAGGCCACGAAGAAGATTATGGATGACCTCGACTACACCCCCAAACAGAAATTAAAGGGTGCAGTATCACTGTTAAGAGATGAGGCCTATCACTGGTGGCTTACTGTCAAAGAGGGCACTTAAGCCAATCAATTGACCTGAGAGTTTTTCAAGACTACTTTCCAGGCTAAGTATGTAGGTGCCAGCTATGTGGATGCCCGTAGGAGGAAATTTCTAAATTTAACTCAGGAAGATAGGACAGTGGCTAAATATGAGGCTGAAATTTTATGACTGGGCCGCTATGTACATGGGATGGTGGCAACTGAATACGAGCGGTGTGTTCAATTTGAGGATGGCCTCAAAGATGGTTTAAGGGTTCTGATATCTCCTCAGAAAGAGTGGGATTTTGCAGCACTAGTTGACAAGGTGAAAATCACCGAAGAAGTGAAGCGCACTAAGCACCAGAACAGAGAGAAAAGTAGAGGTAAAAGGGATGCTGAGCCCTCAAATTCATTTTAGAGGCCTAAGAAAAAGGCTAGAGCTGATGGGTTGATTAGAGTTGGGGCCCCTGCTGCTTCTACTGAACCGCAGTTTTGTCCTGACTATGGGAGGCGCCATCAGGGCGAGTGCTGAAAAAGGATTAGGACATGTTTGAGGTACGGTTATATGGAGCACCGTATCAGAGATTGTCCGTGGAGGATCAATCAGGTGCTAGTTGCTAGTTTTGGTTTTAGTAATATACCTTAGAAGGTTGTTCAGCAGCCACCGAGAGGCCGTGAGCAGGTTAGAGGTAGAAATGGTATAGACCATGGTCAGAGAGCTTCGGGCCGAGGAGCTGGTAAGACTGAGGCAAGACAACTAGCTCTAGTGTATGCTGCTCATCGTCAAGAGGAGACAGATGCTCCAAACGTCATCATTGGTATGTTCTTTATTTATAATATACCATATACTACATTGATAGATATAGTATCTATTCATTCCTATGTTTCCTGTTTGATTGCTAAAAACCTGGGGGTTACGGTTGAGAGTACTTCAAGCGAGATTACTATACTAAGTTTGTTGGGGCTTTCTGTCCTGGTGAATAAGATGTTTAGAGATGTTCCCTTAAAAATGAAAGGAGTCATCTTTCTAGCTAATCTTATGAAACTGCCTTTCGGAGAATTCAATCTAATATTGGGGGTAGATTGGTTGGTCAAATATCAAGTGAGTTTGGATTGTGCCACAAAAAGGATGACACTGAGAACTGAGGAGGACAACGAGGTAGTTGTCATGGGGAAAGTAGAAACTATTTGTCAAATGTGATTTCAATATTAAGGGCCGAGAAGTTGGTACGTAAGGGTTGTGAGGCGTTCTTGGCCTATATCAGTGTTTCAAATGTTGGGGACTTTTCGGTAAAGGATATAAAAAAGTTAAGGATTTTTCGGACGTCTTTCCTAAAGAGCTACCTAGGTTACCTCCAGAACCTGAAGTGGAGTTTGAGATTGAGCTCCTTCCAGGTACAACTTCAGTGTCCATCGTCTCTTATAGAATGAAACCGAAAGAGCTTGTGGAATTTAAGGCTCAGATTCAAGAACTTCTGGACTCTGGGTTCATCCGACTGAGTGTGTCTCCGTTGGGAGCACCAATCTTATTTGTAAAAAAGAAGGATGGATTCATGCGAATGTGCATCGATTACAGACAACTGAATAAGCTGACCATTAAGAACAAGTACCCTCTGCCAAGGATTGATGATATGTTCGATCAACTGTGATGAGCTTCGGTTTTTTCTAAAATTAATCTTCGATCAGAGTGTCATCAATTGAGGGTTAAAGAGGCTGATGTGCTCAAGACAGCGTTTAGGACTCGTTATGGTCATTACAAGTTCCTAGTAATGCCATTTGGACTGACAAATGCACCGGCAGCTTTCATGGATCTGATAAATCGAGTGTTCCAACCCTATCTAGGTTGATTTTTTTATAGTATTTATCGATGACATACTGATGTATTCGAGGACTGAAGATGAACATGATGAACATCTCCGAGTAGTTCTACAAATGTTGAGGGAGAAATAACTGTACGCCAAGTTCAGCAAGTGTGAATTCTGGTTACATGAGGTAACGTTTCTTGGTCATGTGGTATCTATTGAGGAGATTAGGGTTGATCCTTGAAAGGTTGAGGCAGTGTTGGACTGGAAGCCGCCTAAGACAGTATCTAAGATTCGCAGTTTCCTAGGACTGGCAGGGTATTATAGATGCTTTGGAGAGGGGTTTTCACTGATTGTCGCGCCTTTAACTAAGCTACTACGTAAGGGTGTGCCGTTTAACTGGACTGATTCGCAGTAAGAGTGCTTTGAGAAGCTCAAGAAAGTACTGACTGAGGGCCCTGTCTTAATACAGCTAGAGTCTGAAAAGGAGTTCACTGTGTACAGCGATACATCACATATCGGTTTGGGATGTGTGTTGATGCAATGGGGTAAGGTGGTAGCGTATGCGTCTCGACAGCTTAAGACTCATGAGACAAATTATCCGATGCATGACTTGGAGTTAGCTGGGGTGGTATTCATACTGAAAATCTGGAGGCATTACCTGTATGGTGAGAAGTGTTTCATCTACACAAATCACAAAAGCCTTAAGTATCTCCTCACTCAGAAGAAGTTAAATCTTAGGCAGCTTATATGGATTGAGCTACTTAAGAATCATGAATGTATGATCGAATATCATTCTGGGAAAGCCAATGTGGTGGCTGACGCATTGAGTAGTAGAGTCATGACTGATCTGAGGGCAATGTTTGCTCGCCTCAGTTTATTTGATGACAGTAGTTTATTGGCAGAACTTCAAGTAAGACCGTTATGGATTGAGCAGATTAAGAATAAACAGTTGGGGGATGAGTCATTGGGTCTTCGGTTCTGTTAGGTTGAAAATGGTAATACTCTGGATTTTGGTCTGAACAGTGAAGGGGTACTCTGTTTCCAAGGCAGAATTTATGTGCCTAAAGATATTGTTTTAAGGCAGTCTATACTGCGAGAGGCGCATAATAGCCCTTATGCTATGTACCTAGGTGGAAATAAAATGTACAGAGACCGTCGTAAGATATATTGGTAGCCAGGTCTTAAGCGTGAGGTTGCCAACTTTGTGAGGAAATGTCTGACTTGCCAGCAGGTTAAAGCGGAACATCAGTTACCTTCTGGGTTATTTCAGCCAGTTAAGATTCCACTGTGGAAGTGAGAAAGAGTAACTATGGAATTTTTGAGTGGATTACCCTTAACGCCTACTAATAAGGATTTGGTATGGGTCTTCGTGGATCAGTTGACCAAATCTGCCCATTTCATACCGGTTCGTATTGACTATTTGTTATAGAAACTGGCTAAGTTGTATGTATCCGAGATAGTGAGACCGTATGGGGGTACCAGTTTTCATAATATCTGATAGAGATTTTCGCTTCACATCTCGATTCGCACTCTTTCATGTTGGACTAAGTTGGGTGAGTGACGTGTTCTAGGCCCTGAGCTAGTATCTGATGATAAAGTCAGATTAATTCGGGATCGACTGAAGGTAGCATCAGACAGATAGAAGTCGTATGCAGATCTAAAAAGTAAGAAAATTGAGTATTTTGTGGGAGATTTTGTCTTTCTCAAGGTCTCGCCATTGAAGAAGGTACTAAGATTTAGGCGTAAGGGCAAGTTGAGCCCAAAGTTTATTGGGCCTTACCGCGTAGGACCAGTTTCCTACCAGTTAGAGCTACCTCCGGAATTAGAGCGAATTTATGATGTGTTCCACTTTTCTATGCTGAGATGCTATCGATCTGATCCTACATATGTTGTATCGGTTGAGGAGATTGAAGTTAGACCAAATCTGATTTTTGAGGAGGAACCAGTTCAAATATTGGATCGAGATGTAAAAGTATTGAGAAGGAAGTCTATTCCATTGGCTAAGGTTTTATGGCGTAATCACAGCTCTGAGGAGGCCACGTGGGAACCTGAGGAGGCGATGCGACAACAAAATCCTCACCTATTCTAATCAGGTAAATTTCGAGGCCAAAATTTTCTTTAAGAAGGGTAGAATTATAACGCCCCAAATCCCCAAATCTCTAATAAAATTATTTTTGTGTATTTGTGACGTGAAATTATGTCTAGCTTAGTGATTGTGTGCTCTGGGAGTGTCTGGAAAGTCATGGTTCAATCATTAGCTTCCATAAAAATTTTGCTTTTAAAGATTAAACCCCTATCTTAGGTCAGTAGGGTTAAAAGTAAAAGTTGTTAAAACATGATAGAATGGGCCTACTGGTCTAGTGGATAGTGGCATGTGGAGTGTGCTAGTGGTTTGAGGTTCAAACACCTACTTGTGCAAATAGAGATTATTTTTACAAGTGGTCGTGGGAGGAAGTTGTGTTTGACCGAAACACCAAGAGTTTGAGCAGATTTGAATGGGGTTTTTGTTAGTCGAATCTGAGGAGATGGAGGGGAGGAAATTGAAGAGGAAATTGGGGAATTTGAATGGTTTAAAAGTGTTTGTGCCAAAATTGAACTGATGGCACACAGAGTTTTGATTTTGTAGGGGTGTGTTGAGGGAAAGGTGTTAGGTTGTTGACCGAATAGAGGTTTTCATTATTTCAAAATTTCGAAAATAGTCTAGTTAGGTGCCGAATCCTCTCCTTGTTTTTCAGGTCTGCAAACAGCTTATTTTTTGTTCATTCTTCTTTTTGGTCTCGAGTAGTCCCTTAAAGGGCCCCAAGAGTGCTACCGATTTCCCCTTGTTCTTAGCCGAATACTACTTTCCCCTATCTACTTCTTTTTTATCTATTATGTCTTCTCCTCTTTCTTAACTTGGCCGATTACTTGAGTGGCACTTCTCTTTCCTTTGTTTCTTCTTTTTCTATTGTGTGGCTGAACCCTAATATCCTTTGTTTTTCTCTTGCCTAAACCGAATGCCCCTTTTCAATTGTGTCGACTTTTAGGCTTAGGTCTTAGTTGAATATTGGTTAGTCTTCTTCTCAGGAAATTTCGATTTCTTTTTCTATAGGCCTAATGTATCATTCTCACTCATTCTTTATTCCACCTTAATGATTGTCATTTAACATTGTAGTTCTACCGATTATTGCTAGGGGCTCGATCTCAATAATCAAGGGGTTAGGCAGATTATTCTTTCCCAACAAGTGATCTTTTCACTCGTGGTAAGTACTTTAAGTACTTGATATATTTATGTTGGGTTATAGATTATTATGAATCGGTGAACTATTTCGTGTGAAGGTTAAAGCATTGGAGAGGAAACATTGGTTTTGGAAGAAAATGGGTTTTGCGATTGTTCGATTGGTAAGTAGCGATAAATCGGTTAAAGTATTTTTAATACTATGGTTTTCGATTAACCATGATATGGACTTATGGTGGGGTTGTTGTTAATTATAGGTGCTTTGATCTCGGAAGCGTCTCGGCTACAATTCCATAACAAGTGTGTGTAACACTACCATTATATGTGAAACGACAAAAGCTGAAAAGCTGAAAAGTCGGAAAGTGGGCTGTCGACACCACACGGGCGAGTGGTCACCCATGTGGCAGGCCGTGTGGTCGACGAGATGGCCATGGGCATTTTCATGGGCCGAAACAATATCGACCTATTTTGGGCCAAATTGGGCCGTGTAAGCCAATGGGCCTGTGGGCCCGAAACGGGAAAATTGTACAAAAGTGTGGTAAATATTGGGGCAAGCTAAATAAACCACATGGCTAACGCCATTTCTAGGCTATGTAGGCCGTACGAGTGTGTGGGCCCACATGGGCCGCATATGGGTCGTGGGCCTATTATCACCGATTGATTGTTAAGGTTGCATGGCTCGCCTAGGATGACTGTGGACCTATTGTTGGGCTGGTAAGTGTACCTGGACCCTTATTTTTTTAAATGACTGATATACCCCTATGTGATGTATGACTGTTTGAGCATGCCATTTATACTGCATATACATTTATATTATGTTGCATGTGGTGGGATATATGATTTTGGAGAAAGTGTATTTAAAGGCTATAAGACTATTACTGGCAGTTCTGCTGCAAATACTGTTTTAGTGTCGCAACCGGTGCTACTTGGAGTGTAGGGATGGTTGGGTTGATTTTATCCCCACATGGTGTGTAAGGTTGGTACGAAAATGGTGTGTAGAGGCTGGATTGGGTAGGATTTTCTGATTGCATACTATACTGATACTGTAATAGGCTTAGGCCCCACCGACATCAGCATCGAAATGGGCTCAAGCCGTTACTCTATATTCATCGATATGGGCTAAGGCCCTAACTGAAGCTGAAAGGGCTTAGGCCCAAATTGTGTTTGCTCTGATTGATTGCTATTGTGGGATTTCACACATTGAGTTTTTGTAAACTCACCCATCTGTTAACTGTGCAAGAAATCCCCAGACTTAGGCAGATCAATGCGACGGAGCACTCAGAGGTGGCCACTCGACTTAGTTAACTTTAAATATAATAATTAAGGCTTATTTTGGGTTTTACATTAAGTAATAAGGCCTCTCGGGTTTAATTTTTTATTTTGGTATTTTACTCAAATTTATTTGTGATTTACACCTGTCAGTAGTAGGAAAAACATGAGTTTTGAAAAAATTCAAACGTTTTGAAAACCATCACAAATACGTAATTCGTCTTCAAAGCTTTTGCGAATAACAAACCGCTTGCAAAATTAATAACGTTTTACTAAAAGAAACCTTTAAAAGTACAAGTCCCACATTATGAATAAGCAGTAAGACTTTAAAACGACTTTTCAATCTATACAAAGAGGCATGTTAAAGAAGGGGTTTTTAAATAATGAGTCTTAGATTTCGAAAAACATCTGGTCATGACGTCTGGGCCGGGTTTAGGGTATTACAATTGTCATCAAAACTTATTACTAACATTACTAGCCATCAACCTTGTCTAGTTGAACATTGGGATGGAGTGTATTCAACTGTTAATGCCATAGACAATCCAGAGGCAAGGGAATTTTACACAAGGTTTTACATGTGAATTTTCAAGTTATTTGCATGAATGGGTAACAAAATCTTTCTAACATTTAAAAGAAATGTAGAAAATAGTAAACATGTAATCTCTAAATAATACGAAGAAGGGAAAAAATGATATGTAGTGAGCTAGCAAAGAGAAGAGCAATGTGCTTACATTGAAGTAAACGATGCTGCGAAATCTCCCTTTGCAAGATTTCTTTGCGTGTTTAAGTTGGGAGAAGATGAGCTCATCTTGAGAGCAAATAACTATATTACCAAGGGATGTCAAATACAGACTTCTCCTTACCGGAGGAGACCACAAATAACTCTGCTAGTAATCGAAATCGTATTGTGATGCCTTACAAGGAATAATAGAAATAATATAATAGAACCTAGGTAACCTGTAACACCCTTTACCCATATCCGACACCAGAACAGGGTACGAGGCATTACCGGACTTAATCATTCACAAAAATACAAAAACCAGGCTACAAAATTTCTTTTAATTCAAAAATGTTCATACACATGCATAATGTCCCATACAGGGGCCTACGAAGCCCTAAACATGCATTAAAAGTAGTTAGGGACTAAACCGATAACCTTAAAAAGTTTTGGAAAAACTTAGAAAATTTCTTTCCATGAAACAGGATCACACGCCCGTGTGGACATAGGGACACGCCCGTGTCCTCAGGCCATGTAATTCTCTGTTTATGATGTCAGCATGCCAATTGAACCACACGGCCGGGCTACACGCCCGTGTCTCCAGGCCGTGTCCCTCACACGGTTGAGACACACAACCGTGTTTCAGCCCGTGTAGTCAACACTTAGGCTATTTTTCAAGCCTTCATGTTACCCATAAACCCTTACAACCTTATACATATTAAAACCACGAATCATGACATCATTTTAGTGATTAACAACTCTTTATTAAAACATATCCATAACATTAACATGTCCTCTTACATGTAATGCATCTACTCATGCAATACCAAGTCTAGATTCCTTAATTCACATTCATAAGACTTGTCATTTTGATGATCACTTTTATCATTATACTATGGTTACCAACTTATCCATCAAGCACTCATGTTCAACCATTATCACGTTGTTTTTATAAAGTGCAATTACTACATCGCTATGGCCACCTCGATTGGTCATAGAGCATACATCCAACACACATGTCATATTGCCAACCATGTATGGCAAACAAATATAATCACAACATAAACATTAGGCATGACAAGAATAGTTAGGTTTACAAGCCATAATCAATATGAGCCACATTTCATGGCCATATACATATAACTCAATATAAGCCAATACATTTGGCCAAAGCATAATAACACATGTCAATAAACTAGATCCCTATACATGCCACTGACTTGAAATTTTTATTATATGTTTCATTATTCCAAAGGTAGTGACTTGATAGTGTGATGCTACCTCTGACGATCTCCAACCCTGAGCTAACCTGACAAGCTAAAAGAAATGGAAAGGCAAGAGTAAGCTTCACACTTAGTAAGTCCATATGAAAATAATAAGCAATTTATCAATATACTTCCACCAAGTCTTACAACATGATCTCAAGGTAATACTATTATAATGGTCTTTTTTTCCTATGTTCAGGTCAAGCTGTTTTCTCCAGTCACAGTCACTAAATTATTTATATCTGGAGTTACAGAACTCCAAATTTAGATATGCTAATTTTCCTGGAAACTAGACTCATATATATTCTTACCATAAAAGTTTAATAATTTTTGGTTTATCCAATTAGTACATTTTATTCTTCAAAGTCACCCTTGTTCTACTGTTTGACAGCTTCAACCTTTCTTTACTAAAAATTAATTATCTCCTCACACGAGATTCGAATGATATTCCCATTTGTTTTTTTTTTTTGAAAATAAATTCATTAAGGATTTTAATAATATAAATTTTAACCCAAAATCATTTTTGTACAATTTTTAATTATTTTCCAAAATCAGGACAGGGGATTTCAAAATCATTCTGATTCTATCTCACAACAATTTAAGTATTTCATAATATGAAGCTATTTTGCTTACACCGTTTCTTCTATGTGAAGCTAGACTCATTAAGCTTTAATTTCATATTTTAGTAAGCCTCTAACTCAATTTCCACAATTCTTGGTGGATTTCCAAAGTCGGACTACGGCTTCTGTTCAAAACTGTTTTAGTGTAAATTAATGATACTAAGTTTATCACACCTTATTAATTCATTTTCACCATATTGGTAAAGATGCATATTTATACATCATAAGTATAAACTTATAATCACAAGGTCGTCACAAATAATTCTCATAAGCATGAATTACCCATTTACATCTTTCCCAAATATGCATCATAAACCGAAATCATTTCTCATGAGCTTGGCATACATACTTGTGTTACTCAACATGCTCATATTCATTCCTTACAAATCATACAAGATGAATTGAATTCACACCTCATCAATTTCATGTAAGTACCTGTACCACTCACAACATAGCCATAAACTCTATCATTTCGACTTAAACCTTAAATTTCCTGTTGAACCATTTGGAATACCACATGATAATCACTAAGCTTCAAATATAGGGTACGATGCCGATGCCATGTTTCAAGCATGGTCTTACACTGGCTCACACATGTAAGTTGATGCCATGTCCCAGACAGGTCTTACACTGACTTTCATATATCGAGGCTGATTTCATATCCCAGACGGGTCTTACACTGGCTCTCATCTATCGGTGTCGATGCCATGTCCCAGACAGGTCTTACACTGACTTCCATATATTGAGGCTGATACTATGTCCCAGATAGGTTTTACACTGTCTTGCATATCTCGAGGCTGATGCATGTCCCAGACATGTCTTACACTAGCTCTTATAATATGGCTGATGCATGTCCCAAACATGTCTTACACTAGCACACATATCACCCAAATGTTATGGCATGATTATCCAGTCTATTCCTAAGGTTCAACAGGGAGTTTATTATGATAAGTCTCATCATACCATTACTTATAGATGCATTCAAGCCTTATATACGAAATCAAACATTCAATGCATAATAACGATAAAGTTGTAATATTTACGCACAACTTACTTATTTCAATGGAATGTCATATTCCATCAAATTTTTAATGTATTCAATCATCACAAAAATGTTATTAACATTTGGCATCACTTTATCATACATAACCCCATCAATATATAATTAAATACAATCATATAAAAATAGATTTCAAGTATATTAACAATAACATGGACAGCATATTTATTTAGTCACGCGGACTTACCTCGAATGCAATTCCGGCTAATTACTCCATTTTAGTCCATAACCTTGTACTTTCCGATTTAAGCTCAAATCTCGATTTTCTTGATCTCACATGATGAAATTCACTCACTTAATCATTACATTAATTAAAACATTCTATAATTCACAATTTGAAAAAATGATCGTTTTGCCCTTACACTTTACAAAAATTACGATTTTTCCCTTTGGCTCGTAAATCGATTTTTATCTAATTTCCTCCTTTATCAAGCCTATCTAAATTCTTTTTATTACTATAACAACTCACAATTTCAATTATTTCACACATTTACAACTTATTTTACAACTTTACAAAATAGCCCTTTTTAGGTGTTTTCATGCAAACTTCTTCCACAAAAGTTGTTTATTACACAACCATGACTCATTTTCTTCCATAAAAATTCAGTAAACAATATGAATATTCACATGACAAAACCCTAGACATTCAACCATTTTGCAAAATAGTCCCATCATTAGCTAGATTAAGCTATAAGGGTTCCAAAAACACAAAAATTAACAAAAATAACCATCAAAGTCACTTACTTGCAAGGGTGAAGAGTGGCTGAAATTTTTAAGCTTATAAAACCCCAAGTTTGCTGATATTTTTGGTGGTGAAGAAGATGACCACTTAGTCTTCTTTTTCTTATTTTATTTTTAGTAAAATTAAGTCACCAACTCACCTAACTTTGTCAATTTTGTCAATTCTTGTCCCCTATGGCCGACCAAGCACCTATTAAGGGTCTATTTGCACTTTAAATACCCTCAATTATAGTTCTCTAGGAATTTGGTATATCTATCTAGTAAAATAAAACATTTTCCCTTTATGAGATTTAGTCCTTTTTCGAAATTAAGCTCCCAAACGCTAAAATTAATTCATCAAATTTTTCATGCTCTTATGAAAACATGTTATAATACAAAAATAATAATAAGAATAATTTCTCTGGCCTCGGAACAGTGGTTCCAAAACCACTGTTCCGACTAGGCCCAAAATCGGGCTGTTACATAACCGGTAGCACCCAAATTAAAAAAAACATTTGAACTAATATAATTGATACGTGATATTCATGACAGGTTTTAAATATTTATAATGAATCATTCTTGAAACTAACTATTATCACGATAAAGGCAAGTGTACCTATCGAACAGTAGTATAGCTTTAGCAAGACCGGATTATCGAACCCAAAGGAACTAAAAGAACTAGTATTAACTTTCTTTTTATTATCTAGCCTAAAAAAAATAAAAGGGTTTTCTTTATCTAACTAATTAACTAAATTAAGAAATCAGAGAAAATAGAATTGGGGAATTACTTTTTGGAAAAACGATTGAATTAAGACAATACCTAAGGAAAAATCCACCTAGACTTCACTTGTTATTTGACTCTGAATCGGACGATTTATTCATTTGACTTGATCCATAGAAATCTATAAATTATATTATTATCCCTCTCGAGACTAACAAAGTCTAACCTTAGGTTGAAAAATCGAAATCTCTTTCTAATTAACTCTCTAGGGTTACATTAACTCGATCTATGAATCCCCTTATTAGGTTTCACCCTAATCCGATAAAATCTTGTCACCCTATCTCTAGGCGCGCAACCAACTCCGCTTAATTATGACAAATTTACTCTTAGAAAGGGTTTATTCCTCCTCTGAATAAGAGCTTAACTTGAATCAATATCTTGGAATATCAAAACAAGAATTAAGAACATATAATTAAGAACAAGTCAAACATTTATCATACAATTCAGGTAATAATAACAAGATCCGTCTTAGGTTTCATCCCCCTTAGGTATTTAGGGGTTTTAGTTCATAACTAAAAAGGTAAACATCTCAGAAGAATAATGAATACAAAACATAAAGAAAAACCCAAAACTCCTGAAGGGAAATTGAGGGGAGATATTCAGTCTTGATGACGAATCCGGCTTCTAAGATGGATCAATCGGCTTTCCTTGAGCAGTTCCTTGCTTCCTTCTCATTGACTCTTTTTCCTCCTCCTCTAGGGTGTATTTATAGGCTTTAGAATGCCTAAGAACCCTCAACATTGGCCTTTTCCGAATTAGACTCAATTTCGGCTCAACAGGGACATGCCGTGTGACAGACCAGTGTGCGATTACTTCAAGCCGTGGTCAAGCCTGTTAAATAAGCACGGGCGTGTGGTCCACCCGTGTAAGTCGTGCTTCGATTCTGCCAAATTGACACGATCGTGTGGTTTGTCCGTATGAGGAGGTCCAGGCCGTGTTAATTTCGTCCGTTGGCCCATTTTCTCCGTTTTTGGCCCGTTTCTCGTTCCTTTCACTCTCCTATGCTCACCTAAGTATAAAACATGAAATTAAGGCATTAGGAGCATCGAATTCACCAAGTTTAAGGAAAAATCATCCATAAAAATGTGCTAAGCATGGGATAGAAATATGTATAAATTACGGTTTATCAAATACCCCCACACTTAAGCATTTGCTTGTCCTCAAGCAAAATCCTCAACTCATAATCAAAAAAATTCTTCTCAAATTATAATTTCTATCGATAAATATCTCAAAATAATCCATAGGTAATCATACATTGAAAATTCAACTGAAAGAACATCAAAGTTTCAAACATTCAAAGTTGAGCATTTTATCATGAAAACATAGGTGTCTCCCCTCGTCTAAGTAATTACCTTTGATTCAAAATATCACAGAGTTTCACATCTTCACTAAAGATTCACTCAAATCACTCGAGG
The DNA here is from genome assembly GCF_025698485.1 of Gossypium arboreum. NCBI lineage: Eukaryota > Viridiplantae > Streptophyta > Magnoliopsida > Malvales > Malvaceae > Gossypium > Gossypium arboreum. The sequence goes on along the minus strand of NC_069072.1, from coordinate 125,874,981 downwards.
TGTTTAAGGACAATAAATAAAGCACTGAATAGTCAATAATGAAGAGTCATTAACATAGGCTTGCATGAAAATCAAATCTCCACCACTATAAAATGAGATGAAACATCAATCAAAAGGTCTTTAGAGGGTTGTAACGTGGCTTTGGTTAGAGGGTGTGGTCATAAACTGAAAGAAAGTGTTAGAATCGAGATTGAATTGAAAAATTGCCTAACTAGAAAAATGTCTAGTCATCAATTGCGTACAATAGAGCTTTTTTCTCAGAATATGGAATTTAACTTCTTTAGCTCAGAAGATCACTACTACTAATATGTATACATGTATTTTTTTTAAGAATAAGTCAAATTACAAAATAGAATAAAACATAGCTAAGCAACTATTCCAACTCAAGTCTCGACAAAAATAGGGATCAAATTAATTTAGGGAATTTCAACAATAATAAGTTATCGGTTAATATTGAGGGTAAATCAATGAATGGGTTGTTAGGCTCAAGGGGGTTCACTAAGGGTTAATTGTGAAGGTAGGCTTTTATGGAGTGAGTGGGTTAAACCTAAATGCCTTTATCATTTTGACATATCAAATCAAATGGTGTGGTCTTGACATGCATAATCAAGCAAGTTCTAGAATAACAATTCAATACTAACGCACTCATAATGAAAGTAAGCATGAAAGAAATAATAGATGCTCTAAAGGCTCAAGATCTCACAAAAAGTATGGCTTTTTGATGTTTAAACTTGTGAATTCCAACTCAAAATAATACTAAACTTGGGGAAACAACCTAAAAGTTTTTAATTCTTCAAAAATGAACTTATCATGCTTGATTCCCTAATGTCTTAAAGTTTATACAATCAATGCATAAATGCTTATTTTTTGATTCAAGACATATCAATAAAAATCATAAATTAATTAAAATTCATTCTAATAGTGATATGAGTGATTCACGTGAGAAAAAGACAAAATTCAGGGATTTCTAATGATGATATAAAAGACCCCCCACACTCAATATGTACATTGCCCTCAATGTACAAAGATGGATATTTGAAAAAGACAAATATATAATCATAAGATAGGGAGAGAAGTGAAACTTCCTGAATGATGAATGAATTCTTCGAACTGGAGTTTTGGAGAGTAATCGGCGTGAAAGTGGAGGAGGATACTTCAGTGGTGTTAGAGGTTCATTAGTCCATAAGTCCTGCACCGAAAGAATATTATATCTGGTGGTAGCTATGGTCATGGTCGAGCAGGACATGGTAGTCGTGGAGAACCTTTCACAGTGGAGTTTCAAGTTCCTGAGTAATAGTGAGCTTTGGAGCTCTTTCTGACTATGATAAAATCAGGAACTCTTTAAGAGGTATACTGAAGCATAATTACTCGTAATGAAATAGCCGAAGAATAAAAATTGTAAAAACTCAGGATAAAATAGTATTAAAAGGAAATAAAAATAACTTCAAAAAATAAAATAAAATAAATAATAGCTGTTTATAGAGAAATTGGGGCACACGGTCGTGGGGCACGCCCGTGTGCTCTAAGATTAGTCCGTGCGTTCCGTAATTTTTGAAATTAGGCGCATTAGTGTACACGGCCATGTGGCACGGCCATGTCGATCTCCATTTTCTTCTCTCACGCCCGTGTATGAAGGTGCATGCCCGTGTTAAATTGGCAGGTTTACCCATAGTTTCAAAACACGGGCGTGTTATTTTGGCAGTTTCGCCCACGGCCATGTCGCACGGCCGTGGCTACTTATCGCATCCCGTGTTGGGGAAGAAATTTTTGTCCTGTTTTCACACGGCCGTATCGCACGACTGTGTTGCATCCCGTGGTGTGTGCACGGCCTACAACACGCCCGTGTGCTTGGCTCTGTGGTTCTGAAAAGCTTGTGTTCAATGATTTGGTTAGTATGTTAGATTTTTAAAAATAAAATTTAAAGAAAGTAATATTGTTAGTGCTCGGGTTGTGTCCCGAGAAGCTCTTATTTATAGTATAAGCTCGACTTTTCTCTCTATTGAATGGTCATGGTGGTTTGAGGAGTTTATACTCCTTATCCATGCTATGAGTCTCATCAAAATAAGGTTTTAGGTGGATATTGTTTACCTTAAAAGTGCCGAATTTGGGATGATTTACCTCGACTATACCAAATGGGAAAATGCTAAGTATCGTAAAAGAGATTTCTTCATTCGGTTTAGCAGTGTCAATGGGAGGATCTGCGGTATCTAATGAAACTTTATCTCCAACCTTAAGTTGATTTGGTGAGGCATTGAGCTCGTTCTAGCGTAGTTTTGGTTCATTGTGTTTCCTCGGTTTAAATGTAAGCCATTCATCTAACTCCTCGATTTGTAACATTCGTTCTTCATGTATAGATCCTTTGTTGTGGAATGAACATGGCTCATGTGTGTCCTTCAAACTTATTTCCTACAAAATAGGTTGCACCGCATGATCAGTCTTAGTAGAACAATTTGTACAATCACCTTCAATTTTCGATGCGTTGTTCGGGTTGCGATCTTAAAGGTTGATTGTTTCGTCTCCTACATGAAGTGTGAGTTCACCTGTGCCAACGTCAATAATTGTTCTAGCAGTTGCTAAAAAGGGCATTCCTAAAATTAAAGGAACATTACTGTCCTCTTCTATGTCTAAAACAACAAAATCAACTGGGAATATAAATTTGTCAATTTTAACGAGTACAACTTCAATGATACCCTAGAAATCGGCGCTTTATCTCGCTAATTGAATGCTCATCCTAGTTTGTTTGGGTTTCCCTAGACCTAGTTGCTTAAACAATTTGTAAGGCATAGCACTGATACTAGCCCCCAGATCAGCCAACGTATTATTTACATCTAAACTACCAATTAAACAAGGAATCATAAAACTCCTTGGATCTTTTAGTTTGTTGGGTAGCTTATTCTGAAGAATGACTGAGCAAACCACGTTCAGCTCCACATGCGAGCTTTCATCTAACTTTCATTTATTTGCTAGAAACTCCTTGAAAAATTTGACTGCGTTTGGCATCCACGAAAGTGCTTCAATAAACTGTAGGTTAATATGTAGTTTCTTTAAGAGTTTAAGAAATTTACCAAATTGTTCATCTGAATGGTCTTTCCTTGTCGCATTGGGGTATGGCACACGAGGTTTATATTCTGTACTTACTGATTTTTGTTTGTTTTGGCCTACCTCATTCTTACCTTCACTTACCACCGATTTTGGCCTTGGTTTGCCACTAATCTTTCCTCATCTTGAATGGCAATTGCGTTGAGTTGCCTTGGGTTAGATTCAGTGTTGCTTGGCAGGCTACCCTGTGGTCGTTCGGAAATCAACTTGACGAGCTGTCCAATCTGAGTTTTGAGCCCTTGGATCGATGCTTGTTGATTTTTGAGTGCCGTCTTTATATTTTGAAAACAAGTCTTTGACACCGAGATGAATTTGGTTAGCATCTCCTCAAAGTTCGACTTTTTCTCCTACTGGTATGGTGGTTGCTGAAAGCCTGGAGGGGTGGTGGTTTCTGATTTCCTTGGCCTCCCCATGAAAAATTCGGATGATTCCTCCAACCTGCATTGTAAGTATTGCTATAAGAATTATTTTGAGATCGAGGATTGTTACCCATGTAATTTAACTGCTCGTTGTCCATGTTGTGGCCATAAGGTGGGTATTCTAAATTACTCAATTCACCTTTATTTGCTTCGCACTGCATTGCTGGGCGAACCTATGAAGAACTAAAAAAACCATCAATTTTCTTATTCAAGAGTTCTACCTGATTGGAGAGCATGGTGACCGAATCGACGTTATAAACACCGGTTGTTTTCGTTGGCTTTGTCCTCATGACTTGCCACTGATAGTTATTCAGTGACATCTCTTTTATAAATTCATAGGCATCTTTAGGTGTTTTATTATTGATGGTTCCTCTAGCGGCTGCATCAATCATCTGTCGAGTCGAAGGATTCAGGCCATTATGGAACATTTGAACCTGTAGCCAAAGCGGTAACCCATGGTGAGAGCATCTTCTTAAAAGGTCCTTGTATCTCTCCCATGCATCGTAAAGTGTTTCTAAATCTATCTGCACAAAAGAAGAGATATCATTACGTAGTTCGGCTGTTTTAGCTAGTGGAAAATATTTTAGTAAAAAAATTTCATTCATTTGTTCCCAAGTAGTGATTGACCCTCGTGATAACGAGTTCAACCATTGTTTAGCCTTATTCCTTAACGAAAAGGGAAACAACCGAAGGCGAATAACGTTATCAGAAACGCCATTAATTTTAAAGGTATCACAAAATTCCAGGAAATTTGCCAAGTGAGCGTTGGGATCCTCGTCCTGCAAACCATCAAACTGAATAAATGATTGTATCATTTGAATTGTGTTAGGTTTCAGTTCAAAATTATTTGCAGCAATAGCAGGTCTAACTATACTTGACTGAGTTCCTGTTAAATTAGGTTTAGCATAATCATACATAGTGCGCGGAGCAGGATTTTGATTAACAGCAATTGCAGGAGGTAGTGGATTTTCTTGGTTTTCAGCCATCTCCTCGGTTGTGGTTTGAATATCGTCCTCTTTCTCATTCTCTGTGTATCTTAAGCTTCACCTTATTTCTCTTTGGTTTCTGCGAACTGTGCGATCGATCTCACTGTCAAAAAGTAATGGTCCTGACGGGTTTCTTCTAGTCATAAACTAAAAGAACTTGCCAGAAAAAGGGAAAAAAAAGAATTAGTAATAAAAATTAGAGTAAAATTTAAATTGCAGAAAAAGTAAATGGCTAAAGTAATAAAAATCGAGTTTTCCTAATATCTTAGTTCCCTGGCAACGGCACCAAAAACTTGATACGTGATATTCATGACAGGTTTTAAATATTTATAATGAATCGTTCTTAAAACTAACTATTATCACAATAAAGGCAAGTGTACCTATCGAACAGTAGTATAGCTTTAGCAAGACCGGATTATCGAACCCAAAGGAACTAAAAGAACTAGTATTAACTTTCTTTTTACTATCTAGCCTAAAAAAAATAAAAGGGTTTTCTTTATCTAACTAATTAACTAAACTAAGAAATCACAGAAAATAGAATTGGGGAATCACTTTTTGGAAAAATGATTGAATTAAGACAATACCTAAGGAAAAATCCACCTAGACTTCACTTGTTATTTGACTCTGAATCGGACGATTTATTCATTTGACTTAATCCATAGAAATCCCTAAGTTATATTATTATCCCTCTCGAGACTAACAACGTCTAACCTTAGGTTGAATAATTGAAATCTCTTTCTAATTAACTCCTTAGGGTTGCATTAACTCGATCTATGGATCCCCTTATTAGGTTTCATCCTAATCTGGCAAAATCTTGTCACCCTATCTCTAGGCGCGCAACCAGCTCCGCTTAATTATGACAAATTTACTCTTAGACAGGGTTTATTCCTCCTCTAAATAAGAGCTTAACTTGAATCAATATCCTGGAATATCAAAACAAGAATTAAGAACACATAATTAAGAATAAGTCAAATATTTATCATACAATTCAGATAATAATAACAAGATCCATCTTAGGTGTAACACTCCTTACCCGAGACTGTTGCCAGAATCGAGCACGAGGCATTACTAAACTTATTCTATCCCTTAAATAGGTTTAAATTGTTTATTTAAGCATTTCGGAATGTACTGCCATTCTGCGTCGTAGTCGCCTAAAAATTCATATCTTGAGTTCCGAAACTCGAAATTAAGATCCGTAAATTTTTCCTAAAACTAGACTCATATATCTATCTACTAATTTTTTTCATAGATTTTTGACTTGGCCAATTAGTACAGTTTATTAGTTAAAGTTTCCCCTATTTCAAAACTCGACTGCACTAACCTCTTGTTACTACGAACCATGTTTCTTCCTGTAAAAAATTCATATCACTAAGCCGTTTGTTTCTCTTAAAACTAGACTCAACAAGGATTATAACCATATAAAGTATACCTTCTAATTAGTTTTGTACAATTTATGGTGAATTTCCAAAGTTGAAACAGGGGTTCCAGAAATCGCTCGACCCTGTTTCACTAAAACTCAGATATATCATGAAATATAATACCTTTACCTATTTTTCTTATTCCATAAGAAAATAGACATAATAAGATTTAATTTCATATATTATTCATCTTAAAACTATGTTTATGCAATTTTAGTGATTTTTCAAAGTTACGTCATTGCTGTTACTTGAATCTGTTTTTAGGTTACTTTCACATTTTCATAATTTTCATGTGATAATCACCATTCAATCATACATATTAATAAACATGCATATCATCGGCCATTTTATTAGCTAATCACTAGCAAGTATTTACATATCATTCATTGTTCATATTATACCAAAAGTGGCTAAGTTTCTATACATGCCATACACAAAACAAAACGCCTAATTATACCGAAGTTATTTCTTTGATAGTGTGATCGGCCTCCGACGTTTCCTTCGATCCCGAGTGGCTAGATAAGTACTATAAGAAGAAGAAAATAAAGAGATTAAGCACTAGGCTTAGTAAGCTTACAAGCAAATAAATCACAACATTCAACATAATGGATAATTATGCATAATATCATCTAACATCATAAATTTCTTTACTTCTCAATTTCTATCTTCTTCTTTATTCCCTTACCTTCTTTCTTACGACCTTTCCTTTTCATAAGTATAATCTACTTTTCCTTTGCTGTTAATTTACTGTAATTTAACTCGTATCCTGACCCGTTGAACCACTCGGAATACTAAGGATACTAGGGTCGTTCTGCTCTATCAATATCACCGCCAATGCCATGTCTTTGACATGGACTTACATGAATTATTCTGTCTCCAATGCCATATATAATATGGACTTACATGGCTCAATCCTGTCTCCAAAGCCATATTTCTAATATGGACTTACATGGCTCATTTTGTTTCATCTCCGTCAACCCTAATATCCTAACATTCCTAGGGTTCAACCGGGCTTTCTAACACTTTTCCTCTGTCACTTCACCTTAAATTCGACTTTAAATATTTTCATAACATAAATATATAAATGCTGAAATTGACAATAATAATGTAAAATAAAAGAATATTGCATTTATTTTCTGTAAACTTACCTCGATACAAAATGTGACTAAACTTTACAATTTAGTCCTTTACTTTTCTTTTCCCGATCTACTCTCAATTTCGCTCTTCTTGATCTATAATAGCAAATTTAGCTTATTTAATATCAACATTTATCAAAACAACCCTTTACTCAAACTTTTGCAAAATTACATTTTGCCCCTAAACTTTCACATATTTGCACTTTTGCCCCAAGGCTCGTAAATTAAACTTCATCCTATTTTCTTATGTTTTATGACATGCTGATCATTTTTCCTTCTATGGCAACATCAAATTCACACACTAACATGTACTTATGACTATTAGGTATTTTTACCGATTAAGCCTTTTACTCGTTTTCACTTAAAACCAAGTAGCACAAGTTGTCTAACATAATTTAAAACCTCATATTCCATCATAAAACATCAAAATACACAAATTTCACCTATGGGTATTTTTCCAAATTTGATTCCTAACTTAAATTATTGCTAGCATAAGCTTTATCGAGCTATCGGGACTTCAAAAACGTAAAGATCATTAAAAACGGGGATTGGAATCACTTACTATGAAGCTTGAAAGTTGAAGAAACCCCAGCTATGGAGAGAGGTAAGGTTCTGCTGGTAACTTGAAGAAGATGATACAATTTTATCATCTTTTTTACCTTTTTATTAATGTTAATAACCAAATGACCAAAATGCCCCTCCTTACTAAACTTTCAAAAATTCCTTCCATGTCCTAATTTTGTCCATGAACTTAAAATTGGTCAAATTACCATTTAAGATCTCCTAATTAATATTCCAAAATAATTTCATACTAAAAACTTCTAGAATGCAAGTTTTGCAAATTATTCGATTTAGTCCCTAACCTCAATTTAAGCACTTTATGCATAGAATTTTATCACGAAATTTTCACACAATCATGTAATCATACCATGAACCTCAAAATAATAATAATATATATATATATATATATTTTACCCTGAATTTTTGGTTTCGCAACCACTGTTCCGTTTAGGCCCTATTTCGGAATGTTACATTAGGTTTCATCCCCCTTAGGTATATAGGGGTTTTAGTTCATAACTAAAAAGGTAAACATCTTAGAAGAATAATGAATACAAAACATAAAGAAAAACCCAAAACTCCTGAAGGGAAATTGAGGGGAGATATTCAGTCTTGATGATGAATCCGGCTTCTGAGATAGATCAATCGACTTTCCTTGAGCAGTTCCCTGCTTCCTTCTCCATGGCTCTTTTTCCTCCTCCTCTAGGGTGTATTTATAGGCTTTAGAATGCCTAAGAACCCTCAAAATTGGCCTTTTCCGAATTGGACTCAATTTCAGCTCAACAGGGACATGCCCGTGTAATATGCCCGTGTGCGATTACTTTAGGCTGTGGTCAAACCTGTTAAATAGGCACAGGCGTGTGGTCCACCCGTGTGAGTCGTGTTTCAGTTCTTCCAAATTGACACGACCTTGTGGTCTGTCCGTGTGAGGAGGCTATGTTAATTTCGTACGTTGGCCCATTTTCTCTATTTTTGCCCCGTTTCTCATTCCTTTCACTCTCCTATGCTCACCTAAGTATTAAACATGAAATTAAGGCATTAAGAGCATCGAATTCACCAATTTTAAGGAAAAATCATCCATAAAAATGTGCTAATCATGGGATAGAAATATGTATAAATTACAGTTTATCATGCCGCCTAATTAGCTCGAGGATCATTGGATATCGGAGGCATCAATCACACTATCATCCGAAGCACTTGGTATAGTTAGATCTTTTATTTTGATCATGGCATGTATAAGACCTTGACTTTTGAGTTTTGTGTCATTGTTAATTGGCCAAATGTATTGGCTTAATCTAATATTTGTTTCATTTTGTATAAGGCCATGGAAAATGGCTAATATTGAAACTTATTATGTGAATGCAAACTAGCCTTTCATGAATGTGAATTGTTGGCATGGTTGAATACATGTAATGTATATAGGTCTTAACTATGGTTGTTTGGTTGATGTTAGAATCTATTTCAGGGTGGCAAAGGCTTATTAGATAGCCTTATATTGTCCACACGGGTAGACACACGAGTGTGTGTTTAGGACGTGGGTGACACACGGTCAGCCCCATTGGCGTGTTATCCGGCCATGTGTCCTATGCACGTAAAATTTGCAAGTTAATATGCATGGTAGTAAATACACGGGCAAAGACACGACTGTGTGTCTCAGCATATGGAGGACACGGCCTCTGGCCACGGGTGTGTGCCTTGGCCATGTGCCATAAATTGGATGCTGATGTCAGAAACAGAATGTCAAGGTTTTTAGACACGGGCTAAGACACGAGCGTGTCATGACCGTGTGAGGGACACGAGCAATGGACGCGGGCGTGTGTCAGACCATGTGAAAACCCCTGGAGGTTCAAATTTTTAGAATTTAATTTGCACGGGCATGGAACATGGGCGTGTCCCTAGATGCTTAGGCCGTGTGTGTTACACGGGCCATCAGTACGACCATGTTATAATGACCACATGGGCGTGTTGCCCTTCCACACAGGCGTGAGCCCTATTTCAAGAGTCATTTTTATTAAATCGGTTTAAGGACTGGAGTTGTGTGACATCCCAAAATTGACCCTAGTCGGGATGTGGTTTCGGGACCATGAAAACCGAGGCATAAAAATAATTTATAATTTATTTTGATGCCTATAATATGTGTTAATTCATGTGTGACATTTTGATGTTTGATTTAGAGTTATAAATGTGAATTTCACTAGAAAGGGCCTAGTAGTAAACATTGAAAGTATGATGGGGAAATGTGGGATGACTAGTTGATAATACATGCAAAAATAAGGATTTGCATGTCAAATTTCCCCTAACATGAAGTGGCCGGCCATGACAAGGAATCATGGGCTAAACATGTCATGAAACATGTTTTGTTGGTGCACTAGGAGAAACAATAAACAAATGAGTATGGGTAATAAAGAAAGAAAAAAAAATGTGTGTGTGTGGTGAAACCCCCCTTGCCGTGCATTGTGGAAGAGAAAAGAAAAATTTTGTTCATCCATTTTCTCTTCTTTGGCCGAAAATACTAAGGAAAAAGGGAGGATTTTTGCTTCATGCTTGGTTTAGAAGAGAACTAGAAGGGGATTTGGCTATACTTGCATCAAGATTAAGGTATGTTTGAGGTTGTGTCATGAGATTCATGCTTGTTTTGGTTGCTAACTTGATGTGCATGTTAGCCATGGTTCAAATCCTTGTTATGCCATGGAAATGGTATTTGGCCAAGGTGGATTTTGTGTTAATGCCATTGCATGTTAAATATGAAGCTTGTTAATGGTGTACGTGATGGGGATTGATGGCTCTTGGACTTTCTTTTTAGTATTTTGAGTGAGACATTAAGTTCTTTGCTTAATCATGACCAAAATGATGGTGTTGTGATGTATTCGGTCATGGTATATCCATTAAGTATGATTCATGCATGTTGCATGGTAGGTAAGATTTGAGCTTTGAATATGTGTTTGCACATGATGAATTGGTATGACATATATACTATTTCAAGGTATATATTTGCTTGGGATGATGTTTTCGGTTATGTAGTACATGAGAGATGTGTATTGAGCTACAATATGTAATCGTTAGTTAGTAAAATGCATGCTGTTTTTGTGTGGTATTAAGTGCATAATCGGCCTCAACATGGACATGCATATTCGGCCACATGAGGGGAAATTGGTGTGCATGCATTCGGTTAGAGGCAAGCATATTGATGCCTATTCTTGGCTTAGAAAATTCGCTAAGAGGAATACTAACTAAGGTGTTGAGTTCGATTCATGATTTTGTACATATGCGACTTTGATGCCTAATGAGTAGATATTTATATATTGGCTAGGCATCTTGAATTCCTCTTCCGATGCTCAATTGATAAAACCAATTTATTTGTTAAATTTAGCTCAAGAAGCTAGAGGTGGAGAATCAAGCAAAGGCAAAGGAAAGATAATCGAGTAGTCGATTGGAAATCGTTTCATCCAATATAAGGTAAGTCATTAAGCATATATTTGGTGTTGATGTAAATGACCATAATATATACACAATTGTGTTTAAATGAATTGATGTGTAAATGGAAATGTATGTGTATGGAATGATGCCATTGTTGAATGTATAAAGGCAGCAAAATGCATAAGGTATTGGTCTCGGCACTAAGTGTGCGGGTATAAATGGACACGGTGACAAGATTGGCACTAAGTGTGCGGGTTTAAAATTGTACAGCACTAAGTGTGCGAGTTTGATTATATAGCACTAAGTGTGCGAGCTGAAAAATATATAGCACTAAGTGTGCGGATTCACTATATGCTCTTGTATTACAATTGGCACTGAGTGTGCGACATTATCGAGATAATCCCGGACAGCGGATCGGGTAAGTACCTCGAGCTCATGATGAATAGAGAATACGTTCATGCTTGGGGTTGAATTGGTAAGCCTTAAATCTATGTGATGACTGAAATTGTATGGTTGTGCTGGAAAATGAGTTAATGTGTAAAAATGCTTCGATTATCTTGTTGTGTAGAATATGAAATGTGGATGTATGACTTGGTACGAGATTGGACCGAAAGGTCCGAGGTATTATGGTATAGATTCGATATGGATGAGTACCTAGCCTCGTTTGCTGTACATGTTGTAGTGAGTGTATCGATTGGATTGATGAATGCTTATGACTTCTTGAGTTGTAAACTCACTCGGTGTTTTTTCTTGTCACCCATTTTAGGTCTCTCGGATTCGTATTGCTTGCATGATCGGGACCGTCATTGAAGTCATCACACCGGCTGAAATCTTGTGGTATTGTTTTCGTTGTTGAAGAACATTTGGCATGTATAGGCTATTATATTTTGTCGAATTGTGGGTTGTAAACTTTAAGCCATGTGAAAATGGCCTATGTGGTCGTCGAGTGGGATGCTAGAACCTATAGCCACGAGTCTTAGAAACTCTAATTTTGATAAGGTGGTCACAATTTGTGTCATGTATGATGGATGATTAAGGCCAAGGAAAGATTCATGAAATCGGCATAGTCTCTGCAGTAACTGTTGCGGACAGCAGCAGTGAGATGAGATTGAAAAATCACTAAAAATAGTAGAAGTAGAATTAAATAGTGGGTAAATTATGAAATTGAACCTTGATGAATCTATTTTCATATGGATGAAACGAAACGACCATATGAGCAGTATACTGAGAAATATTAAAGTTCTCGTGAGACAGGGCCAGAACGGTTTCTGGGTCCCCTGACGCGACTTTGAAAATTTACCATAAATTATCCAGAAAGAATTAGGAGTCATGCCTTATATGTACAGATTCCATTTTGAGTCTAGTTTCATTAGAAACAAACGACACCAGTATTAAAGCCCTGTACAGAGAGATATTCAAGTTGTAACACGCAAAGGTCAGAGCAGTCGATCCCTGTAACATGGGTGACTTTAACTAATAAACTGTACCAATTGGCCCGACCAAAAATTCTAGAAATAAATCCATGGATGGGTATGTGAGTCTAAATTCAGGTAAAATTTACGAAACCAGTTTCTGAGTTTTGAAACTCGAGATATGATTTTTAAGGCGACGGTGACGCAGTTTTCCAGCCTGACTGGAAATGACAAATTGGTTGGTACCTTGAGAGGATTTGGCGTTAACCTCTCGTGTCCGACACGGCGACGGTCACGAGTTAGGGTGTTACAATTTTATTGGTATCAGAGCTATGGTTTAGTCGGTTCTAGGACTACCATAGCGCGTGTGAGTCTAGCTATACATGCCAAATTGTTAGTCTTTGAATAATGTGATGACTTGACGGTTGAAATTTTTGTTTTAAATAGCAATGGAACCCGGATAGAGACCCTTGGCGGATGACGTTGAAGGTGTAGCGGCTGCTCCCACACAAGGGACACCGCTGTTGAGCCTCATCATCCGCGAATAATCAAAATGAAGGGCGAAACAAGCCTTCTTCACCATGATGAATGAGTGGGTCGCGCAATATGCCCGAACCGACCCGGCTGTCCAACCATTCCGAATTTAAATACTCCACCCCAAGAGCCCGTAATGCCATCTGCCATCGATCCTGTGAGGTGAGTAAACCACCGTGGACTTGATTAGGAAGCGTGGGGCCGAGGAGTTTAAGGCCATAGTTACCGAGCGATGCCGAAAGGGCCGAAGTTTCGCTTGATAACACCATTAGAGTGTTTGATGAATTGTCATGCACACCGATGAATGTCTTAAGTGTGCTATATCTTTGTTGCGAGACTCACCTACTATTGGTGGAGGACCTTGATTTCCATAGTCCCAAAGGAACAAGTTACTTGGGATTTCTTTCAAACAAATTTGGAAGAAATATATTAGTCAACGGTTCATTGATCGAAGCGTAAGGAGTTCTTGGAACTCAAGCAAGGCCGTATGATCAGATCTCGAATCTGAACATGAGTTCGTAAGACTTAATCGGTATGCTCGGAGTGTGTGGTGATGAGGTTGCGATGTGCAAAAGATTTGAAGAAGGATTGAATGAAGAGTTAAAGTTACTAGTGGGAATTTTGGAGATAAAGGAGTTCGTGACACTAGTCGAACGAGCACGCAAGGCGGAAGAACTTGGGAAGGAGAAGAAGAAGGCTGAATTTGAAGCAAGAGATTACCGTAAAGATCGACGAGTAAAGCTCCGTTCTCGGTGTAAAGAGGTTCGTGGAGGACACCAAGAAGTCGAGGACGATGCGGGAATTTCCATTAGAGCCAGACCATTGACGGACTCCGAGCTACTTGATAGCTAGTGTGGGCAATAATCGTCAAGAGAGACCTGAATGCCCCCAATGTGGAAGACGACACCTAGGTGAATGTTGGGGTAAGTCATTAATAGGGCCTGTTATGGATGCGGTTCAAGGACCACTTCATTAGAGATTGCACGGAGCTAGATGAGAGGAATAAGACGCAGGTGCAAGACCTAGTGGAACGACAGGTGGAGGTAGGCCCAGAGAATCTCTGGAGGTAGGGGTGGTAATCGAGAGGAGCCTCTAATACTGTTGTCCGATCCGAGACCCGTACTCTGCTAGAGCATATGCCATCCGCGCGAGATTAGGCATCCTCCCCGACGTTATCACTGGTACTTTTACTCTCTTTGATACTAGTGTGATTGCATTGATTGACCGGCTCTACTCATTCATATGTATGTGAAACCTTAGCATCCAAGAAGACTCTACCGTTGAGTCTCTCGAGTTCATAATTCAGTGTCAAACCCTTTGGGTCGATCGTTTTCGTTGATAAAGTGTGCAAGAGATGCCCCTAATAATTCGAGAATCTGTTTTCCTACCGATCCGATGCTTCTACCATTTAATGAATTCGATGTTATTCTTGGTATGGATTGGTGACCAGTACATGATGCAATGGTGGACGCAAAGGAAAACCATTGATTTGAGGAGTGCAAATAATGAGGTAGTCTGAGTCGAGTCTACTGATTTAAAAGGAGCGCCAGCGATAATATCTTCTATGACCGCTCGGAGGTATGTGAAAAAGGGGTGTGAAACATACCTTGCGTATGTGTTTGGAAATAAAGAGACGGAAAGGAAACTCGAATCGGTACCAGTGGTTTGTGAGTATTCAGATGTTTTTCCTGAGGAGTTACCGGGATTGCCACCGGTTCGAGAAGTGGAATTCGGCATCGAAGTTGTACCGGGTACTACGCCGATTTCAATAGCCCGTATCGTATGGCATTAACGAATTAAAGGAATTGAAGGTTCAATTGCAAGAATTGACGGATAGAGGTTTATTTCGTCGAGTTTTTCTCCATGGGCGCTTTTGTATTGTTTGTGAAGAAGAAGGACGGAACCATGAGGTTGTGCATCGACTATCGTCAACTCAATAAAGTGACGATAAAGAATAAATATCCATTGCCACGAATTGACGATTTGTTTGATCAATTAAAGGGAGCCTCGGTGTTTTCAAAGATAGATTTGAGGTCGGGTACTATCGGTTGAGGGTCCGAGAATCGGACATACCCAAAACCGCTTTTAGAGCGAGGTACGGTCACTACTAATTCTTGGTGATGCCGTTTGGGCTCACTAATGCCCTGCGGTGTTTATGGATTTAATGAATAGAATTTTCGTGCCATACTTGGATCGGTTCGTAGTTGTATTTATCGATGACATTTTGGTCTATTCGAGAGATGAAAGCGAGCATCTTTGAACACTTGAGGCTAGTGTTGCAAATCTTACGAGATAAGCGATTATACGCAAAGTTCAATAAATGTGAATTTTGGTTGAAATAGGTTAGCTTTTTGGGCACGTGGTGTCCGTGACGGTATCGAGGTGGACGAACAAAATTCGCCATAGTCGATTGGAAACCACCAAGGAATGTTACCGAAGTTAGGAGCTTTTGGGGCTTGCGGTTATTACCGACGATTTGTAAAAGGTTTCTCGACGATAGCCATGCCAATGACGGCTTACTCCAAAAGGATGTTAAGTTGAATGGACGGAGAAATGTCGAAAAGTTTCGATCAACTGAAAGCTTATTCGATTGAAGCCCCAATTCTAGTGCAACCCGAATCGGGCAAAGAGTTTGTCATTTATAGTGACGCATCCCTACTTGGGTTGGGTTGCGTATTGATGCAAGAAAGGCGAGTTGTGGCCTATGCGTCGAGGCAATTAAAGCCACATGAGAAAAATTATCCGACCCATGATCTCGAATTGGTCGCCATCGTATTCGCCTTTAAAGATATGGCGACATTACTTATTTGGTGAGAAGTGCCATGTGTATTCGGATCACAAAAGTCTCAAATATTTGATGACCCAAAGAGACTTAAATCTGCGACAAAGGCGATGGCTCGAGTTGTTAAAAGATTATGAGCTCGTCATTGATTATCACCCGGGAAGGGCTAATGTGGTTCTTGGATGCCTTAAGCGGAAATCACTATTTGCTTTATGGCGATGAATGTACACTTGTCTATCCTACCCGACAATGTGTTAGTAGTGAATTGAAAGCCAAACCATTATTGATACGTCAAATTCGTGAAGCTCGAGAAAGTCGACGATGAGTTGGTTGCAAAGCGGGATGAGTGTGTTCGAACAAGGACTCGAATTTCAAATCGATGATGACGATTGTTTGAGGTTCGAAGTCGTGTGTGTCCCAAAGAATTGAACTTATTCCAATAATTTTGAACGAAGCCCTTTGTAGCCGAATGGCAATCCACCCGGAGTACGAAGATATACAACGATTTGAAACGCCGGTTTTGGTGGCATGGTATGAAACAGGACATCTCCGACTTTGTTTCGAGATGTTTAATATGTCAACAAGTGAAAGCGGAACATCAAGTGCCTTGAGATTGCTTCAAATAGATCACGATACCCGAGTGGAAATGGGATCGAGTCACAATGGACTTTGTGTCCGGCCGCCATTGTCGACTAATAAGAAGGATGCGATTTGGGTTGTTGTTGATAGATCGACTAAGTCGGCTCACTTTATCCCCGTGCGTCACGGATTTTTCATTGGATAAACTAGCCGAATTGTACGCTTTCAGATTGTGAGATTACACGGGTACCGATTTCTATTGTGTCGGATAGAGATCCGAGATTTACCTCGCGATTTTGGAAGAAATTTCAAGAAGCTTTGGGTACCAAGTTGCATTTCAAGACCGCCTTTCACCCCCAAACCGATGGTCAATCCGAATGGATAATTCAAATACTCGAGGATATGTTGAGATGTTGTATCCTTGAGTTTAGTGGTTCATGGGAGCAGTATCGCCTTTGATTGAATTCGCCACAACAATAGCTTTCAATCAAGTATTAAGATGGCGCCTTACGAGGCTTTATACAATCGTAAATGCCGTACCCCATTATTCGGGGTGAACTTGGTGAAGGTAAATTCTTGAGGTTGATTTGGTTAAGGATGCCGAGCAAAAGTTCGAGTGATTCGTGAAAGTTTGAAGGTCGCTACGGATCGCCAAAAGTCGTATGCGGATTTGAAAAGGAAAGACATTGAATATCGGGTTGGAGACAAGGTATTTCTCAAAGTCTCACCTGGAAGAAGGTGCTTAGATTTGGCCATAAGGGCAAATTGAGTCCGAGGTTCATCGGTCCGTATGAAGTATCTCGAACGAGTTGGGCGATGGCGCATCGATTAATTTTACCCCCGAGCTCGAAAAGATTCACAGCGTTTTCCATGTTTCGATGCTTGACGATATAGGTCGACCCGACGACGTAATTACTCCATCCGAGGTCGAGGTTCACCTAATTTGAGTTATGAAGAAGAGCGGTTCGATTCGATGCGTGAAGTAAAAGAGCTACGAAACAAGAAAATCCCATTAGTGAAGGTGTTGTGGCATAAACACGAATTGAAGAAGCCACTTGGGAACTTGAGGACTCTATGAGAGAGCGATACCCGAGCCTATTTACTGGGTAAGATTTTCGGGACGAAAATTTCTAAGTGGGGAGAGTTGTGACATCCCAAAATTGACCCTAGTCGGGATGTGGTTTCGGGACCACAAAAGCGAGGCATAAAAATAATTTATAATTTATTTTGATGCCTATAATATGTGTTAATTCATGTGTGACATTTTGATGTTTCGATTTAGAGTTATAAATGTGAATTTCACTAGAAAGGGCCTAGTAGTAAACATTGAAAGTATGATGGGGAAATGTGGGATGACTAGTTGATAATACATGCAAAAATAAGGATTTGCATGTCAAATTTCCCCTAACATGAAGTGGCCGGCCATGACAAGGAATCATGGGCTAAACATGTCATGAAACATGTTTTGTTGGTGCACTAGGAGAAACAATAAACAAATGAGTATGGGTAATAAAGAAAGAAAAAAAAATGTGTGTGTGTGGTGAAACCCCCCCTTGCGTGCATTGTGGAAGAGAAAAAGAAAAATTTTGTTCATCCATTTTTCTCTTCTTTGGCCGAAAATACTAAGGAAAAAGGAGGATTTTGCTTCATGCTTGGTTTAGAAGAGAACTAGAAGGGATTTGGCTATACTTGCATCAAGATTAAGGTATGTTTGAGGTTGTGTCATGAGATTCATGCTTGTTTTGGTTGCTAACTTGATGTGCATGTTAGCCATGGTTCAAATCCTTGTTATGCCATGGAAATGGTATTTGGCCAAGGTGGATTTTGTGTTAATGCCATTGCATGTTAAATATGAAGCTTGTTAATGGTGTACGTGATGGGGATTGATGGCTCTTGGACTTTCTTTTTAGTATTTTTGAGTGAGACATTAAGTTCTTTGCTTAATCATGACCAAAATGATGGTGTTGTGATGTATTCGGTCATGGTATATCCACAAGTATGATTCATGCATGTTGCATGGTAGGTAAGATTTGAGCTTTGAATATGTGTTTGCACATGATGAATTGGTATGACATATATACTATTTCAAGGTATATATTTGCTTGGGATGATGTTTTCGGTTATGTAGTACATGAGAGATGTGTATTGAGCTACAATATGTAATGCGTTAGTTAGTAAAATGCATGCTGTTTTGTGTGGTATTAAGTGCATAATCGGCCTCAACATGGACATGCATATTCGCCACATGAGGGAAATTGGTGTGCATGCATTCGGTTAGAGGCAAGCATATTGATGCCTATTCTTGGCTTAGAAAATTCGCTAAGAGGAATACTAACTAAGGTGTTGAGTTCGATTCATGATTTTGTACATATGCGACTTTGATGCCTAATGAGTAGATATTTATATATTGGCTAGGCATCTTGAATTCCTCTTCCGATGCTCAATTGATAAAACCAATTTATTTGTTAAATTTAGCTCAAGAAGCTAGAGGTGGAGAATCAAGCAAAGGCAAAGGAAAGATAATCGAGTAGTCGATTGGAAATCGTTTCATCCAATATAAGGTAAGTCATTAAGCATATATTTGGTGTTGATGTAAATGACCATAATATATACACAATTGTGTTTAAATGAATTGATGTGTAAATGGAAATGTATGTGTATGGAATGATGCCATTGTTGAATGTATAAAGGCAGCAAAATGCATAAGGTATTGGTCTCGGCACTAAGTGTGCGGGTATAAATGGACACGGTGACAAGATTGGCACTAAGTGTGCGGGTTTAAAATTGTACAGCACTAAGTGTGCGAGTTTGATTATATAGCACTAAGTGTGCGAGCTGAAAATATATAGCACTAAGTGTGCGGATTCACTATATGCTCTTGTATTACAATTGGCACTGAGTGTGCGACATTATCGAGATAATCCCGGACAGCGGATCGGGTAAGTACCTCGAGCTCATGATGAATAGAGAATACGTTCATGCTTGGGGTTGAATTGGTAAGCCTTAAATCTATGTGATGACCGAAATTGTATGGTTGTGCTGGAAAATGAGTTAATGTGTAAAATGCTTGATTATCTTGTTGTGTAGAATATGAAATGTGGATGTATGACTTGGTACGAGATTGGACCGAAAGGTCCGAGGTATTATGGTATAGATTCGATATGGATGAGTACCTAGCCTCGTTTGTTGTACATGTTGTAGTGATCTGATCGGTGGATTGATGAATGCTTATGACTTCTGAGTTGTAAACTCACTCGTGTTTTTTTCTTGTCACCCATTTTAGGTCTCTCGGATTCGTATTGCTTGCGTGATCGGGACCGTCATTGAAGTCATCACACCGGCTGAAATCTTGTGGTATTGTTTTCGTTGTTGAAGAACATTTGGCATGTATAGGCTATTATATTTTGTCGAATTGTGGGTTGTAAACTTTAAGCCATGTGAAAATGGCCTATGTGGTCGTCGAGTGGGATGCTAGAACCTATAGCCACGAGTCTTAGAAACTCTAATTTTGATAAGGTGGCCACAATTTGTGTCATGTATGATGGATGATTAAGGCCAAGGAAAGATTCATGAAATCGGCATAGTTCACTGCAGTAACTGTTGCGGACAGCAGCAGTGAGATGAGATTGAAAAATCACTAAAAATAGTAGAAGTAGAATTAAATAGTGGGTAAATTATGAAATTGAACCTTGATGAATCTATTTTCATATGGATGAAACGAAACGACCATATGAGCAGTATACTGAGAAATATTAAAGTTCTCGTGAGACAGGGCCAGAACGGTTTCTGGGTCCCCTGACGCGACTTTGAAAATTTACCATAAATTATCCAGAAAGAATTAGGAGTCATTCCTTATATGTACAGATTCCATTTTGAGTCTAGTTTCATTAGAAACAAACGACACCAGTATTAAAGCCCTGTACAGAGAGATATTCAAGTTGTAACGCGCAAAGGTCAGAGCAGTCGATCCCTGTAACATGGGTGACTTTAACTAATAAACTGTACCAATTGGCCCAACCAAAAATTCTAGAAATAAATCCATGGATGGGTATGTGAGTCTAAATTCAGGTAAAATTTACGAAACCAGTTTCCGAGTTTTGAAACTCGAGATATGATTTTTAAGGCGACGGTGACGCAGTTTTCCAGCCTGACTGGAAATGACAAATTGGTTGGTACCTTGAGAGGATTTGGCCGTTAACCTCTCGTGTCCGACACCGGCGACGGTCACGAGTTAGGGGTGTTACAAGTTGGTTCTGAATGGTTTCCAATGAAAGTTTGAGGTCTCGTAAGCCCACATTAAGGAATTTAAACAAAGTTCGAAAAAATTTTAAATTTGATTAAGTCTTGGTGACTAAGAAACGTTTGAATGCATGTGTTTAAATTTAGTAACGCCTCGTATTCCGTCCCGGCGTAGGGCATGGGTGTAGGGTGTTATAGTCATATACCCAAAAAACTTTAAAATTATTTGAAATAATAGTATTTTAATTTTTTTTCATTTTTAACAAATATTTTTCTATGTTTTTAATTTCAAATCTTTTCAACGTGTCATTATTTTTTTCTGAAGAATTTAAATATTCAATTAAAAAATTGTATTTTAATTAATATAAATAAACCAGTTAAATAATAAATAAATAGATAAAATGTTTTTTGCGGCGTTTTTAAAAAAGCGCCGCTAAAGCTCGATCTATAGCGGCGTTTTTCAAAAAGTGCCGCTAATGGTCGACCTATAGCAGTGTTTTTAAAAAAACTAAAAAGCGCCGCTAATGCTCGATCTATAGCATTGTTTTTCAACAAATGCCGCTAATGCTCTATCTAGAGTATTGTTTTTCAAAAAGCGCACTAATGCTCTATCTATAACGGCATTTTTTTATCCAAACGTCACTAAAATGCTGCTAAAAACCCGTTTTGCTGTAGTGCACATTTACCACATAACCATCAACTAAAAATGACCATTTGCACAACAAGGTGTGTGCCCTTATATACATGCCACAATATTTAGATTCAAAATGGACATAATTCTACCATTTCATTGATAGTGTGTGCTTCATGTTGATCCGGCTCAACAATGTTCCCCAAGGTGATAAGCTACAAGTAGGAAAGAAATAGAGTAAGCATATAAATGCTTAGTAAGTTCAAATGGAAAATGCTATGTTTACCTTGTTTATGTACAAGCATGTTAGATACCTTAATTTCGCATAAGTTTGGCTAGGACATGGCACTTAAAAATATCAACAAGTGAGCATAAGTATCCATGTTCATTAGACAATATAAGTAGCTCAAAAGATACCACCAATTCATATCACAATCACATAGCTTATCTCAAAGACATATTCTATCATTAATCCTTAAGAACATATCTATTTGAAAAGGGTCATTTTCAATGTTACAATCCATTATTAATATATAAGTTATATCAAACATACACATAGTTCAATTCAATGGCATTTCCATTATTAATCTTTAGGATTATGCTCAATACACATGAATCAATTCAATAGCATATCAAATTGGCTATCAATCTATTTATGAGTTTCAAATTTCATTTATATTGTTTTTCCTATTGGAACCCTAGTAAAACGGAATCAGATACACGGGTAAACTACACCACACTAGTTGTTCGTCTGGGTTGAATATATTTGAGGTTACTCGTCCGAGATAAACGTATATCATGACACATCAGGTTACTCGTCTGAGCTAAACTTGTGTCACATAATACTCGAGAATCCATAATGAATATTAGATTTCGTCAAAGTCTGTAATAATCCTCGTTCAAGCGTGCATAAGACCCTATTGCATGCCAATTGTATCTTAACCTTTTACTAAGTTCACACACAGGTATCATTTACATATATAACATTACCAATCATTGTAAACAATTGTTTTCACTTCATTATCCCTTACAATTATCCATATTTCATATCGTACACTGTACATGATCACCTGTTTCATTTACATCCATTGTAATCAATCAGACTTTTGCATTTGTACCCAATATTGTTACATAATAGTCAATTATCACATAACATTTCAATTCAGTCTGTTACAAGCCATACATGCCAATTTCACTAGTGTTCCAATTATATTCACACACATATATATATAAAATCAAACACAAAATTACACATAAAATAAACTAAGTAAGTTCTATATGAACTTACTTGTTCAAATTGTGAAATAAGTGGATAATTTAGGGACTAATCTGCAATTTTAGCATTTCCTCTATTAGCTCCATTTTGATTCAAATCTTGATCTATACCATTGTTTTATATAACCAATCAATACCAAAAATTTTCATACTATGCCATGATATGCATGATCCTATATGATTTCATTTTTCAATTTTTCCCATATGTTACATTTTTTAATTTAGTCCCTGAACTCGGGATAAACATAACTTTCGATTCCTATCTTCGGATTAAAATCTAATTTCATATATTATCATTAAAGACCTTATACTTACTATTTCTAACCTAATTTATTGACAAGTTTTACATTTATTCTATTTGGTATCTAATAAAACAAAGTTAACAAACAAGCTAAATTAACTTTACAATCTAATCTTTTCCATAATCTAAGCTTTAAAATCTATCAATTTCAAGCCTAATTCTTTCTGAAATCAACAATGACAACTTTCTAAAACTTTAACAGTTTCAAAAATTGGTACATGATCTAGTTAAATCAAGCTTCCATGACCCCAAATCTATAAAAATTGCAAGAAAATGACCTAACTTACTTACCAAATTGATAGTTGAATAGTAAGAAAATTTTTGAAGCTTTCTACAATCCCTAGCTATGGTAGATGATGGAATGGATGAGAAAGATGATAGATTTCCACTAACCTTTCCTATTTATATATTAATTAAATGTTAATTAACCTTATTTAATTAATTAAGTTATGATTTACTTAACATAATTAACTTTTCAATCAATCTCAGTGGAATTCCCCATCATCATCCACTATCACATGATTAAAAATGGTTTAATTGTCATTTTAGACCTTTTCCTGCAATTTAAGTCCTCAAGCCATTGGTCAATTTAAACTTTATAACAATTAAGCTTTTACAAATTAGTCTCTAAGCCTTAATTAACTATCAATTTGACAAAATTAATCAACCAATCTTTAATATAATTTTATATTAATCCCGTAAATATTCATATTTAATATTTATGGACTCGGTTTACAAAAATAAGGTTCCGAAATTGCATTTTTTGGTACCATAAAAAGTTAGGCTGTTAGACGGTGCAATTATAAGAAGCCACGAAGGGAACTAGATCAAAGGTTATTGTTGGCACATCTCTAAAGCGACTAGTATGGAAACAAATCTATGAGCATTAAGAGACAGACTAAACTGGTTAAAGACTTGAACATCACATGCTTAAAGGTTGAATTTATGTAACTATTGTTATTAGCATAACATGTTACTTGCTACTTTGATTCATGATTGTAGGATGGTCCTAGCTACTTTCCAGAATTGTGGCAGATCATGAGTCTAAGTCAACTTTCGATCCTTGCTCGAGAAAGACATGTAGAACACTTAGCCTAGATAAGCAATGAAAAGGGAACTTAGATTGTACAAGAGAATTGGAAGAATGAGGAAGCATATTACTCAAATGAAAGCTAGCTTGATCGTACAAATGAAGGAGATGAGCCTTTATTGTTGGAAAAAAACTGGTTCAAAAGCAGTTTTCTTGCACAGCGAAAAAATAAAAAATTTGAAACAGAGACAATTTGTAATATTTATAGCAATAAAATTTTCCCAAAACCACACCTATGTTCTGGGCTAAACGGATTATTATCACTCCTAGCTTTCAATCAAATGACCTTCTCCACTATTCTTATACCATGAACTGCTTCAAGTGTGAACTTGAACACTTTCGAATCAAATACAGGAAGAGAAAATATTTTCTTTACTTTTAGTGGGAAAATAAAACTTTTTCTCTTTTAGAAACCAATAGAATTGTTATTCACAAAATATATAATTTATACTTAGAAATAAATTCTCACTATTTTCAGGTAGAATTATAATATCTCAAAGTTGTGTGTAACTTATTGCCTTTTTTAGCCTTACTAGTGTTATCTATTTATAGGGAGAGGAAGTGAAACCCTAATTGAATAGTAGAATGCATTTAATGCCTATTTGATAGAAAAACAATCCCTTAGTTGAACTAAGAGATAGAATGACTAATAGGGTGTGTTTTCCCTCATATGTATTATGATGGGGATTTGGGCCTCTCCTGTCGACTGCCTTCCTCTCGAGCAACAAGAGAAAGATAAATCAACACTGGAACTAAAACGAATATAAATATCGCAGCTTACTACAAGTGTGACATGTTAGTTGTAATATTTGTAGTATTATAATAGAACACAAGAGTATTCCAAGGATAAATTCAACCTTTTGTTAAGGGGAAATTTCGAGGATAAATTTAATGTTTAAAATTCTTCAAAGTTAGAAATTTCGAGGATGAAATTTTGTTAAGGGGAGAAGAGTTGTAACACCCAAGATCTGTAAATATTACAACTGACCTGCCACACTATAAATTCTGGAATTTGATAAATTCAACCTTTTTAACATTTAGTGATATTATTTTCTAGTAATTTACTATTACTTTATTTAATTTTCTGTTTTAGTAATTAATTAATAAAATGAGCAATTTTTACTGTTTTATGATCTTTTAGGCCAATCCAGGCCTAAAGGAAGGCTAACATGCTAATTAAGTGTGCAGAATACCAATTGAGGCCAAGGAGTCAATAGGCTTCCCTCAATGTTGCAAAACCTAGCTTGGATGTCACAACACCACTCCCAAACCACCTAAGGAGAATACTACCCTTGATGTAGTCACACCAACCATGCTATGTCGCAACACCCAACCTAGACGTGTAAAGGAGCATACTACATTCGATGTCACGACACCGCTGCGACGAGGCCACATAAATTTTCAAGGGTGTTTTCGTTTGAATAACTTCAATTAGTTATGATTAGTCATTTGTATTAGGTGTAAATGAGCCATCTAACATGAATCTTATAAATACTATTGCGCTAGACCTGATTAAAGACTGTTTTTCCTTGTTTTAGTTTGACTTTCCTAGATTAGGGTTTTTATTTAGGTTATTCCTTGTACGACTTTCTTAATTTCAATTCCAATTCTAGTTTTAATATTAGAGCTTCAATTGTTCGTGTTTCTTACATCCAATCGCCAATCATTCAACATCTGTCAAGTGATTTATGTTGCTATGTATAATCAAAATCTTCGATTCCAAACTTCTCTCTTCCCTCTTTTTCTCTTGATATTTCTTTGAATGTATAAAATAATTTTAGGGACATTGGTATTTAGATCTATGGATAAATAAACCCTATGGAAGATTAACGAGTGGATGCGAGATTAATTAATGAATGTTGTAAGGTTTCTTCGAGAATTAGTTGGATTAAGTTGAGTGAAATTAAACCTTAGGATTGATGACCTTATGATGTTATTTAGGTAAATAGTTTGGGAGAATAAGTCTACTGTCCATCTCTCAACTTGTCTCGGTTTGAATTGTGAGGTTGGGAGATAAGTAGTTCCTATTGATAAGTTAATTTAGTTAGAGGTCGGGAGGTAAAAACTAGATTAATTCGTGGCTAATTAGTAAAACCCTAAATTGGTAGTTAAGTATGAACACTAAAATGAGTTAGTCTTCTGTTTGTATATTTAAGTAATTTTCGATTGTTTATTCTATTTTCGTATTTTGCATGTTTTTTCCTAACTTATCTCTAAATTTGCTTGTTCGTACTATGGTTTTATCTGAGTACTGTTTAGAATTATAGTGTAGATCAGGCCTCCATTGGGTACAATCCTCAGAATACTCTGTGTTCCATTGTAAAAAACTATATTACAATCTGAACCGCAGACTTGCAGACACCGCCTCATTCCAGATATTTTGTTACACTATTTATATTCTCGACGTTCGCACGTCGATAAGCGATGAAGTTGTTGGCACTGTTGTCGGGGAGACTTCGGCATTAGATTAGTTTTTAATTTCTGTAATTAGTAACCCAAATAGGAAAATTTTAAGTTATAGATACGACTTTTATTTTTTTATTTATAATTTTTATTATTTACCAACTTCTTTAATTTTTTTTCTAATTTCAATGTATGACTTGAAGCACGGGCACCCTATCGAAGCAATCACCAATCCAGAGAGAATAATTAAACGTAATCGAAGGTAGCAACAACAACAGATGGAAAATAATCCACTAGTTCTAGCTGGCCCACCATACAAGAATTCATTATTTGAAGATCCACCATAACCAATAGCACCGGTACAAATAGAGACACCCATGGCACAACAGGAAAGAACTCAACGCAATTATATGCTACCCATTCCAGATATAGTGCAAGGCGGAATCGATAGGCTATCAATTAATTCCAATCATTTTGAAATCAAGACAACCATTATCCAAATGATACAAAATAAACTGCAGTTTTAGGTTAACATCACTGAGGACCTGAATCAATAGTTGAAACATTTCTTTCAATTATGCTATATTTTTTAGTTTAATAGGGTCACCGATGACACTATTCATCTGAGGTTGTTCCCCTCTTCATGTGATAACACATTCATTTGGCTAGATTCACAGGCTCCAAGTTCGATTATTATAGGAGAGGAGATTTTTGTATGGTTTTTGCACAAATTCTCTCCAATTAATAAGACTATCCAGCCGAGATACGATATTGCTAACTTCCATCAATTAGAGGGTGAGAAGTTATATGAGGCGTGGGAACGACGTTTTAAACTATTGTTGAGGAAGTTTCCCTATCAAGGTATGTAGGAGTGGTTGCAAATGCAAATTTTTTATAATGGGTTGGATGGAAATTTTAGGTCTGGGCTAGATAAAGCATCAAGAGGGGCTTTAATGAATAAAATGTACAAAGATACTTATTAATTGATCGAAAATATGGCCATGAATTCATGTATATGACCAAACGAAAGGTTTACCTATATTTTGAGACCACCAATGGTTAAATCGGTCCAAGAGGAGGACAAATACCAGCAAATTTTAGTCAAGGTGAACCATTTGGAAACCCATGCCACCAAACCTTTATTGCAAGAACTAGTTTGAACGAATGGGCAGTACTTAGAAAGCAAACCTAAGGAGGTGAATTATTTGAAGAATATGGGTGGAAACCCCTATTCCAATACATATAATGTTGGTTAAAAGGATCAACCCAGTTTAAAGTAGGGAGGTAATTAAGGAAGGGGGAACTACATGCAAAACTGATAGAATCCTCCTTATCAATCTTCATACATTGAAAGAGCTCAGGAGAGGCCCATGATAAATGATCATAATACATGTGGTCATGGAATGGACAAAATAAAATTGGAGATGCAGTAATTGAGAACCGAAATTTGATAGGTGTAGTATGATTGCTCCCAAACCTACACTCAATTGGTTGACATCAGTGGCCAACTTAACTAGATGATGAATATGATTATGAGCCTTGCACGAAAAGCACACCATCCCCATCTAGACTAGAGGATAGATGAAGAAGGGACGAAGAAAATATTGTAAGTTTTGTAAACATTTTTTAGGTCCCTTAATGTAACCCTAATTGAACTAATAAAGAAAATTCCATAATATGCTAAGTACTTTAAAGAAATAATGGCTAGGTATAGGAAAATTAAGAAAGGGGAAAAGATTAACATAGATGATTCATGCAGTGTGATAATGTAACGCACCAAACCCAACCTGATTCACCGGGTTTGGATTTCGAGTGTTACCTCACAAAGCTAAGCCATTAACTAAAACAATTTACAATTTTCCATTTCTTTAAATGTTTTCTTTGACATATAATTATTGTTTGAAATCAAGAGAAGTAACTTAAAATAATATTATAACAACATACTCAATAAAAATCCTTACAAAATGAAAGTTTATTTAATACAGACTCAAAATACTTATTCCTAGACTACATCACAACTTCACTTTATGCATAATAGCCCATTCCGCCCCCACCACCTTGGCGTACTCCTAGCATTGTCCCTTCAAGCAAAGTCTCTTATCAAATACCTAAAAAGCAAACACAAATCTTGTAAGTACAGGAGTACTTAGTGATTTATTATAACAATACATTTATGGATACTTTGCAATCTTGTATGAACTACTGTGTGTCAATTATTCCGCATCATTTATTTCTGCGGATACCATCACAGTTTACCATTCTTTTATACACCAACTATCATATTCTTGTCATACTTAATCATTCTTGTCTAACTAACTGAGGAATTCTTCTCAACGTTTCATAAATTTCTTGTACCATAAAAATTTCTTAATTAGAACATACCCTCAGAAATCACTTCCAACAATCCATGCCTTAACCCATTCTCTTATTTCATACAATTATTCACTAACATTTATTACGAGGAGATACATATATTTTCGGTGAATACTTATGCAGAATTTACTACCATCAATTCATACTCAGACATACCCTGATTCAGTACCACACACATCCATATTGATATTTGACGAATTCCATATCATTTTATACCAGAATCCCATAACATAAGATAACACTAATCTAGATTCAACATAATACTAGAAAAAGATACAATACCTCTCACTTTCCATAATTATATATCATCATAACGAATATCCTTTTTAACATACAAATACGCATATATTTCCTATGGAAACCATTAAGACTTATTCACCCCTAACTCAAAACATATCAATACCTCATTTTAACCATACTTATTATAGAACTAAAAGAACTTACTCATATCTTACCATAGAAACAAATATTCAGACTCAAATCATACTACACCCTCCTAACAGTTCATGCCACGTAGACCAAACAAAGCACGTCATTCAGGCAATCATATAGAATCTCTTGTTTACTGTCCCAACGAGCTTCACAGAACACATCAAAGGAAAACAAATGATATACTGAACGCGTTATAAGTCCTTATTACAGAATACGCTTTAAAGCAATCTAATCAATGTATGCCATAAAGGAGATCCCTACAGAGTATGCCACAAAGGCGATTCATTTAGAATACGCCACAAAGGCTGACATGATGCTATGCAAAGAACCCCATTAGATAAAATGTCATTCAACAGTTCTTTTTTAGAGTATTCCATGGTCAATGACTTTTTTTACTTCAGAGTTCATATCAAATTTCGTGTTTACAATCTCAACAGACTTCTTTATTTACCACAACAGTGGCTCGACTCAATTTATAAACTTTATGAACCAGACACATCCTAGATCCAAGCTTTCATAATTTCATAACACTTTTCATACATCCTATA
Organism: Gossypium arboreum; assembly: GCF_025698485.1. Lineage (NCBI taxonomy): Eukaryota > Viridiplantae > Streptophyta > Magnoliopsida > Malvales > Malvaceae > Gossypium > Gossypium arboreum. The sequence goes on along the minus strand of NC_069072.1, from coordinate 125,845,349 downwards.
GAACTTATTTTCAAGCAAGTTAAATTATCTCTTAATCTAATCATAACTTTATTCCTAAGTATCATATTCATTCCATACTATCCATGATTTCCAATTTATAGTTGGATCACTTTCAAGTAGATATACTTCTATATGAACAGTATACATGCAAGAGTCAAAGTAGAAACTCTCCTGATCCTTACTTATTGCAGTTCGAAGCTCCAGATCCAAATATTCATCTCGAACTAGCAACAACCACTGCTTAGGAACCTAATTTCACTACCACTATTCCTTTACATACAAATTAATTATTATTTAAATCGCTGACAATCCCATGCAGAAACCTTATACTTACAATTTCACTGTTCAATTATCACATTCAGATTTACTCATTTAGAACTTAACATGCAGAGCTGAAATACTTACCCTAATGCGAAATAACCACTGATCGAAAAAGAACCATAGCTTTCAAATCATCAATTTAAGATACATTCAAAGTTAAGGAAAGTGTTAGTAAATACCACTTAAGAAAGAGGAAAAAGAAAGAAAAACCCTTTCAGAACCTATCTCCCACATATAAATATGACTCAACTTACTTAGTGGAATTTAATAAGTGCCATATGTTTTAAAATTTTCCTTCTTAATAGCCTACAGTTTCTGAGAGGAATATTATTAAATACCTTGTAATCACAATTGTCTAGCTTGAATATTTAGTTGATTTCTAAAAAAGTTACTTAAAATCTAAATAGTACAATATTCTAGACAAATTAGGTGTACTATAATTTGGCGAATACTCCTCCTATACTTACCCTTAATCTCTTAACACGAACTTCTCCTTAATACACGAAATTTAGCTAGGGTCTTACATAGTGTAGCGCCGTGTTTTCTATCCCGGTGAACTATCAATGATACTATAGCATTTTTCAGTTATGGTTTTAGCCTTGTTTACCATGATGCCATAGTGTCTTTCAGCCATGGTCTTACTCATTTTCGTCATGATGTTATAGCATCTTTCAACTATGATCTTACTTATTTTTAAGCCTGTAGCCTCCGATCGGACCTATGGCCTAGCCATGATCTTTACTTTTCTTATTTGATTCCATTCATTCCTTCATTTCACCATCCTATACATTAATGCTCGAACACCGTAGTGTCCCCTCCACAAGGCTCGAAGCTTTGCTTATCACGGGTGCACATAGCAACACTTTATAGCGGTATTTAACAGAATCATCTCATTTTCCCTTCTTAACTTCGCCTAAACCCAGCAGTGTTTCCTTCCATACATTTCATAGATGCAATACCATGGAATTATAGCTAATTTATGCTCATTCGACTACCATGGCAGGTACTTAAAGACCCATACAACCTTTCAACATACTTAGCAGTTTGGGGTTTTAGTATAGAAACTCATCTGATGCTCATTTGTCTCACCATCTTAGATTTTCCAAATGTCAGAGCTTCTATTTCCCAAGAAGCTAAGCAAGAAAACCAACTCATGAGTTAAACTTAGTTTTCTAGAAACATGCAGAATCCCTTAAAAATGGTTTTTAGAAACTCTTAACTTTGTTTTATAAGTCTTACGTACACCGAAGGGCTCAAAACGTTACGAGCTCACTAGTTTCTTTACTTTCCCAACTTAAACCTTCTGATCATCGCTCCATGTAGAGCTTTCTTGTAACCATCTCCTCTAAGAGCTACTAAGGAAGAAGTTAAACAAGAAAAACGAGACAGACTGGAGAAGAAGTCTCTTGGGAAGTCATTTCTCAACTATTTATAGCCCTACCCACACAACCCTCAATCGTGAAACATCCACCCATTCACAATCATGTTCTCCCCCATTAAGGAACCAATTGGTTATCTCTCAATCGAACCAGAATTGGTTTTCAACCATATCACATTTTGTTTCTAATTTTTCCTGGTTTTTCAATAAAGACTGCCAACTTACAATCTCTTTCAGTCTAAACCCTAAATGAGTCTCAAATTACTGGGTTTGAAAGAATCCGAGTGTGACAGTGTAAGCCTCTACTTATATCAAAACACGTGAGTTACATACATATGATTAGTAACTAACTCATGATTTAGGTGAATCACACCATGAACATCACAAGTGAACTAATTCAAAAATAGATTCAGAATTAATTCATCTTGGGTCCAGTCAAATGTATCATTCTTCCAAAAAAAATATCTACATCTCTACCCATGGAGTCAACTGCTCTAATAGTCAAGACTAGTCATCTCCTCAATTGGAATTGTAGACGACATAATAATCCTTCTAAGTCATTAAATCAAATGCCGATTTTGATTCTTTTATGGGATTATGGACTCATTTAGATTATCTATTGAAGTAAGTTGTCTTTCTCGCAATGTAAATTTTCTTACAGTACCACTTATCATCAATTTGAACTTAGCCAATCAATGAGCTAATATTTACTTGTCACAATTTTGCTATGTATGCAAAACATGAAAGACAGAAACACAAAAGACATAATAGTGAAATGTGAAATTAACTTTATTCATTCATAATTCAAATACATAGAAAATAGTTACATGTTTACTACAATATGAACATATTTCCCAACAATAACTAGATTAATTATTTTTTAATTAGTAAAACCTTAAATCGGTAGCTAATTATGAACACTAAAATGAGTTAGTCTTCTATTTGTGTATTTGAGTGATTTTTTATTGCTTATTCTATTTTCATATTTTGCATGTTATTTCCCAACTTATCTTGATCTTTCCTTGTTCTTACTATGATTTTGTCTGAGTATTGTTTAGACTTGTAATGTAGAAGTTAATTTTTGTTTAATCAGGCCTCTCTTGGGTATGATCTTTGGAATACTCTATGTTTTATTATAAAAACTATATTACAACCTGACTCGCATACTTGCGGACATCACCTCATTCCATATCTTTTGTTGCAGTACTTACACTTTTGACCTTTACACGTCGAGAAGCGGTCAACTCGTTGGTGAAAGAATCGTGTCTAAGGCCTCAAGTTTGCTTGGCTAAAATTCTAAGCACTTGACATATCTATCAAGTAATAAAGTGATAAGTATATATTGTTCCCACAAGGACGAACTTCTAAGTTGTTAAGTACCAAAATTCAATTGTATCTAATTTGGATCAATAAAATAAATTCTATTTACTATTAAAATTAAACTAAGCAAATTATGGAGATATTATTAAACTATAACAAAGAAACTTTTGAAGTTTCTTAATCAATTGTAAATACTTGGAACTCTAACTTCACCTAATCTAGTTAATCAATTATCTCTCATTCAATTGTTCATCCTATGTAATTACTAACCCAAGATTCAATGGCATTAATTAAATCCTTCCAATATTTAGCTAAGTTAATCCCCTTCCCCACCAGTTGTATTCTTATGCTAGGCAAGTAGAGTGAAGTTGCAAAAAACAAACTATTAGGTTGATTAGAGCATCAGATATATTCCTATCCTAGCGTAAATTAATTCGTTCATCGACACTATTAAAGTTAATCCTAATTTATGCAGTATAGATCCTAATCTTAATATTCTCTTTTAAGACAAATCAAGATGATCAAATTAATACAACTTGGTAGCCAAACAAGCAGATTAAATAAGCGCAAAATTGAATAAGTAATTAACAAGCATCAAAACAATTGAAGAGAATAAATTAATTAAGAAATAGGATCCATCATTGTTTCAAGAAAATAAAGTTTTGTTCGTATTGAGTTGAGAAAACAACAAAAAAAAAAAGATATTCAAAGCAAACTTGCATAAATGAAAAGTAATATATATAGAGAGAGAAAAAACAATTAAAGGATTAATGCCAAGCTATATGGACCTCTTTTTCTTATTTTCTTTGCAAGCTTGAAGTTCCTCTTGGTGTGTTAGAGTTTTCTTTTGCCTCCAAGTTGATTTCCTTCCCTCTTTTTTTTCACTCAATTTTTGTCACCCTTATTTTTAGGGTTTCTATTTGTCCTGCTCCACCATGCGCAAGAGTTGTGGTGGAGTGAATTGCTTACTACCAAATTAAATTCGACGGAGTTAAAGGCTTCTCTTCACCACTTTTTGCTCTATGTTTCAAGTCTTCCATTCTTCATCTAAGACTTACAATGGGAAAAGGAAAATAACAAATAAGTTCAAAATAACTTTAAAAATGATAAAAATTAAACAAGATTCAAATAATATATAGTTAATCCGAAAAACTATAAATTGCAATAGAAACTAATCTAAATACTAAAATTACCTTTTAAAATATTATGAAAATTATATTAAAATAACTCTAAATATGATAGTTATCAAAATCTAATGTGCAATTTACAATCAAATGACTTCTTAGAGGAATCGCCTATCAATGCTTTTATTTATGATTGTAATAAATCCCCTAAGACTTTAGTTTCTATTTTCTAGGTTGAGGCTAAGAGAACCCTATTTTAAGAACTTTGTGTAAACTCTATATTTAATCAAATGTAGCATTTAGTATGATGGAAAGTGATAATTTTCTTGAGAATTTAATCAGTTGGAAAGTTACTCCAACATTTGATAAGTCAAAAAAAATTACTTTCTTTGAAATCTAACTTATCTTTGGGAATTACTTTCCCATAAACATGGCAATGTGATTCCCATAATAAAAAGTGAGAAAGTTATTTTCCCATATAGGTTGGAAAGTTAAAAAGTTATCAAAGACAAAATTAACCCTATTTTATTTTGATTTAGGGTATTGATTTATTAAACGTAAAAAAAAATCCTATTATCTCTTTTCTGCTATCAACTCTCTTGTCATTTCAATTGATTCTTTAAAAGTAAGGCTTTTTTTTCAATTTTATTTTTGACATGCATATTTAATCATCTAAATACTATATTGTTTACATATGATATTTATTTTCTCTTGTTTTTATCTCTTTCCCTTTCTATATTTTGATTGAAATTTCAATTTCATTCTTAAACAAGTTTTATATATGCAGGATTTTATATATGCATTGTTATATTTACCAAACACATGCAAGATGAATTTAAAATAATTTTGATTTCAATTAAAATTATAAATTGTAATATTATTAAATATTTAGTCTAAAGATTTATTAATGATAAAGTTTATTGTAAAATGTTGAATACATAAATATTATTTTAATTTAATAGGAGTAAATTTGTAAATTATCAATATATTTTAAAAAATATTTAGTGAATCAAATGTGATAATGCAATTTTTAGGATAAGCATGGAATGCTACCTAAGGTTTTTTTTTCTTTTGCATGAAAGAACTTTGGACATGTGTCAAATAATGACACCTCTTGGATCTTCCTTTTATAATATATAATATAAGTATATATTTGAATAACAAATGCAATTTAAATAACAACGAAAACAAATTTGAATATTTTTGTCTAAATTTACTCCAAATTAACAAAAAATATCAAATTAAAAATATATAATTTTTTATAAATTACAATCCATTTTATATTTTTTATTTTTTATGTACGTTTTATTATTTATGTTTGAGGCTTGTGATTGTTCTCTCAATAACATCATTTTTAAGATTCAAACTTATATACTCTTATTGGAAATATAATATATCTTACCATTGTATGATATATATATTAATTAAAATCTTCCAATAAAATTTTAACTTCTTATTTTGACCCCAACAATTTTATAATATAAAATCAATTTAACATTCAAAAATATAATTTATTTTAAGAAAATAGATATATTTACATTAGTGCAAGCTTAATTTTGCAGACTTTCATTCTTTTTATAGGAGAAAAACCCGAATCAAGTTGCTCATGCTTTAGCTTATCCTCTATGAAACTATTTGGATGAAATAATATCCTCAGGCTATTCATCAAGTTGCAATGGTGGATGCTATTCATATTGCTAAATTTGATAATGTTTTTCCTAAAAATAAATAATATTTAAATTTATTAATATAATTGTATTTATTATTTTTATAAATTTTCAAATTGATATTATACTTTTATCATATTACTTCAAAATATTACTTTATATATATATATATATATATATATATATATATAACTGTTAGAAATTTTAGACATAAAACAAACAATCAAATTCTTTGACATACAATTTGACTCGCATGATGTAAGTTAACGGAATATAAAATATGATATTTAAATTATTAAAATATGAATCACACATCATGAAAGGGTAAAATTGTCATTTGAAAGAAAATAGGAGCAGAGATATTGGATATGTGGGCTATATTTCATCATTAGAAATGATACAGTCGATAACATTGAAGAATCAGCTGTCGGTTTGTGATTATGGCATTTTCGTCATTTCACTCACAAGGTCATTCATAAATCAATGTTATTGAAATATTAGATTTTATCTCGTATAGCTAAAAGAAAATATTAATATTATATTTTTTAAAATATTACTTAAGCTAAATAAGGGAAATATGTTGCTTTTGTTTTAAATTGGCCTTTTTGGTCGGTTTTTTATTTAAATTAGAAAAATAAAACATTCTAAGAGTGTATGTAAAAGCATGTCTAGTAAAAGCGTGTCCAGTTGGACGTGCTTTCTTCTAACAATCATTTCTCCAATAATTTTTTGAATGTTGGCAATGATAAAATTTTTTAAGGCTCCAACGATAATTTTTTTTCCTATAAATACTAGACAATTTTTCATCCTTTTCACTCAAACTCAACTCTTTCAATTTTCTCTAACCTCCCAACTCTCTTAATTTTCTCAAGTTTTGTTATAAATTTTCCGATACACTTGTTTAAAAATATGATAGTTTTATTTAATTATTTCATATATTATTCGTTTCGATTAAGTTTTCACGAATGGCAAGCTCTCTGATTCGTTTCGATGACAACCACATTTTCGCCGCTCAAGTAATAATGGTAAGACGAAATTTTAAATTCTATTATTTTCAATTAACTTAAATTTGAAGTATTTATTTTTTAAATTAATTTATTTTGTCGATATAAATAGGCGGATGATTGTGTTTTGGAGGGGTTCATACATAACTTGTCAAAGAGCCCAGATATTGAAATTCGTGGTTACTTGCAAGACGCGAGATTCTTGCATGTGTCTCGAATGCTCAGAGGCTGCAACCTCGATCCTACACTCATCAGCACATTGGTGGAAAGATGTAGGCTCGAGAAACACACTTTCCATCTCCATACAATGAGTGTACAATCACACTTGAGGACGTTTCTATGTGTGGCGGTTACCGTTTCTACGTTCCCAAGTGAGCGACCCTTATATGTTCCTATTGGTGACAAGATAAAAATCATTTTATAATAATATGTAGTTAATTTAGTAAATGGTATTTTTTTATTATATGTTTGAATTAACATGTCGTTTAAATAGGTGGAATCGTCGACCAAGTTATGTGGGACTATCGGAGCAATAGAGGTTAGCATGGGCCGAGCTGGGTTCGGGCCAAGCTCAACTAAAAATTTAGGCCCGTTTGTTAGGCCCGAGCTTGGCCCGGCCCCAAAATGGCCTAAAATTTTGCCCAAGCCCGACCCGGATAAAAATGCTAAAACTAAGCAAGACCTAGCCCTACCATATTAATTTTTATATAATTTTAGAAAATATATAATACATCAAAAATACTAAAAATATAAAAATAAATATTTCTCAACAAATTGAAAATAAATTTAAAAAATATATATACTTAAATAACACTAAGATAGATGCAACTTAACAAGAAAATGTCTCTAAAATAATAACAAAATTAACAAATATCTTCAAAATAATAACAAAATTAACAATAAAATAAGTTTTATACAATACGCAAACAATAACATCAAAATAGTAGCAACATAATAGTAAATAGTAGTAAAATAGGGAGAAAACAACAAGAAAATAATATTAAAAAAATATTTTTTTTGTCCTTTAGTGGATTTGGGCCGGGCTGGCTCGGGCCAAAAATGCCTTACCCGAGGCCCGGCCTATTTTTTAAATGGGACTTATTTTTTTGTCCAAGCCCATTTTTCGGGCCTATGATCAGGTCTACGGAGCAACTTGAAGATATCTAGCTGTTGTTAGATCAACACTCGAAAGCTGAGGTTAGTTACTGATTTTTTTCAAACCTATAATAATTAAGCAATTATTTGTAATTTAAAATTTCGTACAAAACAAAATTTACAATTATGCATTGCAATTTGAATAGATGCCATACGCAGATCCGAATATCATAAAATGCATCGCGCCCAAATTTTTAGCTATTCAAAATATGTGGGACACGAAAGGGCCATTGGTAGTGTACGCGAGGGTAGAGATGCATGAGTTGGACTAAGTGATACGGCAGTTCGGATGGAGGCAACAAATTCACTATACATGTTGGATCTACAGGAGAAGATCGACAAGAATTGGTGAGATTACCAGAAGGAGTATACAGGCATTTGGATTGTAGGATGGAATTCTTACCCATCTACGAACCCTTTTTCTCATCAGACACGCCGACTTGTTTGGAGTACATGCCTTGGTTCAAAGTCGTTGACTAGTCATATTTGCTACCGATGGCTGCGAGGAGTAGGAAACTACATTAGAAGATAAAGGTGTGCATGGGCCGGGCCAGGCCCAACTAAAAATTTAGGCCCGTTTTCTAGGCCCGGGCCTGGTCCGGCCAGAAAAATTAGCCTAAAATTTTGCCCAAGCTCGACCCGAATAAATTTGTTAAAACCCGGGCCTTACCCGGCCCACCCATATTAATTTTTATATTATTTTAATATAATTTTAAAATATATATAAACCATAAAAATACTAAAAACATCAAATAAATATTTCTCAACAAATTGAAAATAAATTTTAAAAATATGTATACTTAAATAACACTAAAATAGATGCAACTTAACAAGCAAATGTTTCTAAAATAATAACAAAATTAACAAATGTCTTTAAAATAATAAAAAAATTAACAATAAAATAAGTTTTATACAATATCCAAACAATAACAACAAAATAGTAGCAACATAATAGTAAAATAGTAGCAAAATAGGGAGAAAACAATAAGAAAATAATATTAAAAAAATTTTGTCATGTAGTGAATTCGGGCCAGGCCCAGGCCAAAAATGCCTTACCCGAGGCCCGACCCATTTTTTAAACGGGCCTTATTTTTTTGCCCAAGCCCATTTTTTGGGCCTATATTTTTGCCCAAACCCTCTAACATTTTAGGCGGGCCTTCGGGCCGGGTCGAGTGGCCCAACCCATGCACACCTCTGGCCATGATGAGTGCCAAACAGCGTAGGTCCGAAAAAGCTACCATGATGGGTTCACCCCCGACTTCAATCCAACAAGATCCACCGATGTCCACGCCACATTTCGGTCAGTTCACTCTACTTATTCCTACTCATTTCACTAACCCCGTGTTTTTTTCACAGACACCACACTATACACTATAGTAGCATCCTATATATACATCTCCGTCCCCATTATTCTATGCCCCCATGCCGACGTAACCATTGACGCTGATGGCAACACTGATCCTAGTATCGATGCCCGAGTTAATGTCGACGTATCCAAGCTTTGTAATATCATACAATTATTCACAATAGTATCATAAACACCCACTGTGTCATTGTTTTACTGAGGTCGGTCATCGACACAACCACCTTCTCGTGGAATGGAGGACACATAATGGGAGGTTAGGATGGCACCATAGTCAAGCACGAAGGAAGGAGATGGAGAAGGAGACGAAGACAAAGTCGAGGGTGGGGATGAGATGAAGTCGAGAGTGGAGATGAATATGACTATGAGGGTGAAAGTGAAGAAGAAGAAGATAAGGATGATGATCAAGATCAAGACCCTAAGTCGACACCACGCAGAGATCTTACACGTACTCGTCAGACACCATCCTGCGGTACACATTCAACCCGACGACGCCGATGATGTATTTTTTATTTACTTATTGCGATGTAAATATGAATGACATCAATAAAAAATGATCAATTTTTTTTGTATATTTCTATTACCACTCATACTTGTCTTTGTTAAATTCTAATGTAAATTATAAGTAAATTTTTATATATAATATTTGATATGAACTATGTAACTTTGGATAGGTACCTTTATTAAACTAATGATTAATAAAGGTATAGGGACTAACTCGTAAAAATGGTAAAAGTTCAATCCTCCAAGAAACTGTAGTTCATACTTGAAGTGGTGCTTAAAGTAGCAACTCTTACACTACGTAAATGTTGGTAGACAACGGCAAATATAATCGAAATTCAAGTTAAAAAGAAATAATAGATTTTGTACACAAAAAAAGGAAGTATTGTAATCAATTTTATATCGCTAAAAAAAATGAATGCTAGTGATGTTGAGGCCCTAATGTACCCCTCAATACGAAACATATTGCCTTCGTATACCCTGGGTTTCTACAGTACCCACATTAACCTTTGTTGATTGTTCTTCTCCTAAACATCCATATTGGTGGGTATCCAACTGCAATTCGGGCGACCTTTCAGGAGGCAAAGCAAGTTTATTTTCTGGGCCAACTCGAACAACGCGTTGGATACTAGCGGCCACATACTCTTATCTAGGACGAGTGAGAATTCAAGTATTCATACATTGTGCATGCGTTCCAATCTATACACATCTTTAATATAATGTGTGTACTCAATTCGTACATTCACACATGCGACAATTATATGTGCTCATGAGAATCGAAGTATCAGGAATTTCCCACAATTGTAAGTCCATTATGGTAAGTTGACACAATATGATGCCCCTGACATGTCATGTTCAAGCCTAGCATACCCTGTGACCTAAAATTACAGGTTTCGATGTGAGTGACACACAACATACATAATGTTCGCTTTTGTTGTATTTCGTCGAATTTCTCTAAACGAGATTTTGTGACGTGATAGTTCACATAGTTTTTGAAGATGTACCGCTTCAGTACAGCGAGAAAAGAAAAGCATCTTTGTCGAGGTATTCCACGCTAACTTCATATACTCGAACATCTAATGATAAGCTTGCATGGTCAAGTGTTCTGTGCGGTAGCTGCCAAAACTCTAAAACACCCTTGGCGGAGAGGTCGATGCTGGTCATGTAGGGTGGAGGTTTGTATGCCCTAAATCGGATTTGGATTCGACACATTGTCCAAACCGTCATCGACAGAACCGCAAGGTTCTAACTCAGTTGGAACGTGCTCTTGTTTAGAAAAAAATGCTACTTCCGTACCAGATTATCTGATTGGATCGAGATTTGACTTTAATCTATTAAATGCAACTGCTACCCATTCTTCCTCGGCTGCATCTTCTTTCTCATCTATGCCTTCATTGTCATTTTCAACCAAAGGGTTCGATATACCCTCGTCGGACCTAGTCGTAGAGAGTAAGTCATCGGTTCTTCTATACCCCATCTACCTAGTAAAATTTGCATTAGATTGTGAATTGGTGTAGGTTGATGGCTCCTTGGTATAAGTGCTTCTACCCAAGGTATCGATCCACTGAAGTTGAAATCAAACGCACTGATCGAATGTCATGCCTAAATGTCGAGGTTCAGGTTATGCACATACCCTGACTGATAGCAACTATTAAAGTTTAAATCGGTGTCAAAAATCGAAGAATGTTTACCTATTGATGTTTCGGGGACATCATAATAGGAGCTTTGTAACAAACTAGTGAACCCATCGCACAATCGAGTAATAAGATTTTCTACTTCAGCTTCAATTCCAACATTAGCTGCAACGGTGGCTGAAAATGGACCAGCTCCATCAACTTTGATAAACTTGACAAATAACTCCATTACAACATTTCTGCTTAAGCAGTGAGATGATATGACCGCCTCCAGACTGAGCTTACCTTTCACATCAAATAGCTCATACTTAAATAGGTCAGTCGATGCCAGATATTTACATTGCAAGCTTGAAATTCTTCCCCGACTCGAACTTCTGACTTTTCTCCTGATTCAAGTCCATAGTTCACGCAAATTAAATGGTACGGTTGAAAGTCAATTCCACAGATAAGGCTCTTGCAAATACGATCCTGACTTCCGTATTACAGATTCGACCGTCATAGTAAATGACAGATTTTACTCATCGACTCATTTCAATTTAAAACGAATTGGATATTTAGAATAAAAAATTGTTTAGACAGTTATCCAAAGAAATGTAGACAATTCTCGTAACTCAACTATTTAATGTTTGATATGAATTTGCTGTGTGCCTAAGTTTTAAATATTTCAGTACTTTAATAGCAAAATAAAACAAGGAAAGAGGGAATGCGTGCTTTAAAATCCATTTATGAATACGCACTTTTGTCGAATAATGATAATGAAATACTCTTCGATGCTCGAAAACGCATTTCACAAATAAAATAACTTAATCAGACGTATACTTCAGAGGGTATTTAATGCTTCAAAACGTGCTTCAGAGTTTACTTGGGATTCCTAGGGTCATGTACTTTTTTTGCAGACTTTATGAAAATGTTAGTGAAAACTCGTCTAGCTGGGCGAGCTTTTTGCCATGCTCGCCCAGCTAGATGAGTTTTCACTAACATTTTCATAAAGTCTGCAAAAAAAGTACCTTAACCCCGATAATTTTTTGGTAGATTTGAAACACATTTTGATGATATTCAATGAAAACGCTAGTCTTGTGACAGGATTTCAACCACGAAGATTTTTTCCTTTGCAATCTCTCTCTTCCCCTACGCTTATAAAAGGCGGCTCCCCCTCTATACTCCATCATCCTTAAAACATCATCTCTTCTGGCCTCCATCCATCTAGTTTACAATAAAATTTTTGGTTTGAGGTATTCTAGAGTCGTCGGTAATGCGATATCACTTTGAGATGCACACATTTCATATATCCTTACGAGATGGGACCATTACCTCTAAAACCTATCCTATGAAAGATGGGTTTCAGGGTTATTTTGCCTTGTACGATTACTGGTGGAAGTCTATATAGAGGTCTCAATTGATGGCCGCTATGTGGTCTTAGATTAGAGTATAATAGGGGGAGCCAATTGACAGTCATTATGCGGACACGAGCTCAAACTTTTCTGATACTTGGAAATGTTGCCTTATAAATACCACACAGAAGTTTGATGGCATAATCATAGGGAAAAATTGTGGGGCTTCTCACTATAATTGACATACTTTTTTCTCTATTTCCATATAACTGGTATATTTAACATTCCTTCTTATCTGAAGGCCAGCACTGCTGTGAACATAGGAGGACTTTTAGGTGGACAGCGATTGTTGTAGTGCAGTAAAGGTGATGCTCCTTTTCGGGTGACAATGATTTTCGTTATTAAACAACTCATTAATAACTACAACTATCGTCGTGCCAACCCAAGTTTGACCTCTACTGTGCTGGAACATTCGCTTTATGCTTGAGAGCTCTCTTCTGTCCACTTCGATGTTAGCTTTCGAATAAAAATGAAAGGTTAAAGATACTGACTGTCTGGAAATAGAGAAAAAAATTACGTTGATTATACCGAAAAACCCTCCGTTTTCCCTATGGTTATGCCCTCAATCTTATGTATGATATATATAAGGTATCATGTATCCAAAAATCTTGAACTCGTGACTGCATAACGACCGTCAACTAGCCCCTAGTTATACTCGAACCCGTGTCAGAATCACCGACCGTTGACTGAGACCTCCACTTAGACTTCGACCCGTGATCTTATCAAGCACTATCACCCTGAAACCTGACTTCCATAGGATTAATTTATGATGTAATGGTTTTATCCCGGCATGACATATGAAACGTATGTGTTTTGAGATGCGTTATAGCATCCCCGACCCCTCAATTCTATATATAAACTTTCGTGGTTTTACCCCTAAAACCCCTAACCTTAACCTTATCAAAATTAAAAAAAGGCGAGGAGAGAGAGAGAGAGTGAAAACGATGTGCTTTCACACACTCTCCCTAAAAATAGCCTACTTCCTTAATTTTTTTTTAAAAAAAAGGACCTAAAAGACCAATTAAAAAAATAACAGATTTGCCTTATTTAGCCAATTACTTAACAATTAATTATTACATTCATAAATAAGTTTTCTTTAAGCTCAATTCAATATTTAAACACATCATTTTTAGTTGTTTTATTTTAAGCATTTCATATAAAAATAATAAAAGAGTCGAAATAATCGTTATATTAATACTCAATACTTTATAAAATTATAATTTTAAGTAATTTTTCTAAGCGAGTTGGTGCGAATTAACTTATGACATCAATTAAGTCAAATACATCATACAAATATAAATGATAATATATATTGTTTTTATTTTTAAAGTACTATAATTATAATTATTTGATATATTTATAATAGGTATTATATAAAATTTGATAATTTATTTTATTCAAATTATGTTTGTCCTTTTTCATTATGATTTATTTATATTTATTATATAATTATTAATTAAGTTGGTGTCACAAATTTATTGTTGACCAACTTAAATAAGAAACTATATAAAATTATTTTTCCAAAAAGTAATAAATATTGCTATAACAATATTTTTATTTTTCATATTTTTATATAAAATCTATAAAAACCGGACATGAAGGTTTTTTAGAACAATAGATTTAAAAATATGACACCAGATTTTTTAACACCTCAATTTTACCGTTTGAATAAAATTTTTTTATTGTTTTCAAAAGAATTATAAACATAAAATCTACTTAATTTTTTACACTCATACCATAAAATTGTGTCATAATCTACTTTTAATAAATTTACTTATATTATGTTTAAAATAATTAAATATTCAAGCATTATTTTTAAAATAAATGGAAAATACTATTGCCATAAAGTTTTTTTTCATATTTTTCTTGAATTTAATTTACTTTTCTTTGTATTGATTTGATGCATTTAAGATTGCGGACCCTGTTTTTAAATACAGAATCATGATTTACAAAGAAATAAAATTAGTATTTTCATTATGAACCATATAACCATCTTAGTTGTCAACAATTTCTTAATTTAATGAGAAGAATTTTATGTTATTTGATTCTAAATAATTTCATTTCCTTCTCTTAATTCTTTTATAAAAAAACTCACCTTTTAACTATTTAAAATTTAATGTCTACATGAATAAATAAAAATAAAGTATATAATAATACCCCAAAAGTCAGTTTCAGTAATTAACTTTTACTTTTCAGAAAAACAAATTCAAAAAGGAAAAAAAAGACATACAAGAGTAAAATTAAATGCATTATACTTAATATTTCTAAGAATAGGCTAAATAGGGAGAAAATGATAGATCTTAACTAGGTTCAAATGTTTTAAACACAATACAAAAATTTGATGTAAGCTAGTGTACTATATATATATATATATATATATATAATGTATTTAAGTTTAAAAATTCATAATAATTTTATTAAATCTATTTTTGTGCTAAAATACAAAATATGATATTTATATACATTAAAAACAATTAATTATAATATCTTTTTGTATATTATAAATGATGCTTGATAACCCTTTTAGAAAAAAATTAATGGCAAACACAAAGCATCAAATGACATTATGGCTTTATGACAATACCGTATATACTACTCCAAAAAGCACTTTATAGTGAATAAATAAGGTTTTAAAAAGTAATGGCTGAATACCAGTATTTTGAGTTTCATTTTGTATAATATTTGTAATTTCTCATTATTTATGAGTTTTATTTTAATTTAAGTTGGAATATATTTAAAAATTAATTGGACTATACTTTGGTTAATATATTCGGATATCAATCTTATTATATTTATAATAAATAATTAAAACTTCATAAAAAAACCTTAAAAATATAGCAGTGAGGGTGGGCCTAGGACTCCTCAACGGCCACGATTGAGACCGCTAAACGAACAACATATTTTGTCTAAATTCTTCCTTTTTATTAGAGTAGTATGTGTATTGTTTTTGTTTGGACGTTATTTTGGGATTTCGGACCATTTTTCAATTTATCTATATTAAAATATTACATACATTATATTATTACACAATATTGACATTGGACATTCGCAACGGGATAATGAGAATTAGCAAGTTGAGATTCGGTATGTATCACGAACAACGAACATGACTATTAGTACTATAAACAAGATGGTAAGGTGTTGCTAAACGTAGTTTTATTTTTTTCATTATCACATTTGGTGGTGCAATATGTAATGTTGAGGGATAAGTGCTGAATAATCAGTCTGTTATTATCAGTTGAGTGTTATAATTTAACTTTCTTTTGTAACTAAAAAAAAGAGAGAAGAGATTGTATAAAATTGTGATTCCACGTCATCCTTATTTCTTTTTAATAGGAATTAGATTTTTTCTCTTGATTTTCAATTTTTTCTCCTAAAAAAATTCAAATCCAACTGAAAAATACTAAAATCAGGAGCAAAAATCTGATTTGTTATTCTCCTATTGGAAATAGATAGAGATAACATGAAATCACAGCTTTATACAATCCTTACTCTTAAAAAATAAATTGTCAAGAATGAAATTTTTCAGATATATCAATATTTGCTACTTTATAAAGAAATTGAGATTTTAATTATTTTTCAATTGAATTAATATATTGTTAACTTATATATAAATTTAGCCAAAATTTAAATATAATATAGATGTTTATAATTTATTTTTAAAATTTTAGTAAAATATATAATATATAAATACAAATTTAAATATTATAAATTATAAATTAAATTAATAACATAATTTTATTTTTAAAAATTAAATATGCTAGTAGTAGTTGGTAAACTGCTACAAATACAGGCAGCTACTAATGAATACCAAGATGGAGGCGATACTCTACTGATAATCGAATTATTCAATTTCTAATTTTGAATAATTTAATTAATTTATCATAGTCTCTCAAATGTTATTTTGATTGGATTGAATTAAATTTAAATTTAAATTTAAATAAATTATATTAATTCTAATTTATATACATCCAACACACATTTTATGGCAATAAAATTTTACTTTTAACCCATATTCAGTTTATGGTAATTTAATTGGATTAATTTAATTTTAAAATAATCAATATTTGAAAAAAATTGAAACAATCATGTGGCATAAGTGTAAGCATACACATGCAACGAAACAAGTGCGTCACTTTAATACATCCCATCATCCATAATTCATGATAGATGGATGGATGGATGGATATGATGCCATCCATCATCATCATCATCATTCCATGGAAACAAAGGAAGGGAGTGAAGGGGGAAAAATAAAAGAAAATTCAATCTAATGGAATGAAATTTTGACGTCCGCAAAGGACAATACAAACACACTCTTTCTCTCTCTAGATACAGCGAAGAAGAACAGGGCACGTACTGAGACAAGAAAAAAGAAAAAGCAGAAGAATTGATTTAAGAGGAGAGCAAAAAGAAGGTTTTTTTTTTGTTTGGTTTAAATTTTTTTTGGTGAAGTGTAAACATATTAATTGCTTCAGTTTATTGAAGCAAAAAAGAAAAAAAGAAAAAAAAGAGAAGAAGAATTGAAGAGAAAGAGAGTTTAAAAGACATTTTGGTATTTTTAGTTTTGGGTATGTTTTGATTGAAATCAAAGCTTTGGAGATTTGGGAAACTTTCTTTACTTTTTTATTTTCTTTCCCCTTCTTCTTTGTTTATCTTTTGACAGTAACTGTGGGAATTTTTCAACGCTGGTAAGTCTTCTTAAAGTCTCTTTAGCTTTGACCCTTTTGCTATTTTTTTTTTGGGGTTTAAGTCTGGATCATTGATTTCTGCTGTTAGTGGCTGGATCGAGTTTAGTTGCTTTTTTTAATGTATTTGGTTAAACATTCGTTTTTCTTCTAATAAAGTTGCAATTTTTTGGGGGGTTTGGAGGTTAAAAATTTCAGCTTGGTCAGTTGATTTTACTGTCTTTCTCTAATTTTAAGGAAAATTTTGTTTGAGTTTTAAATTTCTACAGTTTTGAGATTTAGGTTTTTCTTTAAGATTCGATTGGAGTTTGATTTTACGGTTATCTGATTTCAGTTTTACATTTTTTTGTTGACAGTCTTAGTTACTTTTTGTGCTGAATGTTAGTAAAATTATTTTTCGGATGATTTATGTTCCAGTGGATCTGAAAATTCTTATGTCTTCTTTTCTTTTATTAGGAATTCGAGGGAAAGCCATTCTAGTGTTGCTTGACTGTAAATGTTAGAATGCTCAGAATCAGAGTTTCTTCTTGGGATTCGGTTTTCTTTGGTAATGGCCGCTTGTATGGTGGAACAGAAAGCTATATGCTCAGGCACCGAACTGATCCCTTGTTATTTTTCCACAATGAGGACTGGAAAGTTAAAAGCAGCCAAGTTGGGCTGATTTCTTGAACTCTGCGGCTGATTTTTTTGTGTTTTGTTCTATTAACTGTAGTTTATTTAGTTGAATTCATGTTGTTTTAGATAGTTGTTACAGTTTTGTGAGTGAGTGAGTTTTAGGCAGTTATTCTTGAAACATGGTGCCATTAGGGCCTTCTACTCCAATAGGTGGTGCGCAGTCTGTTCCGTCATCTCTTTTGCGAACAAATTCAGGGATGCTAGGATCACAAGGCGGTGGTCTTCCTTCTCAATCTGGGTTTCCTTCATTAGTGTCTCCTCGTACTCAGTTTAATAATATGAATATGCTCGGGAATGTGCCTAATGTTTCTTCCCTTCTAAATCAGTCATTTGGGAATGGGGGTCCAAACCCTCAGCTTTCTGGTCCTGGGAGTGGCCAGCGTGGAGGAATCGATTCAGGGGCTGAATCCGATCCACTTTCAAATGTGGGTACTGGGATGGGGTTTAATGCCCCATCGTCATTTGTGCCATCGAACATGGCAAACCCTGGGTCGTCTGGTCAAGTTCAAGGTCAGCAGTATTCTAACCTTTCTGGTAACCATATTTTACCAGATCAACAACAGCCCCAACAACCGGAGTCACAGCAGTTCCAACATGGTCAACAAGGGATGCAACAGGTCTCTGCCCCTCACAACACCCAACAAGGACAGCTGCAGCAGCAGCAACAGTTTCAATCTATTAGAGGAGGGATGGCTGGTGTTGGGGCTGTCAAATTGGAGCCACAACTGACTAATGATCAGCACAGCCAGCCACAGCAGTTGCAATCGCTGAGAAATCTTGCTCCTGTGAAATTGGAACCACAACAAATCCCGCCTTCAAGAACTTTGGCACAGGTAAAAATGGAACCTCAACATTCAGATCAGTCGTTTTTGCATCAGCAGCAACAACAGCAGCAGCAACAGCAGCAGCAGTTGCTCCAAATGTCACGACAGCCCCCACAAACTGCTGCCGCCCAAATCAGTCTTTTGCATCAACAAAGACTCTTGCAGCTACAACAGCAACACCACCACCAACAACTTTTGAAAGCAATGCCTCAACAAAGGCCTCAATTACCACAGCAGTTTCAACAGCAGAATTTGCCTTTGAGATCACCTGTGAAATCAGCATATGAGCCTGGGATGTGTGCTCGGCGACTGACACATTACATGTATCAGCAACAACATAGACCTGAAGTAAGATCTCCATGGTCTGAAGATCTATTTCCACATGTATGCAGTGGCTTTCTGGATGTAACATTTCTGTTTTTTCATGTAGGACAACAATATTGAATTCTGGAGAAAGTTTGTTGCTGAGTACTTTGCGCCAAATGCCAAAAAGAAGTGGTGCGTTTCTATGTATGGAAATGGCCGCCAAACAACTGGTGTTTTCCCTCAGGTCTGCTGATAAAAACTTGCCTATACTTCTCACTCTGAACCTTATTCAATTGGCATCTTATGTAATTGAATGAAGACAGTTACCTTTAGAACTTTACATCTTTGTTTGTTTGCTCACCTGATGGTAAATACTTATACATTGAGTTTCTCCTTGGGTTTTGGGTATATGTTAATGGCAAAAGGATAATTGAACTGCTGTATAAATGTTACAGGATGTATGGCACTGTGAAATATGCAATAGGAAGCCAGGACGTGGTTTTGGTATGCCCTTTTCTTTTATGTCTCTTTTTGTTCCTGTTCCTCTTTTCTTTTTTCGGGATACAGTCAATCAACTAGTTTTCCATCTTATATTATTTGATTAACATGTATTAGTGCTTCTTATTGGGGTGTCAATATCCCATTACAGCGTAAAGTGGTATACATTAAGTTTGTTGTGGCTTTTATTTATCCCTTTCTACTGTATATCTAATCTCTCCCTGTTGTGCTTTCAGAGGCGACTGTTGAGGTTCTCCCTAGGCTTTTCAAAATTAAATATGAAAGTGGTACTTTGGAAGAACTTCTTTATGTTGATATGCCCCGTGAGTATCAGAATTCATCAGGACAAATTGTCCTGGACTATGCAAAAGCAATACAAGAAAGTGTTTTTGAGCAGCTTCGTGTTGTTCGTGATGGTCAGCTTAGGATAGTTTTCTCCCCAGATCTGAAGGTTACAAATTGAAGTAGTGGCTTTCTATTGACTCTTAAAGTTTTGGGATCTCATTAACTAAATTTAGGCTCTTTCATTCTTTTTAGATTTGTTCTTGGGAATTTTGTGCTCGGCGTCACGAGGAACTCATCCCTAGAAGATTATTGATACCTCAGGTTGTGATTCTCTATTGCTTGAGAATGTCCGATATATGCTTTTGATCTGTGTGCATAGTATGTTTGAACCGTATGAAACCTGTGTTGACTTGTAATTTTTCTTTTTATGTTGCTTTTATGAGATTATCATATCAAGAAGTTGGGATGTCTTTTTATTTTATGATTGGTTCTTCCTTTTGCGCATTCTTGCAATCTAGAAAATGTCATATCAATGATGATGATGAATTCTCACCATAAATCAAGAGCAAATTGTCATATTTATTCTTTGGATTCTAAGAGTATGACTGCTGCTTCTCTGGTTTTTAGTTGTATTTGATGGTTGTAAGTTGGGTTGTACAGGTTAGTCAACTTGGGGCTGCAGCTCAAAAGTATCAAGCTGCAACACAAAATGCATCAACAAATTTATCTGCTCCAGATTTGCAGAATAACTGTAACTTGTATGTCTTTTTTTAATATTGTACTTTTTTCTAATCGAATCAATGGACCAATAGTTCATTTACTTAAAATCATGGTCTGTTTCATATTCTTGAGATTTATTCTTTTTCCTCTTTACAGTTATGATAGATGCTTCATTATGATAGATTTTGATTAGGATCTCAGTCACACACACATACACGCTCACTTGGGTTGGGCACATCAAATTAACTTGCAGTATACCATTTACTTATTTTTGATTTATTAAATAATAATATTGCACTCATGGAATTCTAATTAGCTATGGATGAACTTTAGGTTTGTAGCATCGGCTCGGCAATTGGCTAAAGCCTTGGAAGTGCCATTGGTAAATGATTTGGGTTATACAAAGAGATATGTGAGGTGTCTTCAGGTAATTTCCTGCATCTGCTCTACCTATTTTCCAAAATTCTCGTTTGTTTCTAGGGAAAATTTGTATCCTTTTAACACTTACTAGCTTGTAAGTTTCCACTACAAATTACTCTGTTCTACGATCTTCTCAAGTTTGTTTGGATCCAATGTTGTACGTACTTGCATCATCGGAATGCTGTAGCAGTTGCTTCTTTTGAAGTCTAAGAGAAAATAAACAATATTATTGAAATGTAGTTAAAATGTTTTATTATCATGTTATGACAACGGGAAAAGCTAAAATGTGAAGATGAGTTCTACAGTTGTATCTTCTTTTCAAAATTTTTTGCATTGACTTGTATTCAAACTACTCATGTTTCCTTATTTTATTGGGGTTTTAACAGATATCTGAAGTGGTTAATAGTATGAAAGACTTGATTGATTACAGTAGAGAAACAAGGACTGGACCCATGGGTAAGTTTTGACAAGATTTCCATTGCTAAATCTATTTTAATTTTGTCATTGCTTTTTTCTAGAAGATACTTTATAATGCTTGAAAGTACCAGTCAAGGCTTCCTGTAGTAACTAGTCTCAATGGGAGTTCTATAAGCTGGTTGACAGTCTTGGATCTGGTAGCCCTTTTTGTAGCTTGGAACCGTATGAAAATGTTCTGATTTTTTGAGTTTTGATGAAGGGCTGTGTTTTTTAACTGGTTATTAACAGCCAAATGTATTCATTTAACTCATTTCACCAGTTGCATTTTGGAATTACTGTGAGAAATAATAACTTTACAAGTGTAGCTTCAGATTCATTTGTTATTTATCTCATTTATTTAGTTTTTCCTCAGAGAGTTTGGCCAAGTTCCCTCGAAGAACGAGCACTTCATCTGGTTTTCATGCACAATCTCAACAGCCTGAGGAACAGCATCAGCAACAGCAGCAGACACCACAACAGCAAATGATGACCCAGAGCTCTAATGGTGATCAAAGTTCTGCCCAGGCTTCTGGGATGCAGCTTGCTGCTAACAATGGTGTGGCTAATGTAAATAACTCGCTTAATGTAGCATCTGCATCAACATCTGCTGGCACCATTGCTGGGCCTCTACACCAGAATTCCATGAACTCCAGACAGCAGAATTCTATGAATAGTGCAAGCAGTCCCTATGGTGGAAACTCTGTGCAGATCCCGTCCCCTGGTTCGTCTAGCACAATACCCCAAACACAAGCAAATCCTTCTCCATTTCAATCGCCAACACCTTCCTCATCTAATAATCCTCCTCAAGCTCCGCATGGTGCCTTAGCAGCTTCAAGTCACATGAGTTCTGCAAATTCTCCAGCAATGAACATGCCTATACAGCAGCCAGCTCTTTCCAGTGAGGCGGATCCCAATGAATCCCAAAGCTCTGTTCAGAAAATCATTCATGAAATAATGTCTAGCCAACTTAATAACACTGGCGGCATGGTTGGTGCTGGCACTCTAGGCAATGATGTGAAGAGCATAAATGGAATGCTGCCACCGAGTAACAACACAGTTCTCAACGGTGGCAACACTTTGGTCGGTAATGGAACCATCAGCAATAATTCAGTTATTGGTGGTGTGGGGTTTGGTTCAACGAGTGGTGGACTAGGGCAGTCTGCTATGGTGAATGGAATCAGAGCCACAATGGGAAATAACCCTGTCATGAATGGAAGGATGGGAATGGCACAGATGGCTCGGGATCAGCTAATGAATCACCAACAACAGGATATGGGGAACCAGCTACTGAATGGACTTGGAGCACTTAATGGTTTTAATAATTATCAATTTGATTGGAAACCTTCCCCATGAAAGAAAGTGCAAAAAGCTGATGGTTCTTTGATTACAGCTGTGCTGTTGTGTGCAGCATGGGAATCGGCTGACTTGCCTGTGGCCCTGCCAGATTCGTGGTACAAACACTATAATGATAGATCAAGGTCTTCCCCTCCCACTGTGTACTAATTTCAGGAAAAAAGTGAAAAACAACATATAGCATAGTGTTTTTATCAATGAAATGTTAAAAGCAACTTTGAAGTTGCTCCAATTTCCTATTATTTTCTGTTCCCTAATTAATGATCACTTAAATCAAATCCTGCAGCTTTGAATTTAAAAGAGCATTGGGGATGACAAAGTGAAAGGATCATTTTTGTTGCAGAACACTAATTAAATAATATTTACAAAATATTTAAAAGAGGAAAATTCATAGATATGTCATTGTGAATGAATGATACATAAAGAACTGGCATGGTATGGCATGAACGTGAAACTTTGATATCGTTTCATGTTCAGCCATCAACATATTTGTCAATAGTAGCAGCCAAGGTAGATTTTGGCACTGCACCAATGATACTCTCTTTCTTCTCTCCATTTTTGAAGAACAGCACGGTTGGGATGCTCCTGATACCGAATTTTGTGGCAATATTTGGGCTGTCATCAGTGTTGAGCTTGTAACAAACAATCTTCCCAGCATATTCTTTGGCTAATTCAGCTATAACTGGTTCAATCACCCGACAGGGTCCGCACCATGGTGCCCAAAAATCCACTAAAACTGGTGTCTTACTGCCAACCACAAGCTCTTCCCAGTCTGCTTCTGTCACCACTTCAACTGCAGATTGCAGATTGCAGATTATGAATCTGTTTCTAACAATCACTAGTTTCTTCAAATTTTAAACAGGGTTTTCTTTTCTGGGACATTATTAACAATCCACCATTGAAACTCTGGAGCTTTCTCAACATAAACTTAAGGAAAATGCATATAGCATTAAGGGTAATAATAAGACTCAAAAGGAGAAAGTAAAATGGAAACAGATGCATACCTTGAGCAACAGCCTCACTGGCTTTGCATATAAGCCTGGATTTTTGGCATCTACCAGCAGTGAATGATAAATTGGGTTTATTCAATTTCAACCCTTTAAATGTCTGGAAATGGATCTTGTCAACAGAAGAAACATGATGATGATGGTAGCTTTGAAGCACACTAGCTCTGGTGTTGCAAACTGAGGTCAACTGGAAACAATTTTTTAGAGCCATCCTTGATAGTCTGGTTGGAAGGGATGATAAGTGGCAATAAAATAATGGCCTTTCAAGACTGGATTTTTTGTTTTTATTCTTCTTCGTTCTTGGATCTTATTCTGTCCTTTAGCTTTCCGTAAACTAAAAATATGAGGTGCTGGAAAGAGTATTACAAATTTCTTTTGGATAACATTTGATAATTTTAGTGTGTATTTTTATTTTGAGCAGAGGAGAATCATAGATTTTGCCTTTTCTTTTGTGTTTAACATAACTTGTATACTTTCCTAAACAAATTATTAATCAAATCCTTATACTTTTTAACATAATTATTTATATATATATCTTTTAGAATTTAGTTTTTTTAGATATAGCTACTAACACTTTTAAAATTTTCTATAATTTTTTTAAGAAAAACCTCATTTAATAATCAAGTGACAAAAATAACATGTAAAGACCTAAATTTAATAGGTAACTTTAATGATAGTAACAATTTTAAAAATTCACTCAATATTTTAATTAAAATAACATAGATAGATTAACTAATTACATTATAAAAATTGAGATATCAAATCCTGTCAAAATAATAATAATATAATAATATAAAGATCAAAATTAAAATTTAACTCTTATTATATAATCTTAAAATAAATAAAAAAAGTGTTTATTTGGATATGTATGAATAAGGAAGCCTTAGAGTACTCTTGTCCCTGTAAAAGAATAGCAGTCTTAACTTGACTTTGAATAAATGTATGGATCAACTCTTTAAAAATATAATATAAAAATTTAAAAAATCTAAGTGAATTAAGTATCAACTTGCAAATCAACCCATTTAAATGCAAAATTTAAATAATACATTATTAAAGATAATTTCCCGCAAGTATACAAGAAAATATATTATTTAGAAATGAAAAACAAAAAATTAACAAATCATTTTTGCTTTTAATTTTTTTCTTAAGCATTTCGAAAACAAATAATGAATTGATTTGTAAGTAGGCATATACCAAAACCTTTAAATGCATATTTTAAGAATAAAATAATTAATAAAAATAAATTTTATCTGGATTAAATATAAATGTTAAACCAAAGTTATTTCAATTAAAATATTGAGGTGAAATTTTCTTTTTTTAAAAGTACACATTTTAATTTATCATGTAGAGATAAATTTGTGTGCGTTAAAATGTGTTTTAAGAAAAAATTATATCAACGTTTTAACCGAATTAATTGAGGATAATAATTATTTGAATTAACTAATGTCATTGTAAAAATAAAAATCGAATTATGTTAAATTAAAATATAAATATTAAATATCAAATATAATCATAATGAAACTAGTAAAAGACCAAAATTGAAAATTTATCATTATCTTTTAATCACCTCCAAAAGGAGGAGGATATAGTAAATGTGTCATG
The DNA here is from genome assembly GCF_025698485.1 of Gossypium arboreum. Classification (NCBI taxonomy): domain Eukaryota; kingdom Viridiplantae; phylum Streptophyta; class Magnoliopsida; order Malvales; family Malvaceae; genus Gossypium; species Gossypium arboreum. The sequence goes on along the minus strand of NC_069072.1, from coordinate 125,819,657 downwards.
TAGAAAGGCTATACATCTGTTATACATCTGTCATGTGGGAAGGCTCTTATGACCTTACTTTTATTATTACTAGTATGGTTGTTATTATTTTCTAGGTTGGGTTTATTATTATTTTATTAAATTATAGAGTAAAAATTTGAAGGTTATAATATGTTTAAATTTTTTTATTTTTTATATATTTAAAATTTAATTTTTATATTTTTATTTTCAGAAATTTAATTCTTATACTTTTTAACATGGCCATGTTGAAGGCTCGTGTGACTCATACGGCCTGAATATATCAGGACACGTCTGTGTCCCTAGCCCGTGTGAATTTATTTTTCGAATCGAACTTACAAGGGTTTTCACACGGCCTAGCACACGCTCGTGTCCATGGCCCGTGTCCTTCACATGGCCATGACACGTCTGTGTTTCAGCCTGTGTACAAAAACCTTGACATTTTGTTTCTGACATCATTAACCAATTAATGGCACACGGCCAAGGCATACGCCCATGTGTTAGGCCATATCCTCCACACGGCTGAGACACACGGCCGTGTCTCTGCCCGTGTGTTTACTACCATGCATACTGACTTGTAAAATTAAGGTGGAGGGGACATACGGCCGGACAACACGCCCATGGGGTAGACCGTGTGTCACACACGGCTTAGACACACGTCCGTGTGTCTGTCCGTGTGGACAAAAATAAGGCTATTTACCAAGCCTTTTTGCCACCCTTACTTGTACCATCCTACACAATATCAACCAAAACCAATCCAAGCATAACACATAAAACCAAATCAACAACAACCATGAGAAATTTGCATCAAATGCATTTAATAATAATCAATATTAGCCAACATTAATGGCCTATACAAAATGAATATCACATCCATCATATGAGCCAACCCTTGTGGCTAAACTAACGAGACACTAAACAAAAGATTCAAGTCCCTATCCATGCCAAAATCAAATGTTAAACTAGCTATACCAAAGCTTCAGGTGATAGTTTGATCAATGCCTCTAACGTCCCTTGATCCCCAATACTAGCTTGGTGGCACTATAAGAAAATGGAAAGGAGAGGGAGTAAGCATAAAGCTTAGTAAGTTGCATATAAATAAGTAACTATATCAACCATGCATATTATAAATCCACACAACATTCTTGAGTGAACACGGTAAATATCACTACGTGCTTATATATATCGCAAGTATAAACCAAAGATTTCAATATCGTCCCAAGATCATTTTCATAGCTAGAACTTACTCACGTCATTCTTACTATCAAGGCAACATAACTAGACTCATATCTCATGAGTTTCGAAATAAGAACCTGTACCACTCATAACATGATTATATCATCCTATATCATTGTCATAAGCTTTTAAAATAACCCATGAAACCATTTGGAATACTAAAGGATATCTGACAAGCTTTACACAAGAGGGTGAATTGTCGATGCCTTGTTCCAAACATGGTCTTACATTGGCTCACATGTTGAGGCCGATGCCATGTCGTAGACATGTTCTTACACTAGCTCTCGTCTCAATGCTGATGCCATGTCCCAGACATGGTCTTGCACTGGCTCTCACAATGTGGCTGATGCCATGTCCTAGACATGGTCTTACACCAGCGCACATATCAATACCGATGCCATGTCCCAAACATGGTCTTACATTGGCTCACACAACATCGTCGATGCCATGTTCCAAACATGGTCTTACGCTCTCATATCGTGGCCGATGCCATGTCCCAGACATGGTTCTACACTGGCACACATATCACTCAAATGTCATGTCATGGATATCCACTCTATTCCTGGTTCAACCGGGAATTTAACGCATTAATTTCATCATACATTATTCATAATCATATTATGAAAAATAAATCATTCAACACATAATAATGATAAAGTTACCTTACTTACGTACAACTTACCTCGGTATACAAAAAGTGGGCGACTAGTTGGATTTAGGCTACTTGCTTGGCCTTTCCTCGGTCTAGGTCCAGATTTCGTATTTCTTGTTCTAAAATGATAAAAAATCACTAATTTAATCATCATATTAATCAATGCATTTCATAATTCATATTTTGGAAAAATAACCATTTTGCCCCTAGACTTTCACAAATTTACTATTTTACTCCTAGGCTCGTAAATCAATTTTTATCAAATTTTCTCACTAACCAATCCTAGCCGAATTCTTTTTATACTATAAGTAGCCTATAATTCACATTATTTCACACATTTACGCCATAATTTATAACTTATGCAAAATGATCCTTAGTTAGGGTTTTCATGAAAACTACTTCACAAAAGTTGTTTGTTTAACAACCATGATTCATTTTATTCCACAAAAATTCAAAAAACAACATGAACACTCTCATGGAAAAGCCCTATAATTTCAACCATTTTGCAAAATATCCATCCATTAGCTAAATTAAGCTACAGGAGTCCCAAAAGTGCAAAAATCAACAAAAATAACCATCAAAATGACTTATATATAAGGGTTTATTGTGCTGAAAATTTTCAAGCTCCCATGGGAGTTTTTCACTTCAATTTTCGGTGGAAAAGATGGAGAAGAAAGATGACCCCTTTTGATTTTTATTTTTTATTCAATTAGCTAATGTCATCAAATACCAACCCTACTAAATTTTTGACTTTTTGACTCCTCTTGTCTCTATGGTCGACCTCCCTATTGAAATAGGTATTTTTGCCCTTTAAAGACCCCTAATTATGATTCTTTAACTATTTAACACCATTTGTTAGAAAAATAAAACTTTTTCCCTTAATGTGATTTAGTCTTTTTTCTCAATTGAGCATACAATTGCTAAAATTATTTCACCAAAATTTTCATGCACTCATATAATCATACTACAATACATAAAATAATATTAAAAATAATTTCTCTGACCTCGGGTTAGTGGTTCCGAAACCACTATTCTGACTAGGCCCAAAATCAAGTTGTTACAATTTTCCCCTTTAGGGATTTTCGTCCCCGAAAATTTTACCGGTGAAAAGGTTAGGGTATTGATCTATCATAGTCTCTTTCGGTTCCCATGTGGCCTCTTCAACCCCATGTCGATGCCACAGTACTTTCACGAGTGCTATACTTTTATTTCTCAATTGCTTGACCTCTTGGGCTAAGATCTTAACCAGTTCTTCGCCATAAGTCATGTCTGATCGAATCTCAACCTCTATTGGTGAAAGAACATGCGAAGGGTCAGAATGGTAACAGCGCAACATCGACACGTGGAAAACATCGTGGATCTTCTCTAACTCGAATGGCAAGGCTAGTCGATAAGCTACCGGTCTAATTCTCTCTGTCACCTCATAGGGTCTAATAAAACGTGGACTTAATTTTCCTTTCTTACCAAATCTGGGGACTTTCTTCCATGGGGATACTTTTAAAAACACCTTATCACCGACTTGAAACTCAATTTCCTTTCGTTTCAAATCCGTGTAGGATTTCTGTTTATCCGAAGTGGCCTTCAAAAAATCACGAATTACCTTAACTTTCTCTTCGATCTCTTTGACTAAATTGACCCCGTGAATCTGATCTTCTTTGAGTTCAGTCCTAAAATAGGGCAGTCGACACTTACGCTGATATAAAGCCTCATAAGGCACCATTTTCAAACTCGACTAATAGCTGTTGTTGTAGGCAAACTCTATCAAAGGTAAATACTTTTCCCAACTAACTTGGAATTCAAGAACACAACACCGCAACATGTCCTCAAGAATCTGAATTACTCTCTCTGACTGGCCGTTGGTTTGCGGATGGAAAGCTGTGTTAAAATTCAACTTTGTCCCCAAAGCTTTTTGTAACTTTTTCCAAAACCGTGAAGTAAACCTCAGATCCTTATAAAAAATAATCGACAATGGCACTCCGTGCAGTCTCAAAATTTCGAAAACATACAACTCGGCTAGTTTATCAAGCGAGTAGTCGGTACATATCGAGATAAAATGAGTCGACTTCGTTAATTGGTTGACTATGATCCAAACAGGATCTTTCTTTCTCGGTGACAATGACAATCCTGTTTCAAAATCCATGGTAATCGATCCCATTTCCACTTAAGAACCATCACAGGCTGAAGTAAACTCAAAGGTACTTGGTGCTCAACTTTCACTTGCTGACAAATTAAACATTTCAACACAAACTCTGAGATGTCTCTTTTCATGCCTGGCCACCAATACGATCTCTTCAAGTCATTATACATCTTAGTACTACCTGTATGGATTGACATACAACTACTATGTGCCTCGTGAAGAATTTTCCCAATAAGCTCATCATCTCTAGGTACACACGGAACATCAAACAACCATCGGTACTAATCCGAAAATCAAATCTGTCAACTGTCTCACACTAAGTCATCTTGGCTTGCAAACCTTTATCACTCTTTTGAGCCTTACGAATCTCTTGGAGAAACATAGGTCTAGCTCTCAACTCCACTAGAATCGAACCATCCTCGATTACAGATAACTGAGTATTCATAGCTTTCAAGGCAAACAATGACTTCCTACTTAATGCATCAGCAACCACGTTCGCCTTTCCCGGGTGATAGTCAATTACTAACTCGTAATCTTTAATCAACTCCAGCCACCTTCGTTGTCGTAGATTGAAGTCCTTTTGAGTCATCAAATATTTTAAGCTTTTATAGTTAGTGAATACCTGACATTTCTCACCATACAAGTGGTGTCTCCAAATCTTCAGTGCAAACACTATTGCTGCTAACTCTAAGTCGTGAGTTAGATAATTTTTCTCATGCGGCTTCAGTTATCTCGAGGCATATGCTATCACCTTGTCTTATTGCATGAGCACGCATCCTAATCCATTCAAGGATGCATCACTATACACTGTGAATTCTTTTCCCGATTCTGGTTGCACTAAAATTGGGGTTTAGTCAACAACACCTTAAGTTTCTCAAAACTTTGTTGGCATTTTTTCGTCTACTCGAACTTGACATCCTTCTGTAGCAACCTCGTTATCGGAGTAGCAATCATGGAGAATCCTTTAACGAATCTTCTATAGTAACCCGCTAAGCCTAGAAAGCTTCTAATCTCTGATACATTCCTCGGCAGTTTCCACTCAATAATAGCCGAGATCTTACTCGGGTCAACTCCAATCCCATCACCCGACATGATGTGTCCCAAGAATCCAACCTCTCGGAGCCAAAATTCACTTTTACTAAACTTGACGTATAGCTGCTTATCTCATAATGTCTTCAAAATGGTTTTTAAATGCTCTGTGTGCTCAATCTCATCACGAGAATAAATTAATATATTATCGATAAAAATAACCACAAACTTATCTAAGTACGGTCAGAAAATACGATTCATCAAGTCCATAAACACAGCGAGAGCATTTGTTAAGCCAAAAGGTAAGATAAGGAACTTGTAGTGCCCATATCTCGTTCGAAACACGGTTTTCGTCACATCTTACTCCTTAACTCTTAGCTAGTAATAGCCGGATCTCAAGACTATCTTAGAAAACACCGTGGCTTCCTTTAATTGATCAAACAAATCGTCGATCCTGGTAAGGGACACTTGTTCTTCACTGTCACCTTGTTGAGTTATCTGTAGTTTATACATAATCTCATCGACCCATCTTTCTTTTTCACAAAAAGTACCGAAGCACCCCATAGGGAATAGCTCAGTCTCACAAAACCCTTGTCCGTTAATTCTTGCAACTGTTCTTTTAACTCCTTTAACTCCGTCGGAGCCATCCTATACGGAGCAATTGAGATAGGTGTCATACCAGGGACTAATTCGATACCAAACTCAACTTCCCTAGCTGGAGGTAATCTGGGCAATTCTTCCGAAAACACATCCGGGTACTCACATACCACTGACACTAACTCAATCTTTACTCTCGACTTTTAGGTATTCAACACAAATGCAAGATAGGACTTATACCCTTTTCTTATGTATTTCTCAACAGTCATAGAAGAAATCAGTACTGGTAAACTGTCCGATTAACTTGATTCAACCCGAATAATATCTCCATTTTCACATCTCAATTCAATAAATTTACTATCACAGTTTACTAACACGTTATGAATGATCAGCCAATCTATGCCAAAAATTAGGTCAAAATCATCAAATGGTAGTAGCATGAGGTTAGCCGGAAAACAGTGGCCTCTAATCATTAAAGGACAGTTTCTACACACTTTGTCAACTATTACATGTTTGCCTAACGGGTTAGACACTTTTACCACAAATTCAGTAAACTCCACTAGCATATTCGTACTAGGTACCAATTTCATGCAAATATAAGAGTGGGTAGACCCCGGATCGATCAAAGCAACTATAGATATTTCATAGATAGAAAATGTACCCATAATCACATCGGGAGACGCGACATCTTCACGGGCATGAATAATGTATGTCATTCCAAGCGCTTTGCCTTCGGACCTCACAGTAGAATCTCTAAGCTTACCTCTGCTGCCAGCCCCACTCCTAGGGTTCTTTTGTGGTCTACCCCTCGAGGGAGCATTACTCGCTCTCATATCTTCCTTTTTGTCTTTCTCCTCCATCTCAAGACAGTTTCGAATAAAATGGTCTAGTGAACCACACTTGAAACAGCCTCTATCATTACCTCGGCACTCACTAAAGTGTTGTCTATCACACTGTGAACACTCCGGTCTATTCGGTCGAGCACTGCCAACGCTCGCAATGGAAGTGGTCTGAGCTTTAGACGCAATATACTGCTTATTCTTGTTTTTGCTCGAGAATCCTGTCGACGTATTTGTTCGAGTAGAAAACTCTCTCGATTTATTGGATGAGGTCTGAAATGATCTTCTGATTTGTCTTTTCTTGGAGTCACATGACTCAGTATCAGTTCTCCTTTTTTCTTTGGCCAATTCTTCAGCCTTATACGCTCTCTCAACAAGTACTACAAATTCTCTTAACTCCCAAATACCAACCAAAAATCGAATGTCTTCGTTCAAACCATCTTCAAACCTCTTGCACATAGTGGCTTCAGTAGATACGCACTCCCTAGCGTATTTGTTGAGTCTTATGAAACTCACGCTCATACTCTGTTATCGTCATTCGGCCTTGCTTCAATTCTAGAAATTCTTTCCTCTTCTAGTCTATAAACCTCTTACTAATATACTTATTTCAGAATTCTTCCTGGAAAAACTCTCATGTAATCCTTTCCCTTTGTACAACCGACACAAGGGTGTTCCACCATTGGTAGGCCGAGTCTCGCAGGAGTGACACAACACACTTTATGCACTTCTCAGGGGTGCAAGACAATTCATCGAATACCCTAATGGTATTTTCCAACCAGAACTCTGCTCTCTCTGGGTCATAATCAGTTTTAGCTCAAAATTCCTTGGCCCCGTGCTTACGAATTCTATCTACTGTAGGCTTTTCTCTCCTAACCATTTCTACTATTTGGGGAACCATATGGGCAAGCTGAGGAATCGGAGGAAATGGGGGAGGTGGAGTGTTCAGATTTGCACGAACGAACTCCGACTACCAAGCATCCATAATATAGAGGTAGGCTTCTCTAGCCCCTCCACCCTTACTCAATGTCACGGGCCCACTCTCGACTGGCGCGGTCCCTTCAGTGGGAGCCGATGCATTACTTGCCACATCATCCACCATAGCTCCTTCATGATCCATTTATTATATGAAAACACAATTTAAATTTGTCACGAGTCATCACACTATCACAATATATTTATGGCATGTATAGCTAGACTAAACCATAACTCTTATACCACTAAATGTAACACCTCTTACCCAAGTTCGAAGCCGGAACAGGATACGAGGTGTTACCGGGCTTAAATATATACAAACATATATTTCCTAGATATGAAATTTCGGTCCAAATTAAAACATTTCATAATACCTTAATGTCCCTACTATAGGCTTACAAGGCTCCAAACACACTTTGAAATTAATTCGGGACTAATTTGTGCACTCTAGAAAACATTGTAAAATTTTAAGCTGATAGGGGCACACGCTCGTGTGGAAGGGCGACACGCCCGTGTGTCTTCTTAACATGACCATGTTGAAGGCCTGTGTGACTCACACGGCCTGAACATATCGGGACACGCCCGTGTCCTAGACCATGCAAATTTATTTTTCAATTCGAACCTACAGGGGTTTTCACACGGCCTGGCACACGTCCGTGTCCTTTACACAGCCATGACACACCTGTGTACAAAAACCTTAACATTCTATTTCTGACATCATCAACCAATTAAAGGCACACGGCCAAGGCATACGCCCATGTGTTAGGTCGTGTCCTCCACACAGTTGAGACACACTGTCGTGTCTCTGCCCATGTGTTTACTACCTTGTATACTAACTTCTAAAATTGAGGTGCAGGGGACACACGACCAGACTACACGCTCGTGGGGTAGACCGTGTGTCACATACGGCCTAGACACACTCCCGTGTGTCTGCCCGTGTGGATAAAAATAAAGTTATTTACCAAGCCTTTTTGCCACCCTTACTTGCCCCAACCTACACAATATCAACCAAAACCAATCCAAGCATAACAATATAACCAAATCAACCATAACCATGAGAAATTTGCATAAAATGAATTTAATAATAATCAATATTAGCCAACATTAATGGCCTATACAAAATGAATATCACATCCATCATATGAACCAACCATTGTGGCTAAACTAACGAGACACTAAACAAAATATTCAAGTCCCTATACATGCCAAAATCAAATGTTAAACTAGCTATACCAAAGCTTCAGGTGATAGTGTGATCGATGCCTCTGACGTCCCTTGATCCCCGATACTAGCTTGGTGGCACTATAAGAAAATGGAAAGGAAAGGGAGTGAGCATAAAGCTTAGTAAGTTACATATAAATAAGTAACTACATCAACCATGCATATTATAAATCCACACAACCTACTTGAGTAACATGGTAAATATCACTACGTGCTTATATATATATTGCAAGTATAAACCAAAGATTTCAATATCATCCCAAGATCATTTTCATAGCTAGAACTTACTCATGTCATTCTTACAATCAAGGCAACATAACTAGACTCATATCTCATGAGTTTCAGATAAGAACATGTATCACTCACAACATGATTATATCATTCCATATCATTGTCATAAGTTTTTAAAATAACTCGTGAAACCATTTGGAATACTAAAGGATCTCTAACAAGCTTTATAAGAGGGTGAATTGTCGATGTCGTGTTCCAAAATGGTCTTACAATGGCTCACATATTGAGGACGATGCCATGTCCTATACACAGTTTTACACTAGCTCCCATCTCAATGCCGATGCCATATCCCATACATGGTCTTACACTGGCTCTCATAATGTTTCTGATGCCATGTCTCAAACATGGTCTTACACTAGCGCACATATCAATGCCGATGCCTTATCCCAGACATGGTCTTACACTGGCTCACACGACATCACCGATGCCATGTTCCAAACATGGTCTTACACTGGCTCTCATATCATGGCCAATGCCATGTCTCAGACATGGTCTTACACTAGTACGCATATCACTTAATTGTCATGTCATGGATCTCCACTCTATTCCTAGGTTCAATCGGGAATTTACAGCATTAATTTCATCATACATTATTCATAATCATATTATGCAAAATTAATCATTCAACACATAATAACAATAAATTTACCTTCCTTATGTACAACTTATCTCGGTATACAAAAAGTGGGCGACTAGTTGGATTTAGTCTACTTACTTAGCCTTTCCTCGGTTTAGGTCCGAATTTCATATTTCTTGATCTAAAATGATAAAAATTCACTAAATTAATCATTATATTAATCAATGCATTTCATAATTCATATTTTGGAAAAATGACTATTTTGCCCCTAGACTTTCACAAAATTACTATTTTACTCTTAGGCTCGTAAATTGATTTTTATCGAATTTTCTCACTAACCAAGTCTAGATGAATTATTTTTTATACTAGAAGCAGCCCAAAATTCCCATTATTTCGTACATTTACCCCATAATTTATAACTTATGTAAAATGGTCATTAGTTAGGGTTTTCATGAAAACTACTTTACAAAAGTTGTTTGTTTAACAACCATGATTCATTTTCTTCCATAAAAATTCAGTAAAAAAGATGAAAACTCTCATGGAAAAACCCTATAATTTCAACCATTTTGCAAAATAGCCATTAGCTAAATTAAGCTACAAGAGTCCCTAAAGTACAAAAATCAACAAAAATAACCATCAAACTCCTATGTGGGTTTTTCACTTCATTTTTCTGCGGAAAATATGGAGAAGAAAGATGACCCCTTTTGATTTTTATTTTTTATTCAATTAGCTAATGTCATCAATGTGACATTCCTAATTTGACCCTAGTCGGGAAGTGGTTTCGAGACCACAAAACCGAGTCACACAAATAATTGATTGTTAAATTTCATGTCTATTTTATGTTACAATTTATGTGTGAAATTTTGATGCTTTGATTTTGTCAATTGAATGTGAATTTAATCAAAAGGGCTTATGTGAGAAACATTGAAAATGTGTTGGTTAATTTTTAAAATGGCCAAATTGTTGCATGGATTAAATATGGGGACTTGCATGTCAAAGTCCCCATTTTTCATGATAATGGCCGACCATGATGGTTTTAGGTGAGAAACTATGTATTTTATTTGTTGTAATGATGGCTACTAAATGATATTATATACATTTTGTTAAAGAATTAAATAAAGACTTTTAAAATATGAAATAAAGTTTTTATAATGGAAAAAAAAAGGGGATAAAAAAAAAGTTTTATCCATTCTTTCTCTCAATAGCCGATTCTTAGGATCAAAGAAGAACAAAAGGGGGCCCTTAGACGTATGGCAATTATATTAGCAATTGGAGGTATGTTTGGCTTAATTTCTTGATAATTTTGGTAAAGTTGAGTTGTTAAATAGATTTTGAAGTTAGCCCATGCATTTATTTTTGAATTTAAGAAGAATGATACATTCGACTATGCTTTGATGTGCTTGGATTATTGTTCATTGAGTAAGTGGTTGAGGAATGGTTAGAAGAATTTGAATGCTAAACTAGTTGATTTGTTTATAATGTCCGATTATGATCATTTATAGAGATGTGAATGAATTGTTGTTATGTGAATAAATATTTATTTGATGATATATATATGTATTCGGCAATAGGATAAAATGTGTATTAAGGTAAGTTTCATGGTGATTATGCTTGTGATGTTAGGTTAATATTCGGCATTGAGTAATGTGGGGTAAGGTGATTAATCGGCTATGAAATTAGCTAAATTGAATAGGTATGTTTAATGATATGCTTAGTGTAATGTATAGTCTTATAACTCGGTTTGGTATTGAGATAAAGGTTAGATGTATGATTGGATTTTGGTATGTGTTAAATTGGTTAATCAAAGATTTAATATGGCGAAATGTTAATGAATAACATAATTGGTTTGCACCTTAAATAGTTGAAATAAAGCTTGCCGATTATGATTAAATGTTTAAATTGTAATGGTCATATATAGGTATATATATATATATATATGCCTTATGTATGTACCATGTACACATAAGGACATTCGGCAATATGATTAAATTCATGTATAAGAAAACATGATAAATTAAGTGACTCTTTGCTTGTGAATGTGAATTAGATATAAATTAAATAAGCATGAAATCGAGTCATGGCATGTTTTTTTAAATATGATACATATTGAAATCTATTGTTTTAGATATAGATTAAATGATATGTGATTGCCAAATGTGATTGTTAAGTGAATAGTATTAGTTAAGTACTTAAGCAAATCTATTGTTTTACTTAAGCTTAAGAGCAAAGAGGATCAAAGTCGGATAGGGGAAAAGAGAAAGTAAACGAATAGCCGTGGATATCTAGTCGTTGACCACTTCCGAGGTAAGTTTTAAGTGATTAAACATTGAGTAAATTCAATCATAATAGGACATAATGAGTTGAATTAATAAGATGTGATGTGGCCATGATATGTTTTAAACTCAAATGGTAAGTACATAAGTGTTTGGACTTGGAAATTTAAGAGCAAATTGTAATAATTTGCTTAGGACAGCAGCAGTAATGTGATTTTAGAAAATCACCATAAATTGTTGGTGTGGAATTATAGGCTGAATAAAATATGTAATCAAAGCTTAATTAGTCTAGTTTCTTATAAAAGAAACCGTGTAAGCAAAGGAATTTCTTATAAAGAGATATTTAAAGTTGTGTGAGACAGTGTCAGAATGACTCCAAAATCCCCTGTTTTTTTTTAGAAAATCATTATAAATCACACAAAAAAAATTGTTATAAGATAAAATTTTGTATGCTTAGACTCCTTAATGAGTCTGGTTTCAAATGAAATAAACAAGAACATATTTTGAATTCTGTACAATGAGAAAGTTGATTCGTAGTGAAGAGTAGTCAGTATAGTCAAACAGTGAAATAAGGGAAACTTTAAGAAAAATTCTGGTATTGATTGGTCAAACCAAAAATCCTGAAAATTTTATGGATAGAAGATATATGAGTCTGTTTTCAGGGAAAATTAACAACACTTCATTTGGAGTTTCGTAGCTCCAGTTACAAATAATTTAATGACTGTTGCTCAGGAAAACAGCTTGTAGTGAATATGTGATTTTGTTGTAAACATTGATGAAACTAATTGAGTTGCTTATAAGCTATTGCTGAAATTGATGTACAAGATAAATATATATATGTGTGGTAAAGCCGAATGGCTAGTGTGAAATATGTATGAGATATGTATATGTGGTAAAGCCGAATGGCTAATGTGAAATATGTATGAGATGTGTATATATTGTGGCCGAATGACCAAATGTGAAAGGTGTGTATATTTAGATATTTGATGAGACAAATGAATTACAAATATGACAGTCGATGTGAATATTGTAACATGTGATTAAATGTACATGAAACTTGGAAATATATTCCGGGTAAGACCCGATGGCTACGTGTGGAGATTATGCCCGGGTAAGACCCGATGACTACGTGTGGGGATTATTCGAGCTAAAGGTCTCGCTGAAGATTCGAGTAAAGCATAAGATTATACGACTTCACAGTAACAATTGGTAATAAATACGTTCAATGCGTTAAGTTGGTCAGGTATGTATTTTGAGATTATATTTAAGCTTGATTTGGATTAAATCACAAGGTTGTTATGTGATGCATATGTGAGTAAAGCAATAAGACTGTTCTATGATTATTGTGCATTTGGTCAATGTGAAAAGTTAGGTGAAAATATGTAATGTACCTATGTTTATAAGAGATCACTATCAAGTGAGAATTTATCTGCTTATTGTGTATTACGTAATTGTGTATATTCGCCAAAAGGGTAGTATACCTAGAAAGAGGTTATATGAGAATTCGTAAGATCGACTTTTAATTTGGTTGGTCAGGTATGTGATAAATACTTGTACATGTTAGACCCATCAGAATTAAATCATGATTGTAAAGTGAAAAGCAAATGTGAAAATGCCATATGAATATGTGAGTATTCGGTTATGGAGAAATACTATAGGATATTGGGGAATATACATTTTGATTTGTCCGATGAGGATAACTATAGATATGAAATGAAATGTTATTGTGAATCAAATAAACAAATTGGTTATATTTGAGTTCACTGGTTTTAAATTGCTTAAGACTTACTAAGCTTACAAAAGCTTACTCTGTTGTTATGTTTCTCTGTTTTATAGATTGTTGATTTTGGCTTTTTTGCTCGAGGATCGTCAGTAACTTGTCACACTATCACTATCCACTGTTTGGTACTGCTATGTTTTGGATTATCTTATGGCATGTATAGAATAGACTAGTAGTGGGAGGATATTTTGGTTAATGTATATAAGCCATGCGAATATGACATCTTTTGAATGTTTACTTTTATAAGTTTTAAATTTTATCCCTGGTTGTGTCTAGAAATTATCCAATTGAATGATCTTTACTCCAAGAAAATGTTTAAAATTTTACTGATCTGGCATGAGTTACAAGTCCGGTAATGCCCCTCACCTATTCCGGTGACGGTTACGGGATAGGGGTGTTACAATCAAAACCAACCCTATTAAATTTTTGACTTTTTGACTCCTATTGTCTCTATGGCCGACCACCCTATTGAAATGGGTTTATTTTCCCTTTAAAGACCCCTAATTATGATTCTTTAGCTATTTAACACCATCTGTTAGAAAAACAAAACTTTTTCCCTTTATGCAATTTAGTCTTTTTTCGCAATTGAGCATGCAATTGCTAAAATTATTTCACCAAAATTTTCATGCACTAATATAATCATGCTACAAAACATAACATAACATTAAAAGTAATTTCTCTAACCTCGGCTTAGTGGTTCCAAAACTACTATTCCGACTAGGCCCAAGATCGGGTTATTACAATTAAGTTATGTCAAAATTAAAGTCTCAAATATGAACGAATATAGGGACCAAAATTAGAATTTAATAATTCTTGTGTATTCTTAAAAACGTAGATGGATTAGAACTGAAATTTAGCTATTATTTTTTCATGTCAAAAGAAAAGAAAAAGAAAGAGCGGATAGATGTCTAAATTAAGTCAAAAGAAATTATAAAAATAAAATCTCAAATTTAAGCAAAATATAATGATCAAATTTAAAATTTAATAATTCTTATTATAACACCCCTAATCCGTAACCGTCGCTACAATAGGGTTATAGAGCATTACCAGAGTTTACAGAACAATTATAGATAATTCATATCATTTACTATTCATATTAAAAAATAATCATATTGTCCCTTAAATGGACCCTCGAGGCCCTATTTGAACATTAGAATTAAATCGGGACTAAATCGGGATCTCAAAGAATTTTTTGCAAAATTTAAAATTTTTCTTTAATACAAAGGTCACACGCCCATGTGAGTAGGCTATGTAGCTCACACGGCCAAGTGACATGCCTATGTCTCAGGTCGTGTGGGGATTCGATGTGAGGCACACGGTCGTGTCCCAGCCCGTGTCCTTACCCACGTAACTCTCTGACTTATGCCACAGGGCCTGCCACACGCCTGTGTGCTAGGCCATGTGGTTAATTTAATTTTCACAAATTAGGTGCAGGTTTCACACGGCCAAGACACACGCCCGTGTTCTAGGCCGTGTAGTACACACGACTGGACGCACACTCGTGTCTCTGCCTGTGTACCCAATTCTGAGCATTCTGTTTCTAAATTTTTAGACGCAGAGGACACACGGCTAAACCACATGCCCATGTGCCAGGCCATGTGTCACACACGGCCAAGACACCCACCCGTGTGTCTACCTATGTGGACAAAATAAAGCCCTTTCCTAGCCTTATTTCTCACCCAAATTTAACATTTAACCTACAGCAATATTTGCATATATTTTCCAACCAATTCAAGTCATATAAATCTAGCAAACATCAATAACATGTATGAAATAACATTATATACATTCTTATGATCAAACTTACCTTTTAGTAAAGACTTATATTTTACCCTAATTCAATCTAACCAACCACATACATATATGTTAATCATGATATATATAACCTCATAATAATATACCAAAACAAATCATTATTAACCATTCCAATGGCTAAATTACAAACAACCAAGTATTTTCCAACATTGCCCAAGTTAACCTATACATGCCATTATACCAAAATAAGATTGCATTTTATACCGAAATAGACTGGTGGATAGTGTGATGATACTCCGACCGATCTCCAACCTTTATGAGTTTCCCGAGCACTATAAAATAAAGAAAATAAAACCTAGTAAGTGATTAATGCTTATTAAGTTTGTATAACAAAAAGTAAACTTACCAATCATATTCATTTAAATAAGTGTAACAATAACATGCTTTCCAACAAATTAGCAAATTTGCCCAATCATATACATTCAAATAAGCAAGTTAGTCATATAATTCACATGTACATTAAGTAAGCATGGATGAGCTCATTATGCTACACTCCTTTCAGGTATTTCAAAAGTATTTGGGGCATAACTCTTTTAATCTCATAATTTCTCATGTCAGAAGTTTTGTTCATTGAATTATTGAAATATTGAAGGATACTCAGGTAATACGCACAAGGTATACAAAACTGTAAACCTTCAATTCATAATAAGGGGTATCCATTAGGACACTTAATCAGAGAGCACACTCTCGAGCCACATATCAGGATGCTCAGATGAGCCATGTAACTTATCCGGGCTAAACATGAAACTCATAAGAGTTTTATTCAGGGAGCTCATAGAGCTTATCAAGTAACTTCGAAGAGTTATTATTAGGGAGCACCAGATAAGGTAACAGAGAGTCCAAGCGATCATGTCAGAAAGCCCATAAGAGCTTATATCAGGACGTTCACATAGAGTTACGTTTGTGTCCGCATTATATGCTGGGTCACAACTGATCGAATTATGTAACAGGACGCTCATACAGAGTTGTGGTAGTGCGCAACACATGCATGATCACTACCGATCAGGATGCTCGTAAGAACTATTTATCAAGATAATCAAGAGGGCTTTAAGAAGATTGCTCGTCCAAGCTATATTCCATCTACAACATATGCATGACCCATGTAATATGGGAAATCACATATATCCATCGAATTTCATTATTCAAACGAATCTTATTATTTTCCGAATATGATTAAAAATATGATTATTTCATTTTTTTTACATTTATATAATTCATACAATCACATACCACATTCGATTCAAACATATAATTAAACACAATTCGGTTACACGAACTTACCTTGACACTTGTTTGTGTATGAAAATCTACTAATCTGAAATTTTTTCTTTTCCTCGATCTAATTTCGAATTTGAGTTGTCTGGATCTATATAAATGAATTTAATCATCAATTTATCAGATTTCATATTCAATTGGTTTCTATTTACACTCTAGGAAAAATTACCATTTTGCCCCTAAACTTTTCATAAATTTTAATTTCATCCCTAGGCTCAGAAAATGAAATTTATGCAATTTAATCCTTATTCCAAGCCTATCCGATTTTTACATGTCTTAATAACAGCCCATGAATTTCTTAAAAATCAAAATTTTCAATGGGTTTTACAATTTTTCAATTTAGTCCCTAAATCACAATTTCATCAAAATTCTCTTTGTAAAAGTTGTTTATCTATCAACAACCTTTCCTTTTCTACCATAAATTTAAAAATTTCAGCATATTCATCCATGGGAAAACTTTGTTACTTTGATAACTTTTCAAATTAATCCCCCAAAATAGAAAGATTAGATTATCCCGATCTCAAAAATATAAAAATTACTAAAAACGAGACAAGAAAACATACCTAATTAAGCTTGATTAGTTTCCTTTCTCTTTCCTAGGGTTTCCATGCAAATTTTGGGGATGAAGATGATATAAAATGATAACACTTCTATTTAGTTATTTATCATCCATTAATTTTTCCACTTTTCAATTTAGTCCTTGGCTTTTTCTAATTTTCCATGGATGAATCACCAAAATAACTTTTCTTTAATGGTCTAATTACCATATAAGGACTTCTTGTTTTGAATTCCATAGCTAATTGATCATTTTAGCTACTAGAACTCAACTTTTTCATTTTATGCAATTTGGTCCTTTCCCTAATTAAACACATAATCGGTAAAATTTTCTTATCAGAATTTTCATATAACATTCCTATCATAATGCGGACCATAGAATAACATTAAAATAAATTTTCTTTCTGACTCGAATTTGTGGTCCCGAAACCACTATTCCGATTTCACTAAAAATAAGTTGTTACACTTATATAAACTTAAAAAAGTAGAGTGATTAGAACTAAAATTTAACTATTATTTTTTCATGTAAGAAAAAAAAGTGGATAGGTGTCTTTTAAGAAAGGCCTTAGAGCTTTTTTATACTAATATCAAATCGAGAAAGAATTGTATGAAATTGAGATTCCATATCATCCCTATCTCTTTCCAATATGAGAATGACAAATCAGATTTTGCTCCCTAATTTTTAGCAGTTTTAGTTGATTTTGAAGGAGGAAAAAATTGAAAATTAGGAGGAAAAATCTGATTTGTCATCCTCTTATTAGAAATGGATAAGAATGTCATGGAATCACAGTTTCATACAATCTCTTCTCTTATCAACTCACGTGCAACAATCATATATTATTTAATTTATTTCAAAAAAATTATAAAATAAAATAATTTATTATTTATTCTCTTAAATAAATATAAGAAATTATAAAATTATAAAATATTGAAATGCACATAAAATTGAAACTTATTGATTTTTTACTTTGATTTTTCTTTTTGTTTATTATAAGCCTCAAAGGATCATCATCTTTTCTATATATTCTTTTCTTTTTGACCTTTTATTTTTATTTGATGCATGCATATAGTCTTCCATCACAATAATTTTTCATCCTTTGTTTCCTTTTATCTATTTTTTATGAGAAAAGTTTTTTCATCATTTCACTTATGTTCACTCAATGTCGAAGCCAGTATGTTAATCTTGAGGGGGTTAAGTTAAAATTAGACGTGCTACGTAACAATCGATTTAAACATATAAACAATCAATTCAAAATAAGCTTCCATCAATATCTTTTAACAACAACTTTTAATACACTTGATAAAATAAAAAACTATTGGTACATATATGTAAAACAAGCTTCAAAGATTCAAAATCTATAAAAATTTTGAAGAAAAACATATCTTATACTTAAAATTTGGTGGAAAAATGATGATTTTTCCTTCTTCTTTTCTTGCTAGGTACTAAGATGAAGAAGAAAGATGATAAAAGTTTGTTCATCTTTTCTTTTCCTTTTATATATACATATATATATTAATTATAAAATATTATTATTTTAAGTAAAATATTATATAAATATTAAATTATTATTTAACAAAAATATCATTCAAAAGCCATAATGAGTGATTTTTTATTATGAAGAATCAACTTTTAATATTATTTTTAATACTATAAAAATATTAGAGGGCCTACTTATATTTTTAAGAGGACTATAATATATATGCCAAGGGGGAAATTGCAAAAATCTTAAACCTTAAGGGGCCTACTTATATTTTTAGGAGGGCCATAGTATATTTACAAAGGACTAAATAGAAAAAAAATTAAACTTTGGGGGGGCATGGCCTCCTGGGTCTCTACTTGGCTCCGCCGTTGTTTTTATGGTAGATGTTAGAAGATCTTCGTCATATATTTTAGTTTATTTTGCTATTAAATGCTTTCGAGTTTGCTGAGAGTCTTATTTCAAGTCCATATGGATGAAGAATACATATTTTTTACCTACACATGAAATCATGTTTTTGTTGTAGTTTGGTTCTCCATTGTTTTCTTTTCCTTTATGCATTAGGAAAAATTGCAAAATTGTAAAATCTTCAATTTTTCATATTTAAGATGGAATTAAATTTACAAATAATTATTTACCCTAATAGTAATGAAAAACTATATATTTTGATATTGGACTACTAACAATCCTTTTTGCTTTATCGAATAAAGTTATTGTAACTTCTAGTTATTTCGAAAGATATCTAAAATGAAAAAAAAAAGATGTTGCATAATGTTATTAAAGGATTGGTTGTAATGAATGAATCACTGTAAGCATAAATCATGGTTTAAACAAAATTTAAAAAGTGGAAAAATCAAACAAAAATACCTCCAACCATTGTCTAAACTAAAATGCCAAAATCAAGATGTTATAGTACCACTTGTCTAGCGCATCAAACAAACAACGAGGACATCATATTTAGTTATACCAAAAACACGAAATTTAGAAAACAGAAAAAATCATTAATTTTCTAAACACCCAAAAACTTCACTAGATGCAATTGTTTTTAGAAAATATTTTTAATACTTAACCACCTCATTGTTTGGGGATTTTTATAGCGGCACCGATTCATGCCCCTACTATCACACAAACGTGGTGGGCAGAAACGTGGGAACAACCCTAGGAACCAATAACTACTGTTAGCAGTTCCAACAGTCACTGATGCAGTCAACTGAAACACCTCTATAATGATACTTTTGTTGACATTTGGGCATGTAAGATTTACTCCTTGGACTTTAGGATTTGGGTATGTAAGTCTTGTTCTTCAAGAAAGTATGTTTGAGCTTCAATATTGCTTCAGTAAACAATACATGCTGATATTTGAGTTCTCTACAAAATATAAATATGTAAGTGATATCATATTTTAAAAAATTCTCATAATAAGAAGTAGCAATAATGTATTATATCTTCTTCCATCATTATCATCCTCTGTAATCTTCCTGATTTTGATGGGCCAACAAATGTATTTGTAGCTTTTTTAGCCATAGGAGCTTCATCCCATATAATATAACATGTTTTTTTTTAACAATTCTACAAACACCATCTTGTTTTGAAAAAACACATAAAGTTGTATCTTTGGGATTTAATGGCAAAATAAATCTTTAATATGTCGTCCGATCACCTGACATTATTGCAGCAGCTATACCAGATGTTGCTATTGTTATTGCAATCATTCCTCTTGATCTAAAATGAGTAAATAAGGCTCGATATAACATTTTTTTCCTGTTCCTCCAAGTCCATCAATGAAAAAGGCTCCACTTTTTCTTGAATTAATTCCATCTAAAATGCAATTTCTTGTTCAACAATTAACTTTGTTTGCATTTCATAATCTTCAAGAGGAATTTCCACTGATGTTTCATCAAATGTTTCTTTGTAAGTCTGTAATTCATCTTCAGTAGCATTTATTTATTTATTATCAATAATATCTATTTTTAAAGAAAGGCAAATCATAAGTTTTGATTGTTAGACTAACAGTTAAAGAAGCTGTTATTCAGCAGCTAAAGATTGTTAGCTAGCAGTTATTAGTTAACTAGCAGTTATAGCCTTCATGCATGTAATCTGTATATGTGAATGTATAGCAACCTCTTATGATATGAAAATATAGTATGAAGTATTCTTAACATGGTATCAGAGGTTCATCTCTTCCTGGGAACTCCTTCTTGATTTGTTGCGTGCCTTATGTCTTCCAGTCTATCTATTGAGCAGTCTGTTACATGATGGCGTCCGCTTTTTTCGATGGAGTTAACAGTCATTTCTTTTCTACCAAGAAGATCAGTGTCCTTCTTGATGATAACAACTATCTTCTATGGCATCAACAGATTCTTTTAGCAATTAAACGTTTAAGCTTCAGCATTTCATTGATCCTGGTACTGTTCCTCCCCCTTAGACAATTCTTGATGATACTAGGGTATCACATCCCAATCCTAAGTTTGATCGGTTTGAGCAGCAGGACAGTACGCTCGCATCTTGGTTGCTGTCTTCCGTAAGTCTTTTTGTTCTCCCTCATCTCATTGGTCTCAATACGAGTGCTTAGATTTGGACTGCACTTGTTAGTGTATATGGCAGCAAAACCATATCCCAGTTGATGATTTATAGATGCGCATTACATTCGCAACGTAAAGCTGATCTCTCCATGTGAGACTTCTTGATGAAAGTAAAAGGTTATTGTGATTGTCTTACTAGCTGCGGAGAGGTCATTAGTAACCAAGAACATGTCACTGCCATTCTCAATGGTTTGTCTACTGATTATGATTCTGTTGTTACAATAATTACTGCTAGTCAGGTTCCTTATAGTGTCCAAGATGTATCTATGATGCTTCTTGATGCTGAAGCACGCCAACAAATTACCACAATGGAAACTCCTAGCTTAGCAAAACTAGTTTCTCATTCTCTTGAGGTGCATGGCAATGACGGTGGTTCTGTGCCAGCTTATTGACCCCCCTCAAACACTTGTAGCAGTGGGCGTGGTCGTTTTTTAGGCTCTCGTATGCAGTGTTAGTTGTGCAGGAAATCTGGTCACATGGTTGATCATTGTTATTATCGTTTTGATATCTCCTACAAGAGCACTAACTACAGACCACCTCCCCTTCCTCCTCAAGCAAATGTGTGCATGTTTAATAGTGGCGCACCTATCTTCTCCTGGGTACCATCTCCTATGGCTGGTACATCTCACAACTTGCCCCAAGGATGGTTTACTTCACCTGTTCATGTTCCCATATAGACTAATCCAATTGTTGCTGGTTCTATGCATCCTGTTGGTTCACCTCAACAAGTTCCGTCAAATCCTCAGGCCCTTCTCGCTACGTCGAAACAGTTGCTGATAATACTTGGTACCCTGATTCGGGTGTAACTCATCATCTCATAATCTCCCCTATTGCACTCGGTGAAAGTGGTTCCTATACTGTCCCAGATAAAGTTTATGTTGGCAATGGTATGGCACTCACTGTTCGGTCTACTGGTCAGTCTTCTTTTTGTACTTAGTCTCGTGCCTTATTCATGAAATCCTTATTGTTTGTGCCTGGAAAAACCAAGAATCTTTTGTCAGTTTCAAAGTTTACAAAAGACAATAAGGTGATGTTTGAGTTTTTCCCTACACAGTGTCAGGTTCGAGATCTTCATACTAGGGAGGTTCTACTTCGGGGTTCTGTCCATGATGGCTTGTATAGACTTACTCTACCTAGCCAGTTCAAGACTGTTGTTCGTTCAGCCTCAGCTCAATGTTTTGCTACTATTGCTACTATGCCTCTGAGTCTATGGTACTCTAGATTAGGACATCCTTGTAATGCTACACTTAGAAAAGCTCTGCATTATTGTAATATCTCTTTTATTTCGGATAAAGACTCTCTCAGTTGCGATGCTTGTCACTTAGTAAAAGAACACAAGTTGCCATTTCCTAAGATATTAACTGAGTATTCTAAGTCGCTTCAGTTGGTAGTTGCCGATGTCTGAGGTCTAGCTTCGATCTCTTCTAACATATTTCGCTATTATGTTCTGTTCACTGATGCATGCTCTCGATATACTTGGGTCTACTTTTTGCATACGAAATCGAAAGTGCTTACTGTTTTTCCACTGTTTCACAAGTAGGCTGAAAGGGCTCTTGGATGTCCGCTTCTTGCCTTGCAAACTGATGGGGGTAGTGAATTTTAGGCATTAAAAGGGTACTTAGCTCAATATGGCATTCGATAGCGTGTTACCTACCCGTATAGTTCTGAGCAAAACGATTTTGTTAAACGCAAGCATAGACAGATTGTAGAGGCTGATCTCTCCATGCTTGCACATGCCTCCATGCCTCTGTCCTACTAGAACGATGCGTTCAGCAGTGCAGTATACTTGATAAACAGGTTGCCTTCTTCTTCTTTAGGTAATATCACACTTTATGAAAAACTATTTCATGTCAAACCAGATTATTCTTTTCTTCGAGTTTTTGGTTGTCTTTGCTTCCCTAATCTAAGACCATTCAACAAACATAAGCTTCAGTTTCGCTTAACCCAGTGTTTTTTTCTTGGATATTCACTTATTCATTATGGATATCGATGTCAAGATCAAGATGGCAAAACATATATTTCTTGTCATGTAACCTTTAATGAGTCTGTCTTTCCTTTTCAAACCACTAGTTCAAAGGTTGTTTCTCCTATACATTCACCACCTTCTAGTTCCAAACTTCTTGTACTGGCTCCCCATCACCTAACTACTCCCATCCCTTCTTCTAACACCATACCTGCTGTTTCCATCCGAACTTCACTTGATAACCTCCTGGTCAACACCTTCCATGTTGATTAGTCACTATGTAGGTCCACTTCTCCTAGTATATCCATCAATTATCCCTCAAATTTGAACTTGAATATACCTACCAATAGTTCGTCCCATCCATCGTCTTCCCTCTCAGCTCCTCTTAACTCTCATGCCATGATCACCCGTAGTAAAGCAGGTGTTTTCAAACCTAAGGCCTACCTGGTCAAAACACCTGATTTATCAAGTGATACTCCTACTGAAATTCATGATGCTATGAAAAATACACGATGGACAACAGCTATGCATAGTGAGCTTCTAGCTTTACTTTAGAATAACATATGGACTCTTTGTCCTCTACTTGTAAATCGAAGAACTATTGGTTGCAAATGGTTGTTCAAAGTCAAAAGAAAGGTTGATGGGATAGTAGAACGGTATAAAGCATGGTTAGTCGTGAAAGGTTTCTCTCAACATCCTGGTCTTGATTTTCGGGATACTTTTAGCCCCGTCGTTCGAGCTGCAACCATTCAAACTATGTTTGCTACTGCTGTTATGAAGGCTTGGTCCTTAAGATAAATTGATGTAAATAACGCCTTCCTCAATGGTGATCTGACTGAAGAAATCTACATGGATCAACCTCCTGGGTTTGAGGTGTCTGGGATAGATGGTCAAAAGCTGGTGTGCAGATTGAGCAAAACACTATATGGCCTGCGCTAAGCCCCTAGAGCATGGTTTCACACTCTCAAAAGTTTTCTGGTGACTCAGCTTGGTTTTAGTGCATCAAAGACTGATACCTCTCTGTTCATTCGAAGATCGTCTGACAACATCTTACTTCTTATGGTCTCAAAGATCGTCTGACAACATCTTACTTCTTATGGTCTATGTTAATGATATTGTTATCACAGGGAGCTCAAATGCTGCTATTAATAATGTGGTCTGTCAGCTCAACAAAAAATTTACTTTCAAGGATATAGCTTAGCTGAGTTTCTTTCTCGGCATTGAAGTTCAGCACATGACACAAGGGATGCTCCTCAGTCAAAAAAAATATGTGTCAGAGATACTTTCCAATACTGAAATGCTGGGTGCAACTGCTACACCAACTCCCATGGATAGCACACCTAAGTTGACTACAGTAGATGATAGTCCTCCGTTTCGTTTCCTGATGCACATTTATATCGAAGCACAGTAGGTATACTTTAGTACCTATGTATAACACGACCAGACTTATCGTTCTGTGTTAACAAACTAAGCCAATATATGAACCATCCGGGTGAAACTCACTGGAAAACTGTGAAACGAGTTCTCCGATACCTTAGTGGGATTGTTGATCATGGCTTGTATTTTTCCAAAGGAAATACTGAAGTAGTGTGCTACTCTGATGCTGACTGGGCCTCATCAGTTGAAGCTACTACAGGTTATGTGGTATATCTAGGACCCAACCCTGTTGCATGGAGCTCTAAAAAGTAACCTGTAGTATCACGATCATCTTCTGAAGCAGAGTATCGCAGTCTAGCCAACTGTGTATCCGAGTTGCTATGGGTTAAACAACTACTCAATAAAATCGGTCTGACACTTTCTCAGACACCTGTAGTCTGGTGCGACAATACCTCTACAGTCTCCATAGCTGCAAATCCTACTCATCATGATAAAATGAAACATGTTGAGATCGATCACCATTTTATTTGAGAAAGAGTTCTTGATGGTACCTTACAGTTTAACTATGTTCCCTCAGCTAAACAGATTGCAGATGTCCTTACCAAACCAATTTCCCCGAAGTAATTTGTCTTATTTCGACAAGCTCTTAAAGTTCTCTCAAAAGTTGAAGAAACCAGGGGAATGTTAGACTAACAGTTAAAGAAGCTGTTATTCAACAGTTAAAGATTGTTAGCTAGCATTTATTAGTTAACTAGTAGTTATAGTCTTCATGCATGTACTCTCTATATATGAATGTATAACAACCTCTTATGATATGAAAATACAGTATGAAGTATTCTTAACATTGATAGTTTTGCCCATAACTGCCATAAAAGTTAGAAAAAATAAAATTATTTAAGATTTTATTTTCCAAATGTTTTCTCAAAACTTTATATTTATTTTTAATAAAGAAATATTATTAAAATAAATAAGGGTATTATTGTTATTATTTATCTTCTAAGAAATAGTTGATACTTTTTAAAGTGTTTGATTTAATTGTAGCCTCGCCATTTGCATGTATCTTTTAAAAATCTTCAGAAATGACATCAAAGTATACATCCCATAGTCTTCTTACATTTCCTTGTTCACAATGTTTCAATATCACTGCAAATCATTTTCCAAGTCTTTGTGACATTTGATATGTACTTGCTTCATTTCAACAATGTGATGTGCTCTCGTTTGATTCATTTCAACAATGTGATGTGCTCTAGTTTGATTTCAAAATTCCTCTATTTTCTACAACTTCTTTAAATGATAAATATGAAGTACCATTTACGGTTAAAAAATCTTGAAATAAAGTTGGACCCGTACCATGATTCAACAATAATCTAAGGTAGAATTTTTCACCTTCTAGATTAGCACTATTTATATGATCAATGAACTCTCTACTTCATTAATCTCTCCATTCTTGTGTTTTCTTATGGGTAAACTATCAAAATAGTAACTTTTATTTGTCTTAAGTTACATTTTAGTCACTTATGTTTGAAATGTTGCGTTTTAGTTATTTATGTTATCATTTTGCTACGAAATGGTCACTCTGCCGTTAAGATCTGTTACCTCCCAAATGGCAGTCCGACATGGAAGTGAAAATGTATTTTAAATGCCAAAATGGATGTCTAATTGGGATGAGAAAACTTAAATTCTTTTATGAAAATAGAATACAAAATTTTGGGATGTACAGCGTGAATAATTTGGGTTTTAGGGCAAATTTTGTATTCTATTTTTATAATAAAAAAAAAAACCTTTTCTCATCCCAGCTGGACATCCACGTTGGCATTTTAAACCCATTTTAATTGCCACATCAGACTATCATTTGGGAGGTAACAGATATTAATGATAGAGTTACCATTTCGTAACAAAATGATAATATAAGTGACTAAAATGTAACATTTCAAACATAGGTGACTAAAATGTAATCCGAAGCAAACAAAAACGACTATTTTGATAGTTTATTACTTTCTTAATCCATATATAATGCTCTGGAAACTCTTTATACTCTTGCTTTGTTATGTTTTGCACATGTTGCAAAGTACTCTATGAGCATTGTTCTTAATATATGATCTTATCTCAAAACATACTCTAGATTTTGATTTTTCGAATAGCACACAATTTATTTGTTTTGAAGGTGTAAGTGTAAACTAATGACTATAGGAGATATTTCATTTAATTTAGATTCAAATCCTTCATAAAACTTCTTTTGGAGAAACCCACAATGCATCTTGAAACTGTTTTATTTCATCAACGGTATTTTCTCCATTATCTCGTGTAATTTAAACAAATTTATCATGTCCTTTATATATATACATATATTCTTTTTTATATTTTTCAATCCGATTCATTCCTCGCACATGAAACCATGACTTGTGGTTGATAAAATTTATTTTTTCGCCCCGCAGTAGGGTGTATTCGCGAT
The DNA here is from genome assembly GCF_025698485.1 of Gossypium arboreum. NCBI lineage: Eukaryota > Viridiplantae > Streptophyta > Magnoliopsida > Malvales > Malvaceae > Gossypium > Gossypium arboreum. The sequence continues at coordinate 125,792,559 of NC_069072.1, read as the reverse complement.
CCTAACAGATTTGCCAGCAAGAACTAGCTTCCCCCTGCAACCCCAAGATCTTATCGAATTCCAGCTTTTGTTACCAAATGAGTAACTTGTCAGGGTGGAACGATTGATCTTTTATTTTATTAAAAATAAATAATATAAATCGAGGCCAATGGCTATAAGGTTCTATGGTGTAGTGGTTAGCACTCTGGACTTTGAATCCAGCAACCTGGGCTCGACTCCCGGTAGGACCTTTTATATATATAGTTCACTTCTATTCCGCATCTCCAATAATTTAGAATTTTTCATTTATGTTGATATAGATATAAGTTGTATCCAACCAACATCTCCAATTATTTCGATTCCGAGTGAAAGTTAAGTTTTAATTCATAAAATTTTATTTATATTTGTATAAAGTATTGAGTGCAATGATTAGACACATTATATTTTTAAGGAAGAACATGGTTTGAATCTTGAAGACAATATTGTTGAGAAAAGTAGCCACAATCCTTGAACATAGACTATAGCACGACAAGAGAAATATATAAATTAACAAAAATATTTTTGGATTTGATAAATTCATGTAATTTAAAATATTCATTATTTTATAGGACTTGATTAATACATAATTGAACTTATACATAATCAAAATTAAGCATTAATTTTAACTTAATATCCAAAGTGTAGTCATTCTCGAATTTAGGTCATACAGAAAAATTTATTTGTGTTATCTTTACTAAACAATTCTAATTTGATCTATCAAATGTGAAATAATATAATTCAAAGTGTATTTAGCAGCTAAGAAACAATCCTACATTCTATATGAAAACAACTCTTCAATCGGTATGAAATGATCTAAACCTAATAATGCTTGAATCTCATTTCTGATTTGAAAATTTACAGCTTTCATAAATTTGAACCAGCATGCAACAAATTAGTTAGCTGTTTCTAGCACTATCTCTTCGATCTCGTCCACGCAAGAGTTTAGTGATAATATCGACGACTTAATATATGAATGTATATCCAACATTCAATTTGAAAGGGTATCAAACATTGTTAGAGAAGCAGCTCCTTGTACTATGTTCGATGAATCAGGCACTAAATAATAAGTGATCGTCCTATTCTTTTTATTGATAAAGAAATTTTAGGAAGGGTTGCGCCAGGGAAACTGAATCAAGTTGCTTAACTATGAGTAGACAAGACAGAAGGACATCGAATTTGAGATTTTCATAATCATTTGCTCCATGAAAGGCAAAGCAAACAGCTACATCGAACACGTACATGTTCCCTTTTTTCCAGTTTTTTTTACGTATACTCACGTTTAAATATGTGTAAATGACTTATAACTTGTTTTATCATTACAAACTTTTTTAATAATTGATAACGGCAAATCATTTTGTTGTAATCAATAAGTAGAAGATTAAAATACGTAACAACATTTTATGATTATGGTTAATATTTTAACATTTAACAATAATTTATTTTGTTATTACAAATTTAATTAATAATTCATAACGATAAATCGTGTCGTTGCAATGAATAAATATAAAATTAAATTAAGTAATAACATTTTAAGGCTATTACTAATATTTTAGCGTTTAACAACTCTTCTAGTCGTTACAAATTTCATTAACAATTCACTTTGTTGTAACAACATTTTAAGGTTCTTACTAATATTTTAAGGTTTAGCAACAACTTGTTTAGTTGCTATACCTTTTACTAATAATTCATCACGACAAATCGTGTTGTTACTATTAATAGAAAGAAAATTAAATTACACGACATATGTTAAAGTCATTGCTAACTTTATAATATTTAGCAATAATTTAATTTAGTTATTGTAATTAGTATTTTAAAAATTAAATTTAACATCTACAAAATACTCATTTTTCTTGTAGTGTATACGAGAATAACCAATCATCTGCCGAGTTTAATGTCTTTGAAACAATGGCCAAAACTGTGAATTCTAATGTCAAAAGTTTCCATAGTTTTCATGCATAATTAAAGGGTCCACCCTAAATAAGAAAACTAACATACATCATCATATAGGTTGTGGACATTTAACAGAAAAGGAAAGGCAGCGGTTTTCCACCATAAGAGGAGGGGGGGGGGTAGTTGCTGGTTTTGCAAATTGTTTAGCTGACAAAGACAATTCATCAATGCAGTAAGGTCCACTTCGGTTTTATTATAATGGGACACAAAACCAATAATATCTAAAATGTAGCGGAGAGCATTTTGATGCCATGTATTTCATCAATAATTTATCCACTGCCATGTCCACCAGGGCGGCATGCATGCAGTTGAAACCAAGTTGACGAGTACTGAATGTTGTCTTCGTGGCTTGCACTTGTTTGAATTTTCCAAATCTGTGTTTTTCTCATGGAAGCAATTTTCTGTATTGGAGAAGTTGCAGACAAGTCAAATGTGCAGAAGAAGACAAAGCATTAAAACCAAAAAGCTTATGTCTGTTTTTCGAAAGGTGACATTTAATAAGTTAGGGTTGAAATTGTTGGGTTTTCTAACACTTTCTTCTATTAGCAAGTTTCCCTCCATTAACAAGTTACAATCCTTTCCTATATAAAAAGAAAAGGTTGTCTGATACAACAAGATGCAAGATCTTTGTTAGTGATTGACTGTTAAGGAAAAAAGTGGTTAATGGTATATTTAAGGACAAGGCTGTGCAGTTGAAAAGATGCTCATAATTGAATGTATTTGATCTGCTCTGATATATTGTTTTAAAATGGAGAATTTAAGAAGTGACAATATGTTTTTCTGTTTTGCTTTGGAATCATAAATTCGTCATCATTATGTAATAATCTGACCAATCTTTTGCTCTTATAATGAACATCTAAACTAATTGCAGATAATCAAAGAGTCAAGTAAATGTCCTTAGATATATGCTTATTTTCGAAGTTTCTTCCAAGTAATATTGATTTCCTATCCAAAAACAAACCAAAAATGGAGAAGACCTGACTCTATCCAGGTACCATCCATTTTAATTCGAAAATCAAAAGATACCTGAAGTTAATTTTATATCAAAAATGGATTGTCATAAAATTTTACCGTAGGATTGGACGTACATTAAATCATTTCAAACCAAGTAGCCAGTGGAAGGCCTCGGTAGATAAACACACCCGTGTATATACAGGCAAGCACGCGGTATCACATTAATGTTAACCACTATATAAACAAGTGGGTTCATAAAGCACAACTTCAGCCTAAAACAAACTTAGTTCTTCCTCACACAGTGCTTTATTATATGGAAGAAAAGAGCATGAAGAAAACATATACAACAAGGAACAACAATAAACATAGCATGGAGAAGCCAAAAGGCTTGCATGAAGCAGCTGCAGCGAGTAAAAAATCTCCGAGAAACAGTTATGATATTGAAGTTCATCCAATCTCCTTTCATGGGTGTTCAGTGTTGTGGGATTCTGATTCAGATTTAGGAAGTAAAAGTAGGGAGAAGAAAGCTTATCCATTGCCACAGCCTTCAGCTTCTTCATGTAGGGCATCAATGGAGTCCCATCAAAGGGGTTCAAGTTTTGGTTCAGAAAGGGTGTCAGTTTCAAGTTTTACCTCAAATGAATCTTCTTCTTCTTCTGATGATGATGATGATATTCATGGGGATTTCAGTTCCTTCAGGTTTGTAGCTTATATTCTCAAGTTCCTTAAAAAACTTGTTTCATCTTCTGTTTTGCTCATGAAGATCAAATAATAACTATCTGATACAGATTTTAGTGAAAATTCCATAAATTTCCACTCAATACTGGTTTGATTTTCAGAAAACTTCACCCTCTTTGTTTTATATTTCTTTATCAAATTATATACAACATTAAAAATAATGAAAATATTGAATTATTATAAAATTAAATTATATTTAAATTTTAAGTAAATTTAGGCATTTTAAACTAAAAAGAAATTGATTAAAAATTAAAGAAAAAATGATAAAATGAATTGCTACAATGTTACAGTAAACAATCGAGTATATTTAGCATAAAAATTATTAACAAAAACAAAAAGTAAAATAGAAGATATAATTATCATTTATGACAAATTATTTAACATATAATTTATAATTTAAGTGCCTGAAAAGCTATGTGCAGAAATGTGTCGGTTATCATCTACCAAACTTGTAATACTAATTAATGTATTTTCTTTTGCCTTAATGAAGAAAAGGCAAATATAATAGCTGGATATTTTATACCGTTCATCTGGTGGTTCCCCTGTTGTTAACATCATTAAAGCTACGGTGCTCACATGATTCTTTTAGAAAATATTAATATAAAAACTCTGATATATAAGTGACATAGTTTATGATTTGGTTGTAGAGTATATGAAGAAAATAACAGCAACTTATGGTCAAAAGGCTCAAATTCAGGATCAAAAGCTTCGTATATGCATCAATCACCTCGATATCTGTCACCATGGGATGCCAGTTTAGAATCCCCAACTGAGAAACATCCATGTCATCGTCTTCCCCTTCCTCCTCCTACTTCACCTAATAAACCTCCAACGAAATCTCCATCTAAATGGAAGAAAGGGAAGCTTCTAGGAAGAGGGACATTTGGACATGTTTATGCTGGATTTAATAGGTAAAATATTTGATATAATTTCATTGCCCTTTCATATGAATGAATTCAAAAGAAAAAGCTTTATATATTACTTTTTCCAACAGTGAAAATGGAACAATGTGTGCAGTGAAGGAAGTTAAGGTCATTACAGATGATCAACCATCAAAAGAATGTCTCAAACAACTGAACCAGGTTGGTCTGGTTTTTACAAAATCTCAGTGTCTTAAAACATCGTTTCTTTCATGGCAATGTTTGGGGGTTATTGATTAGAATCTCTTTCTTCTAATGCGAAACAGGAGATATCCTTGCTTAGTGAGTTGTCTCATCCAAACATTGTCCAATATTATGGGAGCGAACTGGTTCGGCTTGGCAGCCTTTACATGTCTATTAATCCAATTTGTTTACAAGTTTGGTCAATAAGTTGAAACAATCCAAGTTTAATTTATGCAGGGATCAGACAAGCTTTCGGTTTACTTGGAATACGTTTCAGGGGGTTCAGTACACAAATTACTAGGTGAATATGGACCATTCAAGGAACCTGTTATCCGAAGTTACACAAGGCAAATACTCAGTGGCTTGGCTTACTTACATGCAAGGAAGACAGTACATAGGGATATCAAAGGAGCCAACACACTGGTAGCTCCTAATGGTGAAATCAAGCTTGCTGATTTTGGAATGGCTAAACATGTACGGATTTAACTATTAACATTGTGTTTTTAGTAAGGGAAGATGTTTCTGATGAATTTGTGTTTTAAAATCCAGATGACATCTTGTTCTTCAATGCTTTCTTTTAAAGGAAGCCCTTATTGGATGGCACCAGAGGTACCTATTCTTCCATATCTATTTTATACAATTTTTCTCCCATGTTTTAGAAGTTGTTTAATCTTAACATCCACTGATCTTTCCAGGTTATCATGAATGCTCATGGATATAGCTTAGCTGTTGACATATGGAGCCTAGGGTGTACAGTTCTTGAGATGGCGACATCAAAACCTCCCTGGAGCCAGTACGAAGGGGTACGAGCGCCGTTATCACCGATATTTATTGTAATTGATCATGATGACATCCATTGCAATTATAACCAAGACCCCTAAATTTTGTTTATTTTTGTTTATGTCGTTTTTAAACCAGGTTGCAGCCATATTTAAGATAGCAAACAGTAAGGGTTTTCCAGAAATCCCTAATAACCTTTCAAAGGATGCTCAGAATTTCATAAAGCTTTGCTTGCAAAGGGAACCAACTGCACGCCCTACAGCACTGCAACTGCTTCAGCATCCCTTTGTCCAAGACCAATCTATGGTGGAACCAACAAAATTCAATTTGGTTGATGATAGAAGAAGACCTTCAAAGGGCTCATGGTAACTGCTAAACATCTCATGATCTTGTCCTTGTCCGTACTTATAGTTGTCCCACAAAAAGCGTCTCACAAGCAGAAGAGTAAATTCATCTAACTTTGAAATCTTGTCATTGATTGCAGGGATGAAATATCACTTGCTTCTTCTTTACCCGAATCACCTTGCTGGAACTCGACTCAACAATTTAAATCAGCTTGCGGAAGCTCTCATCGTTCATCTTATCAAACATCTTATTAGTTGGTTTCATTCAGCATCAATGGAGAAATCCCCTGGGATCCCACACGTTATGTAAGTAAAGTAGAGGCATTATGTTTGAAATTTTCCAGAGAGGTGAGAAGCAAGAAATGAGGTGATAGATTGGCTTGTGAATGTCAACTTTGAAGATGTAAAGTAGATTGCTTGTACATATTAGGAGGTTTTGTATTTGTTAATATAATTATTTGTTTTCGGAAATGAATTATATGCATCAAAATAAGTAAATTTATGAATCAAAGTTTATGCTATTGGGATTAGCTAGGAGTCAAATTGTAGCATTTATTTTGGGACAACTTTAGAATGAAACAAACCTACCTAGACCTGAAATAGTACTCCAACCGCCTTTGATTTCATCCAACCACTATTTTGATTAATTACATTATTTTAATAAACTTAGTTATAATATATTAATATCTATTTTGATATCTGCATTTCTTTTTTATATTCGAACTTCACAATTATATTTATTTTTATCCTTCAACTTAAAAAATATAAAAAATTAATGATGATGTAAAATAATTTTAAAGTGTCACACACAGTGTTCTAATAACCAAACCTAAGGGTGTTTATAGTTTCGTTAAAATCGAATTAACTAACCGAACTGGCCTAATTCGGTTAATCGACCGATAGACGAATTTAGTTTGATCGGAGATCGATTAATGATTTTTTTCTTAAATTTTAATTATTGGTTAATTTGATTCATAATCAGATAATTAATCGAATTAACCAATTAATAGAAATAAATAATCCATTTGGAACATTACATAAATCTTGAAAGTTAACAATTGTCAACTTTCAGGATTTATCAAATGTTCCAAATGTTTTATTTGTTGTTTTCGCTTCTATTTAAAATTTTTGAACTATTAAAAAATAAATATTAACAACGTATTTTTAATATTTTATACTTATTTTAATCGAAGACAAAAAATATGAATTTCAATTAATTCAGTTAACTAACTAAATTAACCAAAATATTTTAGTTCAGTTTAATGTTTTTAAAAAAAAATCATTCCAATTAACGGTTAAAGAATTTTACATTTCCAGTAATTTGGTCAATGGTTATTTGGTTTGGATATTAACAAACCAACCGTTTGAACATTCCTAACTAGACCAATAATTGAACCAATCAAACTACTAATTTTTTATATACATATATTTGATCGATTCAACTGTTAAACCAACAATAATTAATAATTAATAAAATTTTAAAAAATTATTAAATCGGTTCAACCTGTTCAGTTATTAGTTTTTGTTTCAATTTTTTTTTATTGATTTCGAGCAATTTCTAATTCAATCGATTTAAACAAACCCTTTGTTTGAACCAGTGTACCAATCAATTCTCAATCCAATCAATCCGATCAACCGACCAATCTAGTCATATTTCAAGAACAATAGTTACAACATCAAATGTTAACGTTAACGGAATCAAATCCCAAAGTGATCTAAAAAAAATTCAAATACTAAAGTGGACATAATTGGTAAATTCAAAGTCCAAAATTTATTTCATCCTAAATATTTATTAAAAATATCAATAAATCCATATTATTATAAATATACCCTAATCCTAATACATAGCAGTACTAATACTAAGAGAAAAACAATATGTTCACTAATATCATACTACCTTGGCTGAAACGCAATTAAAAATATGCATGTACACCACCAGTTTTATAAGCTAAATTCTTCAGATTAATATACTTAATCCATGTTCAATACATAGCCAGTCACAGACATACCTGAATAGAGATGTGCTCCTCCAAAAACCCTCTAAATAAAAATCTTAAACAAAATTTGACATATTCGTATCTGAAACTCACACCCGAATACCCGCATCTAATGGTCATACCCAAGTAATACAAAGCCAAATTTACAACTGAGTTCATGTCCAGCTGATCAAAACAACGAAAGATCGTAAAAGAAAAGAAATGGTATATGCACTGACATTAGTTTTTAGCCCCAAATCAAAATGAATAATCCTGCAAATCCGTTTTTGAGTCACTCAATTCCACATCAGCTAAGCACTCTTCTGCAGTAAGAGGAGGAAGTTGCCTGGTTTTCCGTTTTAAATTATGCTTGTGCCACTCACTCCTAAAGTGATCCCTGTACTGTTTGGAATCCCCCACAAATGCATTGCATGTGCTGCACTTATGTTGCTTTGCCTCCCCTTCAGCATTCCCATTTCCTGAATAGATGGTATGCTTTTGTATTTTCTCACTTAGTTGGATAACTGAATCAGAAGATTCTGGGGGTAAACGTGATGATGCTGACTCGGCCGAATCCTTGGGCAGCTGTGATGATATATCCTCATCATCGTAATTATCCACTTGCGTATCCCCCTCGGCATGTACAGACACTGAAAGTATTTCCAATCTACCCTGTAAATTCCTCACAAGGGAGTCACATTCTCGGAAAAGCCCTGGTTCTATTTCACAAATCTGAAAAACCAGCAAACAAGAGCTTAAGTACTTGAAAAAGAAAACCCTAAGATAAAAGGAAAAGCACACAGTTAAATAGATATCAACAGCCAGCTCAGTCACTTGGATAAACTAATTTAATCCCAAAAGTATTAAGTAATGATAAAAACAGAAGTGACAGACATGTAAACATAATGGTGCTAATTAGAAAGTTCCAGATATGCTTCTCAAATGTACTGATGCACATATAACTTTAGTGTCTATGACCACTCGAGTGAAGGTCAATCAGAAATTATGGGTGCAAGAAGCATGGAACTAAAATAAGAGTAAAATTCCCAATCGGGTACAAGCTTCTACCTGCTTGACAAAGTTTATGCTCATGCATGGTTAAATATGCCTTCACATTATTTGGCTTCAATCATGTAGTTATTAAAATCAACAAAAATCAAAATTAACAAAAAAAAAAATGCATCAACACTATTCAAGCATCCTTGCTTGACAAATTATCCTAACTTCCAATTTTGATGGATTCAATTCGTGACATTCACATAACTAGCGAAAAAAATGATGCTTGAATAACTACCCAAATGGAGCATCCAGGCAAATACCTTTAAATATATCAGTAAATAATGCTAAAAATGTGGTGAACTTATAACCATTGTTAAGAGAACATTGATAAAATGACTAAACCAAGAGTGAATGCTTCCCCTTGAGGAAACAGAGGATGCAGCTCACTTACTACTGACAGCTGAGTTCCGGATTCATCTTTTGAAACAATGGTAGCACCCCATTCATTCAGCTTCTCACAAAGAGAATGAAAGTTCTGTCCAGGAACTATGAGTCGTAATCTCATGGGCGACCGTTTTATGGGGAAGTTATTCTGAAGCTGACGAATAACCTCTAGAGCCTGAGAAATATAAACCATCAGGCAAAGAAGAAAACACAAAAAGCTATCATATTATACATGAAATTCAACTAAAAGAATACAACTCCAATGAACAACTTTATGTCAGGCATAACTACGCACATCTAAATATGAAGTAAAGCAAAAATAATATATCTGATGCTAAATCAATTGGAGAAGCATTACTCAACATGGCATGAAAAATTCCATTGAACAAAGAAGATTCATCAGTTTCTTTTGCTAATCCATAACTAAATACTTCAACAACAACAAAAAAAACGACCTGCTTTTTGGAACTACTATTGGGATCAACAGCGAAATGAATTTCATGCATTAGTCTCTCAATCATACTAATGGTGTAAGGGCGATGAGTTTCAGGATTGATGGTTTTTTGCATGACAATCGTCGCTATATCCCGAAACTGACTCGAAAATTGCGATTCCCTTTCCTTCCCAGCAACTTGTAGCTCCCCTTTCTCCAAAATCTACCACCCAAACAAAAACCCACAATCAGCAAACAGAGAATTAACCAATAATAGTTTTATCTTAGTAAAATAATTGAAATTTTAGAATTACCTCCAAACAAATTTTAGTCTGATCATCAGTCCCAAAAGCAGCAACCAAATCTTTGGTCTTAGCAAGAACCCCTTTCGAAACATTGGAGTAAACCGTGTGGGACTGTAGAACCTCGTCCACATCTTTCTCGCTGTTGCAATAAAATTCTTTCCCTTTTTAAAAAAATTTAATCAAAATTCAATAACAACAATTAGTAAGTGAAATTTGGAAACAAAAACTTACACCCGGGAACGCCATGAGAGGACTTTGTTTTTGTAGCAAGCGATTTCAAATCGCATCCCGTGTTTCTTCAAACGCACGACGGCCACATTCGTCAGCCGCTTTTGCCCTATCGGTTGCACCAGCGTTTTCGACATTCTTCTTTTTATCTCTCTAGCCCCCTCGCTTCTTTCCCTCTTATTATATACCAGATCTTCCAGGTAATCTTTAGGACAAATTCTGCTACCAGTCCTTATACCATGCGTAAATTTTAAATTTAATCTTTATATTTCAATTTGATATTTTTAATCGAATATATATTAAATTCTTTCATCTAAATTCTCTTATTTTTAAAATCTTATAGGTAAAAAATATTACCAGATTATTATTTTGACATAATTTTTATAAAATAATAACTATTTTAATTAATGGATTTAATTATTAACTTTTGAGATAATATTAAAATTAAAAATATTAAATTAGAGAAAATATTTAAATTCACAAATTATACTTAGTATGATATTAACATAAAAATTTAACTTATTCAATTAATTAATTAAGTTCTATCATTTAGGTTAAGAATTAAATTTCAAATTTAAAAAGTACACAACAATTAAATTGTAATTTACACATAGTACAAGGACTAACAGAAAATTTTGACTTTATATTTAAAAGCCGCAGAAGGTTAAAAACGCACCGCTTGGACCTTAAAGAAACCCGGTTCAACCCAATTCCCAATCTTAGTTAGCAATTAGCACAAGGGTTCAGACTATTTTCCATTACTCTACTTTTCCAATTCCATTCTCTGCCGAATTGCCCATATTTGTTAAAAGAAAAAATAGAAAAAGAAAAATATTGTTTGGGTTCCCAGAAAATTAGAGAGAAACTAAGCAGATTTGTTTTTTTAAAGAAGAAAATGGCGTCTCTAAAGGAAATGAGTGAAGAGGCAATTCCAGAGGAGGAAAAGAAGGAGAGGTCTAATTATTTTGATATTTATGGACCTCAAGTACTCTCCCTTTTTCTCTTGCTTTCAAGTTTTATGTACAGAATATATTGATTATCTTTAGTATAATGGGGGAATGGAATGAAACTTGAAGCCTTCCCTTTTGCAGGCAAAAGCAGAACTTGTTTTCAAGACGCCAGAAGCTGACAGTACTTTGAATTTGCAAGTAAGTTTCTTAAAACTGACGTTATGAGGGGGAAAACCATTATTTATACTCTGAGAAACATAGTTGAACTTTGGGGATTTTTGTTTTGGTACCAGGATGTTCAAGGACTTGTTACCTGGGTTCTTGCCGATGGATTCATGCCTTCCTGGGTCTTTATTAAGGTAAAGAATATAATGTTATGTATTAAACTTTATTATTGGTTTCCTCATTAATGAGTGGAACAAAGTCTTTCATTATTGGGTTTTATAAAAAACATGTTCTTGTTTTACATTGTTTGCAGAATAAGCCGCTGATACCGAAAGTTGTTATGCTTTATGTCCCTGGCTTGGATGCAGCTTTGTACATAGCTCAATCCATGAAACTTTCTGGTTTTAAACAAAGTTGTGGCAATCCTCGGGCACTTTTAGCACTTAGGTTCGTAATGATTTTGTTTCTGCATTTCCTGTCTATGATGCAATGTGCTGTGTTTATGAGTTCTGTTGTTTTTATAGTTGTGTATCAGATGGGATGCAAACAATAGACGCACTCCTAACGTGCAAAGTGAAGAGAAAGAGAAATGTAATTGATTCAGCAAGGGATGTAAGCCAATCAGCTGAACAAGGTGCAAAATCCGTCTTTGCTTGGTCTACTTCTTTGTTTGCATAAATTTCTTACTTGTATGCTGGAATTAGGTGCTTGACAGGGTTAGTTGATTTTCGTTAGAGGATTGCTAGTCCAACTTGTGTGACTAGAAAAGAAAAGCTTTGGGGACCTTAAACATGTGCCATGTACTCTTCTGGTGGTCTTAACTAATTTTCATTGAGACAGAATGAAGGTATTTCAGCTGTTCCACACTTGTTGATAAATGGTGTTCCCAGTTCTTTACTATTCACTCAGAGTTGGGCTGCAATCCTTAAATCATGTTGGTTATTTATCATATCAAATAAGGTTATTGGGAGTGTAAATTCTCTGTGAGAAAGAAAATATTCAAATAAGTAGAAAGGCAAATTCGTAAACAATTATGTTCTGTTCCAGTTTACTTTTCATAATTGTAAAATCAAAATCATAGTAATCATTCACTGTCTTGATTAAGATTTTTTCTTTATAATGTCTACAATTATCAAAAAGTTATATTTAGGAGATGAGATGGTTCCTATTATGTTGCATAGGTTATGTTGCCACTTGGCAATCCTTTTGTTGCTTTCAGCATCACAACATTACAAGGTTTTGCTTAGTAACATCTTAACTTATTTGCGGATTTTTACCAACGCAATAACCTGTTGATTATAAAATGACATCTTTATGCAGAAACATCCATCTCTTCAATGGACTCTGCAGAAATCTTGAAAGACATTCCTTTCCCCATTTCATATTATACGCTTACAGCAAAGGAACTAGAAGACAATGGATTTTGTTATGATCAACCAGGTTTGCTAAATGTTTTCTCTGACTGTTACATATACTTTTCTTAGCATCTTAATCTTGCTTCTTCATTGTTCAAATGTCCTTGGTTCATTCTTGGATTTGTTACATGTAGGTTTTCTTCCTACTCGTCCTGCTCCTGATGGATCTTCTCCTTATGAAATGTTGGCACTTGACTGTGAAATGGTAAATCCTGTGTGTTAGCTTATGACTAGATCATGATGTCTTTTTGCTTCTTTATTGTGAAATAAGATAAAATCATGTAAACTATTAGTTGGAGAATGTACAGTGACAAGATATTGTTGCTTTCTACTGAAGAAGTTAGATAAAATCCTACATAAAGCTTGAGAGCTTTGCCTAGAATTTCCTTGGTACACTAATTTTCTCTCCAGACCCACCTGTGGCTTAAAACGTTCATCTCTGATCTGAATTTATGTGATTGTTTGCTCAAGTAGAAAATAAATTACTATATACTCTGGACAATTGCGCTTCTTACCTTCTGCTCTGGCTATTAAGTTTTCTTGTATTTATGTAGTTAATTCTGTGTGCTCATCATGATGGACTTTGTTTTCTTTCTCTTATTTTTTGTCTGCTTACGTTAATGCAGTGTATAACAAGTGAGGGTTTTGAGCTTACAAGAGTGACCCTGGTTGATATTGAAGGACAGGCATGTTGAATGGAATCTTTTCTCTCTTTTCTTTTTCTTTTCTAATATTTCTTATCAGTTTCCTAGCCAACTATTTGTCAGTTTCTTTTAGATAATTTTGCTAGTGGCCTATAATTGGCATTTAAGGCATACAAATAATACTCCTATATCTTTTTAATGAACTTTTACTCCCATAAGAAAGATGGAAAAAAAAGAAAGAAAAGAGTAAACCATCTTTTTATTGCTGCATCATGTAAATGATACAACACATTTACTAGATAAATTGGCTAAAAATGAAATGATTTTTGTTGACAGGTTGTACTGGATAAATTGGTTAAACCATCAAACCGTATCACCGATTACAACACAAGGTAAATGGTATTTGGAACTGTTGAAGTTAGGTCCAAGTAGAGTTTCATGAAAACTATATTTCTTTTGTCTACTATCTCTTAATGTTATTCAAGCAAAAGGAAAAAAATCTCTTAGTTGGTCAAGTTTATGCCGTTTTTTTTTTTTTTTTTTTTTGTGTTTGTGTTTGAAAAAATTTCCCATGCTTCGAATCGTTCAACTCAATTTGTGTTGACAGATTTGAAATCTTCAGTCATCCAACTCTGAGATCACTCTCCCTGTCTCTAGGCATACACTTTATTATCTCTTATCATTAGGTCAATTTCATAATTTTGTTTATTTCTTAAGCAGGTTTAGTGGAATCACACACGAGATGTTGAGTGGAGTGACTACAACTCTTCAAAATGTTCAGGTTCATCTCCCTTTGTTGACTATCACTAATCATTGTCGTTATATTTTTACTGCACTATTGTTGAAATAATGTTCCATTAAAAAAAAGCTCATGTACAAATTATTTATATTTTCTTCCTGTTTTCAGGAAGATTTTCTGACACTGGTTCACAAAGATACCATCTTAGTTGGGCACTCCTTGGAGAATGACTTATTAGCTTTGAAAATTTCTCATGATCTGATAATTGATACATCTGTAATATACAAACACCCTCGCGGTGGATCTTATAAAAGTGCTCTTCGAGTTCTTGCGAAGAGATTTCTTTCTCGGGAAATACAGCAGTCGGGGAGTGGACATGATAGCATTGAAGATGCAAGAGCTGCTATGGATTTGGCTCTGTTAAAGATTAGAAATGGCAAGTACTTATTTTCTTTGCATTCACATTGATTAGGTTCTTTTACGTCAAGAACTCAGATATACCTTGCATCAAGGTTTATCATATGATTATCTTTTTTATAATGTAGAAACGCATATGTAAATTCTTATACTGTCTTTGCTTCTTGTGTTAGGACCTGATTTTGGTTCGCCACCATCCTTTATGCGTAGGAAGCTCCTTACACTTCTGGGTGATTGTGGCAAGACCTCCTCTTTCATTGATGATGTTTCCATAGTGAAGCGATATGCTTCTGAGTCATCCCATGCAATCCCAGTTTGCTCTGATGATGAAGCACTTTTAAAGGCTAGAAAAGAGGTAAGGCTTCGTTATATTGCTTTTCTGGTATACCTTCTTCTATCCAAGCTTGCTTATCAACTTCGTACATTTATCTGTTGTGGCAGGTCAAGAATGACCGTGTTCACTTCGTCTGGACACAATTTTCAGAATTGAATTCCTATTTCAGAAAACAAGCTGAGGATGACGTAAAGTTGAATGGAAAGCTTGCAGAAATGATATCATTGCTTACATGTGATAAGAAACCTGCCAAACACAAAGGAGTAAAATACAATATTTCAACTGAGCTAAAGGAAATTTTAACACGCATCGACGCTAGGGTTCGTAGTCTCCACACTGCATTACCCACTAACTCGATGTTTATAATATGCACCGGACATGGGGACATAGCCATTGTTCATAGGTAAGTTTTACTTAACCTGTGTCACGCATACACTATGCAGTATACCTTTCTCTCTCTTAAATCTTTTGAATAATGTTACCCTGATCCATTTGTAAGTATTCAATTACTGTTGCATAAATATGGTTTGACATCAATGAGATTTTAGTTACCTGGACTTGAAGGTGAGTGTCGCACCTAAATATGTTTCCAGAAACGGGTCTGCTCAATTTTTCTAAGTTTTTTCATTTATTTAGAGGATTATATCCTTGTGTTCATGTCCAAATATTAAGTGTCAAACATGAGTACTTTAAGAAAATTGAAGTCCTAATAACATGTCAATAATTAGCTTTCCTTTTCCCATTGAATTTTCAATCATAATATTAATTTTGGCTTGCCCTTTTTCATGTGCATGGATGAAGATTGAGGAAAATGCTGACAGAGCAAAGTGAAACAATGATTCCACGTGAGAAACTTATTAAGGTTTTGGAAGAGCTACAAGCCCAAGCTGAGGTAGCGTTATGTTTTGTTGGTATGAAGCATTAGATATACACACACACAAATTTGTCTTGCAATTTCCGAGAGCAATGAGGAATGCTCGTGTAAGTTCACAGGCTGTTACAATTTTAACAAATTACAATCATTCTTTTGATGCCGTACTGGGAAAATTTTGTAAACAATGATCAAATTTCTATACTGCTAATGGTTATTAAAAGTTTTGTGCAGTTCTCTTTTGTGTTTCTCCTTTCTTTTTCAATTTACTTGGACTTGACTCAAAAAACTTAAGCAGCTCGAGTTATTGAGGTGAACATCGTTCAAATGTTTCGAAAAACATATATTATTTAAGAAAAATGTTAGATAATTAGCAATACCTACTCTTCTCTGGAATTTTACATAAGCACAAAGGATTAAAGTCATTTTTCTGGAACAACTCTATAGTTTACAATGAACATTCAGAGCTGAACTTCCTAACTCCATGCTGAAGCAACAATCAAGCTTTTGTCTTCCCAACCAAAATGAAGTGCACCCACATCCTCCTTCAGCTTGTACCTGTCACAGTATTCCTTGATAAGCTTCTGGATTGTATCAATTACATTCGAACTCATCGGACATGACTTGAAGCCAGCCATTATCATCCTTGCCCTCCACTTCCCTGCGACTTCGTATCGTTCTATCCTTTCCTCTCCTTCACATGCAATGATGTTAACTATGTCCCGTGCCAGGCACTGTCTTTCGACGTTCATCCGATCCTGGCTCTCCCTAGGAAGGGTGGCGTCCAGGGAGTCAAAAACAGCAGAGTAGTAACTATAGGCTTCGATAAACCTTGGGAAGAATGGTGATGTGTTTGTGTTTACATCTTGCTCAACGACAGTAACAAGTTTTGGATTCATGCTCTTAACCATCCGAAGAAGCTGATCTCGCTGATTGATCGTTGAAACACTCTCATCAGGCATGTGATGGAGTTGAAACGCAAAGTTCACTATAAGTGCTTCGCCTGGCTTGCAATCCAGCATAGATGGAGCAACAAGTGAAGTCCTCGAGGGAACTGCTCGAAACTCGAAAGGTACACCGAGTATTTCTGCTAGCTTCTCAAGTCTTAGTCCGACAATTTCGAGGCCTCCATTAAGACGTTGGACTGACTCAGGGTCATCAACTCCGGTTAACCTCAAATGAGGTGGCTTACCCGGCAGCTTAGCTATTGTTTGAATCAGTGTAATATATTGACTACCTTGACTTATATCAAAATCTATTATATGTACTCTTTTCTCACCTTTAAATGCCTCAATAATTGCACCATTTGCTGCCATAAATCCAAACTTGAAACAAGGGCACACTTCAAAGAGGATTTGCATTGCTGCAAGCCTATCAGAAGAAGGGGGCTCTTTGCATCTTAAAGCTTTGTAAAGATATTTTCCGGATGCTGCCATGCGAGCTGCAAGGCCTTCGACCATGTAGGCTGCAATTCTCTGGGGCGGATCTCCTTGAATCGAGACCTTCTGGCGAAGCTCATTTATTATGGCTGAAGCTTTTTCAATGTGACCTTCTGAGAGTATAGCAGCACATTCAATCAGCATTTGCTTAGGAGTCTGAGATGACACATGTGAAACCTCTTTGTCACCACTAACGCAATCGAGATAAGAACCTGAGGATGATGACTCCTTTGGCGAGTCGTGATGAGAACCCATCCTGATAGGATCAGACCACTCACCATCTACTTCCATGCTTAGACCAGTGCCAAACATGTCATCATCCCCATCAACGTCATTATCAGCAAGCAGAGCTCTCTCCAGTTCTTGAAGCTTCAGTTTCATCTTATCCGAATCAGAGTCTAGCGTATCTGGGCTTTGGATTTCTGAGTAATCTTTTTAAAAAAAAATGGATTGGACAATATAAGAGCATTGAATTAACGAAATAGAAGACTTCAATGGTTTTAGATCAGTTACGGAGAAAAATGAACTACCTCTTATCTGGCAAGAAGAGACATCTTGTAGGCGAACTGAACTTCCAGAAATTCCAGAACTAGATGAATGTATAAGCTCATCTGTAGGAGAATCAAGGAAGTATTTCTCGTAGCTCTCGCTGCTGTAAGAATCCATAACATAAACAGACTTATGCTTATCAGAACCAAACATTCGAATGGCCATGCCAGTACTGTCACTGCTATCCTGTATTGAATAGAGCTTCGTATTTCTACATGACGCAGTAGCTGGTTCCGCAGACCTTACTAAAGACATGGTTCCAACTCTCTGGACAGTCGAATTATAAAATGGTTCCTGCAGAAAAAATCACAAATCAAACACCGATGCAAGACATGAACTCAAATAGCTTATGAGTAACATGAAATAATCTGCATCATGTGACTAATCATTGGCAGCAAGACGTGTTAGTACAAAACAAGTGGCCCGTAAGAAATGGACCATGTCACCGCAGTATTTAGATTACGGAAACCGGGAAGTTGGGATCCCTTCTTGGTCAGATCAGGCTGGACAATCACTTGTGAGTATGGTGAAAGAGTTTGGGTTTCAGCATTCTCAGACCAGAAAGATCTTAGAAAGGTTGCCATAGACATGTTTTGCTATCATCCTTAACATACAAATAACAGAGAAAGCATCGACCCGGATGAAGATCCGTCAGCAAAAAAACTCGATTTCAAGGCTCGTAAACAAGTCTACCAAATAGCTCGAAAAATGATCAAATTCAAGGTTCTGAGAACTGATTTTGAGGGAAAAAGAACAACAGGCAACATACAGGACACAGCAAAACATTCAACAATTCAAAAACAAGTTCTTGATGTTCCATTTCA
The DNA here is from genome assembly GCF_025698485.1 of Gossypium arboreum. Lineage (NCBI taxonomy): Eukaryota > Viridiplantae > Streptophyta > Magnoliopsida > Malvales > Malvaceae > Gossypium > Gossypium arboreum. The sequence continues at coordinate 125,773,940 of NC_069072.1, read as the reverse complement.
GGGCTTAAAAAACTCATCAAAAAGTTCAAAAAAAGAAAGGGTTTTCCTTTACCTGATGCATGAGAAAGGTCTTCAAGAAGAAGAGGCAAAGATCATTATTTGTACAGAAAAATCCTACAATTTCAACAGATAAAATTCCAGATAAAGCTGAACTTTATAGCACTTTGCTTCAATGGAGATGAAAACGATGGGATAGACCTTGTATTCAACTAATTAAATACCAATCCTAAAGAAAATATACCTATTCCAAACACTTTAGATTATGCGGTTAGGTATGATTAAATAATCAACGAAGCACAAGGAAAAACACCCAACAAAGAAGTAAAAACAAAACCAAAATTGTAAGAAAAAAAAGAATAAACAAACAAACAAAGAATACCCAGATAAGGATATATATAATATAATAAATGGGTAACTTCAAAGGGCTACAAGAATCTGAACAGATCAATATTCCATTATGACCCAAGTTGTAATACTAAGAGAAGAAAGAGAAAGACCAGACATGAAAAAGCAAATTCAATTTTCTAGTGAGAAACTCACCCTCAAACTGAAACTGAAAGGGTGTTCTTTTTTCCTAAATTGTTTATTGTGACTTTGTGTGTTTTTCTTCTATCTCATAAAATGAAAAACAGGTTTTATTTATTTTATTTTGTTTGTTTTGTCAGAGTCTGCATGTTTATACCAACTTGTCTGACTCTGAGACGCTGTTTAGAGAGCGCAATGTGATGATGCTTTGTGGCTCTCTCTTTTTATGTGGCGCCATCATTGGCTGTTCTTTTTCTAATCATTCAATCCTCACCGTCTAATATATTTCAAACCCCCTGCACTAATATTAATATATATTAAATTATTTAATAAATGTCAATAATAATTATCTAACTATTAAAATATTTTTGTCACTTAATTTTAAAAATTATAAAATAATTACTTAACTTTTTTTTGTCATAACTGACTAAAGGCGGCAGCTTTTAAAGTTGACATAAATATTTATATATTATGCTAAATTAGTCTTAACTCTAAAAATTTTACTTTCAACATTTGAGTATCGTGTAAATTGGTTATTTTTATAGTTTTTCTTTTTTTTGTAATATATTTCACTTAAAAACTAAAAAACTAATTTTATTAGTTAAATTTAGTTGAAAATATATAAAAAAAAGTAGAAACACTCAAAATATAAGATAATAATTTTTATCTATTATTATTTTTTTAAAATTAATTCTTAATATTACAAAAAATATAAAAAGACTAAATTACGATATGTAAATATTAAGGGTTAAAATTTTAGAATTAAGACTAAATTGGTATAATTCATATATGTTGATGGCTAAATTTGTCAGTTGGTAATAAAAATAAAATTAAATAATTAAATAATTATTTTATAACTTTTTATAATTCATTGACCAAATTTTTTTACCCAATTATTTTTATTAAAATTATTAAATTATGTTATACTCATGATTTAACTGAAAGAAAAAAAATTATAAAAAATTTTAAATAGTGGTTGGAGGCTTTTTTTGTCAGCTTAAGGTTTAATGTTTAAACTTTATTATTGTTTTTTATAAAATTATTAAAAAATATATTATTTAAACCAAGTTTTTTGTTTTATTTAAAATATTTTTGTTAGACTTTCTAGTTAAAGCATATTTTTACCCTTTAATTTTGACACTTATCTAGTTTGTATTTATTTTATTTTATTAAATTGATACAAAATTTAGATTTCATCACTCACATTACTCCAAATACTTAAAAATATTAATTTTTTGATGATGTGATTGTTATAATTAATCAGAAATTAGATTTTAATTCACCTCCTAAATAAATCTAAAATAGAAAGATATTCATATTCAAATGAATATGGACATTATTTTGTTTAAATTCATTTTGAAAATTTATATTTTTTATACTTTCAAACAATAATAACATAAAAATGATATTTTCAAAAAATTTCCAAATGTTTTTAGGATTTTTAGATTTTAATTTTTTTATAATTTAGAATTTTTCTAGAATGTTTATAGTTTTATAATTTCTTATAATTTTATATAATTGTATAATTGTTTATAAATTTATATATTTTTAAAATTTTAAATCTTTTTATTTTCAAATAATGATTATTAAGTGTATTACTTTAAAGTTACCACGTATCATTATGTTATTAACGAATAGTATCACATTATCAAAACTTTAATAAGAATTAACTAAAATATCTTAAAATAATTTAATTAAATAAAATAAATATCAATTTGTAATAAATTCAAGACAAAATATACATTAACTCTTTTTCATGGGTTAAATTTTTTCATGTAAAAAATTATTTACTTTTGAGAGTTGTGTAGAACTTTTCGTTGCATCTCAAAAATATAAATATATATATATATATATATATATATATTCCATCTTGTTTCAATTCTAAGAAAATAAAATAAAATAATAAAATTTTCTTCATACGTTTTCTCAAATTCGTTTAAAATTACATCATTTCTACATTTTCAATCATGTTAGGTTGAAACACAATTAGATAAAAAAAGTAAATTTTATGAGGATAATCCGTACGGTATTTATTATACGAAAGGTGAAAAATAATGTATTCTATAATTAATTTATGATATATTTTTATATAATATTTAAAATTATTTATAATTTTTTCTAATTAATAAATAAAAGAATAACACATTTTAACACATTTAAATTTACATATTTTTACATTGATAATAATATTTATATTAATCAAATTAAAACATAAAAATAATAATAATTTTGTAGCATTAAGTTTCATAAATTTGAATCTCATTTAAAATAATAATTGTTTTACTTTTGGCGTGTAAGGTAGTCGAAACGCGTGCAAGGATAAAAAGACAGTCGTGAAAGTTCTCCACGACTCCAATATTCAATCTTCGTGGCTAAAACACGTAGTCCAGAAGGAGACGTCAGAAATAGTCAACCTCTTAACAACTTTGATGGCTTTTCCTTTTTTTTTTTCTCTTTTATATTAGTTTTTTATTCTTTTTAAATTACTTTTTGGACATTTTAGCAACATTTTATCTTTTTATTTGATCATTATCCTTATACAATTTTCAATATTTTCTTTGAACTATCTAATTTTATATTTTGATTATATTTAACTTTTAGAATATTCATGATCATTTTTAATTTATAAATAGGAAAATAATACATTTTAGCTCACTTAAATTCATGTTCTTTTACATTGGTAATAATACTAATGTGAATTGAATTAAAATTTAATCAATAAGTTTTTTTATATATTTTAATTCAAGAAAAGATAGAATTATTTTAAATTGTAAAAACTCCTTTTATTGAATATAAAAATATACATATTTCGAAAAAGAGGAGTGTATTTTAAGTTTGGGTTGACTTCAATTGCTTCATTTATGTTTATATAACAATGTCAAATTTACCATTGAAGTATAAAGAATATGCAATGTGAAATGAATCAAAACCGAGTAGTGAGCAATCATAAGATAAGAAATAGGGAGACTTTGGCTTTGAAATATAAGCCAAAGTTTAATTTGTCAAATCAAATGATTGCTGTCCTAATTCCATAGTTAAATTTACCGAGCATTATCTTGATTTTTAAAATACTGAATTTAGTAATTTTTAATTTGATTTTAGAAAACTTTGCTCTATGTTAATTTTAGAATTTATTTTCATTTTGATTTTTAAATTTAAATTTCGTATAAAAATAATAATATGATATTATAAGGTTGTGAGATGTTATCATTTAAAAAATAAAAAATAATATAAAATCTAAAAATATACAAAAAGAAAATGTTAAAAGTATAAAGAAATTCAAAATATATATTATAAAAAATCAAATTATAATTTGACAGAAACTCATAATGTTACTTCATCATACTTTAACAAAATTTAAGTTTAAGCAAAAAACTATTAAATTTTAAGATTAATGTGAACCAACAAAATTTAAAAATCAAATTAAAAACATTGTCATGAAAGCCTAAATGTTTCTTTATTCCTAAGATTTAAGGTTGTATAATTAATTTGTGTAATTAGATAATTTATGTTGTAGAAAATAGTAATTACAATTTTATAATAATTTGTGTAGTTAAATAAAAATTTATAAATTTGTACAATATGATAATGTTTTGTGTAATTGATTGATTATACAAAACATTACTAAAGATTTGATCATTTTGTGGTTGGGTAATATTTTATGTAAAATTATTGATAGAATATAATTATATGGTAATTTTTATGTCATAGTTGACACTACAATTTGTAATTACATAATTAAATAATTTATATTTTAAAAATATTAATTATTACAAAATTATTAATATAATAAAATAATTTTTAAATAAGTAACAAAAATTAAAATCAGGTCATCATATGTATTATATTAGTTAAAAAAGTAGTTTTTAATACAATTTCTAATAGAAATAACAATAAAAAAACACCAGATGAAATTTTTTAATTGTTTTAGTGCATATTTGTTAGGTTATTCCTCTTTAATACTTAACATATACTCCTTATCATCATTTGTTGGTCCTTAATCGAGTTTATTATTATTTGAATTTAAATCTATATAATTAAAATTATCAATATCTCCTCCTTCCATGTACTTTTTGAAGTTTGGATCATCACAATTTCAACTATGATTAAAGTTATACTAATGTGATGTTGCTAATATGAGAAATATTTTTTTAAAACAACAAATGTCCTTTCAATCACATTTCAAAACATTGAATGTCTTAAATTAAAGAGTCCATAATCTATCTATGGTGCTTGCGTCTGACACCATTTTCTCAAATGGTATCATACACCATCATATAGTGCAAGAAAATATTTTCTATTTGCATAATTAATATCAACCTTATAATATTTTGGTTCATAGTCCGAATAGCTCATACCTCATAGCTTTAATTATAAAAACTTAAATTTAGAGAAAACTTATACTAAATTATATCAATTTCTATAATATGTAAATTAAATATAAAAGTATATACAATTTATAATATATAACCTTTATAGAAAAATATTTTATAAATTGTCCAAACCTTTAATAACACTTCTTATAAATAATATTTTTCATAACTTTAGAAGGTTTTTTTTTATAAATAAGTTATGATAAAACAATTTTATGAATAAATATATTATTTTTATAATATATAGCATGGACATATTAATAAATTATGTCTATACTTCTTAGTCATAACTTTTCTATAAAGAAACATATATTATAACAATTTTATAATATATAAATTATTTTCTATAATAAAATTTTAACCATATCTTTAAATTTTTAGGATTTAAATATATATTTCTTTGTTATAACTTTATAAAATATATCAATTGTTTTTATAATAATTTTTAAGATTTATAATATATGAAATATTTTGGCATAACAATTCCAAATTTTCATGCGTGTTCATGCTTATAATATAATTTTTATAACTTGTATAAAAATAATTTTTTAAAAATTGGAATTGGGTGTAATTACTTGCGAATCAGTCCAATTCCCACCTCCTATAAATTGGAAGGTGTAATTAGGGTACTCCAATTACACTCAACTCGGTAAGACCCATCAATTAAAATAGATATCTAAACATGTTACTCTTGTGTAATTACAAGCAATTACACCCAAATCCAATTATTAGGTGACTTTTCAAACACTACCTTAATCAAAACTTACAAAAGTCCCTCTGCAAAAAATTATGTGGATTTAGAAAATTATGTGGATTTTTGTTGGTTGTTAGGCATAATTTTAGAGGGAATCATGCTAAAATTAGCATATGGGAAATGTATAAAAGCCTGAAAATGTAGCATGGAAGGACGCATTTGAAATTGAATTGAAAATAATTTTTTTGTAATACCCCGAAAATTTTTACAGTAAAATATTATCCGTGATATAGTAAAATAAGGAAATAAAGTGACAAAAGGGGAATTTTTGAGTGATGTCTGTACAGACCCAATATTTCCCGGGCCCATAAACAAATATAACAGCCCAATATACCCAAGCCCAAAACTAAACCTTAGCCCAACTAGTCCTAAAACTTCTCAGCCGACAAACCCTAGCCCCCAAGTTCAATCGCCCATACTGTCTGCCATCGCCCCATACCCTCGTGCCAAGGGCCAACGACGGCCTCACGTCGCCCAGATCTACGAACCCATACCCAGCGCCAACGCACAGACCCGTGCTCGACTGCAAAAGAAAACAAGCAAAAGCAGCAACAAGCCAATACAAAAGCAGAGGACAAAAATTGTTGTTTTTTTCGGCTATAAAGCCTTTGATTTTCAATTGTAAAAAAAGGAGACTACGAAGAGATTACACAAAAAAAAGAGAAATCAAATGCAAAGAAGTTGAATATTCTGCAAAGGTTGTTCCCTGTTTTCATTTTTACGCATTTATTTTCTTTTTATTTTGAAATCTATCTCAAAAACAAAAAAAAAAAAAAAAAGAAAGCGAAAGAGATCTATCTCAAAAACAAAAAAAGAAAGCGAAAGAGAGGTTTACCTTGCGAAACTAGCCGTCGCTCCCCCTTCACTTCGTCGAAATCGAAGTCTGAATGGGGGTTTCAAAGACGAAAACCCCTCCTTTAGGGCTCGAACGAGCAGACCGACGCTCATGGTGGCGCATTAGTGCTGAGAGGAGCACTTGGGAGTCGATTAAGCAATGAAAGAGGGGAAGGGGCTAGGGTTCGGCCGAGTGACCCAGTTTTTAGCCTTTTTAAAGGGCCAAATGCGACGACGTTTCAAGCACAGTTCAATGGCTCAAAAACGATGTCGTTTGGTAGAGCCCAGACCCGATCCGTTTAGCTGCCCTGATGACCTGCGCATTTTATAGCGAGGTCTATTTGCAAGACCGGTCCCTCCTCTTGCACCATGTTTCATTTGGCTTTCATTTGTATTTCTTTTTTATTAATTTAGCTATGTAGTTTACACTTATTTGCAAATGGATCCGCCCAAATGCATATTTTGGGATCGGTATATTGCCGTTCTAGTCCCTATGTGTTTGCGTGACGTTAAGTTTTAGTCCTTCTTCTAATTTCAAGAACTTATTTTATTTATTAATTGTCCTTTTAATTTTATTTTCGTTTCAATTGAGTTTCTTGTATTTATTATTTCCAATATTTTTCTTTCTCTCTTTGAAACCCTTTTATTTGTGGAATTTTGCTTCTTATTCACCATTTAATAGATTATCTTGGAGTATTTTGTTAAGTTTTGCATAGTTTTTGTTTGTTATTTATACTTCCATTTATATGTGTAAATATACCCATATATGTAATGTGTATATATCTAATTATTTATTTTCTTTTAAATTTGTTGTTTAAACCTTTTATTATACACATAGATGTGTATATATATATATATATACTTTATAATAAGGTTAATTTTATTTTACGCGTATTATTAATCACACATTATTCTACACCTATAGTCCCTCTTAAATATATGTATGTTCTCGCTTTTATTATATAATATCTCATAACACAGCTTTTAAATTATTATGATATACATATAGGTTTTAGTGATACCTATCTATATACATGTGTATATATTATTTAATTTATACGTTTTATACACGTAGCTTTCTCTCTCTATATATATATATATAAGTACATTCGTAAAACTATTATAGCTTATTATAAAATTTACTCAATCTTGTTTGTATTTCTATGTTTTATTTTTACAAATGGTTATTTTCAAAAGATTTTATTTATTTCGTAAATTTATTTTGTGTATTATGTCTTGTCATATATCTCCATTATTCTTTCGTATTGTATATATTTTAAATTATCGTATACTTTTGTCAACTTTTTAAATAAATTTGTGCTAAATTATTTTACATACAATTTAATTCAACTTTCATTTTCTAATATCTATTTCAATAGTTATATATATATTCCTAGTTTTTATTCAAACTTGTCAATTTATATAGCATGAGTTTATTAATCCTATACCACTTGACTTTTAAATTCCATTTTATTTTGCATATGCTCTATTGGTTGCTTTATATATATGTATATTCCTTGCATGGTATCCATCTTATTCTTGTTAATTATTATTCATACATGATCGAAATTAGGTCACAATTTTTAGATTAATTGCTTATTCTGCTATTCAATCAATACTCTTATTCATTAAGCATCGTATCACCATATGTGCCTTTACCTCATATCATCGTTTCACTTGATTTTTGAAAGGCGGTTCTCTAAAAACCCAAATTTTATGGTTAATTTCGTTTTATTTCAAATCGAATTAACATGTCTTCAACTAGCTCTATAATTATTCATTCAAAAATTTTTCAAAACGAAGACGAAGTTCGATATTTAGCAATTCGCGGAATCGTGCCCTAACGTGTTGGGTTGCAATTTTGCGTTTGCTTAAAATAATCGGGCTTCCCTTCAAAATTCCACTCATATCTTCTAAAAATCTTTTAAAACTAAGGCAATACTCGGTATTTGATAATTCGAGAATCATGCCCTATCGTGCTGGGTTGTGATTTCTCGTTTGTTCAAGACAATCGAATATTCCTTTATATTCACACTCATGTTTATTAAAAACACTTTAAAACGAAGACGATGTTCAATGTTTGGCGATTTGAGAATCGTGCCCTCCTGTGCTGGGTTTCGATTTTCCGTTGAACTAAACAGTTGAACATCCTTTTGTAATTTTCAAATTAAAAATTTTTGGATGTCAAAACAAGAAGATTTTTGGCAACCGACTCGGGTTATTTAAATGTTATTAAAACAGAACCACACTTCAAAAATATTTTTGATTTTAGACAAAAGGTCAGTATCTAATCGATTCGGTACCAAATTTGGGCGTAGTGAGGGTGCTAATCCTTCCTCATGCGTAACCGACTCCCGAACCCATCTTCTCAAAAGTTTGTAGACCAAAATCATTGTTTTAATAAACCAAAAATGTTTTATTAAACTAACCTCATTTTTAGGTGATCTGATCACACCAAAACAAAATATCGGTGGCGACTCCATGCATTTGTTTTTCAAAAGTCGATTTCCCCCCTTTTTTAAAAATTTAAAATTTTTAAATCGAGGGATGGTTTCGACAGCTTGGCGACTCCACTGGGGACTTGAGAGTCGAGCTATGAAAATCGATTATTTACTGTCCTTTTGTCAAAAACCGAAAATGTATTTTAAGAATCATGCATCTTTCGATTGCATTCGATTGTATGATTGTTTTGGTGCGGGTCTTGTATAATAGTACTGCATTTCATTGCATGACCACTGCGGTCACACTTTCTAAGTGGGAGTAAGAAACTACGCTTTCGTGAGGTTTTCACCTCCGCATGGGCTAGTGGATTGCTTCCGGGGTACATTCGTACCTATGATTTCGTGAGATTTTCATCTCCGCATGGTCATAGGGAAATGTATCCCCCCGAACCGAACTCGATCTATATGAGCCTATAATGGGTGAGGATTGAGGAATCTGCTGGTTCGGGTACCTCTTTTCCTAGATCTAAACCACATATAGTGAACCGTAGGAACGATCCTTGGGTGGAGCCGCGTCGAGCCTTAGTACTTACCTGTATATGCGTTATAATCACCGTTTGTGTACTTGCATGCTATCGCTATTATCTGATACTAACCGATGTTTTGTTCTGATTGTCTTTTTTACATGACATTATATACTAAAGGAGGCGTTAATCTACATTCAATTACTAAGTTAGAAAATTTGACATGGAGAATGAATTTCTTAGTAAAGTCGAGGATAATGCGGCCGTTCGTGCTTGGTCGGAAAAGCTACAATCTGAGAGAGGGGATAGCTTAGCAGAAGGGCATGTATCGGAGCTACGGGATTTCACTCGCGTCAATGTAGTACAGAATGAGCTGCAAGAGTTGAGAGACATTTGGGCTAGTTGGGATGAAAGGATCAAGCAGTTGTTTTACCAAAGTTATGGTGATATATCCTATCTGCTAGACATTAGAGTGGATAAGCATTTGTTCCGAGCCTCGGTGCAATTTTGGAATTCTGCATACAAGTGTTTCACCTTTGGAGAAGTGGATTTGGTACCTACTATAGAGGAATACACTACGCTGCTTAGGTGTCCAAAAATTCAGGTCCGAAAGACTTATGCCCGGGTTTTTAGTAGTCAGGCTTTCGTGAAGAAACTGATGAGCATTTCTGAGATGAGCGAGCCTTGGGTCACCGCCCGGATTCAGCAAAAAAGAGATAGCAAATGTGTCCCTTGGGAGAATTTGCAAGATTTGATCTTGACTCACCCAGACGAAAGAAAGAGGGTCGATATATTTGCCTTAAGCATCTACGGATTAGTGATCTTTCCTAAGGCTTTGAGGCACGTGGACAAGGCGGTCATTGACTTGTTTGATCACCTTGAGAAGGGAATCACTCCAGTACCGGCGATATTGGCAGAAACTTTCAGATCTTTGAGCTCATGTCGGAAGGCGGGCGAGGGGCGATTCATTGGATGTGCTCAACTATTGATGGTATGGTTTCATGGGCACTTGTAGAAGGTAGACAAGGTTTCTTACCGAGTCTTTTCCGAAGGTTATTCCCCTTTGAAGGAAGAAGCAGCCATACAGAGGAGAGAGGATATCTCGGAGGAGAAATGGATGGATATTCTTCAAAACCTCAAGGAGGGGGATATTGAATGGAGAGCCTATTGGATGGTCCTCGACGAGATCATGTACCGATGTGGTAACTTCGATTGGGTGCCATTGTTAGGAATCTGGGGAGCTACTGGGTATACTCCGTTGATAGCTTTGAGGCAATACAAGTCGAGGCAGTTTGTACCCACGACCTACAGACTTGCTCAGAATGAATTCTCGTTTAAAGGTGCTCACTATAAGAAGAAAGTTCGGGAATTATCAGATGCTTGGAAACAAACTGGCTGGATGAAGAGGTTAGCCATCGATTCTATGGTAACACCCGAGTACAGCGAGTGGTTTAAGAAGAGGATTAATGATAATATTCCTAGGCCAAGCTTGGAGAGTGCTCGACCTGTCGGAGAACAATTACAAATCGCCCCATCAGAATTAGAGATTATAAGACAAGATTTCGAGAAGAAAAGTTTGGAGCTTGGGAAGAAGATCGAACAATTGGAGGAAGAGAAGATGCACCTAAGGTTAGAGGCTGATGTCCAGAAGTCAGAGGCTGAGAAGTGGAAAAAAGGAAAGACTAAGGCTGAAGAAGATCTAGACAGTTTGAAAATGGACTACAAGAAGTTACGCCTATCTATGAGGACTGCGGGCTTAGGTAAGACTTCCGAACAATGGCGCCATGAAATTCGAGAAGAAAAGGCTAATACCAACCGGTGGGAAAGGAAATTCCAAGAAGCTCAGGCACGAAACGAAGATTTGGAGAAAAGTCTGTCGGAAAGCAGAAATGAGCGAGGGGAATTAAGGGCTAGAGTGTCAGAAGTCGAGAAGTCTCTGCGTCAATACCGAAACCGCAACACCGCGATGGAATTGAAGGCAAGCTTGAGCAAGATAGAAGAAATGAAAGGAAAAATTGAAGAGTTAGAGGCGTCGCTGTAAAACTATGAGATGAGGATCCAATTTTTCGAGGCAAACGAGGATCGTTAGAAGGAGCAACTTCACCATGCGCAAGACCAAGTTAGAAACAGAGATTACCTTATGGGGGAGGCCATAACTCAGATTCGGGAAGTAGCGGACTACTTGCAAACTTTAGCTGTCCAGGCGGACACACTGAGCGTGAAATATGAGTTAGTATCGGAGCGCGGACAAGAGCTGGCCTCATTGCTTAGAAAAATTAGGACTTTGAGCGCTAGAGCGAGATTTTATTTGTAACTCGACTTTATGTAAAAGATTTTATTTTCAAGTAAAATTTTCTAAGGGCAATTGAATCAAAAATTGATGCCTCCTTTGCATTCATGCATTTGCATTTGCATCATATCATTATGCATTAAAGGCCATAAGAGTTTTCTAATTAATTAATTAAAAATTATTTCAGTAACCTGGAAACGAACGAAAACCAACCAACCACACACCCCTACGGTACAAGGAAAAAATCAATGGATAAGAGACTTGAGAAATTGGAGTAGATGCAAAAAGAAATACAAGAACAAATACAGTCTCAGATGCAAGAGCAATTAGCCAAGATTCAGCGAGAGATGAAAGAGCAAATGATGGAGTCCTAGAGAGAAATGATGAGTCAATTATCCCAGCTGTTGTTGAAAGGAGCGGATAAGGGAAAGGGCCCTATGGATAAAGTTGAAGAAACTAACGAGGATCCTCAATACCCCCCTGGCTTCACTCCGACGCATGTATCGATAAAGTCCGAGATTAATTTACCGAAACCATCTGTCACGATCATGCCCCAGCAATACCAGGCTCTAATCTCGGGGATAATCCAGCTAATCCATTTGTCCCGGACCTTGATGACATGGCAGAAATGGAGAAAGGAAAAATAGATATGGCAAAACAACTCGATAATCGGTGCAAATGGCCTGAGGAAAAATTCAAAGCAATGGAAGCTACTGATTATTGTGGCGGGATCGACGCCAAGGACTTAAGCTTGGTCCCAGATCTGGTGCTCCCACCAAAATTTAAAACCCCGGAGTTCGAAAAGTATAACGGGACGAGCTGCCCTGAAGCTCATATTACGATGTTCTGTCGAAGGATGACAGGGTATGTTAACAATGATCAGCTGTTGATCCACTGTTTCCAGGACAGTTTGATCGGATCTGCGGCCAAGTGGTATAACCAGCTCAGCCGTGCCCAAATTGGTTCATGGAAGGACTTGGCTCAAGCTTTCATAAAACAATACGGTCACGTGACGGACATAGCACCTGACAGAATCACCCTACAAAACATGGAAAAGAAGCCGAGTGAAACCTTCAGACAATATGCACAACGGTGGAGGGAAATAGCGATGCAAGTCCAGCCACCCCTCTTGGAGAAGGAAACGACCATGCTATTTATTAACACTCTAAAGGCCCCATTCATTAACCACATGTTAGGAAGTGCTACTAAAAGCTTCTCGGACATAGTAATGTCCGGGGAGATGATAGAAAACGCGGTAAGATGTGGGAAGATTGAAGCAGGGGAAAATGCCAAGAGAACGGCTCCAAGAAGGAAAGAAAACGAGGTGAACAATGCGAGCGCATATTATAAGGGTTATTCCAAGCCGGTCACAGTAAACCAGCTGAGAGCAGTGACTACTAGCCATCAGGGCTCCGCAAGTCAAGATTCTAATCCAAGGCCTAACACCGAAAGAGTCCAGTTCACGCCAATCCCAATGACGTATAGGAAGCTTTACCAGAATCTGTTCGATGCGCATGTAGTGTCTCCCTTTTACCTAAAACCCATGCAACCTCCATTCCCAAAGTGGTATGATGCAAACTCGCAATACGAATACCATGCAGGAATTGCGGGGCACACAATTGAGAACTGCACGGCCCTCAAAAAATTAGTCGAAAGGTTCATAAAGATGGGCATTGTGAAGTTCGATGATCCCACAAAACCTAATGTGGTGGGAAATCCATTACCCAGTCATTCAGACAATGGGGTAAACGTGATAAGCGAAAGTAGAGGAAGGAGAACTAAGATGGACGTATCAGAGGTAAAGACCCCGTTGAGATAGGTTTGGAAGAAAATGGTGGAAGAAGGTTTACTTATACAAGGTTTAAAGGAGAAGCCTAAAGGAGGGAAATACTATTGTGAATTCCACGACGAGGAAGGGCATGAGATCCAAAAGTGCAATAAATTCAGGGCTCTGGTACAGAGATTGATAGAAAATAAAGAGATCGAATTCTTTGAGTACACCGAGGGCCCGAAGGGAGAAGATGTGTGCACGTCAGAGCAAGGGCCAACCAACAATGTCCGAGGGGTCAATCACCCGGTCGTAATTATATCCCGACCAAAAGTCAATGAAGTCGGAGTACCAATTGCGCCAAAGGTCATAATTCAAAAGCCCGTTGCTTTCCCTTATAAGGATAGCAAAAGGGTTCCTTGGAATTACGACTGCAATGTAACGATCCCGGGAGGGGAGAATCCAGTTGTCGCTTTGGAGAAAGGTCAAGACGAGGGTTTCTATACACGCAGCGGAAGGCGTTATACTCCGAACACAAAGGCAGAATCAGCTAAAGGAAAATTCGTGGTCATTGAACAAGAAAAGGAAAAGACGACCAGACCTGAATCACCCGTCAATGAGCCTGTAACTGAAAAAGAGGCTAAAGAATTCTTAAAATTCTTAAAACACAGTGAGTACAGCGTTGTGGAGCAATTGCACAAACAGCCAGCTCGTATATCCGTACTAGCCTTGCTCTTGAGTTCAGATACTCACCGAAGTGCATTAATGAAGGTTTTAAATGAAACATATGTTGCGGATGACATCTCTGTCAACAAACTCGATCGTCTGGTCAATAACATCAGCGCGGATAATTTTATTTTCTTTAATGATGATGAAATACCACCGGGAGGCATGGGATCTACAAAGGCCCTACACATTACCACTCGCTACAAAGGATACACATTGCCGGGGGTATTGATTGATAATGGATCGGCATTGAATGTCATGCCCTTGTCCACGCTAAATAGGCTGCCAGTTGATAGCTCTCACATGAAGACATGTCAAAACGTCGTGAGAACATTTGATGGTACGGAAAGGAGAGTGATGGGAAGAATCGAGATACCTCTCTTGATTGGCCCAAATACATACGAGGTGGACTTCTTAGTAATGGACATCAAGCCCTCATACAATTGCCTGTTAGGGAGACCGTGGATTTACTCGGCAGGGGCAGTACCGTCGTCCCTACACCAAAAGTTGAAGTTGGTAACTGAGGGTAGGTTGATAACGATAAACGCGGAGGAAGACATCATTGCATCTGTCACCGTGGCGCACCGCACGTGCGATGCATGCAGATGATGAGGCGATAGAATGTTCTTTTCGATCACTAGAATTTGTCAATGCTACATTCATCGTCGAAGGAAACAAGATCCCAGCACCTAGAATATCCAAAACCACAAGGATGGGCCTACGATTAACTGTTGGCAAAGGAGCTTTGCCAGGGAAAGGACTGGGAAGATGCCTCCAAGGAAGGATCGAGGTACCAGTGTTGAAGGAAAAACGAGACCGCTTTGGCTTAGGATTTAAGCTAGATGCGAAGCAAAAGAAGAAAGAGCTAGAGAAAAGGCAAGAGATGAGGAGAACGCGTTTGTATGGTGAGGAGGTCAAGTGGGAGCCGATGGTCTTCCCTCATTTATCCAAAACATTCGTCTCATGAGGGACTATTCACTCTAAAGGAAGATCGACAAGGAAAGAGCCCGCCGAAGAAATATTGAACAGTTCGAGCATTAACGCCATATCCGAGGGGAAAACTGAAGAAAATTTAGCTGAATTAGCCTTACATCCTCGAAGCGTTTTGAACAATTGGACCGTGGAGGAGATCCCCGTAACTTTTAGGGTTAACTCAGAGTAATGTTCAAAACAAGCTTATTGCTCTCAGCCTAGGGGCAATAAGAATCCTTTCATGAAATAGGCATATGTCCAAATATCGTTATTTCAATAAAAAATGTATTTTTGCGTATCATCTTGAGTGAATATTCTTTTATCCTTTCCAATTCATTCATAGTCATACCATACAAATAAAATATTCTTAGATTCATTGTTCTTTGGATTTCTTTCTTCATCTATAACAGGTCCCCAGATATCAATGATATGAGCGATATTGCCAATGACTCAGAGATTCCTTTCGAACAAGACTTGTGTATAGAGGACACGGAGGATTTTGAAGATGACCAAAATTGTGGCCTATCTCCTGATTTGTTAAGAATAGTAGAACAAGAGGAGAAACAAATCTTACCTCACAAAGAGTCGGTAGAAATTGTGAGCTAAGGAGAAGGAAAAGAGGTGAAAATTGGAGCTAGTATCGCTGCAGAAACAAAGCGAGGCCTCATCGAGTTACTCCGAGAATTCAAGGATGTCTTTGCCTGGTCATATAAAGACATGCCCGGATTGAATACCGATATCGTGGTGCATCGACTCCCTATAAAGGAAGAATGCAAGCCAGTTCAACAGAAACTCCGAAGGATGAGACCCGATGTTTTGTTGAAAATAAAAGAAGAGGTCAAGAAGCAGTTCGACGCCGGTTTCTTACAAGTGGTCAAGTACTCAGAATGGGTGGCCAATATAGTCCCAGTTCCTAAGAAAGATGGGAAGGTACGGATGTGCGTAGATTATAGGGATCTAAACAAAGCCAGCCCAAAAGATAACTTTCCGTTGCCTCACATTGATACATTAGTGGATAACACGGCGGGTTACTCACTTTTCTCGTTTATGGACGGCTTCTCGGGATACAACCAAATAAAGATGCATCCGGAAGACATGGAAAAGACTACATTCGTAACCATGTGGAGAACATTTTGTTATAAAGTTATGCCATTTGGGCTAAAAAACTCGGGAGCAACATATCAGAGAGCCATGGTAACTTTATTCCATGATATGATGCACAAGGAGATCGAAGTTTACGTCGATGACATGATTGCAAAATCCAGAACAGAAAATGAGCATGTGCAGGTCCTGAGGAAACTATTCTTAAGGTTAAGGAAGTTCCAACTAAAACTCAACCCCGCAAAGTGTACCTTCGGAGCCCAGTTAGGAAAACTGTTGGGATTTGTGGTCAGTGAAAAAGGAATTGAGATCGACCTAGATAAAGTCAGGGCTATACAAGAATTACCTCCACCACGTACTCAAAAAGAAGTTCGAGGTTTCCTAGGAAGGCTGAATTACATCGCTCGGTTCATCTCACAACTGACAGAAAAATGTGATCCGATATTTCATCTCCTTAGGAAGCATAATCCAGGTGTTTGGGATGAGGAGTGCCAGAGAACTTTTAACAAGGTCAAGCATTACCTATCCAATGCCCCAGTACTGATGCCACCTTGTCCGGATAAACCACTGATATTGTACTTGACGGTGTTCGAGAATTCCATGGGATGTGTGCTAGGCCAACATGACGAGACTGGAAGAAAAAAAAGGCAATATACTATCTTAGCAAGAAATTCACTGAATGTGAAACGAGATATTCGCCGATCGAGAAGTTGTGTTGTGCTTTGATTTGGACAACCCGAAGACTGAGGCAATACATGTTGTACCACACAACTTGGCTCATCTCAAAACTGGACCCTTTGAAATACATGATGGAATCAAACGCTTTGAACGGAAGAATGGCTCGTTGGCAAATTTTGCTTTCCGAGTTTGACATAGTCTACGTGAACCAAAAGGCTGTAAAGGGGAGTGCAATAGCAGATTTTCTGGCCAGTAGAGCTTTAGAAGATTATGAATTATTGAGCTTTGACTTCCCGAATGAAGACCTGATGTACGTTGCAACCACGGAATAAGACTCTCAAGAAGGTCACCTGTGGAAATTGAATTTTGACGGAGCTTCAAATGCTGTGGGTAACGGAATCGGGGCAGTCTTGGTATCCCCAAACGGAGATCATTATCCTTTCACCAGCAAACTGGATTTTGATTACACAAACAATATGGCCGAATATGAAGCATGTATCATGGGAATTCGTGCAGCAATAGAACGTAAGATTAAAGTGCTAGAGGTATATGGGGATTCTGCATTAGTGATCAATCAGCTTAAAAGGGAATGAGAGACAAGAGACCCTAAGCTGATCAATTATCGAAGGCTGGTCCTTGAGTTAATCGAGGAGTTTGACGATATCACTTTCTGCTACCTTCCACGAGATGAAAACCAGATGGCTGATGCTTTGGCAACCTTAGCTTCTATGATCAAAGTGAACAAGCAAGAGGATATGAGGCCTATCCAAATGAGCATTTATGAGGCTCCGGCTCATTGCTGCAACATCAAAGAAGAAGAAGAGAAAGATGACCATCCTTGGTATCAGGATATTTTACGATATGTGAAGAGTCGTGAATACCCAGACCAAGCGACTGAGAATGACAAGAGGACACTAAGAAGGTTGGCCAGTGACTATGTCTTGGATGGAGAAATCCTATACAGGAGAAGGAAGGATCAGGTACTCTTAAGATGTGTAGACGCTATCGAGGCTAAGCAAATCCTGGAAGAGGTTCATGAGGGTGTCTGCGGAACACATGCTAATGGTTTCACCCTGGCCAGACAAATTATGAGGTTCGGATATTATTGGTCCACCATGGAAAGAGATTGCATCAACTATGCCAAGAAATGCCATAAATGCCAAATCTATGGAGATAAAATTCATGTACCTCCTTCACCCCTTCACGTCATGACTTCTCCATGGCCTTTCTCCATGTGGGGCATGGATGTCATTGGGCCAATCTCACCAAAGGCATCTAACAGATATCGTTTCATCTTTGTGGTTATAGATTACTTCACCAAATGGGTAGAGGCCACTTCTTACGCCAACGTCACAAAGTCGGCAGTCAGTAAGTTCTTGAAGAAAGAAATCATATGTCGATATGGGATACCTGAGCGAATCATATCGGACAATGCACTGAACTTAAACAATAGCACGATAGCAGAGGTCTGTAGCCAGTTCAAGATTAAACATCATAACTCGTCACCGTATCACCCAAAGATGAATGGTGCAGTAGAAGCGGCCAATAAAAATATAAAGAAAATCATAGGAAAAATGACTGAGACCTATAAAGATTGGCACGAGAAATTACCATTTGCCCTGTATGCCTACCGGACGTCAGTCAAAACATCTACCGGGGCAACACCATTCTCTTTAGTTTATGGAATGGAGGCGGTTCTACCTATTGAGGTCGAGATTCCCTCTCTACGTGTGCTTTCAGAACTAAAGTTAGATGAAGCAGAATGGATCCAGTCTCGATACGACCAGTTGAACTTGATTGAGGAAAAGAGGCTAAAGGCTATCCATCATGGTCAAATGTATCAAAAGAGAATGATGCAGGCTTACAATAAGAAGGTTCGTCCTAGAGAATTCCATGAAGGAGACCTCGTATTGAAAAAGATCCTTCCCATACAAAAAGACTTCAGAGGAAAATGGATGCCGAATTGGGAGGGACCTTATGTGGTAAAGAAGGCTTTCTCTGGAGGGGCTCTGATTTTGACCGAGATGGATGGTAAAAGCTTGCCTAATCCCGTGAATTCAGATTCGGTCAAGAGGTATTTTACCTAAAAAAAAAAACGGAGAGGCCAAGGCGAAAACCCGTAAAAGGGCGCTTTGAGACCAAAGGGGTTTTGAGTTGAAAACCCAGGAATGGGCGATTCAAATTTTGATCGAAGTTGGGGGCATGAAGTGGTCCTGTTTCCTCTGAATTGACAAGAAGGAGGGATGCCACATCTTGGGGCATCGACAAAATACTTTTGATCTTCTAACGCATACCGAGTTCAAAGGGTCCTCGAGAAATTTGTGCAGAGAAATTCATACTACGATATCTGGGACACTTTTTCTTATCTCATTCACTTTACATTTTTTGGCAGAATGTGCTATCTTGATTAATTCGTTAGTTCTCATTTTGTATCTTAGCAAATTTACTATCTTGATTACCCTATTCATTTTGAGTTTTGTTCTCAAATAAAATTCCATTTTGTCTAATGCGATAACCTTTGTCGAGTGTTTTTCATCGAAATGATGATTAATGGGCTAATAATATTCACAAAAGAGTTTTGCATATTACTCTGAAAAGCTTCTAAATGATACAATGACCTGAAACGGGAATAATTGGTTTGAATTACCCAAATTTAAGGGTTAGAAACGTTAGAGGAAGAATAGCCCAGATTGTGATTATTCTTGGGGTTTTCTGCCAGAGGTACCAGTCGAAGGAAAGGCAGAATAATACGTTATGAACAACGAGTAATACCAAATCAGGCAAAAAAAAAAAAATCAAAAAAGGACATTTTCATTCATACATCATAACACATCTAATTAAGAGCATTTGATTCATTTCAATCATAGCATCCTAGTTATTTGATCCATTCATAACACGTCTAGCTAGGAGCATTTGATTCATTCTGATCATGACATCCTAATCATTTGGCATAAAAAGGTCCATGAAACGAATTCAACAGGTCATGTACTCCAAAGAATGGTGGAGCAGATCGAAGATGAAGAACCTTAAACCCCTAAGCAGTAGGGTAACAGGTTGAATTGCAGATCTTATCTCCCTAAGCAGAAGTGGAGCAGATCGAAGACGAAGAACCTTAAACCCCTAAGCAGTAGGGTAACAGGTTGAATTACAGATCTTATCTCCCTAAGTAGTAGGGAAACAGATCGAAGACGAAGGGCCTTAACCCCCTAAGCAGTAGGGTAACAGGTTGAATTGCAGATCTTATCTCCCTAAGCAGAAGTGGAGCAGATCGAAGACGAAGAACCTTAAACCCCTAAGCAGTAGGGTAACAGGTTGAATTACAGATCTTATCTCCCTAAGTAGTAGGGAAACAGATCGAAGACGAAGGGCCTTAACCCCCTAAACAGTAGGGTAACAGGCTAATTTTACAGATGTTAACCCCCTAAGTAGTAGGGAAACAGATCGAAGATGATGGGCCTTAACCCCCTAAGTAGTAGGGTAACAGGCTGGAAATCAAATATCTTCTCCCTGAAATGGCGTTGGAGCGGCTAAAAGCCATAGCAGATCTCTTTGAAGTTTCAGTGGAGTAGATTGAAAATCACAGATCTTCTCTCTGAAGTTGCAGTAGAGCAGATCCAAACAAACCTTATCTCCCTAAAGTTGCAGCGGGGCAGGTTGAAATCACGAGTCTCATCTCCTTGAAATTGTAGTGGAGCAGGCTGAAGATAGTGGATCTTATTTCCCTGGAGTTACAGTGGAATAGATCAAAGCTACGAATTACGAGTCCTATACCTCTGAAGTTACGGTAGGGTCGGATCAAATTCTCCATATTGAGCAGATACATAGCAGGAGAGCAGACCAAAGATAGCAGATATCGCATTCCTGAGTTGCAATAAAGCAGATTGAAGCCGTCAAGAGGCCATTTAAAGAAGATCAAGGATCAGGAACTCATGACTCGGCGAGCCCGGGCAAAATTGGTCCTTTTATAATCTTTGCTCTATTCTCGTTACACGACAATGAGCAAAGAGGGCAACAGATCAGACCCAATATTGCGGGCCCATAAACAAATATAATGACCCAATATACCCAAGCCCAAAACTAAACCTTAGCCCAACTAGTCCTAAAACTTCTCGGTGACAAACCCTAGCCCCAAGTTCAATCGCCCATACTGCTCGCCATCGCCCCATACCCTCGTGCCAAGGGCCAACGCGGCCTCACGTCGCCCGAGTCTCGAACCCATACCCGAGCGCCAACGCACAACCCGTGCTCAGACTGCAAAAAGAAAACAAGCAAAAGCAGCAACAAGCCAATACAAAAGCAGAGGACAAAAATTGTTGTTTTTTTCGGCTATAAAGCCTTTGATTTTCAATTGTAAAAAAAGGAGACTACGAAGAGATTACACAAAAAAAAGAGGAATCAAATGCAAAGAAGCTGAATATTCTGCAAAGGTTGTTCCCTGTTTTCATTTTTACGCATTTATTTTCTTTTTATTTTGAAATCTATCTCAAAAACAAAAAAAAAAAGAAAGTGAAAGAGATCTATCTCAAAAACAAAAAAAGAAAGCGAAAGAGAGGTTTACCTTGCGAAACTAGCCGTCGTTCCCCCTTCACTTCGTCGAAATCGAAGTTTGAATGGGGGTTTCAAAGACGAAAACCCCTCCTTTAGGGCTCGAACGCGCAGACTGACGCTCATGGTGGCGCATTAGTGCTGAGAGGAGCACTTGGGAGTCGATTAAGCAATGAAAGAGGGGAAGGGGCTAGGGTTCGGCCGAGTGACCCAGTTTTTAGCCTTTTTAAAGGGCCAAATGCGACGCCGTTTCAAGCACAGTTCAATGGCTCAAAAACGACGTCTTTTGGTGGAGCCCAGACCCGATCCGTTTAGCTGCCCTAATGACCTGCGCATTTTCGCAACGAGGGTCTATTTGCAGCACCGGTCCCTCCCTGCTGCACCATGTTTCATTTGGCTTTCATTTGTATTTCTTTTTTTATTAATTTAGCTATGTAGTTTACACTTATTTGCAAATGGATCCGCGCCCAAACGCAGTATTTTGGGATCTGGTATATTGCCAGTTCTAGTCCCTATGTGTTTGCGTACGTTAAGTTTTAGTCCTTCTTCTAATTTCAGTAACTTATTTTATTTATTAATTGTCCTTTTAATTTTATTTTCGTTTCAATTGAGTTTCTTGTATTTATTATTTCCAATATTTTTCTTTCTCTCTTTTGAAACCCTTTTATTTGTGGAATTTTGCTTCTTTTCACCATTTAATAGATTATCTTGGAGTATTTTGTTAAGTTTTGCATAGTTTTTTGTTTGTTATTTATACTTCCATTTATATGTGTAAATATACCCATATATGTAATCGTGTATATATCTAATTATTTATTTTCTTCTAAATTTGTTGTTTAAACCTTTTATTATACACATAGATGTGTATATATATATATACTTTATAATAAGGTTAATTTTATTTTACGCGTATTATTAATCACACATTATTCTACACCTATAGTCCCTCTTAAATATATGTATGTTCTCGTTTTATTATATAATATCTCATAACACGCTTTTTAAATTATTATGATATACATATAGGTTTTAGTGATACCTATCTATATACATGTGTATATATTATTTAATTTATACATTTTATACACGTAGCTTTCTATATATATATATATAAGTACATTAAGTAAAACTATTATAGCTTATTATAAAATTTACTCAATCTTGTTTGTATTTCTATGTTTTATTTTTACAAATGGTTATTTTCAAAAGATTTTATTTATTTCGTAAATTTATTTTGTGTATTATGTCTTGTCATATATCTCCATTATTCTTTCGTATTGTATATATTTTAAATTATCGTATACTTTTGTCAACTTTTTAAATAAATTTGTGCTAAATTATTTTACATACAATTTAATTCAACTTTCATTTTCTAATATCTATTTCAATAGTTATATATATATTCCTAGTTTTTATTCAAACTTGTCAATTTATATAGCATGAGTTTATTAATCCTATACCACTTGACTTTTAAATTCCATTTTATTTTGCATATGCTCTATTGGTTGCTTTATATATATGTATATTCCTTGCATGGTATCCATCTTATTCTTGTTAATTATTATTCATACATGATCGAAATTAGGTCACAATTTTTAGATTAATTGCTTATTCTGCTATTCAATCAATACTCTTATTCATTAAGCATCGTATCACCATATGTGCCTTTACCTCATATCATCGTTTCACTTGATTTTTGAAAGGTGGTTCTCTAAAAACCCAAATTTTATGGTTAATTTCGTTTTATTTCAAATCGAATTAACATGTCTTCAACTAGCTCTATAATTATTCATTCAAAAATTTTTCAAAACGAAGACGAAGTTCGATATTTAGCAATTCACGAAATCGTGCCCTAACGTGTTGGGTTGCAATTTTGCGTTTGCTTAAAATAACCGGGCTTCCCTTCAAAATTCCACTCATATCTTCTAAAAATCTTTTAAAACTAAGGCAATACTCGGTATTTGATAATTCGAGAATCATGCCCTATCGTGCTGGGTTGTGATTTCTCGTTTGTTCAAGACAATCAAATATTCCTTTATATTCGCACTCATGTTTATTAAAAACACTTTAAAACGAAGACGATGTTCAATGTTTGGCGATTTGAGAATCGTGCCCTCCTGTGCTGAGTTTCGATTTTCCGTTGAACTAAACAGTTGAACATCCTTTTGTGATTTTCAAATTAAAAATTT
This sequence comes from Gossypium arboreum, assembly GCF_025698485.1. Classification (NCBI taxonomy): domain Eukaryota; kingdom Viridiplantae; phylum Streptophyta; class Magnoliopsida; order Malvales; family Malvaceae; genus Gossypium; species Gossypium arboreum. The sequence goes on along the minus strand of NC_069072.1, from coordinate 125,750,220 downwards.
TTGGATGTCAAAACAAGAAGATTTTTGGCAACCGACTCGGGTTATTTAAATGTTATTAAAACAGAACCACACTTCAAAAATATTTTTGATTTTAGACAAAAGGGCAGTATCTAATCGATTTGGTACCAAATTTGGGCGTAGTGAGGGTGCTAATCCTTCCTCATGCGTAACCGACTCCCGAACCCATCTTCTCAAAAGTTCGTAGACCAAAATCATTGTTTTAATAAACCAAAAATGTTTTATTAAACTAACCTCATTTTTAGGTGATCCGATCACACCAAAACAAAAGATCGGTGGCGACTCCATGCATTTGTTTTTCAAAAGTCGATTTCCTCCCTTTTTTAAAAATTTAAAATTTTTAAATCGAGGGATGGTTTCGACAATGTCAATATTGAGAAGTATATTATGATATATTAATTCAAGAAAGGACTAAATTGCAAAGATGAGAAAAGTCTTGTTGCACAAGAGTAAATACTCAAAATTTAAGGGGTTAAAGTGTAAATATAAAAAAGTTGAAGGACTAATGGTGCAAATATTTTAAGGGTGGAATGATCTAGAAACCAAGAAAAATTGATGAATTAAGACCAAATTGAATAGGTAAAAAAAATTATGAGGGACTAAATCACAATTTTACCAAATTAAGTGATGACTCAAGGATGGAATTCTAAAAGAGCATGAAGGGCAAAATGGTCAATTAGTAAGAGAGATAATTCTAGAATGTAATGATTATGTTGATGATATTTTAAATTAATTAATTAGATAAATATTATTTTATTAATATTTTATGAGATGTTTATTATTATATTATTATTTATTTAGTATAAAAGGAAGGAAAGATGAAGAATTAACAACACATTTCCTTTCCCATGCAAACTAACGTAAGATAAGAAGAAGAAAAGAAGTTTGCTTTCTTTACAATTTAGTCCTTCCACCAAAAATTCATTATTTTCACCTAAAAATTGAAAGAATTTCCATAGCCATCAAGAGAGAAAGATAGCAAGGAGATGATGGGGAGCAATAATATCAAGTTGGATTCAAGAAATCGAAGCTGGAGGAGAGAGAAAAATCAAGTTAAAGATTGAAGTCAATAAGAAAAGGTAAGTACATCAAGATTTCAATATGTTTTTAAGTTTGTTATTATTGATAAAGCATGGAAATAATGTTATAGTAGAGTTTTCTTACATAAGGTCCTATGTTCTTGATATGTTAGTGAAGAAAAAAATAAGAGAAAGTGATGAGAAATGGTGTAGAAAAAGAAAATAAGGATGTTATAACATGGTAATTAATATCTTGTACTAAAACAGTTTTGGACAGCAGCAGTAGTCTAATTTTAAAATTCATCAAAAATTGTAGAAATCTAATTATAGGATGAATAAAATATTAAATTAAATCTTATTAAGTCTAGTTTCTTATAAAAGAAATTATGTAAGCAATGGAATTCTAAATCATGAGATATGATGAATTTTGTGAGACAAGGTCAGAATGATTTTGGGTTCCCCTATTCTGAATTTGTAAAATCATAAAAAAATTGGATAAAAATAATTATGGGATTAAATTTATATTTTTAGAATCCTGAATGAGTCTATTTTCAATAGAAACAAATATGAATATCATTCGAATTCTGTACAAGGAGATAGTTAATTTTTAGTGAAGAAGGGTCACAACTGTCAGACAGCAGAATAGGGGTAACTTTAAAGAATAAACTGTACTTATTGACTAAACCAAAAATTATGAAAATTTTATGGTAAGAATATATATGAGTCTAGTTTCAGGGAAAATTATCGGATCTTAATTTGGAGTCCTATAGCTCCAGATATAAATAATTTAGTGACTATGACACAAATGGACAGCTTGAATATTTATAAAAGTAAATAATAAAGATTATAGATAATGTTACTTACAAGTGTGCTACATACATCAAGGATGTGGAATGGAGAGGAGGAGGAGGAAAACATATATGAATATTCATTAAGCATGGCTAATTTGCATATTTTAGGCTTAGGGACTAAATTGAATAAAAGTAAAACTTTATGGGTAATTTGTAAAAATGTCAGAAGTGACCAAATTGCATGAAATGGATTATTTTATTATTTAAATTACAAAATTGAATGAAATTATTAATTTAGTTCAAGATCGGGGGAAAACATGTTTTAGGGATTAAATTGAAGAGTGTTGAAATTATGGAAAATTATGATATTTTATAGAATTCATGGTCTGTTATCAATATATATGAGAATACTAGCCGGAAATAAGGATTAAATTGCAAGAATTTTATTTTCCTGACCCTAAGGATGAAATCGTAATTAATTAAAAGTTTAGGGGCAAAATGGTAATTTTGCCTAGAGCATTAATTAAATGCATTAGAAGATGAAATGAATGAAAATGATGATCAAATTTATTTATAAAGATCCGGACGACTCAAATATGAGACTTGATCGTGGAAAAGAAAAGATATCGGATTAATGAAATTATAAACACAAACAAGCAATGAGGTAAGTTCGTGTAACTTGAATTATATTCTTAAATGCTTGGAATGCATGTTTTTGATATGAATATGATTTGAATGTTCATTATATGGAAATTTATGAAACATTGATATATTTGATAAAATGGGAAGAAATCCGTTTGAATGAAAGGAAAATTCGATGGATCTCGAAAAGGAATTGACGGTAAAAGGATCTAGCGGACCGGTGATCCTATCCTCGATATAGCCCTCCGAAGAATATGTGTAAAATGAATTTAGCCCGGACGGTAATCCGAATTAGGGTCTGAATTTAGCCTGGACTGTAATTGATTCAAGCTCATTAGAGTAATTATCGTTGTGGGATTTAGCCTGGACCGGTAATCCCGACAATACTCTATGAGTTTATATTACGAGGATTTAGCTTTGGACCGGTAATCCCTTTGTAAGGATGAGGTTCATGGAGTGTGCTCTCGATATGAAATGTGTAAGACCATGGTTGAAAGATACCATGGCAACTCGATATGAAATGTGTAAGACCATGGTTGAAAGATACCATGGCAACGTGATATGAAATGAACAAGACCATGGTTGAAAGATACCATGGCAACATGACAGAAAATGAGTAAGACCATAGTTGAAAGACACTATGGCATCATGTCAAAGATAAATTACAGACACATGTTGAGGTTGTTAATTTAGGTTGGGCTCTTCTAGATCGCAAGGCTGCGAGATCTTAAGTTACAGACACATGTTACGTGGTCAGATAATCGATAAGAGTTAGTTTGCAGATCGTACCTGAACCAACTACATAAGGAAGAGTTGGTGGTTAAGGGGTCCTTCATCGCTATGACTAATTTATCATCTGGAAGAGAAAAATCCACTTTCAAGGATTGATTCGAATTCGGAGTGTGCTGAAGCTAAGGCTAAGCATTCACATATTTGATTTACCAATTTAATTTAAATTACTTAATTTTATTTTGCAACTATCATTCTGTTATTATTTCATTTCATTTTATACTTGTTTTTCCTTTATCATCTAAAATTCCTGTTTATTTACTTTCTAGCTTTGCACGTATAAGTAGTGGGCACGACAGCTGCCTAGACTCAAGAATATGGTCATGTAAATAGGAAAATTAGGAGTCTCAGTCCTTGTGGGATCGACCCTACTTCTTTATGTTAGTATAAAACTTTGATGAGGAAAATCTCGAACACACGAACGGAACTCGAATAGAAGAAGAAATAAGATAAGGCTCCAAGGCGTGTATTAAGCCACTATCTTTAAGGTTATATTCGCCCCCACCTATCTTCGGTGTGCAAACGAGTTCCAAGCAAATTAACCTCGAGGATACAATGAAGCCAATGACTATTTGCGTTTTGCACTGACGAGAATAGTCCACTACACACTGAGCATTATATGACAAGAAACTCAATTTCTATAAAGGATTTCTGCAGTAATACTTTATAGAATAATCTAATAATATTAGAAAACGAAGGAAGGAAAGAAAGAATATTAGAATTCGATGATATGATAGAATATTAGAATTTGATGATATGATTTCCAAATGAAATCTCATTCCTATTTATAGGAATTTTCATGTCTCTTCATAGAGACATCTTTCATCAATAGGTGTCTTTTCGAATAATAATGTATTTAAAATTATTCATTTAATTATAACTATTCAAATAAAATTATTTAAATAGTTATAATTCTTTTCAAAAATCAAACAATATAATCTTTTGATTAATTATACCTATTCATTTATAGTTATTGGAACACTAAAGATATTTGAAAATGTTCCAACACTCTATACTACAATTTAATTCGATTCTGAGATAGGAAATCATATTTGGTGGTTTCGACATCCATCAACTATTAGTAAATATATATTTTAGTCATTCAACTTTAAAAAATTACAAAATGGTTATTGAAACATTTGAAAGTTATAAGTTGGTGATTGGCTCGTTAAGTTCCTAACAAACATTAGATGTAGGGACGAGTAAGTGTACAATTTGAGCACTTAATTATTAGTAAATTTATAATTTGGTCATTCAACTATTAGTAAATTTACAATTTAATCACTCTATACATAATTTAATATTTTTCATTGATGCAATTAAATAAAATGTGATATAAAGTTATTTTATATTTTATCAACTAAATTAATATCTTTTAATTTTTTCCTCGTTAAGTGTCAATTAATCAAATAAAAATCGAAAATAAGATTTGATGAATTATATAATGAAATAATAAATATTTTTTGATACATTAAAATCTCAAACTCATACACCCATTTAAATTACCATACAAACGCAATCTATAGGTCAATTCTCAATTTTAAAGATATAAGAAAACACTCTTAATCCACAAACCATAATAAGTATTTAATTGCAACAGAACTAATAGCACGTCTCTTTAGTTATTAATTGGATAAAATAGTGATGCTAAAACTAAAAGTGATGTGTAGATAAATAAGAAGGAAAGGAAAGCAATAATTTTTAAGAAGCTTTTTTAATCGTTGGAACCAAATCAAAGATATTAGACAAATTTGTTAATTTCCTTCAAATATTTTTACATTTTATTTAGGGTTATTTTATTAGTTAACACACTATTGAGAATGATGATTTTAACAATTTAACAGATCTAACTTTTGAATAATTCATATACCCTTATTAAAAGTTTAAATGTAACAAGAAATAGAAAAGAGAAAATCACAGTCCATTTGTATATTGTTCTCTCATTGATGAAGTAACAATAATAAATAAATTGTATAATTACTTATTTGGTCTTTTAACTTTATAAAAAATTTATTTTAGCTCTTCATTTAAATTTTCATTTTTAGACATCAAATTTATATTTTTGTTAAATCGCTCCAAAATAAATGAAAATGTTAACGTATTTTAACTTTATTAACATTGCATACATGTGGATTGTCACTTGGATGGCACATCAACATTTAATTAATTTTTAAATTTAAAAATTCAAAAAAATTATAAAAACTTTTAAAAATTAAAAATCATTAAAATTGTTAAAAATTATAAAAATACAAAAATAATTATAATGTTTTTAAATTTTAAAAATTAATTAAATGTTGATATATTATCTATGTGGCAATCTACATGTCAAAAAATTTAATAAACGTTAACTTTTTCATTCATTTTTAGGTGATTTGACAAAAAATACAAGTTCAATGATTAAAAGAGACAAAATTAAATGAAATGTTAAAATAATTTTTTTTGTAAAATTGGAAGGCCAAAATTATCGTTATGCCTAAATAAATAAGTGGCATGGTGCTTGCTTCATACAAAACATGGATGGGGATAGAATTTTTTTTAAATCGAATGGGTTTTGATTCGACTCAACCTATTAGGATTGTTTTTTTTCAAAAAAATCAGATTCGGGATAGATTGGATTAGACCTGTCCAAGGGTTAGGGAAACTTCCCTAGTCAGATAGGTTCGACCCAACTTGGGCCAGGTTTGGGCAAAGATTTTTGCATCTCGGATCAGCTTGACGTGAATTCAATTTAAATGATAGAAAAATATTTTTAAAATTTAAATTTAATTATAAAATATATAAAACACCAATAAAAATATTTTTTTAATATTTTTAAAAATTTTAAATAGTGAAACAAGCTTTTTCAGGCGAGGTGGGCCAACTTGAAAACGAGCCTGGCCTTGAAATTCTTTTGGAACCGAGCCTCAACTCGGCCCTGGAACCTATAAGTTGGATGAACTTTGAAAAATAATCGAATCGGATCGGGATCGAATTTTAGATAAATTTGCTCACTCATTTTGAGGTATTTACAAAAATATCATAATATATATTAACTTTTACTTTCAATAAATAAATATTTTAAGGTTAAGTATAAACTCAAAAAGAAAAACATATTTCGTTCAAAATAAAAATAAATAAATTTTATTTGATTTAAAATAAAAATAAAAATAAAATAAAGTTAAATTCGGGGGAGTGGAATCTCTGTGAAATTTTAGACAATTTTTTTTTGTTTTTAAGAGTCGAGATGGGATAGGATTTGATCAGAAAAAATTCCAACTCGAAATTTCCTACGAAATTGTCTTTAGGTATCAACACTATCGCTATCACTATCACAGAGCTTTAAATTTCCTATGAAATTGTCTTTAGATACATGACTTGATCAGAACAAGTTACCTGTATAATGTTACATCACTCACTTCCCCCTATCAATCAAAACTTTGAAAATAACAATTTAACAGGGTTTTCTCTGCAACTTCAATTACTGCTCCTATAAAAACTATTGGATCTCTTAACGGATCATATCCAAGAAATTACTTTGTTTTAATGCATAAAACTCATCATGACCTTCTTTACTTTCCTACTGTTTATTTCTTCCAAACTACTTGTTATAAATGCTTCTTGTCATGAACAAGAAAGAGAAGCATTGATGAGCTTCAAATCAAACATGGTAGACCCTTCAAATCGTTTATCTTCATGGAAAGGCCAAAACTGCTGCAGCTGGTATGGAATCGACTGTTCGGACTCGTTTCATGTGACAGCCATTGACCTTCGAAATCCCAAACCAGACAGCCTTATTCTGGACATGAATTCCCAACTTGTTTCAACGTCTGATGTCCCATCTACTGCTCTTACTGGAACCATCCCCCCTTCTTTGTTCTCCCTTACTCATCTCAGATACCTTGACCTCAGTTTCAACAACTTCAGTTTCTCAAAGGTTCCTTTAGGATTCTCAAATCTCACTGGACTCACGTATCTCAATCTATCGAATGTTATGTTCAATGGTTCCATTACAACCCAGTTTTCCAACCTTACTTCCCTGATGGAACTTGATCTTTCTTGCTCTTCGAGCATTGTCGACTACTCATCAATTTACTATACCTTGTCATCTACCTCGACAATTCATGAAGGTTCTCAATACTCATACATGAATCGAGGCAATTTGTATGCACCAAATTTGAGTTGGTTGCAAAGGTTGAATAATCTCAGAAAACTAAAACTGTGTGGTGTGGATTTATACAAAGCATCTCGATCAAACCTGTGGGCTAAATCGGTATCGACTCTTTCCAGGCTGAGGTTGCTTAAGCTGTCTAATTGTAGGATTTCTGGGGAGGTTCCAGTTGAACAACTTCTCAACCTCACTAAATTATCTGAATTGTACATGGACTACAACTTCTTGGCGTCGAAAATCCCGAGTAAGTTGGCCAATCTCACCTCCCTCTCAGTCCTAGACCTCACCAGATCGAACCTACAAGGTCATATCCCTTACCTTCCTCAAGTAAAGACACTTTATGTGGGAAACAACTCTGATGTTATGGTTGATCTCCATTCAATGTTTGCAGTCCCATGGCCTCGATTAGAATCAATCGACATATCATCTACTCATGTCACTGGATCCATCCCACCCTCCATCGCCAACATCACCTCATTAGTTGATTTCATAGCATACAGCAGTTTGATTCAAGGACGGATACCTGCCTCCATGATGAACCTTTCAAGGTTGGAAAAATTGCGTCTAGATATGAACAACATAAGTGGTGAGATTTCACCATCAATATCCAATTTAAAAAGCCTGCAACTTCTATCTTTGCTTCAGAACTCTTTTCATGGATTGATCCCGGACACAATTTGTAGTATCTCCTCTCTCAGGTGTCTATTGTTAGCAGGCAACTCTTTTACCGGAAACATTCCAAATTGCATAGGCCAGCTCAATGAGCTCAGCTACCTTGAGGTTAGTTCCAACAAGATGAATGGATCAATCCCTTCATTGTCATCTTTTTTCAGAAACTCAGCTCCATATCTCTTAATTCTGGGATTTAGTGGGCTAACTGTGAAAGTAGACCAACAACCATTTCCACCAAGGTTTCAACCACAGTTGTTGTCCCTTGATTCATGTAACATAGGAGGCAAAATCCCAGATTTTATATCAAACCTGACCAAACTAGTATTTTTAAGTTTGTCCAATAACAGTCTATCAGGGACAATTCCTTCTTGGCTGTTCAATCTTCCCAATTTAGGCTACTTAGATCTTTCTTTCAACAGGCTCCAAGGTGTCATCCCACCTAGCATTAAGCTAAAGTCATTTTTCATGCAGACAACACTTAAATTAAGAAACAATCTGCTTCACGGATTGATCCCTCAGCAGCTCGAGAATATTCAAGCTTTGGATTTATCAGCGAACAATTTCACAGGCAACGTTCCTGCAGAGGTTGGACTAGGCAACATTAGGTACTTGGCACTCTCTGATAATAAACTTTTTGGTCGGGTCCCATTCTCTTTATGTCAAGAAAACTGTGAGCTTATGCTGCTAGATCTTTCCAGCAACAACTTGTTCGGAACCATTCCGACCAGCTTCGGAAATTGCAGCTCTTTAGTGTATCTAAACCTCGGCTCGAACAATCTTACCGGTGGTATTCCAGAGGAACTGCAAGGTGCGAAAAGATTGAGCTTTTTAAATATTAGTGGCAATCATTTTGATGGTCCATTCCCTGCTGTTGTTCATAGACTTGAGAGAATATCGGTTATCGATATGGGAAACAACAAACTCAGTGGAAAGATCCCTGAATTCATTGGAGACCTCAAAGACCTCCGAATTCTTTTGTTGGAATTCAACTCGTTCAATGGTTCAATTCCGGAAGAGATAAATGCATTAGAAAATCTGCAATTCATTGGCTTTTCTAATAATCAACTGTCTGGTCCAATCCCTGAAAAGCTATCTGGTTTAAAGACAATCATAAACAGGCCAAAGGATAGGAATCTTCTTGGGTTTATCATCTCACAACTGTACATTGGTGTTCAAGTGAACCTGGTCGCTAAGGGATTGTCAATGCAACTTGATATGGTTCGAACGTATAATAATGAACTGGATCTTTCATGCAACAATCTTACTGGAAATCTTCCATCGGAATTAGGCCATCTGCAAGGGCTTTATGCACTCAATCTCTCCCATAATCGTCTCTCTGGTAACATCCCAACCGCCATTGGAAACATAAGTCTTTTGGAATCTCTCGACCTGAGTTACAATAATCTAAGCGGAGAGATCCCCGTGTCATTGGCTTTGTTGGATCCACTCTCAACTTTAAACTTGGCACACAACAATCTGAGTGGCGAAATCCCGACAAGCCCACACTTTGATACGTTGAGCAGAGATGGGTTAGCATACATTGGCAACAAATTCTTGTGTGGAGCTCCCGATGGTATCCACTGCGACAGAGAAGATTTCCCAACGCCAGAATCATCTGAGTCTGAGCATAGCGAAGAACAATCTGGGGAGTGGAAAATGGTGCTCGCACTGGCATTTGCAGTGCTCGCACTGGCATTTGCAGGCTATGTAGTTGGTTTCTGGGGACTTTTCGGGGTTGTTTATTTGGTGAATGAGAAATGGAGGAAGGCTTATTGGGCAAGCGTTGACCGAATCGTAGATGGAATCATCAGATGCAGAAAAATCAGAGTATCATCTGTTAAACCAGTGATTTTCTCTTCTTTTTATCTCTTTGTTTTCTAAATTAATGAACGGTTGATCCTTTTTCCAAAGATTGTTTCAGTTCTTTCAGCTCTTTGATGATTAGTAGGTAAATTAATTGCTTGTAGATAAATATTCGTAAAATAAAATTGTTTGATTGAACTAAAATGTCTTCACAAAAAAATAATTTCAAAATTTTGTTGTCGTGTTGATTAGGTGAATGGAAAGTTGCTTCCCTTTTCCGGGAAATCATTTTACCAAACTCCCCCACCTTTCGAAAAATAAAGAAAGCCAAATGCTAGGAAAATAATTACTTTTTCTTCTCCTCAGACCTTCGGGGCTTTTTTTTTTTTTTAATTTACTCAAAAAATTGTATTAACTATGAAAATGATTGCTAGAAAAATGACGTAACTTACATGCTTGCTATAGTAAGTTCTCATTATTGGTCGGGCTACCCCTAATCAGTACCTTTATTGGTCAGTTTAAAAAATATTAATTTCTTTAGATATTATTGTTGTCGTTGGTGGTACAGGTAAAAATAATATATATATCATACCAAAATATCTATATTTTTAGAAAAAATAGAAAAAAAATATATATTTTAATAGGTGTTACCGTTACATTAGTGGTACCAACATTTTTATTTAAAAAAAGCATGTCAAGTATATTTTTTTGTAGTGTCATTGATGCTATTAGCAGCACTGGTGTTTTGTTATTGGCCTTGATGTTGGCGGCACTGATGTGTTTTTTTAAAAAAATTTCGTCATCCACTCTCTAAAACAAAAAAATATTTGATATATACTCGGCTAAAAACAAAAGTTCCAATGGTGAGAAAGGTAAATATAAATGAGAGAAAGATAGAAGGAGAAAGAAATGATTGTTTTGGTGGTTAATATGAACGGAGAAAGCCATCAACAGTGGAGAGTCTACAACAGCGGCGACGATTTTTTGCTGTTTAGTTTATCTTCATCGGTTTTTTTTTTTACTGGTAATGAATCACTTCCATTAAAAGAGAAAAAAAATGCATTGAAAAATACAAAAGCTCCAATAGTGAGAAAAATAAATCTAGAATGAGAAAGATAGAAGGAGAAAGAAATACTATTTTGATGGTTAACCCGAACGGAGAAAGCCTTTCACAGTAGAGAGTTCACAACGGCAGCGACAATTTTTTGCTATTTAGTTTATCTTCAACCTTTTTTTTTTAACGATTATGAATGAATTTCATTAGAAGAGAAAAAAATACATTGAAAATTGCAAATATTTCCCCAAGCACCTTTTTTTATTTATACTTTCTTAGTTTTATTATCATTTATTATATTTACATGCTAAATTGTTTATTTATTTAATGAATCAAATCTATTTATTTTCCATAAAATTATCTTTTGTATTTGATGTGTTATTAACTCATTAATTAGCCTATTATTTCCTAAAAGAAAAAAATTATGTTGATAAATGCTAATTAATCTAACCGTTTTCTTTATTATTTCAATTTTTTTTCAATCTCCCCCGTAATGTTTTACTTTTCTCAAAAGTTTTTCAATTTTCTTTCTCACCATTGATTTTTCAATTTTAGCCAGGTACAAATCAATTTTTTCCTTTTTTGTCCTCATGTTTCTTCGCCCGATGATGAATGTACCAGCTTTTTTTACTGCATCGGGTCTATGTCTTCGTTTTAGAGAATGGATGACAAATTTTTTGAATTTCTTCGATGCCGCTATAGAGGCCAATGACACTCAGTAAATTTTTTTTCTAAAAAACCACACACGGTGCTGCAAATATCAAGGCTGATAACAAAACATTGGTGCCACCAACGACAATGGCAACACCAAAAATATATCTGACATGTTTTTTTTAATAAAAATGTAGGTGCTGCCAATGACAACAATGGAAACTATTAAAATATATATATATTTTTCTTTTTCCTAAAAATACAGGTATTTTGGCATGACATGTATGCGTATTTTTCTTGGTGTCACCAATAGCAACAGCAACACTAAGGTTTACTGTAGCAAACAAGTTATTTTCATACATAAATTTTTCAAGTGGGTCATTTTTGTAATTAATAACAAATTTTAGGTTAATACCAAAAAAAAAGTTGTCCTTCGGCATACCCCTCTTATCGACATTCTCATTAGCTTTCTCATTGGGGCTTTACCCATTCCATCGTAGGCAAATTTTATACTTTCATAGATTCATTTATATTTGCTTTTTCAAGATCTATTATTTGACTTTTTTCTTTAAAAAATGCGTTTTTTTCTAAAGATTATTTTTCTAGATTTTTTTGCCCATGCTATAGGATTATGGTCATACTAAGAAACCCTGTCAATTAAGGGGTTGACCTTAAATTGCTTCCCTTTTCCCTAAAAGTAAAGGCCTTGTCACTTTTTCAAGTACGCTTTGTATATCTTCTCTATAATTCCCACTTGTACACTCAATTTTTAATCTAAGATATCCATCAGTAGTATGCTTGATCACATCTCACTCAAGTTCTTTGAGATTGATGTTTGGCATTGGTTAAATGAGTTTCTCTTGTAAATTTTATGTTTTGTTTAAAATGTTTTTTTGAGATTTCATTGTGGAGTTTGATAATCTTTAAGTATTGCTACTAAAACATTTCGAATGCTAAATTCATGGAGAGTGGTTTAAACTAAATGGCACTTCCAAAGTCTCATTATCTAAATCAGTGAGTTCAATGGCCGAATTAAGAAGTGCTCAATTAAACACAAATGTTGGGAAGGTGGCAACATCTTCAGTTGGGAATTAGTTGGTTAAAACTGGGAAGTTTCAGTAGTAAAGGTTGGTTCATGTTTTTATCTTTTATAATCATGAATTTATCAATCTTTTCTTGGAACTGTCAGGGCTACGCTAACGTCAAGCTTCCGAGGATTTTTCATGAGTATAATTTAGAATATAATCCAGACATCGTCAGTTTACTAGAGACAAAGGTCAGTGATGGCAAGGCAGACAGAGTCATCGCTAAATTATGATTTCAATTTTCTCATTGTGTGGAGATGATTGGATTTATAAAATCTTGGGCTCATTCCTTAAAGATAAACCATCTAGTTTAATAATTAAAAAGGTAAATTTCATTTATGGTCACTAACCTATTGATAGCAAGCTAATTTTGTGTGTTTAATGTACTTATTTTTAGTCGAATTTTGAATAGAATGCTACTAAACTTGTGATTTCTTGTTTAAATTTTATCAGGGCACAATTGGAATGCCAAAGTTCAAAAGAACAAGTAAATATGGCTAAATTAGAACGAAAAGCAATAGAATGGGCCAAACTGAAAAGTTATAGAATTGGTGGCTAATAAAAAAAATCAGATTTTGATTTTGTCAAACTCTATAATTAGAAAAACATTTGATTTTTGTTGGGTGTTTATTTATAATTTAGAGGGAATCATGCTAAAATTAGCATATGAGAAGTGTATAAAAGCATGGATAGCATGGAAGGACACATTTGGAATTGAATTGAAAACAATTTTTTCTTTTCCCTTTTCACACGTCTATAGCTTATCAAGCTTGCTACCATTTTTTTTAGTTCCCTTATTTTGGTGAAATTATTCTTTAAGTTTGATGGTCACTAAACTAACTCTAAATACGATTAAAACAAGCGCATCTATCAAACAATAGTATAGCTACGGTGAGTAGAGAATATCGTATCCACGAGGACTAAAAAGTATTAGTAATTACCATTTTTCTATAATTTAGCTGACAATTTGGAGTGATGTATTTTAATCTAAATTTACTAAACTAATTTAACTAAGAACGCAACAGAGAATAAATCAAGGAAATAATCGAAAAATAACCAATGAGAGAGACAATCCCTAGGAAAGAATCCACCTAGACTTCACCTATTATTATGAATCTAGATTAAACGATTTATTGACTTGGTGTCTTGATTCGTAAAAATCCCTAAATTATTTTATTATCTCTTTCGAGAGTAAGAACAACTGACTCTAGGTTGATTAATTGAAATCTCTTTCTAATTAAAACCCCTATCGTCGCATTAACTCAATCTATAGATTCCCCTATTAGATTTGACTCTAATCCGGTAGATTTATGTTGTCCTATTTCTAAGATTGCATGCAACTCCACTCAATTATGCTAGATCTACTCTTAAACAAGGACTTTTACTCCATTGAATTAAGCACATTAAACATGAATTAATACCTTGAAAATATTAAAATAAGAAATAAGCATACATAATTGAGAACAAGAATCAAGTATTTATCGTGTAAAAATAGACATTAAATAAAAGTATGCATCATAGGTTTCATTAGACTTGATCATGAGTCGGGCCACCCGACCCGACTCGAAATGGGGGAGGGTTTGGGCAAAAATATAGGCCAAAAAATGGGTTTAGACAAAAAATAAGGCCCATTTAAAAAATGGGTCGGGCGTCGGGTAAGGTTTTTTTAGCCCGGGCCCGGCCTGAATTCACTAAAAGATAAAAAAAAATCTACTCTTTTTTGTGGTTTTTGAATGTTATTTTCTTGTTGTTTTCTCCCTATTTTGCTACCACTTTACTATCATGTTGCTACTATTTTATTGTTATTGTTTGGATATTGTATAAAACTTATTTTATTGTTAATTTTGTTATTATTTTAAAAGCATTTGTTAATTTTGTTATTATTTTAGAGGCATTTGCTTGTTAAGTTGTATTTATCTTAGTGTTATTTAAGTCTACATATTTTTAAAATTTATTTTCAATTTGTTGGGAAATATTTATTTTGATGTTTTAGTATTTTTGATGTATTATATAAATTTAAAAATTATATAAAAATAATATAAAAATTAATATGGGTCAGGCCTGGGCAAAATTTTAGGCTCGTTTTTCGGGATGGGCCGGGCTCAGGCCCTGTAAATGGGTTTGAATTTTTAGTTGAGCCCGGCCCAAACTCGGGGTCTAGCCCATGATCACTTCTAGGTTTCATTCTCTCTAAGTATCTAGGTAATTAGTTCATAATTTTGAATGAAAACATCTCAAAGTAAGAATAACCACAAGACATAAAGAAACTCATAAAAACTTCAAAAGAAATTAAAAGGAGATCTTCGATCTTGATAGAGATCCGCTTCTGAGTTGATTCCGATGAGTTCTTTGAGTGTTTTCTTTGATATTCTCTGATAGCCCCCTTATGTCTTCTTCTAGTAGGTATTCTTAGACTTTAGAATGCTTAGAAAGCCTAAAAATTGGAGTTTTTCATGTATTTGGGAAGCAGGGTGTGAAATCGACATGGGTTGGCACATGGGCATGTGTCCAGACTGTGGAAAAATGCCCATGTAACATCTCGAATTAGGGCCTGGTTGGAACAATGGTTTCAAGACCACAAATCTGAATTAGAAATAATTATTTTATGATTATTATAAGTCCTATGATATGTTTATATGATAGTGTAAAAATTTCATGAAGAAAATTTATGTAGAAAGTGCTTAATATGACTTTAAGGACTAAATTGAATAAATTGTAAAACTTGAGTTCTAGAAGCTTTAAGCATGAAATTGAATTGAATTATTAATTAGAAGTCCTTAAAGAGTAATTAGACCAAGTTCTTAAAATTTGGAAAAAAATGGGCTTGTGTGGTAAAAAATTCAAAGAAAGTTTAAAAGGGTAATTTGGTCATTTTGTAAATAAATGAATTAAAAAGGGAAATTAAGCCAAAATTGCTCATCTTCTTCCCCATCCAGCTGAATATTAGAAGAAGCCATGGCTAGGGTTTGTGTTCAAGCTTCCAAGCTCATTTGTAAGTGATCCTGAGCCCCTTTTTAATGTTTTATGCAATTTTGAAGTCCTCGTAACATGATCTACTTGTTTCTACCTATATTTTGAGCTAGGGTTCATTTTTAAAAATTTACCCATGAATTATATGCATGTGTTTTGATGTCTAATGGTATAAAATGAATGTTGGGTGTTAAATAAACGACTTTTGCTAAGTGATTTTCGGTGAAAATGCTTAAAAGGACTAAATCATAAAAGTTATAAAATTTTTCATAAAAGTGTGTTTTAGTGGGAATTTTGGACTGTTATAGTTATGAAAATGATTTGGGTAGGCTTAAAATACAAAGAAATCGAATGAAAATCATTTTACTTGCCTTAGGGCAAAAGTGTAAATATGATAAAGTTTAGGGGCAAAAATAAAATTTTTCCATAATACGATTTTTGGGTCTATATGAATAATGTGAGTCCTAAATAAGCTATATTTGAAATGTTAGATCAAGAAAACTGAGATTCGGGCTTAAATCGGGAAAGTACGAGATTGTGGACTAAAATGAAATAATTAGCCGTGCTCAGATTCGAGGTAAGTTCGTATGATAATAATAATGCAATGTTATGTTTGAATTATAATTCTTTACTATTATTGCATAAATTGCATGATTGAATACATTGGAAAAGTTGATGGAATGGTGTGCATGATGTGGAAATATGACATGGAAGAATATTACATGAAATGCAAGAAAATGATGATATATGACAAGTGATATATGAAATAGGTGATATATGTTATGTAAATTTATAAAAGCTTATTTTCTATTTGAATTATGCCTTATTATGCTATAAATGGGCAATTGGTACTATTGTAAGCATGAATGATATATGGCCTTTACATATGCATCACGAGCAAGTACGACAAAGTATGCCATGTGCAAGTAAGGAAAATCCCGTTTGAACCTTAGGAATAGTTTAGGATACAAGTGACATGTCACCAGGAATTAAGAAATCCAAGCTCGTTGAGTTGGTCTGAGTTCGTGATTAATGTGAGAAATCTGAACTTGTTGAGTTGGTCCAAGTTCGTGGTATATGTAAAGCATCCGAGCTCGTTGAGTTGGTCCGAGTTCATAATGGATGCGATACATGTAATTGGGTTCCGAGTAATAGTCTTGTGTGTTCTACCGGTGGCTAGGTAATTCTTGAGTTGGTCGGATACCTGTCAGCTTGTGTGAGCAGCCCGTGTAGTTACACCATGACCGATAGCTTATATGAGCAAGCCAGTGAGTAGCTCCTTCTTGAGCGTTACATGTTATGTGGTAGCTTTGGCTACGTTTGTATATGTGGCACTTATGTGCGAATTTCCGTGTATGCAATAGTATTCCAAGTGTTCAACGGATAATACAATGGATGATGTATGGAATGTCCCGAAGAGGACATGTTACAGAAGGTATGATTGTATACTATACTACGAGTGGTATAGGAATGTACACTAAGCTTATGATTATTGAGACTTTGAAATGTTGAGACATTGGTGAGTTAAGATGCATGAATTATGATTATAAATTTTGTTGCAATATCATGCTAACTTAGATTGTGTAATTGAACATGGAATCCATGAGATGGTGAGTTCATGATTAGTTGAAAATGAACTTATGATAGTTATCATTATATTGCATTAAAACAGTTTTGGATAGCAGCAGTAGTCCGACTTTAAAAATCTACCAAAATTTTTGGAAATCAAATTAGAGACTGAATAAAATATGAAATTAAATCTTATTGAGTCTAGTTTCACATAGAGGAAACGGTGTAAGCAATTATATTATGAGATATTTGAATTTTTGTGAGACAGAGTCAGAGTGATTTTTGGCTCCCCTGTCTTAACTTTGGAAAATCACTAAAAATTGTACAAATATAATTATGGGTTGGAATTTATATGACTAAATTCTTAATGAATCTATTTTCAAGAGAAATAGACTAGAACATCATCTAAATCCCGTACTAAGAGATAAATGAATTTTAGTAAAGAAAGGTCGAAGCTGTCAAACAGCAGAATAGGGGTAACTTTGAAGAATAACCTGTACTTATTGGCTAGACCAAAAATTCTGAAAATTTTGTGATAAGAAGATATGTGAGTCTAGTTTTATAAAAAATAGCAGATTGTGATTTGGAGTTCCGTAACTCATGTTATAAGTAATTAAGTGACTATGACTCGAGTAAATATCTTGACTTGAACATAACTAAAAGTGAAATTGTGATTATATTACCTTGGGAAACATGTTGATTAAATTGCTTATTATTTTAATATGGACTTACTAAGCTGTAAAGCTTACTCCCTCATTTCCATTTCTTTAGTGTTGACAGGTTAGCTCGGGGTTGGAGATCGTCAGAGGCAGCATCATACTATCAAGCTATCACTTTCGGGGTATTGATGAATCTTAAACGTCTTCAAGTGAGTGGCATGTATAGGGACTTAGTTATTGATATGTGTTCTTATGATTTGGCCAAGCTGTTTGCTTATATTAGTACATTGTATATAGCCATGGGATGTGGCTTATGATGGTTATGGCTTGTAAGCCTATTTATCCAAGCTATGTATTGATGCCTTGTGACGTGGTCACGTGATTATATTTGTTTGATATGAATGGTTAGAATTACGGTATGTATGCTTACTGATTTTTTTGAGATTAAATGGTATGCTATTGAACATGGTATGAGAGTATAAGAGTGATTAAGATGGTAAAGCCAAAATAATATAAATGGATATGTTTAGACTTGGTATTATACGAGTATGTGATTCACATGTATGTAACCATGCAAATTCTATTTTTGAGTCTTAATAAAGGATGTGTAATCATTAAATCGGTGTTATAGCATATGTTTATGAAGTGTTTAAACATGTGAAGGGTTAAGGCAACAAAAAGGCTTGGAAAATAGCCTAAGTACTAGCCACATGGGCAGAGACACGGCCATGTGTCTCAGTTGTGTGGAGAACACGACCTAGCATACGGGAGTGTGGCCTAGCCGTATGGTTCAATTTGTTTTGTTGACATCATAAACAGATAATTAAACGGCCTAAGGACACGGGCGTGTTGAAGACACACGGGCGTGTCCCTGTGTCCACACAGGTGTGTAACCCTGTTTCATGAAAATTTTTCTAAGTTTTCCCAAAACTTTCCAAAGTTCTCGGTTTAGTCCCAAATCGCCTTTAATGCATGTTTAGAGCCTCGGTAGCTCGTGTAAGGGACATTATGCATGTGATTGAATTTTTTTTAATTTAAATGAAGTTTTATAGCTTGATTTTACGAAATTATGTACTTTTAAGTCCGGTAATGCCTCGAACCCTATCCCGGCGTTGGATATGGGTAAGGGGTGTTACATTTAGTGGTATCAGAGCTATGATTAGTCGGTTCTTAGACTAACCTAGCATGCATGAGAGTCTAGCTATACATGCCACCAATATGTGATAGTGTGATGTCTCTCGACGCGAATGAGAACTATCTTGTTTAGACAAAGGTACTCTTGAACCGAGCTACACCTACCATGTTCAACATGAAGCTAAGGTATTTGAGTAAATTACAGTCACGATGAGTTTAAATTCATAAAGGTATGAATAAAAGTTCATGATATATATGTGATAACATGTGAGATAAAAGTTCATATTACGATGAATACCTATGCTTGTTTGGTGTTTACATGATGTTATGCACTTGACTTGTTTGATTAAGTGAATGTGATAAAAAGAAATTCATAAAGGTATGAATAAGGGTTTACAATATCGTGTTACGGATAAAAGTATCAATGTCCCGATTGGATGTTGAATGTTGATGAATTTTAATGATATCTTTAAATGAGACAAGGGATTATAATGTAATGAACTTATCTATTTTAAATTGATAGATTGATTCATGTGAATGTAATGATATATATACGATGATGTGCAAGATGAAAGTTTAGACTGTGATATACTTATCCATGTTTGTTTGGACCTCATATGAGATTATCTGCCTGACTTGTTTAATTGAATGAAAATGATAAGTAAAGTTGTTCAGAATCCATAGAATGTATGCATAAGTGCACTGGTTTAAATAAGATAATTGGAAAGTTCGTGTCATACAGATGTGAATAATAGTTTGCCTGAAGTGAATGATATGCTTGTGAAAATGTTACTATGATGATGAAATAGTGTCATATGTATATGTGTATGAGAGTCGAGTTAGGGACCTTACGACCCCCCTTACCAGAGTGGTGTTTTGTAAAGGATTTTATGAGATCAGTGTTGAATAAGCTCACAAGTATGAGGCTAAAGAGTTCGACTATAGAGTGATTATAAATATGATTAGAGATTAAATTGGATTGATAAGTAAAGATAGAACTAGTAAGGTGCGATATCGAGAAATGTATTAACTAAAATTTCTTCAGAACCGATCTTTTTTTCAATGAGAATCATAATATGGGATTTGTGATGACAGAAATAGTTGAGGGAATAATATTTGAAAGGTAAGATATCTGAGTATGACAGTTATGATTGAACAGATTTCGACAACTTCTTCTGAGATATTCTATATGTTTAATTATTCTGGGGATTATTCCCATGGCTATTATTCTTCTGATAAAATCATTGTTCTATGGGAATGTTTTCTAATGATGATGTATAAACGAAAGTATTGATATCCTGTCTGGTATATAATTTGTATTACCCTATTTCCCTCTAGCATTCTATTACATTTCATCTATTGGGACTTTATGAGGTAATACACATGATGTTATGATTCTGTTTCTTCTAATTGATGATCTATTTGATACATATATGGGAAGGTATATTATCCTTGTTGCATTTAATTCCAGTGGGTTGGATTGATGTATTCTTCTGGATTTCTTAGTGTCATATGTATATGTGTATGAGAGACGAGTTAGGGACCTTACGACCTCCCTTACCAGAGTGGTGTTTTGTAAAGGATTTTATGAGATCAGTGTTGAATAAGCTCACAAGTATGAGGCTAAAGAGTTCGACTATAGAGTGATTATAAATATGATTAGAGATTAAATTGGATTGATAAGTAAAGATAGAACTAGTAAGGTGCGATGTCGAGAAATGTATTAACTGAAATTTCTTCAGAACCGATCTTTTTTTCAATGAGAATCATAATATGGGATTTGTGATGACAGAAATAGTTGAGGGAATAATATTTGAAAGGTAAGATATCTAAGTATGACAGTTATGATTGAACAGATTTCAACGGCTTCTTCTGAGGTATTTTATATGTTTAATTATTCTGGAGATTATTCCCACGGCTATTATACTTATTATAAAATCCTTGTTCTATGGGAATGTTTTCTAATGATGATGTATAAATGAAAGTATTGATATCCTGTCTGGTATATAATTTGTATTACCCTATTTCCCTCTAGCATTCTATTACATTTCATCTATTGGGACTTTATGAGGTAATACACATGATGTTATGATTCTGTTTCTTCTAATTAATGATCTGTTTGATACATATATGGGAAGGTATATTATCCTTGTTGCATTTAATTCTAGTGGGTTGGATTGATATATTCTTCTGGATTTGTTTTCTCTGATGAATTATCGAGATTCTCTATAATTTTCTTATGAGCGTTGTTCTGGGTCTTTCATTATGATATTGTATTTTGGATTTTTGTATCTTGGATTTCTTTATCTAGGATTTCTTTGTCTTGGACTTCTTTATCTTGGTTTTCATGTCATCTCTATTCTGCAAATTATCGGTTGTGGCTCATATCTAAAATGTGTTCTTTGGCCTATGATGACTATGTTAATTATGATCATGCTTTTGGTTGATTATAGTAACGTGATGATTCCAGTATCTGGATTTCTCTAAATTTTCATGCGAAGAATTGATATCGGCAAAGGCATAAGTGGTGAAATTGCTAGTTACAATTTGTATGGTGGATTTCTTTCCTTAAGTAAGTTAACCAAGTTAATACCTTCGATTGGGAATATTTATGCTACCTTGAGTTAATGCAACTGAAATAGACTTTAATTGGCATGATAAGTGAATTTTGAATGATTACATGTTGAATCGTTCTATCGACTGGAAGAGAGGATTTCTTAAAATGTCATTTATTGGTGATTAAGACTGACTTGGTTGTTAAATCGGTATTGGTTATTGTTTGAAAGATTAAATGGAATATTAATGTTTAAGAATAAGATTTTATTTCTTTTCTTTTAGGGAAAAGATAGATAGTCTGAATGAAGAGTGTATATATCTTAAAAGACGTCGATATGATTTAAAGCTGTTTTGAATGATAAAATTTTCGTCTTGTAAAAGTCGAAAGGTCTATTACATGTTAGTAAATCTTTGAATAGATGAGAACATTGTTAACCGAAGCCTTTGAATTGGTTTAGTCTGCATTGGGCAGAGACTTCTGGATTTTTAGTGATATGTAGTTGAATGGTTTACGAGGTGTTATAAGACAAAAAGGCAATGTGATAGCTCAAAGTATCTGATATTATAGCTAGATCTGAGTTTGAGATAGCGTAGACGACTTGAGTTAGTTATTATATGATCTTGGAGTAAAGAAAAATGTGGTTACAAGTGCTTGGGTAGAAAATCCAGAGTCTATACAGTGAGAGTTTGCAAGAAAACTTATAGAAGTGATGTATTGGTGCTCGAATTTGGAACTCGACATTTCTGATCTTTGTGTTTGAATACATGGATTATTATCAGGATTATTCTTATCTTGAAAGAGAAAAATGTTTTGTGGCTTCTTGCTAAATGTTTGATGAAATCTACAAATCATTTCAGTATGTGTTGAATTTTTGCTTAACGGATCAATGGAATCATGTATCTTCAAGATTGTCAGATTTCTTAGTATGCTAGTTCTCTTTAAGCGGATAGAGATCAAGATTCAGTTGATGTGTCATATGGCGAAGAATTACTCATGACTCTAGCATGAGAAATTAAAGAGTGAAGTGTTAAGCATAGCCTAAGTAAAAGTTCTTTAGCAATGATTATGTGATAGCAGAGTTTATGTATAAGCTAAACCACTCTTCTGGTAAGATTTTCAGGAACGAAAATCCCTAAAGTAGGGGAGAGTTGTAACATCCCGAATTAGGGCTTGGTTGGAATAATAGTTTCAAGACCACAAATTCGAATTAGAAATAATTATTTTATAATTATTATAAGGCCTATGATATGTTTATATGATGGTGTAAAAATTTCATGAAGAAAATTTATGTGAAAAGTGCTTAATTTGACTTTAAGGACTAAATTGAATAAATTGTAAAACTTGAGTTCTAGAAGCTTTAAGCATGAAATTGAATTGAATTATTAATTAGAGGTCCTTAAAGAGTAATTAGACCAAGTTCCTAAAATTTGGACAAAAATGGGCTTGTGTGGTAAAAAATTCAAAGAAAGTTTAAAAGGGCAATTTGGTTATTTTGTAAATAAATGAATTAAAAAGGGAAATTAAGCCAAAATTGCTCATCTTCTTCCCCATCCAGCTGAATATTAGAAGAATCCATGGCTAGGTTTTGTGTTCAAGCTTCCAAGCTCATTTGTAAGTGATCCCGAGCCTCGTTTTTAATGTTTTATGCATTTTTTAAGTCCTCGTAACATGATCTACTCGTTTCTACCTATATTTTGAGCTCGGTTTCATTTTTAAAAATTTACCCATGAATGATATGCATGTGTTTTGATGTCTAATGGTGGAAAATGAATTTTGAGTGTTAAATAAACGACTTTTGCTAAGTGATTTTCTGTGAAAATGCTTAAAAGGACTAAATCATAAAAGTTATAAAATTTTTCATAAAAGTGTGTTTTAGTGGAAATTGTAGACTACTATAGTTATGAAAATGATTCGACTAGGCTTAAAGTACAAAGAAATTGAATGAAAATAATTTTACGAAACTTAGGGCAAAAGTGTAAATATGATAAAATTTAAGGGCAAAAATATAATTTTGAGATAATATGATTTTTAGGTCTATATAATATTGTGAGTCCTAAATAAGCTATATTTGAAATGCTAGATCAAGAAAGCCGAGATTCAGGCTTAAATCGGGAAAGTACGAAATTATGGACTAAAATGAAATAATTAGCCGTGCTCGAATTCGAGATAAGTTCGTATGATAATAATAATGCAATGTTATGTTTGAATTATAATTCTTTACTATTATTGCATAAATTGTATGATTGAATACATTGGAAAAGTTGATGGAATGGTGTGCATGATGTGGAAATATGACATGGAAGAATATTACATGAAATGCAAGAAAATGATGATATATGACAAGTGATATATGAAATAGGTGATATACGTTATGTAAATTTATAAAAGCTTATTCGCTATTTGAGTTGTGCCTTATTGTGCTATGAATGGGCAATTGGTACTATTGTAAGCATGAATGATATATGGCCGTTACATACGACATCACGAGCAAGCACGACAAAGTATGCCATGTGAAAGCGAGGAAAATCTCATTTGAACCTTAGGAATAGTTTAGGATACAAGTGACATGTCACTAGGAATTAAGAAATCCTAGCTCGTTGAGTTGGCCCGAGTTCGTTATATATGTGAGAAATCAGCACTTGTTGAGTTGGTCCAAGTTCGTGGTATATGTGAAGCATCCGAGCTCGTTGAGTTGGTCCGAGTTCATTATAGATGCGAGCATCCGAGCTCGTTGAGTTGGTCCGAGTTCATAATGGATGCGATACATGTAATTGGGTTCGGGGCAATAGTCTTGTGTGTTCTACCGGTGGCTAGGTTATCCTTGAGTTGGTCGGATACCTGTCAGCTTGTAATGAACCGAAAGTTACGGTATCGGAAATTGAGTCTTGAGTACTGTTTCCGTGAAATTAATTCATGAATATTTATTAGAAATATTTATGAATTATAGTTGAACGGTTATTTAGTGTTTAATTAAGTGAAGTAGCTTGAATTTAGTTTAAAGGACTAAATTGCATACGGTATAAAAGTTTAATTATAGATTAAAGATTAGTAAAGGGACTAATCTAGCAATTAGACCCTAAGTGCCATGTGTGTGAATGTATGATATAACATGTGTAACAGTTGGTAAAGATATTAAATGTGTTAAAGTAGTTTTTCTTATAGATTAAGTTATTTTATTAGAATAATATTATATTATTAATATTATTATATTGAATATAGATTTATGAGTAAGTTAAAAAGAAAGAAAGAAAGAAAGAAAGATAGAAAGAGTTACAGAGAGCAAACGTGAGAAAGAAAGAAAGAAAGAAAGAAAGAAATAGAAAAGGGAAATTTGAGGATTAAGGCCCTAAAGCTTGATTGGTAAGATGTTTTAGCTTATTTTCTTATAATTTTTATGTTTATGGATGCCTAATTCAAAGTTCTACATGTATGAGGTTAAAATGAAGAAAAATAGAAAATTTTAAATATTGATTTAGTTGAATAAATTGAGGTTTTATGGGTTAAATTAATAGAAATTGAAGTTAGAAGTGAAAATTGAGTGATTTATTAAAAGAATTCTAAGTTAGGTTTAAATAGGGATTAAGTTGAATAGAGCTCAAAATTTATATTTTATAATGAATTTTATGAGTTAGAAATTGTTAATGAGTTGATTAAAAGAGAATATGAAGCTTAAGTTAAAGAAAAAGATTAGTAATGGAAAAAGGACGAAATTGGAATTTTGTAAAAGTTTGATAGAAAGTGAAAATGTGTTTTTGAATTAGTATATTGATGATTTTAATTGTATGATTGTTAGTAGCAAACGTAGCATCGGATACGTCATCAAAGAAGGGAAAGAGAAAGTGAACGAAGATATCGATTAAATTCGATAAATAGTGGTTTGTATTTCTATAAACCGAGCTTAATCGTTATTGCTATATTTGATATTTATATTGTATGAAAATGTGAATGAGGTAAGTATTTTTACCATATTGAAATGAATGTGATTTTGAATACCCTATTAACAGTGTCGGGCTAGTCGAATATAGTTGACATGTCATAGGAATTGGAAGTATTGGGATATTACGACATTAAGTCGATGAGACACTATGTGTCGACTACTGTTAAAGTTTCGGATTTGTTCCGATGAAGTACTTTGTGTACTATAATGTTAAAGTTTCGGATTTGTTCCGATGAAGCACTATGTGCTTATCCTGGAGTGTGTGTTGGATCCGTGTATCCGTTAGTGTCCGAGTTATGTTAATAAGGGTAAATAAAGTAAAGATTATTAAAGTACTGATTGATATTGAATAATAGCAATAATGTGTTTGAATTACCATGTTTTAAAGTTGATTAAGCTATTGTTTATAGAGATATCACTGAGAGTATTCTCAGCGACGGTTTGTTTCTCATGCATGCAGCTAGGTACGAAAGTATAAGGACTCAAGATACAAGCCGATCCCGAACTCAAATTGGTGAAGTTTCTATCTTTTTGGAAAATGGCATTGTAGCTAGGATGTCTTT
This sequence comes from Gossypium arboreum, assembly GCF_025698485.1. Taxonomy (NCBI): domain Eukaryota; kingdom Viridiplantae; phylum Streptophyta; class Magnoliopsida; order Malvales; family Malvaceae; genus Gossypium; species Gossypium arboreum. The sequence goes on along the minus strand of NC_069072.1, from coordinate 125,724,160 downwards.
TGGTCATTTTGAAAGTATCTATGTTGTTAAGTGATATTTTGGTAAGTTTTGTAAATGTTACCAAAACCTTAAGTATGGTATGTTTTGATATGTTAGTGAAGAGTAAAAAGAGGAAGTGTTGGTAAATATTGTAGAGAGAAGAAATGAAGATGTTATAAACTTAGTTATCAACACAGTAACAGTAGTCCAACTTTAAAAATATACCAAAAATAGTATAAAGTGAATTAGATGATGAATAAAATATGTAATTTAAGCTTAATAAATCTATTTTTATGTGGAAGAAACAAAATAGGTAAAAGAGTTGTATTTTATGAGATATTTATGTTTTAGTGAACAGGGTTAGAGCAATTTCTGGATTCCCTATTTTGACTTTAGAAATTCACCATAAATTGTGTATTAAGAATTAGGACTAAAAATTTATATGTATGGATTCCTTATTGAGTCTATTTTTAATTGAAACAAATGGCATAGTCATTGGATTTCTTTACAGGAAGAAATTTGATTCGTAGTGCACAAGGGTCAGAGTAGCCGAACCCTAAAACAGGGGAGACTTTTTCTAATAAACTGTACTAATTGGCCTGACCAAAAATCCTAGAAAAAAATTAGTAAGTAGATATATGAGTCTAGTTTCAGGGAAAATTTATGGAATTGGATTTCGAGTTTCGTAACTCGAGATATGATTTTTTTAGCGACCGTGACGCAGATGGATAGTTTACTACGAAAATTGTTTAAGTGCTAAGATAAGTTTTGTAAGGTCTCCTGCTTGACTCCGGCAACGGTCTCGGGTAGGGGGACATTACAATATTGATTGGTATCAGTGCTAATTAGGTTTAGTCAGTTCTAGGACTAAATCGAATGTCAATGTGAATCTAGAGGTACATGCCATTACTGAGTCGAATTTGAGTTGGGATTGGATGCTGATATGTTTGTTGAATATTTTTGTTTTATAGCATTAAGAATGTCTGATAAAAGCATTGAGGATACTGATCAAGAGATGTATAGTGAAGATGATGAACCGTATAATATGAATGAATCGGGGTCTGCAACTCCAAGTGTGAATCCAGTAGTAAATCAACCGAATATTGGAAGTGATAATACTGAAGTCTTTAGAATAATCGTCGATGCCCTTCAAAAAGCAGTAGGAACTATGCTTGCTACGTCCTCTATCCCTACTACCCGAAGAGCTCCAATTAAAGAATTGAGAAAATATGGAGCTACATAATTTTTGGGTGCAAAGGAATTGATTCGACTCATCGCTGAAAATTGGTTAAAGACTACAAAGAGAGTTCGAAGCAACTTGAATGTACACCACAAGAAAGCTTAGTGTGTGTTGTCTCATTCTGCAAGAAGAAGCTTTAGTATAGTGGGAATCGGTGATTCGAATGTACTTGAGGAACAGATAAGTTGGGACTTCTTTCAAAAGAGTTTCAAAATAAGTATTTGGGAGAAATGTACATAGAGGACAAAAGACAAGAGTTCTTAACACTGAAACAAGGTGAGATGCTTATAGTGGATTATGAACGAGAATTTCTGAGATTGAGCAGATATGCCATCGAGTTTGCACCGATCAAGCGTACCGATGTAAAAGATTTTAAGAGGATTACGTGATGAATTTAGACTACAGTTGATGCCTCTTAGAATCACCGAGTTTGTAGATTTAATGGAAAGAGCTAAGATGATTGAACAAATTCTGGAAGGATAAAAAGTCCGAAGTTGCTCGCTCGATCGAAAAACGTCCCGGAATGGTTAGTTCAAGTCCAAGCCTAAGCGGTCAAAGGAATCACGAGGTAATTGGAGATTTAGTTCTCGATCGGAAAGAAGTGATCGAGGTCGAAAAAGATCATCATGTGTTCATCGGCAATATCTCAAGTCCGATTCGAATCTGAAATTCCAATATGTGAGCATTGTGGAAACCGACACAAAGAGGAATGTAGAAAGTTGACTGGAGGTTGTTTCCGTTGTGGAGCTACCGATCACTTTATTAAAGATTGCCCAAAGATATCGGAACAACACCGGTGAGTGCAAAGATCTGAATTTGCTTCAGAGGTCGGGATCGGTCAAGTAGTTCGTTTGCTAGAGGTGGTACTAGAAGAACTAGTGAGAGCGCTACACAACAATCTAAAGCTAGAGCTCCAGCTCGAGCGTATGTTGTGAGGACTCGAGAAGAGAAAGATGCTCACGATGTGGTGACAGGTATATTCTTATTGAATTCAGCACCCGTTTATGCTTTAATAGACCCTGGGTCATCACATTTATATGTTAATACGAAAGTAGTTGAGATCAAAAAATTAGAGTCTGAATTGTCTAAAGTTATGATAGAAGTGTCTAGTCCACTAGGACAAACTACTTTAGTGAACCATATATGTCGAAGATGTTCGTTAATGATTCAAGATAGAATATTCCCTGTTGATTTGTTGATTATGTCATTTGGTGACTTTGATGTTATTTTGGGAACGGACTGGTTATCAGAACATGGAGTGATTTTAGACTGTTATAAGAAGAAGTTTATTGTTCAGAATGAAAGTGAAGATACGATTGAAGTAAATGGTATTCGGACTAGTGGATCAATTCGTATTGTTTCGGCCATTAAAGCTAGCAAGCTTCTTCATCGAGGTTGTAATGCTTTCTTAGCATATGTGATTAATTCAGATTCAGTTGAATGTCAGTGTAGTAAAATTCGGACTGTATGTGAATTTTCTGATGTATTCCCTGAGGAATTACCTGGATTACCCCCTGATCGAGAGGTAGAATTTGTGATTGAAGTCTACCCAGGTACAGATCCGGTATCGATACCTCCGTACCATATGACACCTACTGAGCTAAAGGAATTAAAAGTACAGTTGCAAGACTTATTGGACAGAGGTTTTATACGACCTAGTACATCACCATGGGGAGCTCCAATGTTATTTGTTAAGAAGAAAGATGGGTCGATGCGGTTGTGCATTGATTATCGACAACTCAACAAATTGACTGTCAAGAACAAGTATCCACTTCCCCGAATAGATGATTGTTTGATCAACTAAAAGGAGCTTCCGTATTTTCAAAGATTGATCTGAGGTCGGGATACTATCAGTTGAAAGTAAAAGAGTGCGACATATTGAAGACGGCATTTCGTACGAGGTATGGGCATTATGAATTCTTAGTAATGCCATTTGGACTGACAAATTCCCCTGCTGCTTTTATGGATCTTATGAATCAGATTTTTTAGCCATACTTGGATCAGTTCGTAATAGTTTTTATCGACGATATTTTGGTGTATTCCAAGTCAGAAAAAGACCATGAGCAACATCTCCGAATTATTTTGCAAATACTATGAGAAAAGCAATTGTATGGAAAATTGAGCAAGTGTGAATTCTGGTTATCAGAAGTTGTGTTTCTTGGTCATGTCGTATCAGCGGATGGAATTAGAGTGGATCCAAAGAAGATTGAAGCAGTTATTCTGTGGAAAGTTCCTAAGAATGTATCAGAGGTACAAAGTTTTCTCGGATTGGCTGGTTACTATCGAAGATTCATCAACGGATTTTCAAAGATAGCCTTACCGATGACCAAGCTACTACAGAAGAATATTCCATTTGTTTGGAATGAGCAATGTCAGAAAAGTTTTGAAGCATTAAAACGAATGTTAACAGAGGCACCGGTGTTGACTTTACCAGAATCAGAAAGAGATTTTGTAGTGTACAGTGATACTTCATTGAGTGGACTGGGATGTGTACTGATGCAGAACGGGAAAGTCATTGCTTATGCTTCACGGCAACTGAAACCGCATGAACGCAACTATCCAACTCATGATTTAGAGTTAGCAGCTGTAATTTTTGCCTTGAAGATTTGGAGGCACTATATTTATGGTGAAAAGTGCTATGTTTATACGGATCATAAAAGTTTGAAGTATATGCTTTTGCAAAAAGAATTGAATCTGAGACAAAGGCGTTGGATAGAGCTCTGAAAGACTATGATTGTGTCATAGACTATCATCCAGGGAAGGCTAATGTAGTAGCCGACGCACTGAGTAGAAAAGCTGCGATTGAATTACGAGCAATGTTTGCACCACTTAGTATCATTGAAGATGGAAGTCTTTTAACTGAATTAAGAATAAAGCCACTAATGTTTGATCGAATCAGATCAGCACAGTTAGAAGATGATAAGTTGTTAAAGAAAAGAGAGATGATTCAGAATGGTACAACAAAAAATTTTAGTATTGATGGAAATGGTTGTCTAAGATTTCAGAATCGACTTTGCATTCTGGATAATTCTGAGTTGAAAGAGTTAATTCTTCGAGAAGCTCATAATAGTCCATTTGCGTTTCATCCTAGAGGTATGAAAATGTATCGTGATTTATTGGTGGTCAGGAATGAAAAAGGATATAACTGAATATGTGGCAAAGTGTTTGACTTGTCAACGAGTGAAGGCAGAACATCAAGTTCCATCAGGATTGCTTCAACCTATCAATATTCCTGAATGGAAATGGGACCGAATAACGATGGACTTTGTGACGGGATTACCGACGTCTACAAGTAAAAAGAATGCTATTTGGGTAATAGTTGATTGACTTACGAAGTCACTCATTTCTTAGTTTGTGAGAACCGATTGGTCGTTAAAGAAACTTGTTGAGGTTTATGTTAGAAATCATTAGATTACATGGTATTCCAAAATCAATAATTTCGAGAGATTTAAGGTTTACGTCAAGGTTTTGGAAGCAATTACATGAATCTTTCGATTTTCGACTTCACTTTAGTACGACTTTTCATCCACGCATCGATGGTCAATCTGAGCGGGTAATACAAATTTTAGAAGATATGCTTGAGCTCAGATGATTGATTTTGAGTCTAACTGGAAATATTATTTGTCATTAGCGAATTTGTATATAATAATAGTTTCGATCAAGTATCTGATGGTACCGTATGAGGTTTTGTATGGACGAAGATGCCGATCACCCGTATGTTGGATGAATCGAATGAGAAGAAGATGATTGGACTGAATTGGTTCAAGAAACGGAAAGTACGATTAAGAAAATTCGGAAAGATTGAAAAGCGCTTTTGATAGATGTAAATCGATATCTGATTTGAAACGACGGGATATTGAATACTCAGTCGGGGATAAAGTATTTTTAAAGGTTTCACCTTAGAAGAAAATTCTAAGATTTGGTCAAAAGGAAAATTAAGTCCTCGTTTTATTGGGCCTTACGAAGTTATTGAGAGAATTGGACCAGTAGCGTATCGATTGGCCTTACCTCCTGAACTACAGAAAATGCACGATGTCTTCCATGTTTCTATGCTAAGAAGATATCGATCGGATCCTTCACATGTTATTACGACAGAGAATGTAGAGATTCAACCTGACTTATCGTATGAAGAAGAACCAGTTGAGATTCTAGCACGAGAGGTAAAAGAATTACGTAATAAACGTATTCTTTTAGTAAAAGTGTTATGGCGAAGTCACAGTGTTGAAGAAGCTACATAGGAACCAGAAGAAACGATGAGATCTCAATACCCCCATCTCTTTTCAGGTAAATTTCGAGGACGAAATTTATTAAGGGGGAGAGAATTGTAATGAACCGAAAGTTACGGTATCGGAAATTGAGTCTTGAGTACTATTTTCGTGAAATTAATTCATGAATATTTATTAGAAATATTTATGAATTATAGTTGAATGGTTATTTAGTGTTTAATTAAGTGAAGTAGCTTAAATTTAGTTTAAAGGACTAAATTGCATACGGTATAAAAGTTTAATTATAGATTAAAGATTAGTAAAGGGACTAATCTAGCAATTAGACCCTAAGTGCCATGTGTGTGAATGTATGATATAACATGTGTAATAGTTGGTAAAGATATTAAATGTGTTAAAGTAATTTTTCTTATAGATTAAGTTATTGTGTTAGAATAATATTATATTATTAATATTATTATATTGAATATAGATTTATGAGTAAGTTAAAAAAAAAAAGAAAGAAAGAAAGATAGAAAGAGTTACAGAGAGCAAACGTGAGAAAGAAAGAAAGAAAGAAAGAAAGAAATAGAAAAGGAAATTTGAGGATTAAGGCCCTAAAGCTTGATTGGTAAGATGTTTTAGCTTATTTTCTTATAATTTTATGTTTATGAATGCCTAATTCAAAGTTCTACATGTATGAGGTTAAAATGAAGAAAAATAAAAATTTTTAGATATTGATTTAGTTGAATAAATTGAGGTTTTATGGGTTAAATTGATAGAAATTGAAGCTAGAAGTGAAAATTGAGTGATTTATTAAAAGAATTCTAAGTTAGGTTTAAATAGGGATTAAGTTGAATAGAGCTCAAAATTTATATTTTATAATGAATTTTATGAGTTAGAAATTGTTAATGAGTTGATTAAAAGAGAATATGAAGCTTAAGTTAAAGAAAAAGATTAGTAATGGAAAAAGGACGAAATTGGAATTTTTGTAAAATTTTGATAGAAAGTGAAAATGTGTTTTTGAATTAGTATATTGATGATTTTAATTGTATGATTGTTAGTAGCAAACGTAGTAACCGGATACGTCATCAAAGAAGGAAAGAGAAAGTGAACGAAGATATCGATTAAATTCGATAAATAGTGGTTTGTATTTCTATAAACCGAGCTTAATCGTTATTGCTATATTTGATATTTATATTGTATGAAAATGTGAATGAGGTAAGTATTTTTACCATATTGAAATGAATGTGATTTTGAATACCCTATTAACAAATGTCGAGCTAGTCGGATATAGTTGACATGTCATAGGAATTGGAAGTATTGGGATATTCCGACATTGAGTCGATGAGACATTATGTGTCGACTCTCGTTAAAGTTTCGGATTTGTTCCGATGAAGTACTTTGTGTACTATAATGTTAAAGTTCGGATTTGTTCGATGAAGCACTATGTGCTTATCCCGGAGTGTGGATTGGATCCGTATCCGTTAGTGTCCGAGTTATGTTAATAAGGGTAAATAAAGTAAAGATTGTTAAAGTCATTGATTGATATTGAATAATAGCAATAATGTGTTTGAATTACCATGTTTTAAAGTTGATTAAGCTATTGTTTATAGAGATACCACGAGAGTATTCTCACAGACGGTTTGTTTTCATGCGCAGGCTAGGTGCGAAAGTATAAGGACTCAAAGATACAAGCGATTCCGAACTCAAATTGGTGAAGTTTCTATCTTTTGGAAAATGGCATTGTACCTAGGATGTCTTTTGGTCATTTTGAAAGTATCTAAGTTGTTAAGTGATATTTTGGTATGTTTTGTAAATGTTACCAAAACCTTAAGTATGGTATGTTTTGATATGTTAGTGAAGAGTAAAAAGAGGAAGTGTTGGTAAATATTGTAGAGAGAAGAAATGAAGATGTTATGAAGATGTTATCAACATTTTATACTAAAACAGATTTGGACAGTAACAGTAGTTCAACTTTGAAAATATACCAAAAATAGTATAAAGTGAATTAGATGATGAATAAAATATGTAATTGAAGCTTAATGAATCTATCTTTATATGGAAGAAACAAAATAGGTAAAAGAGTTGTATTTTATGAGATATTTACGTTTTGGTAGGGTTAGAGCAATTTTTGGATTCCCTGTTTTGACTTTAGAAATTCACCATAAATTGTGTATTAAGAATTAGGACTCGAACTTTAAATGTATGGATTCCTTATTTAGTCTATTTTTAATTGAAACAAATGAAATAGTCATTGGATTTCTGTACAATAAGAAATTTGATTCGTAGTGCACAAGGGTCAGAGTAGCTGAATCCTAAAACAGGGGAGACTTTTTCTAATAAACTGTACTAATTGGCCTGACAAAAAATTCTATAAAAAAATTAGTAAGTAGATATATGAGTCTAGTTTCAGGAAAAAATTACGGAATTGGATTTTGAGTTTCGTAACTCGAGATATAATTTTTTTAGCGACCATGATGCAGATGGATAGTTTACTATGAAAACTGTTTAAGTGCTAAGATAAGTTTTGTAAGGTCTCTTGCTTGACTCCGGCAACGGTCTCGGATAGGGGGACGTTACACAGCTTGTGTGAACAGTCCGTGTAGTTACACCATGATCGATGGCTTATATGAGCAAGCCCGTGAGTAGCTCCTTCGTGAGCGTTACATGTTATGTGGTAGCTTTGGCTACGTTTGTATATGTGGCACTTATGTGCAAATTTCCGCGTATGCAATAGTATTCCGAGTGTTCAACGGGTAATACAATGGATGATGTAAGGAAAGTCCTGAGGAGGACATGTTACGGAAGGTATGGTTGTATACTATACTATGAGTGGTACAGGTATGTACACTAAACTTATGATTATTGAGACTTTGAAATGTTGAGACATCGATGAGCTAAGATGCATGAATTATGATTATGAATTTTGTTGCAATATCATGCTAACTTAGATTGTGTAATTGAACATAGAATCCATGAGATGGTGAGTTCATGATTAGTTGAAAATGAACTTATGATAATTATCATTATATTGCATTAAAACAGTTTTAGACAGTAGCAGTTGTCCGGCTTTAAAAATCCACCAAAAATTTTGAAAATTGGATTAGAGACTGAATAAAATATGAAATTAAATCTTATTGAGTCTAGTTTCACATAGAGGAAACGGTGTAAGCAAAAGAATTTTATATTATGAGATATTTAAATTTTTGTGAGACAAAGTTAGAGTGATTTCGGGCTCCCCTGTCTTAACTTTGGAAAATCACTAAATATTTTAAAAATATAATTATGGGTTGTAATTTATATGACTAAATTATTAATGAATATATTTTCAAGAGAAATAGACGAGAACATCATTCGAATCTCGTACTACGAGATAAATGAATTTTAGTAAAGAAAGGTCGAAGCTATCAAACAGTAGAATAGGGGTAAATTTGAAGAATAAACTGTACTTATTGGCTGGACCAAAAATTCTGAAAATTTTATGATAAGAAGATATGTGAGTCTAGTTTCATTGAAAATTATTGGATCATGATTTTAAGTTCCATAACTCAAGTTATAAGTAATTACGTGACTATGACTCGAGTAAACAGCTTGACTTGAATATAACTAAAAGTGAAATTGTGATTGTATTACCTTAGGAAACATGTTGATTAAATTTTTTATTATTTTCATATGGACTTACTAAGCTATATAGCTTACTCCCTCATTTCCATTTCTTTAGTGTTGATAGGTTAGCTCAAGGCTGGAGATCGTCGGAGGCAGTATTACACTATCAAGCTATCACTTTCGGGGTGTTGATGAATTAAGAGTGAGATTAAAATATGTTAATGATCCAAAAATGTATTAAGAGTGAGATTAAAATATGTTACTTTTACAGCTTATCAAATATCCCCACACTTAAGTGTTTGCTTGTCCTCAAGCAAAGTCCCCAACTCACATTAAAATTAATCTTTCTCAACTTATAATTCTCATCAATAATGTTTCGAAATAATTCACAAATAATCATACATTGACAATTCAACTAAAAGAGCACTAAAAATTCACAAAATGCAAATAAAAAATTTTTAAAGCATAAAAGCATAGGTATTTCCCCTTATCTAAGCAAGTACCTTTAATTCAAAATAAACAAGAATTGACATCCTCACTAAAGACTCACTCAAGCACTCAAAGTGTTTAAGGCTCAATGATATGCACTCAATAGTCGGACAAGAAATGTCATTACCATAGGCTTGCATGAAAATTAAATCTCCACCAATATAAAATGAGATGATACACAAATCAAAAGGTTTTTAAGAGGTTGTAATGGGGCTTAGGTGTGGAGAAAGACCAGAAAAGTTGGTTATAATTGAGATTGAATTGATAGATTACTAAACTAGAAAAATAAACAAATACTGAAGTAAAAACAAGTGCATAAATAAAGAACTATTCAAGAATAAGAAAACGAGTTTCTTCTCAAAATATGAATTTAACTGTTCAAGCTCAATCAACAAGACTAATTAATAATCAATATTTTTTTTCTTTTTTTTAGAACAATAAGAAATAATTCAATAAATTAAAAAAAAGAGCATATTTAGGCAACTAACCAAAACAAATCTCAACAAAAAGGGAGTCAATAAAATGGGAAAAATTGTAACACCCCTCACCCATATTCAACACCAGAATAGGGTTACGGACATTACCAGACTTACAATACATTTAATCATACTTTTCACATATATTCAATCATTACAAACAATCATCATTCAATCTCAATCAATTTTTCCCTTATACGAGCCTACGAGGCCCTAAACATGCTTTGGGAGTGGTTCGGGACTAAACAGATATCTCAAGAAACTTCCACAAAACTTTGAAAATTTTACTCAAAACAGGGGACACACGCCGGTGTGACCAGGACGTATGTCTCACACGACCACTAGACACGCCCGTATTACAGGCCGTGTGGACATTCGAGATGGGAGCACATGGCCGTGTCCCAGCTCGTGTCCGACCCCGTGTAACTCTCTGACTTAGGTCATACTGCCAACACACACGCTTGTGTGCCCTAAAAATGCCCACACATGCCTGTGTGCCCTAAAAATGCCCACACATGCCTATGTGTCAGGCCGTGTCAAGCCTATAGGGTATACTGACTTATGCCACACGGCCAAGTCACACGCCCATGTGTGAGGCCGTGTGGAGTTTCAACACCAAGGGACACACGGTCGTGTAACAAGACCATGTGTCACACACAGCTGAGACACACGCACATGTCTCTACCCGTGTGGACAAAAATAGGCTATTTACCAAGCCAATTTGCCACCCAATTTTACATATACCTACACAACCCAAATTGCACCAAACACAACATCAATAGACATATAATTTACTTCCAAACCAAGCATGATTTATACCATTTCCAACATCAATCACAACAAAACATAAATACCATATATAGTCACATAATTTCATACCAATCCTTGACTTTTCAATTCACTAAAATGACCATTATCAAATATGCATTATTTGGCCTAATTTCACAAGCATACCTATATATACAAATTATCAATTTACCATTCATAGTACCTATTATCATCAATCATTACATAACCATCAACAACTAAATTAACAAGACATAACTACACTTACATGTACATTATTCAAACATACCAAACAAACCAAAATAAGCCATCACACATGGCTATATATACATGCCAAAACATAAACATTTACAATGCCAAATCATATGGCCAATATCATTACCAAAACATAAGCAAAATGACTTAAAGTCCCTATACATGCCACTTAACCCAACACCTTACGACACGAGCTGACGACAGCCATGCACCACCTGTTCAGCGGTCCAGAAATATCAAAAGAAAAAAAGAGTGGTTTGTCTACTCTGTCCAAAAAAAGGGGGGAATGTACATTTGTTGGACACGCATGGAACCCTTTATTATGTCACGCCGAAAATTCGATTGTTGCGAATAGCGTATCAAAGCCACTTCATCTGTTTGATTAGGATCATTAGCATCCTTGGCATTAGTATAAGTATCGGTGTCTGCCTGGATCGAACACCAATTGCAACGATTCGATAAACGGCTCATTGGGATAGATGTAGTAAAATAATAACCCCCTAGAAACATATAAGAAGTTTTCTCCTCGTACGGCTCGAGAAAAAAATGATTAATTAAAAGTTATGTCTATGTATGGAATTATAATGTATGGAATTAGCATGTCAAAAAGATCCATAAACCAGCAAATCAATTAGACATTTAACCTCGTCTTTTCTTTTAAGTATCAGTTGATAATGTGACGTAGTCTTCGACGATCCCCGAGTCTGAACAAGCTTTGGAATCACTATAAAACATGGAAAAGCAACAAAGTAACCTATATAACTTAGTAAGCTTCACTGTTACAATAAGCAACTATCACCCTTCATTAATCATTCAAATAATAGAAAATAATACACAACAATTCTATTAAATCTCAAAGATATCAAATGATCATTCACATAACTTACCAAAGACTTATCAATTCCATAGTTTCCAAAACTCAATTCATTGCTGTACGCACCTGTACCATCTTGCACCAACCTCATACTCAACCACATCTTTCATTTACCCGTTAAACCATTTAGAATAGAAGTTGGATACTTAAGGGTCTTACACGATAAATACTTGTACCATGGCTCGAAGCCAAATCAGTGTAACTTATCTGAAACTCTGATATCATGGCCCGAAGCCAAATCAGCCGATATGCATGGCCCGAAGCCAAATCGGTTTATATCATACCCGAAGTGATAAATCATGGCCTGAAGCCAACTCAAGGTATCCCTAATGACATGTCACTAGCATCCTAAACTATTCCTAAGGTTCAACTGGGATTCCAACTGTCGAATCTTCATCGAATCATTTCCGAACTTTTCTGTAATCACATAATCAATATTCATGCTATATCAAAGCACATAAAATACATTTGAAATGAAATTATAACATACGAACTTACCTTGGATGTTAAAATGACAAATCGAGTCTATTAGTCGATAACTTTATCTTTTCCCCGATCCAAGCCTGTATTTCTCCTTTCTTGATCTAAATATATTTAGAATTAACTTATTTAATCATCTCTCTATTCAATTTAGACCAAAACACACTTTAAAATAAATTTACACTTTTTCCCCACATATTTCACATATTTCACAATTTAGTCCTTATTTCATAAAATAAAAAATTAATGCAAATTTCAAAACACCCATGATTAGCAGAATTACCATTATACCCTTAGCAAGCCATATTTTTCATTTATTTCACATTTCAACCACAAATTTTCAATATTTCTCAATTTAATACCTATTTTTTATTTTCACTAAAAATCACTTAACAAAAACTTATATATCTATCAATAAGCATTCATAATCTATCAAGAACTTCAAAATACACATGTATTCAACAATGGCATCATTCAAAATCTTTAACAATTTTGCAAATTAGTCCCTGGGCTAACTAGTACTAGTTGCAACGATTACAAAAATATAAAAATCATTAAAAACGGAGTAAAAATACTTACCAATCAAGCACACAAGTGACCGAATAGAAAACCTAGCTTTTGGATTTTCTTCCTCTCTAATTTCAGTTGATGAAGAACATAAAAATAATAACAATGTTTTGTTAAATTAATTTTATTAACATAATTTTACAAATTACAAAAATAACCTTTGTTATAAATCATTTAAATTCGTTTATTCATGTCCATTTATGTCCACTCACACTAATCATGGTCTAATTACAACATAAAGGCCTTAACTTTAAGGTTCTATAGCTATTAGACACCTTTAGCTATTAGAACTCAAGTTTTACACTTTATGTGATTTAGTCCTTTTTATCAAATTGACAATTTAAACGATAAAATTTCTTAACGAAATTTTCACACAATCATTCAATCATGCTGTATACATTAGAATAATAATAAAATAAATATTTTGACTTCAAATTTGTGATCCCAAAACTATTGTTCTGATTTGACTAAAAACGGGTTGTTGTAAAAATTCTGAATGAAAAAAATGAGTTATAGATTAACATTAATGGTTAAATAAAGAAACAATGTATTAGGCTCAATGGGGTTGACTAAAGGTTAATTAAAAAGGTAGGCTTTTTAATGGGATAAGTGGGTTAAAACCTTGTGCCTTTATCATCTCAGTATATCAAATCAAAGGTGTAGTCTTGACATGTATAATCGAAGCAAGTTCTAGAATAACAAATTAAATTGACACACTCGTAACTAATAATCAAATGAGCAAGAAAAATATATGCTCTGAAAGCTCAAAATCTCACAAAAAATCATGGTTTTTGATGTCAAACTTGTAAATTTAAAACTTTAAAATAATATCTCAATTCAGAGAAACAACCTAAAACTTTTAATTCTGAGAATAAACTTATCATGCTTGATTCTCTCATGTCTTAAAGTTTAAATCAACCAATGCACCAATATCTACAAATTAATCTAAAACACATCAACAAAAATCTCAAATCGATAAAAATTTATTCTAATGGAAGTATGAGAAAACTATTTAAACATAAGACATAATTAAGATATTTTCTAATAATTATATAAATAACCTCCCCACATTTAAGATGTACATTGTCCTCAATGTACAACCAGATATTATCACAGTGTAAGTAGAATATCATAAGAGAGGGAGAAAACTAAAACTACCCAGAATGGTGAAAAGTGGAATTGTAGACAAATCTAACTGTAGTGCATGATTCCAAGCAACTAAAAAGAAAATAAACACAAATAGTCAAGAAAATTGGTGTTTTGATTCGTAGAAATCCCTAAATTATGTTAATATCTCTTTCGAGAGTAAGAACAACTGACTCTAGCTTGATTAATTGAAATCTCTTTCTAATAAAACCCCTATCATCGCATTAACTCGATTTATGGATTCCAATATTAGATTTGAATTTAATCTGATGGATTTATGTCGTCCTATTTCTAAGATTGCATGCAACTCCACTCAATTATGCTAGATCTACTCTTAAATAGAGCTTTTGGCTCCATTGAATTAAGCACATTAAATATGAATTAATATCCCAGAAATATTAAAATAAGAAATAAATATACATAACTAAGAACAAGAATCAAGTATTTATCATGTAAAAAGCAGACATTAAATAAAAGTATTCATCATAGGTTTCATCCTCCCTAGATATCTAGGGAATTAGTTCATAATCCTAAATGAAAACATCTCAAAGTCAGAATAACCACAAAACATAAAAAAACTCATAAAAACTTCGAAAGAAATTAAAAAGAGATCTTCGATCTTGATGGAGATCTGCTTTCGAGTTGATTCCAATGGCGTTCTTTGAGTGTTTTCTTTGATCTTACCTGATGGCCCCCTTATGTCTTCTTCTAATGGGTATTTATAGACTTTAGAATGCTCAAAAAGCTTAAAAATTGAGTTTTTAAGCGTATTTGGGAAGCAGGGTGTGAAATTGACAAGGGCTGGCACATGGGTGTGTGTCCAGCCTGTGTGGAAATGCCCAGGTCGTGTGGCTCCTAAAAACAACTCTATTTGTCCGATTTTGGCTCTTTTTTGCTCCTTTTGCTCCCAAATGTTCTCTTAAGTATAGAAACATGAATTTAAAGGATTATGAGTATCAAATTCACTAATTTGCATAAATAATCATCCAAAAACGCATTAAGAATGGGATTAAAATATGTTACTTTTATAGTTATCAAAGTCTCCTCTCCTTTTCACCTATCACCATTACATTTAAATTCATTCTCATAATCCAAAAAAGCATGATTAATCTCATGCTCAACTAATCCCCATTTAGCTTTAGTTTGGTCATCGTACTAAATGAGAATTGTGAAAAATGAATCAAGCACTAAAATCTTATAACACGATATTCATTATCTCTCCAGAATATGGGATAGTCACATTCGTCCCTCAAAGTTAATCCAATTTCAGCTCAAAATGCACATTGGGAGGAAATTGTTTTGGTGTACAGTTGGGAAAGTGAGTCGGTCGTTTGCCGTATTTGAGATCCCGTGAACAAATTGGCGTGTCTAGTTAGAAAAAAAACTAGTTGGATTCCATTAAGGGAGATAATGATCAAATTTAAAAGACCCACATAGTTGATGTCATTAATTTGAGTTGGACTCTTTATCTAGATCGTAAGGCTGCCGAGATCTTAAATTGCGAACGCATGTTACGTGGTTAGATAATCAGTAAGGGTTGGTTTGGAAGTCGTACCGGAACCAACTACACAAGGAAGAGTTGGCTGTTGAGGTGTCATTGATCACTATAACTAACTTATTGTTTGGAAGAGAAAAATCCACTTTCAAGGACCAGTTCGAGTTCGGAGTATACTAAGGCTAAGGCTAAGGCTAAGCATTCACATATTTGATTTACCAATTTAATTTAAATTACTTAATTTTGTTTTGCAACTATCAATCCGTTTTTATTTCATTTTATTTTATACTTGTTTTTCCTTTATCAACTAAAATTTCCTTTTAATTACTTTTCAGCTCTACATGTATAGGTTGTGGGCATGACAGTTGCCTAGACTCAGGAATCTGGTCATGTAAACAGGAAAATTAGAAGTCCCAGTCCCTGTGGGATTGACCCTACTTCTCTATACTATAGTTTAATTCAGTTAGAGCGTAGGCAATTATATTTGGTGGTTTCGACACCCATAAACTATTAGTAAATATTATATTTTAGTCATTCAACTTTAAAAAATTACAAAATAGTTATTGAATTATTTAAAAGTTATAATTGGTGATTGGCCCGTTAAGTTCCTAACAAATATTAGATGTGGGGATGGGTAAGTTTACAATTTGGTCATCAATTATTAGTAAATTTATAATGTAATCACTCAACTATTAGTAAATTTACAAATTAGTCACTTTTGCATAATTTAAGTTTTTTTTCATTGATACAACTAAATAAAATGTGCTATTAAATTATTTTATATTTTCTCAACTAAATTAATATCTTAGCGGTTTTTTTTCTTTTAATTTTCCCTTGTTAAGTGTTAATTAATTAAATAACAAAATTGAAAAAAGATTTGATGAATTATATAATGAAATAATAAAATTTTTTGGTACAGTAGAATCTCAAACTTATACACCCACACACAACCATTTAAATTACTATACAGGCATAATCAATGGGTCAATTCTCGATTTTAAAGATATAAAAAACACCCTTAATCGATAATCCAAATGCTAGGATTCAAAATAATAAGTCTTTAATTACGTCTCTTTCTTTAATTACAAGAGAACCAATAGCACGTCTCTTTAGTCATTAATTTGGATAAAATAGTGATGATAAAACTGAAAGTGATGTGTAGATAAATAAGAAGGAAAGCAATCACTCTGAAGAAGCTTTTTTTTTCATATATTTAATGGTTAGAACCAAAACAAAGATAAAACCTATATTGTTAGACAAATTTGTTAATTTCCTTCAAATATTTTTATATTTTATTTAGTACTATCTTAACACACTATTGAGAATAATGGTTTTAATAATTTAACGGATAAATGATTTGTTTGTAACTTTTAAATAATTCAGTTGAGTTGAGTATTATATACGCTTATTAAAAGTTTAAATGGAACAAGAAATAGAAAAGAGAAAATCACAGTCAATTTGTATATTGTTCGGTCATCGATGAAGTAATAATAATAAATAAATGGCATAATCACTTATTTCGTCCTTTAATGTTATAAAAAAAGTTATTTTAGTTCTCTATTTAAATTTTCATCTTTTTGCCCTTAATTTTTTTTTTTCAAATCACCTCAAAATGAATGAAAATATTAACGCACGTGGATTGCCACTTGGATTACACATTAACATTTAATTAACTTTTAAAATTTAAAATGCAAAAAAAATAAAAACTTTTTAAAAATTTAATAATAAAATATATAAAACATCAATAAAAATATTTTTTAAATATTTTATTAATTTTTAAACAGTAAAACAGGCTTTTAGGGCAAGGCAGGCTAACTTGAAAACGAGCTTAGACTTGAAATTTTTTTGGAACTGAGCCTCAACTCAGCCATGGAACCTTTAGGTTGGATGAACTTTGAAAAATGGTTGAATCAAATTGGGGTCAAATTTGAGATAAATTTACTCACTCATTTTGAGATATTTACAGAACTATCATAATATATATTAAGTTTCTACATTCAATAAATAAATAAATATTTTAAGATTTAAGTCTAAACTCAAAAAAAATATTTGGTTCAAAATAAAAATAAATAAAATTTATTTGATTCAAAATAAAAAAATAAAATAATTCAATTAAATTCGGGCGAAGTGGAATCTCTTATTAAATTTCGAGGTGAAATTTGAGACAATTTTTTTTTGTTTTTAAGAGTCGAGGTGGAAGCAGGATGGGATGGGATGTGACTTCATCAGAAAAAAATTCCAACTCGAAATTCCCTACGAAATTGTCTTTAGGTATCAACACTATCACAGAGCTTTAAATTTCCTATGAAATTGTTTTTAGATAAAGGACTTGATCAGAACAAGTTACCTGTAAAATGTTACATCACTCACTCCCCCCTATCAATCAAAACTTTGAAAATAACAATTCAACAGGGTTTTCTCTGCAACTTCAATTACTGCTCCTATAAAAACTATTGGATCTCTGAACGGATTAAATCCAAGACTTTGTTTTAATGCATAAAACTCATCATCATCATCATCATCATGACCACCTTTATTTTCCTACTGCTTATTTCTTCCAAACTACTTGTTATAAATGCTTCTAATTGTCATGAACAAGAAAGAGAAGCATTGATGAGCTTCAAATCAAACATGGCAGACCCTTCAAATCGTTCATCTTCATGGAAAGGCCAAAACTGCTGCAGCTGGCATGGAATCGACTGTTCGGACTCGTTTCATGTGACAGCCATTGACCTTCGAAATCCCAAACCAGACAACCTTATTCTGGACACGAATTCCCAACTTGTTTCAACGTCTGATGTCCCATCTACTGCTCTTACTGGACCCATCCACCCTTCTTTGTTCTATCCCTTACTCATCTCAGATACCTTGACCTCAGTTTCAACAACTTCAGTTTCTCAAAGGTTCCTTTAGGATTCTCAAATCTCACTGGACTCACGTATCTCAATCTATCGAATGTTATGTTCAATGATTCCATTACAACCCAGTTTTCCAACCTTACTTTCCTGATGGAACTTGATCTTTCGTGTTCTTCAAGCATTGACGACCACTCATCAATTTACACTACCTTGTCATCTACCCGGACAATTCATGAAGGTTCTCTATACACATACATGAATCGAGGCAATTTGTATGCACCGAATTTGAGTTGGTTGCAAAGGTTGAACAATCTCAGAAAACTAAAACTGAATGGTGTGGATTTATCCAAAGCATCTCGATCAAACCTGTGGGCTAAATCGGTATCGACTCTTTCCAAGCTGAGGTTTCTTGAGCTGTCTAATTGTAGGATTTCTGGGGAGGTTCCAGTTGAGCAACTTCTCAACCTCACTAAATTATCTGAATTGTACATGGACTACAACTTCTTGGCATCGAAAATCCCGAGTAAGTTGGCCAATCTCACCTCCCTCTCAGTCCTAGACCTCACTAGATCGAACCTACAAGGTCATATCCCTTACCTTCCTCAAGTAAAGACACTTCATGTGGGAAACAACTCTGATGTTATGGTTGATCTCCATTCAATGTTTGCAGTCCCCTGGCCTCGATTAGAATCAATCGACATATCATCTACTCATGTCATTGGATCCATCCCACCCTCCATCGCCAACATCACCTCATTAGTTGATTTCATAGCATACAACAGTTTGATTCAAGGACGGATACCTGCCTCCATGATGAACCTTACGAGGTTGGAAATGTTGAGTCTAGATATGAACAACATAAGTGGTGAGATTTCACCATCAATATCCAATTTAAAAAGCCTGCAACTTCTATCTTTGCTTCAGAACTCTTTTCATGGATTGATCCCCGACACAATTTGTAGTATCTCCTCTCTCAGGTATCTATTGTTAGCAGGCAACTCTTTTACCGGAAACATTCCAAATTGCATAGGCCAGCTCAATGATCTCAGCTACTTTGAGGTTAGTTCCAACAAGATGAATGGATCAATCCCTTCATTGTCATCTTTTTTCAGAAACTCAACTCCATAAATGTTAGTTCTGGGATTTAGTGGGCTAACCGTGAAAGTAGACCAACAACCATTTCCACCAAGGTTTCAACCACAAATCGTGTCCCTTGATTCATGTAATATAGGAGGCAAAATTCCAGGTTTTATATCAAACCTGACCAAACTAGTATTTTTAAGTTTGTCCAATAACAGCCTATCAGGGACAATTCCTTCTTGGCTGTTCAATCTTCCCAACTTAGGCTACTTAAATCTCTCTTTCAACAGGCTCCAAGGTGTCATCCCACCTAGCATCAAGCTAAAGTCATTTTTCATCCAGACAACACTTATATTAAGAAACAATCTGCTTCAAGGATTGATCCCTCAGCAGCTCGAGAATATTCAAGCTTTGGATTTATCAGCGAATAATTTCACAGGCAACGTTCCTGCGGAGGTCGGACTAGGCAAAATTAGGTACTTGGCACTCTCTGATAATAAACTTTTTGGTCGGATCCCATTCTCTTTATGTCAAGAAAACTGTGAGCTTATGCTGCTAGATCTTTCCAACAACAACTTGTTCGGAACCATTCCGACCAGCTTCGGAAATTGCAGCTCTTTAGTGTATCTAAACCTCGGCTCGAACAATCTTACCGGTGGTATTCCAGAGGAACTGCAAGGTGCTAAAAGATTGAGCTTTTTAAATGTTAGTGGCAATCATTTTGATGGTCCATTCCCTTCTGTTGTTCGTAGACTTGAGAGAATATCGGTTATCGATATGGGAAACAACAAACTCAGTGGAAAGATCCCTGAATTCATTGGAGACCTCAAAGACCTCCAAATTCTTTTGTTGGAATTCAACTCGTTCAATGGTTCAATCCCGGAAGAGATAAATGCATTAGAAAATCTGCAATTCATTGGCTTTTCTAATAATCAACTGTCTGGTCCAATCCCTGAAAAGCTATCTGGTTTAAAGACAATCATAAACAGGCCAAAGGATGGAAATCTTCTTGGGTTTATCATCTCACAACTGTACATTGGTGTTCGAGTGAACCTGGTCGCTAAGGGATTGTCAATGCAATTTGATGTGGTTCGAACGTATAATAATGGACTGGATCTTTCATGCAACAAGCTTACGGGAAATCTTACATCGGAATTAGGCCATCTGCAAGGGCTTTATGCACTAAATCTCTCCCATAATCGTCTCTCTGGTAACATCCCAACCGCCATTGGAAACATGAGTCTTTTGGAATCTCTCGACCTCAGTTACAACAATCTAAGCGGAGAGATCCCCGTATCATTGGCTTTGTTGGATCCACTCTCAACTTTAAACTTGGCACACAACAATATGAGTGGCGAAATCCCAACAAGCCCACACTTTGATACGTTGAGCAGAGATGGGTTAGCATACATTGGCAACAAATTCTTGTGTGGAGCTCCTGCTGGTAGCCACTGCGACAGCGAAGATTTCCCAACGCCAGAATCATCTGAGTCTGAGCATAGCGAAGAACAATCTGGGGAGTGGAAAATGGTGCTCGCACTGGCATTTGCAGGCTATGTAGTTGGTTTCTGGGGACTTTTTGGGGTTGTTTATTTGGTGAATGAGAAATGGAGGAAGGCTTATTGGGCAAGTGTTGACCGAATCGTAGATGGAATCATCAGATGCAGAAAAATCAGAGTATCATCTGTTAACCAGTGAATTTTCTCTTCTTTTTATCTCTTTGTTTGCTAAATTAATGGACGCTTGATCCCTTTTCCAAAGATTGTTTCAGTTCTTCTTTTAGCTCTATGATGATTAGTAGGTAACTTAATTGCTTGTACATAAATATTCGTAAAATAAAATAGTTTGTCTGTTTGTTTGAACTAAAATGTTTCCAGAAAAAATATTTTCTAAATTTTATTCTTGTCTTCATAAGGTGATTGGAAAATTGCTTCCCTTTCCGCGACTTACGGATAAAAAAGGGAAATCATTTTACCAAACTCTCCGACCTTTCCAAAAAAAAATAAATAAATAAGAAGAAAGAAAGCCGAATGCTATGAAAATATTTACTTTTTCTTCTCCTCAGTCCTTCGGGGCTTTTTTTTAATTGACTCAAATTTTTTTATTAATTACGAAGATTATCCACTTGAAAAAAAATTATGTAATTTAATCTGTTTGTTTTAGTAAATCTCGATACAGTCACAAGCATTGGCGGCACCACCCCTAATGAGTACCCAATCATTGGCCAGTTTAAAAAATAATAATTTTCTTGAATAACGTCGTCGTCATTGGCAGCAATATTTTAATAGGTGTCGCCTTTGCATTGGTGACACCAACATTTTTATTGAAAAAAAGCACATCAATGTTTTTCTTTTTTGGTGTCATCGTTGCCATTAACGGCACCGGTGTTATGCTATCGACCTTGACATTGGTAACAACAATATGTTTTTAAAATAATAAATTTCGTCGTTCACTCTCTAAAACGAAAAATATTTTATATATACTTGGATAAAAACAAAAGCTCCAATGGTGAGAAAGGTGAATGTAGAATGAGAGAAAGATAAAAGGAGAAAGAAATGATTGTTTTGGTAGTTAATATAAATGGAGAAAGCCTTCGACAGTGGAGAGTCCACAACGGCGGCAATGATTTTTTTCTATTTAGTTTATTCTATTTAGTTTATTTTCATCTCTTTTTTTTACTGGTAAGGAATTACTTCTATTAAAAGAAAAAAAATGCATTGAAAAATACAAAAGCTCCAATGGTTAGAAAAGTGAATCTAGAATGAGAGAAAGATAGAAGAAGAAACAAATATTGTTTTGGTGATTAATCCGAACAGAGAATGCCTTTCACGGTAGAGAGTTCACAACAATAACGATGATTTTTTTACTATTTAATTTATCTTTATCTTTTTTTTCTAACGGTTATGAATGACTTTCATTAGAAGAGAAAAAATGCATTAAAAATTACAAAAAAGTAATGAACAGTTAAAAAACTGAAAATTAAAATAAGAGGAAAACTTTATCAAAAACTTTCTTCTTCTCTGACATATGAAGACAATAAAGCAAATAGGAAGCTATTAGAGAATTCTCCATTTCCCTTTTTTGGCTGGATTTTCATTGGTTTTTGAGGAAAGGTTTTATTTCCCCAAGCACTTTTATGAATGAAATTCATTTATTTTCTATAAAAAATATCTTTTGTATTTGATGTGTTGTTAATTCATTAATTAACTCATTATTTCTTAAAAGAAAAGAAATTAGGTTGATAAATGCTAAATAATCTAGCTATCTAACTTTTTTTTTTTATTTCAATATTTTTTCAAGCTCCCCCCTAATTTTACTTTCTCAAAAGTTTTTCAATTTCCTTTCTCACCATTGATTTTTCAATTTTAGCCAAGTACAAATCAATTTTTTTCTTCTTTGCCCTTTTGTTTCTTCGCCCGATCAATTTTTTTCTTCTTTGTCCTTTTGTTTCTTCGCTCGATGATGAATGTACCAGTTCTTTTTTGCTGCATAGGATCCAGGTCTTCGTTTTAGAGAATGGATGACAATTTTTTTTTAATTTCTCCAATGCCACTATAGAGGCCGGTGACACCCATTAAAAATTATTTTTTAAAAAAACGGTGCCACCAATATCAAAGGCTGATAACAAAACATTGGTGCCACCAATGGCAACGGCAACACCAAAAATATATCTGACATGCTTTTTTTAATAAAAATGTAGTTGCCGCCACCTATTAAAATATATATTTTTCTTTTTCCTAAAAATACAGGTATTTTGGCATGACATGTTTGCGTATTTTTATTGGTGCCACCAATGGCAACGACAAAACCAAGGTTTACTGTAGCAAACGAGTTACTTTTATACATAAATTTTCAAGTGGGTCATTTTTGTAATTAAAAACAAATTTTAGGTTAATTTCAAAAAAAGTCGTCCTTCGACATACCCCTCTCATCGACATTCTCATTAGCTTTCTCATCGGGAATTCACCCATTCCACCTAGGCAAATTTTATATTTTCATATATTCATTTATATTTTCTTTTTCAAGATCTATTATTTGTTTTTTTTCTTTAAAAAAATGGGTTTTTCTACTAAAGATTATTTTTCTAGATTTTTTTGCCCATGCTACAAAATTATGATCATACTAAAAAACCTTGTTAATGAAGGGGTTAACCTTAAATTACTTCCCTTTTCCCTAAAAATATAGGACTTGTCACTCTTGCAAGTATGCTTTGTATATATTCTCTATAAGTCCTATTTTTAGACTCCATTTTTTATCTAAGATGTCCATTGGTAATATGCTTGATCACATGCTCACTAGGTTCTTTGAGATTGATGTTTGGCATTGGTTAAAGGAGTTTCTCTTGTAAGTTTTATGGTTTGCTTAAAGTATTTTTTGAGATTTCATTGTGGAGTTTGATAATCTTTTAAGTATTGCTACTAAAACATTTTGAATGCTAAATTCATTGAGAGCAGTTTAAACTAAACGACACTTTCAAAGTCCCATTATTTGAATCAGTGAGTTCAATGGTCGAATTAATTAGTGCTCAATTAAACACAGAGGTTGGGAATGATGGTCACTAAACTAACTATAAATACGACTAAGGCAAGTGTACCTATCGAATAATAGTATAGCTATGGTGAGCAGGGAATATCGTATCCACGAGAACTAAAAGTACTAGTAATTACCATTTTCTTATTATTTAGTGATCAATTGAAGTGATTGTTTTTAATCTAAATTTGTTTTTAATCTAAATTTACTAATTTAATTTAACTAAGAACACAACAGAGAATGAAATAGGAAAATAATCGAAGATAACCAATGAGATGACAATACCCAGGAAAGAATCCAACTAGACTTCATCTATTATTATGAATCTGAATTAAACGATTTATTTACTTGTGTCTTGATCCATAGAAATCCCTAAATTATGTTAATATCTCTTTCGAGATTAAGAAAAACTGACTCTAGGTTGATTAATTGAAATCTCTTTCTAATTAAAATCCGTATTGTCACATTAACTATATCTATGGATTCCCTAATTAGATTTGACTCTAATTCGGTAGATTTATGTCATCCTATTTCTAGGATTGCTTGCAAATCCACTTAATTATGCTAGATCTATTTTTAAACAGGGCCTTTTACTCCACTGATTTAAGCACATTAAACATGAGTTAATATCCCTAGAAATATTAAAATATGAAATAAGTATATCTAATTGAGAACAAGAATAATGTATTTATCGTGTAAATCAGAAATTAAATAATAAAATTCATCATAGGTTTCATCCTCCCTAGGTAGGAATTTAGTTCATAATCCTAAATATAAACATTTCAAAGTTAGAACAACCATATGAAATAAAGAAACTCAACAAAACTTCAAAAGAAATTAAATGGAGATCTTCAATCTTGAAGGAGATCTGCTTCTGGGTTGATTCTGATGGCGTTCTTCGAGTGTTTTCTTCAATCTTCTCTGATTGTCCCCTTAGGTCTTCTTCTAATTGGTATTTATAGCTTTAGAATGCTCAGAAATCCTAAAAATTAAATTTTTCAGCGTATTTGGGAAGCAAGGTGTGAAATCGATACTGGCCAGTACATGGGCATATGACCAGCCCGTGTGGAAATGCCCTGAGCGTGTGGATCCTGAAAACAACTCTTTTTGTTCGATTTTGGCTCGTTTTTCACTTCTTTCGCTCCCAAATGCTCTCCTAAGTGTAGAAACATGAATTTAAAGGATTAGGAGCATCAAATTCACTAATTTGCATAATTAATTATCCAAAAATACATTAAGAATGAGATTAAAATATGTTACTTTTATAGCTTATCAAATATTCCCACATTTAAGCGTTTGCTTGTCATCAAGAAAAATCCTCAAATCACATTAAAATTAATATTTCTTAACTTGTAATTCCCATCAATAATGTCTCAAAATAATTCACAAATAATCATGCATTGACAATTCAGCCAAAAGAGCACTAAAGTCTCAAACAATCCAAGCTAACATTTTTAAATGCGAAAACATAGGTGTCTCTCCTTATTTAAGTAGTTACCTTTAATTCAAAACCTACAAGAATTGACATCCTCACTAAAGATTCACTCAAATCACTCAAAGTGTTTAAGGTTCACGAATAAGCACTCAATAGTCGAACAAGAAATGTCATTACCATAAGCTTGTATGGAAATCAAATCTCCACAACTATAAAATGAAATGATATACAAATTAAAATGTCTTTAAGAGTTTGTAACAGGGCTTTGGTTAAGGGTGTAGAGAAAGGCCAGAAAAGTTGGTTATAATTGGGATCGAATTGAGAAATTACCAAATAGAAAAAATACACAAGTGCTGAATTAAAAACAATTACATCAATCGAGACCTATTTAAGAATAAAAACGAGATTCTTCTCAAAATATGAATTTAACTGTTCAAGCTCAATCAACATATATAAAACTAAATAATAATCAAGATTTTTATTATTTTTTTCGATTTTTTTATCTTTTATTTTTTTATCTAAAACAATCAGAAATAATTCAGCAAATCAAACATAATAGCATAGTTAAGCAACTAACCAAATCAAATCTCGATAAAAAATGGAGTCAATAAAACGAGAAAATGTTTCAACTTAAAGATGAGTTATGGGTTAACATTAAGCGGTAAATCAAGAAACGGTGTGTTAGGTTCAACGGGGTTCACTAAAGGTTAATTTTGTAGGTAGGCTTTTTATGAGATAAGTGGGTTAAAACCTAAGTGTCTATCATCTCAATATATCAAATCAAAAGGTGTGGTCTCGATATGTATAATCGAAGCAAGTTCTAGAATAACAAATCAAATTGACACACTCATAACCAATAATAAAATGAGCAAGAAAAATGTATGCTCCAATGGCTCAAAATCTCACAAAAAATAATGGTTTTTATGTCAAACTTTCAAATCTCAAACTTCAAGATAATACTTCAATTTAGGGAAACAACCTAAAAAATTTTAATTTCTGAAAAATAACTTATCATGCTTGATTCTCTCATGTCTTAAAGTTTAAATCAACAAATACACAATTATCGATAAATTAATATAAAACACATCAACAAAAAATTCCAAATCGAAAAAAATTTATTCTAATGGAAGTATGAGAAAATTACTTAAATACAAGATATAATTCAAGGATTTTCTAATAATTATATAAAAACCTCCCTACACTTAAGATATACATTGTCCTTGATGTACAAACAGATATAATCACAGTATAAGCATAATATCATAAGAGAGGGAGAAAACTGAAATTGCCTTGAACATTGGATGAAATTGCCAGAATGGTGAAAAGTAGAATTGTAGACAAATCTAGATATAGTGCATGATTCCGAGCAAACTAATAAGAAAATAAACACAAATAGTGAAGAAGATTAAAAGGTTACTAACTTGATTAGAAACAACCATATAGATAAAAATATAGTTCAAAAGATAAGAAACGAAATAAGTCTAAGAAAATAATAATAATAAAAAGAACTAAAAATAACAATAAACATAAACATAAAAGAAAAAGAAAAAGAAAAAGAAAACAAATAAACTTGATGGTCCTCGTCATTAGAAGCTGACGAGGAGATATGGAGATGCTGACAGATCTGCTGCAATGTCGCTTCAATACTATTGAACCTCTGAAAGCAATGTTGCTCGAAGCGATTGAACTACTCGGAGAGGTCTTCTAAGGTAGTAGTAGAAGAAACAAGACGGTGACTCAAAGGTGGGGGATGAGCTGGATCCTCGTGATGGAAAGGGACATCATCAGTGAAGTTCTCGGGCTCATCTTGAGGGTCAGAATGAGATAATCGGTACTGAGGAAGATCCACTCCTCGGAGTCGCTCTATCATCCATATGGGTCATGCTAGATATTCCCTATGAGGATATCTGGCCGGCGAGTGTAAACGTAGAGGACTCCACTAGTATGTCGAGGAGACCAAAGTGTCGAGCGAGTCGAGTCACATAAAGGCCTAAACAGATAGGACCCTTCCTATTGCGGTCTGTCTGATGGCGAAAGGCGAAGGCGATAAATTAAGCTAAATAAAAAATATGCCCTGTGGCCATGCTCCATAAAAAATATGCATCGGTGGTACTGACGACTCCGGTGCTCTCTTTTCTACTGGTCAAAATGTGACATAAAAGGGCGTGAATAAACCGTAAAGTTAGAGGGAGAGAGTCGTATTTGAGCGACTCATGTTATAAGGTGTCATACTCGCCATAAGGTCTACCCAACAAAGAGATGGCAAGTAGTGGATGCGCCAATGTATGCAGAGGAAGTTCTTGGCACTCATAAACTCTTCAATGTATAGTCCCAAAGCAGAACCAAACTCAGGGATACTCATATGTCGCACCAAGCCATCGAGTCTGAAGGCTCAGCTCATCATGGTTCGTCATTACATACTGTAGAGCAAATATCAAATAGAACTCCAAGGTCAGCTCTATGTATGTGGGCTCGATAATGGAAAATAACTAGTCCCATGAGGCTGTAAAAATGAAGGCTTGAACATGATAAGCTAATTGGACCTGCTCCAAAGTAGCCCAATCAATACAGCAGTTGAAACCGAATGGTCGCAATCGAAGTAGCTGATATAAGTCCTCTTGGGGACTTGCTAAAAATCCAATATAGGGGTGGCAAGCCTCAGCAAAAGCGCTCAAGAAGAAGGTTGCACCAAGGATCTTCCGCTTTTTGGAAGCGGGAACGACAACCTTAGACTTGCTGCGAGTGTTCATCACGGTGTCCCTACAATAAAAAAGACCAAATAACAATTGCAGTATTCAAAGTAAGAGTACGAATCGACACAATGGATCAATGGAAATAGGCACAAAATGAAACTCGAATTCAACTAAAATTTAAAATCATAAAATCAAATACTCAGCTAAAAAGAATATAGTGGAATCTAACCGTCACATACAATGAATAGCAAGAAGTAACAACAGAATAAATAAAAATAAAAACCCATATAATCAACTACTAATATAACTATAATAGTACCAAAATTACGATAAAAAGAATAGTAATGAAACTAAAGAATAAGAATGAAAATTAATAATAATAAAGAAAAATAATAAAACCACAAACACAAAAGAAACAAACGAGTCTAGGTAATCAAAGTAATATGACTATAACAAAAATAGCAGGCAAAATCGATAAATAATAATAATAATAAAACAAATGAAAATAAGAATAAAAATGATAAAAATATAAAAAGAGTAATAATAGAAGGAAAATTACTAAAGAGTAACAATAATAATAAAATAACAAGGGAAAAATGGATGACCGACTGCGGTAGGGGCAGTGGTTGAAGTGAGGGTTGCACACGGTGGTCAGGGTGTGGGACTGGTCGATGAAGGAGAGAGGGAAGAAGGGCGTGGTTGGGTGTCGGTGAGGTGAGGGGAAGAAAGGAAGAGGGTGGAAGGCCAAGAAAAAGAAGGGTGGATGGGGTGGCTAAGGTGTGACGCTGCTTTTATGGGGGTACAAAGGGGACGGGGAGGGCATGGTCGGTGAAGAGGGTGAGCGTGCAGCTTGAACATAGGTGAATGAGAGCAGTTTGACACGAGCGTAGGAAGGGTAAGTAGAAGGCGACGAAGGGAAGAAAAGGAGAATAAATGGGTAACGGGGTGAAGGGGCTATCAACTAGGGGGAAACGATTGCCGGAATGGGGGAAGAAAGTGGGAGTGGTGGCCAGGGTTAAGGCTGAAGGAAGAAAATAGTAAAAAAATAAAAAGGGGATTAGGGGTTTAAAATGGGTAACATGGTCATGTGAGGCCTGTGTTGGGCTACACAGTCATGTCACACGCTTGTGTGGGGAGTTTTTAGCTCATGTGAGTTAAAAAAATACAAATCCAGTCTTACACGGCCGTGACGTATGGTCGTGTACGATCTCCTTTGATCTCTCACACCTGTGTGGCTCGGCCTTGTCTCGCACATGGCTATATGTCTTACCCATGTAACTCTCTGACTTGATTTAAAATGAAAAAAATTAGCTCCAAGTTTTACACGGCCTAGGACATGGCCATGTGTCTAAGTCGTGTCAACCTATTTAGGCCGTGTAACTTTTGAATTTTTGAAAAATTAAGTCCCAGGATCCACACGGCCAAGGAAACGCCCATGTGTCCAGGTCGTGTGGATCACATGGCCATGTCGCCAGGTCGTGTAACTTATTGTCGAACCCCTTATAATGCATACGGCCTGGGACACGCCCATGTGTCCAGGTCGTGTAGGTTAAAAACATTTTTTTATTATAAAAATTAATTAGTTTAAAAACAAAATGAAATAAAATTAAAAGAATTAGTAGATTTAACACTTGGTTTGCCTCCCGAGAAGTATTTATTTAAAGTTTGAGCTCGATTTACCTCGTATTCGCACGATTACGGTTGTTCACGGAGCCAAGATTCCTCTTTCTCGCTATCAATTCTATGATCAAGATAAGGTTTGAGTCAAGTACTATTTACCTTAAATGTACCAAATTCAGAATGAGTTACCCTGACTATACCGTATAAGAAAATGTTCAGTACCATAAAATGGTTTGATCCGTTTGCATCAAGCTCTGAAGTGGCAATTCGTGGATTCGTTTTGTCTAGAAGTACCTTGTCTCCAACCTTAAATTGGTTCGTTCAATCCACATACTTTTTATGGCGTCTCCTTAACTCTTTATCGTGCATTTTTTATTTCTCCTTAACATGTGTTCGCTATTCATCTAGTTCATCAATTTGCAACATTATTTTATTGTAAATCATTTTGTTTTTGTCGTATTGACTAGAACATAGATCCATTGTGTTTTTCCAAGGAGTTTTCTACAAAAAAAGTTGAGCCACATGGTTACTCATATTAATAGAACTTGTAAAATCATATTGATCACTAGATGTCTTAACAGAATCACAAAGTACTAATTCACCCGTACCAGCATAAATTATAGTTCTAGTAGTTGCTAAAAAGGGTCTTCCTAAAATCAAAGGTAAGTCACTATCCCCATCCATATCTAAAATAACGAAATCACTGGAATATGAATTTATCAATTTTTACAAGAACATCTTCAGTAATACCCCTAGGAAAGCTAATGGCTCTATCTGCTAATTGAATACTCATTCTACTTTGTTTGGGTTTCCAAAGACCTAATTGCTTAAACATTTTATAGGGCATAACATTAATACTAGCCCTTAAATCAACCAAAGCATTATTAATATTCAAACTACCAAATAAATAAGGAATAGTAAAAATTCCTGGATCTTTCAAATTGTTGGGTAGTTTATTTTGTAGTATGGCTGAGCAAACTGCATTTAGCTCTACAGTCGACGAATCATCTAACTTTCTTTTGTTCGCCAAAAGCTCCTTTAAAAATTTAACGGAATTGGGCA
The DNA here is from genome assembly GCF_025698485.1 of Gossypium arboreum. NCBI lineage: Eukaryota > Viridiplantae > Streptophyta > Magnoliopsida > Malvales > Malvaceae > Gossypium > Gossypium arboreum. Next base: position 125,693,284 of record NC_069072.1, on the reverse strand, counting down.
TCTGCAAAAAAGCTTCAACAAACGGTAAGTTAATATGTAATTTTTTTTAAAAGTTTAATAAATTTACCAAATTGTTCATTCATGTAGTATCTCTTCGTCGCGTTAGGATATGACACTTGAGGTTTATATTCTATAGCAACTGGTTTTTGCTCATTCTGGCTTACCTTAACCTTACCGTTACTTATCACACTTTCTTACCTCAGTTTTGGTTCATATTTAACTAACCCTTCTTTATCTCGCACAGTAATTGCATGAAGTTGTTCCATTGGGTTAGTTTCAGTATTGCTAGGCAAACTACCTTGTGGTCGTTCTGTAATTAACTTAGCAAGTTGACCGATTTGGTTCTCTAGTCTATAAACCGATGCTTGTTGATTTTTAAGTGTTGCTTCAGTGTTTTGAAAGTGAGTTTTTGACACTGAGATAAACTTCGTCAACATCTCCTTAAGGTTCGGCTTCTTCTCTTGCTAGTAAGGTTGTTGCTGAAAACCTGAAGGGGGTTGTGCTATCTAATTTCCTTAACTACCCCAAGAGAAATTGGGATGGTTCCTCCAACCTGCATTATAGATATTATTATAAGGGTTATTTTGAGGCCTAGAATTATTACCCATTTAATTGATTTGTTCATTCTCTATATCAGGACCATTGGGTAAATATTATGGATTATTTATTCCACCTCCATTTGCATCGTATTGTATTACCGGATGTACTTGTGTAGAAACACATAAACCATCAATTTTCTTATTTAAAATTTCTACTTGGTTCGATAACATAGTGAACGCATCTAAGTTAAAAATACTGATTACCTTTATCGGCTTCGTCCACATACCTTGCCACTGATAATTATTCAGTGACATCTCCTCTATAAATTCATAAGCTGTTTTGAGTGTTATATTGTTCAGAGTTCCACTGGCTACTTCGTCGATCAACTGTCTAGTTAAGGGATTCAAACCGTTGTAGAAGGTTTGAACCTATAGCCATAGAGGTAACCCATAATTAGGGTACCTTCTCAATAAATCATTGTATCTCTCCTATACATCATATAAGGTTTCTAAGTCAATCTAAACGAAGGAAGACATATTATTCTTTAACTTGGCTGTCTTGGCCAGTGGGAAGTACTTCAGTAGGAATTTCTCTGTCATTTGATCCCATATAGTGATAAAATTTCGTGGTAAAGAATTCAACCACTGTTTAGCTTTGTTCCTCAATGAGAAAGGGAATAACCATAGGCGAATGGCGTCGTAAAAAATGTTATTTATCTTGAAAGTATCACAGGCTTCCAGAAAATTTACCAAATGAGTATTTGGATCTTCGTCTTGCAAATGATCGAACTGAACAAATTGTTGTATCATCTAAGTAGTGTTCAACTTCAGTTTGAAATTATTTGCAGCAGTAGTAGGTCTCACAATACTCTATTCAACCCCAGCTAGAGTAGGTTTGGCATAATCATACATGGTACGATGAACAGGATCTAGATTTGTAGGATTTGCAGCAATTATAAGAGGTAGGTGATTATTCTGACTATCACCTATCTCCTCAGTAATAATAATGTCCTCTTGCTCATTTACTACATTCTGTCTATTTTTCCTGCTTCTCTACGGTTTTCGCGAGCTATGCTTTCAATTTCACTGTCAAATAACAATGGTCCCGATACGTTTCTTCTGGTCATAAACTAAAGCAACCTACCAGAAGCAAATAAAAAAAATTAAAATGTAAAAATTTAGCTAAAAACAAAATAAAATGCAATAAGAATAAATAGCTAAGTTAATAAAAATCAAGTGTTCCTAATATTTTAGTCCCCGGCAACGGCGCCAAAAACTTGATGATCACTAAACTAACTATAAATACGACAAAGGCAAGTGCACCTATCAAATAATAGTATAACTATGGTGAGTAGGGAATATCGTATCCACGAGGACTAAAAGTACTAGTAATTACCGTTTTCTTATTATTTAGCCGATAAATTGAAGTGATTGTTTTTAATCTAAATTTACTAATCTAATTTAACTAAGAACGTAATAGAGAATGAAATAGGAAAATAATCGAAGATAATCAATGAAATAGACAATACCCAAGAAAGAATCCACCTAGACTTCAACTATTATTATGAATCTGAATAAACTATTTATTCACTCGTGTCTTGATCTGTAGAAATCCCTAAATTATGTTAATATCTTTTTCGAGAGTAAGAACAAGTGATTCTAGGTTGATCAATTGAAATCTCTTTCTAATTAAACCCCTATTGTCGCATTAATTCAATCTATGGATTCCCCTATTAGATTTGACTCTAATTCGGTAGATTAATATCATCCTATTTTTAGGCTTGTATGCAACTCCACTCAATTATTCTAGGTCTTTTCTTAAACAGTGTCTTTTACACCATTGAATTAAGCACATTAAACATGGATTAATATTCCTAGAAATATCAAAACGCGAAATAAGCATACATAATTGAGAACAAGAATCAAGTATTTATCGTATAAATCAGAAATCAAATAATAAGATTCATCATAGATTTCATCCTCCCTAGGTATCTAGGAAATTTAGTTCATAATCCTAAATATAAACATCTCAAAGTTAGGACAACCACAAAACATAAATAAACTCAACAATGCTTCAAAAGAAATTAAGTGGAGATCTTCAATATTGAGGGAGATCTGCTTTCGGGTTGATTCCGATGGTATTCTTCGAGTGTTTTCTTCAATATTCAATCTTCTTTGATTGCCCCTTTAGGTATTCTTTTAATTGGTATTTATAGACTTTAGAATGCTTAGAAAGCCTAAAAATTGGGTTTTTCTGTATATTTTGGAAGCAGGGTGCAAAGTTGACACAGACTGGCACATGGGAATGTGCCCAGCAAGTGTGAGCGTGGTCAACCTGTGTGGAAATGCCCAAGCCGTGTGGATCTTAAAAATATCTCTTTTATTTGATTTTGACTCGTTTTTCGCTTCCAAATTTTCTCATAAGTATAGAAACTTGAATTTAAAAGATTAGGAGCATCAAGTTCACTAATTTCCATAATTAATCATCCTAAAATGCATTAAGAATGAAATTAAAATATGTTACTATTATAGCTTATCAAGAAGGTCGCAACAACTTTAGTAGAGAGTTTATCAGTTAAAATTGAGAAGTCTAGGTAGTAAAGGTTGGTTCATGTTTTTATCTTTTATAATCATAAATTTATTAATCTTTTATTGGAATTATCAGGGTTATGCTAACGTCAAGTTTTTGAGGATTTTTCATTAGTATAATTAAGAATATAATCCAGACATCGTCAATTTACTAGAGACAAAGGTCAATGATGGCAAGACAAATGAGTCATTACTAAATTGAGGTTCCTATTTTCTCATCATGTGGAGAAGATTGGATTTTCTGCCGATACTTAGGTTGGTTGGAAAAAATCGGTTCATGTAGAGATTATTTCTAATAATCTTAAATTTATTTTAATTCGTGTTATTGGTGCTAATGTTAATTGGTCGATTCTTATAGCTTTGGTCTATGGCAGCCCGGATAGACTTAAAAGAAAGAATCTGTGGGAGGGTTTAAGAAACATCATTCCATCTAGTAATATTCCTTAGCTAGCGATCGGGGATTTCAATGCGATTCTATCTCCTAATGATAAGAAAGAGGTCGTATGGAAGGAAAAATATGTTCGATGTTTGGTAATTTTCTTGGGGAAGCAAAGTTGCAGGATTTGGGATTCAAAAGTCCCTCTTTCATTTGGTATATGGGTGGTGTCTTTGAGCATCTTGATCAAGCTATTGGGAATGATTCTTGGGTCAAAGCTTTCCCGCACTGTTCTGTTACTCATATTCCTAGATTAAAGTTAGACCATAGACCTTTACTATTATCTCACATGTCAATTATTAATTTACCTAAAGAGAGATCATTCAGGTTTGTGGCAGGTTGGGTGGAGCACCCTAATTTCTCTAATTTTGTTAAAGATAATTGGCATTTCAATGGTAATATGTCTAAGGCTTTAGCTAGTTTCACCTAGAATATTAAAGTGTCGAATAAATCTGTTTATGGACATATCAGTATTTGCAAAAGAAAGTTGATGCAAAAGCTTTCTGGGATTTAGAGGACACTTGAAAGTTTAGAGTCAAATTACTTAATTCAGCTAGAAATTCAAGTTCATGAGGAACTTGAAAATGTTTTCCATCATGAGTTGTTATGGAAACAGAAAGCTAGATGTGATTGGCTACTGTTAAGTGATCGTAATGCCAAATATTATCATTCTCGGACGATGCAAAGAAAAAAAAAAGGATTACAGCCCTTAAGAATGATAATGGCGATTGGGTTTTTTATATTGATGAGCTCTAAATGGAGGTAGTTAAGTTTTTCACAAAACTATATGGTAAAAAGCCAAGTCTTATGCTTAATTTATCGCCTAGTAATTTTTTCGTACTTGAGCATTGCGATGTTATGTTTTTTGGCAAGGAGGTTTCTAATGAAGAGATCAAGTCAACCATGTTTGATATGATTCTCACGCACTATTCTTCCAGAATCAGTAGGATTCGATTGGTGAAGCTGTTTGCAAATAGGTCTAGAAAGTTTTTGATAGGCATCCCATTAATCCAGAGCTTAACAATATGTTGATTGTAATATTACTGAAGGTTTTGAACCCCAAGGGTTTTGGCCAATTTAGATTACTAAGTTTATGGTCAATTCTATACAAGTTGGTAATAAAGATTATAGATAATTGATTTAAGGTGGCATTTTCCAAAATTATTGCTCCTAAGTAAGCAGAGTTTATCGTAGGAAGTAGCATACCAGATAATTTTATTGTGGTCTAAGAAATTATTCACTCCATGAGGAGCAAACAAAAGAATAGAATATGGATGGCCATAAAGATAGATTTGGAGAAGACATACGACAGGGTGAGATGCGAGTTCATAGAAGGTTATCTACAAGTTGTAAATATTTCTAATTTCATTATCAATATTATTATGTCTGCCATTTCAAGTTCTTCTATGCAAATTCCGTAGGATTGTGTTCCATCTCAAAAATTTCGACCTGTAAGAGGTGTTAGGCAGGGGGTGCCCCTTATCTCCTTACCTTTTTGTTTTATGTATGGAATGGCTAAGACATAGTAACTGCTCCAATATTAGTTCTGGCTAGTGGCATCCTGTTCATTTGTCGAGGATTAGACCGACACTCTCACTTTTTTTTTTTTTTTGCGGATGATCTGGTCATTTTTGGGCAAGCAAATTTTAAACAGGTCAAGTTGATTAGAGATATTTTGGATAAATTTTATGCTTAATCTGGGCATCAAGTTAATGCTTACATAACTAATTTTTTTCTCTTAAAAGGTAGAAGGAAAGGTTGCAGATAGGTTGTGTGATATCATTGGTTTTCGTAAAGTTTAAAACCTTAGGAAGTATATGAGAATCCTACTATTCAATGAAAGAGTTACAACTAGTTATTTGAGGATGGTAGTGGACAAGGTTCGGAGCAAATTATAGAGATGGGATGCGAGACAATTATCCTTAGCAGGTAGAGTTACTCTAGCCCAATCTGTGCTTTTGTCAATTCATGCAATCTTTGAGTGTTCTATAAAGCTCTGTGAGGAGATAGAACATTTGGTGTGACAATTTGTCTAGGGCACGAATGGGGGGAATAAGAAGATTTCCTTAATGAGCTGGCAAACGATATGCCAACAAAAGCTTATGGTTGACTCGGATTGCATCAGTTTAGAGATCAAAATAATTCTTTCATGCTATAACAGGGGTTCAATATTGTGGTTGACACTAATTCTCTATAGGTTCATATTTTTAGATCAAAATATGGGGTTAAATAAGGCATCCCGATTCCTTAGCTCACAGTAGGGAGTCATTCCTTTGGAAATCTCTTTCTAAGATTGGGTCATTATTTCAGGAAAATATTTTCTGGTCAGTAGGTGATGGTCTTAGAGTTAAATGTTGAAAGGATAAATGGATTCCTGAAATTGGACCCTTAGTTAATCTAATTCCTGGACACACAAACCTTGATTTGGATTGTCTGCTTAAGGACATGGTTACAGAGGAAGGTGTATGGAATTTAGATCTTTTCAGGGTTTGGTTGTCAGAAGATATCATAAGATGCATCGTGAGTATTCCCTCGACTCATTCTTCAGCTGGATTTGATAGAATTGCTTGGGCTAGGAGTGGGTCTGGGTCACTTTCCATAAAGAGTGCTTATGAAATGCTTAGAGAGAGTTCTTGGGATCAAAAAGGGGAAATTTGGAATTTGGTGTGGAAATTTTCGGGACCTTAGAGGGTTAGGGTGTTTATTTGGCTAACTTTTAAACAAAGATTACTAACAAAGGTGGAGTGAGTGAGATACAACATTGGGGTTTAGGAGCATTGTACGATTTGTGAGCTTTGAGCAGAGGATGTATTACATGCTATCAGGGGCTGTTTTATGGCTAAAGGTGTTCGGTCGTAAATTATTCCAATTGACAAGTAAGAACAGCTCTTTTCAAGAGATTTACATGAATGGCTTGCGTTTAATTTGGGTAATCGTCAAAGTCTTTCCATAAGGGATATTGGCTAGCTGTGTTTTTTTTTTTTTTGGGTTAATAGCTTGGCAAATCTGGAAAAACATAAATATTTTCATTTTTTAGGGATTGTCGTAGAGTGTAGATGAAATTATTAAATGTTCATACAATTGGGCTTTATAGTGCAACTCTATGCACAAGAAAGATCATTTCAGAAGGTCAAAGACACACTCAATACCAAGTAAGGTCGATAATTGGATCAATTTATATTCGAATGGAGTTGTTAAGGTAAGCTCCGGGGGGGTATTCTCAAGGATCAACATGAGAACTGGATTCTTGGATTTAATAGATGACTGGGACAATGTTATGTTTTTAATGTTGAGCTCTAGGATATTTTAGATGGTTTGACTTTTTCTTCAGAGCAGATGGTACGATAGAACTTGGAGCTTATTTAGAAAATTCAAGAAGCATTTTCAAAGACATCTCATTCAGCACTAATCAGACGCATTCAACAACTTTTGTTGGAAACAGATTTTTGGGAATTTGAATATATTCCTAAAGAAGAGAATGTAGAAGCAGATGATATCACTAAACAGGCTTTTGACAGGAATAAAGGGCTATAGCTGTTTGCAGAGAGTCCCTTGAATATTTTTAGATAATAGTGTTTAATTTATCTATTTTTTTTTACATAAAAAGTATTTGTTCCCTCCCATTTAGGATTTAAGGATTATAGGTAAAAGTAGGGTTTATATAAAAAAAGATTTGAAAAAATAACATATTCCTTTAATATTTAAATTTATTAAATATTTAAGTTCAATAAACCATTTTTAGTTCACTCGGGTTCAACTTTGGTTCGGCCTCGCATGATCAGTCAAAGTTCAATTTAGCCATTGCCAAATGTTAGCAATTGCGAAGTGAATTTCAACATGTTTCGTTTACTTGAGATCGATGAGTAGCTAATTGAGTTGCTCACCAATTGGCACAGGTAGCCCGTATCTATGTTGTCAAATTTTCACTGACTATTGCTTTTTCTTGTTAATGTAGTTTTCTTTCAGCTGATGCACATTTTGTATCCGGTGATTTAAGGCATTAGTTATTGGGTTTATCGGGCTTAAGCTATTGACTAGGTGTTAATTTATTAAAACCATAAAAATTTGAAAAAATAACTTATTAAAATTATTAGAAATTAATTAAAAACTATGCAATTTTTTTTTAATTTTTTCATATTGATTAAAATTTTTCAAGAATATAACTTGTGCAAATTGAAAATCGAGAAGAAAATATAACAAAAGAAATTGTTAATCTTCATTTTATGATATAAGTTGTTTGATGTTCGTTTTTTATTTAAAATATAAAATTAATAAATTATTTCTATAAATTTTATGATTTTAATTAACTTCTAGTAATTTTTATATATTTTATAATTTTAATGATTTTTTTTATATTTTTATGTTTTTATAATTTTAAAATGTAATTACACAAATGGGTGTCTATATTCAAATAAACCTTGACAACCATTTGTCCAAATTTATTGTGTACTTGTTTCAAATATATATGCTTTATTTTTTGCTGATATGATATCTGTTAACAATCACATTAGCATTGTCATTAAATACTAACGGTCAATGTCAATCAAAGGATTTATTTAGTCAATTTTATTAGTTCAATGCTTAATTTGGTATAAAAATTTAAAAAGACTTAATTGATATTTTTAAAAAAGATTTGAGGGCTTATAATACCCTTAAGCAGTCATTTAACACATATGAAAAATTTAACCCAACTTGACAAAGCTACTTCTAACATCTTTAAAAGAAAAATTAAATTTTGTTATTATTCTCTATACTTTGCAAAAATCATGAATTTAATTTTTATACTTTAATTTAGTCATTTTAATTTTACTACTTCTCAAATTTTAAAATTTCAATCCTCTCCAAAAGAAAACTATTAAATTCAGTAATAAGTTTTGCTGTTTCTAAAATCTAATGCGACAAACATATTATCACTTGTGAAATACCATGTCAACTTGCTATTTTCACATATTATTCCTTAAAAATTAGTTAATGGATTAAAAACAGTCATTTACATCAAGCTAAAAATTTCAAAATTCAAATAATATAGGGATTTGAAATGATTCAATTGAAGAATATAGATTAAATCCACAACTGTATGCATAGTATATGACTAGTAATTCAATTTAACCAAACATTTAAATGTTATTGTTAGGGTCAGGACTAAGAGTTCAAAATTTTAAAAGTATAGGGACCAAAATTGACCAATTTGAAAAGTAAAAGAACTAAAATTGATCAAATTAAAATATAAGGACTAAATCCATAACTTTTGCAAAGTGCAGAGACTAATAGCAGAATTTGACTAAAAATGGCTTTGGGTCCATTATCAGTTATCCAGTTATCCTTATCCAAAACGACAACATAAAAGCAGAAAATCCCTGTCGTTCACGTGGATAATATTGCGCGCAATCAATCCATAAAAACCGCACATCAAAACCCGACCGAATCCCAAGGCTACTTCCACTTCCAGCTTCGAAAATGTCGACGATGACCACTATCATGCTAATGCCACCCAAAGCCACTTCGCTTCAACACTTCAACTTCAAACCTTCCACATTACGCTCAAGGTCGTCGCCTACCAAGTCTTCCTATCCGACGGTCAGAATGCAGACGCGGTTTCACCGTCTGATTGAGGACCAAGGCATCGTTCTAATGCCTGGCTGCTACGACGCTTTATCGGCTGCCATTGTTCAGCAGTCTGGTTTCACAGCTGGCTTCATCTCTGGATATGCTCTCTCTGCTTCTCTCCTTGGGAAACCTGACTTCGGCTTGCTCACGTGGGAATTCCGGATCCATCTTTACTTTTTTGGGGCTGTAAAACATTAAACAATGTGATAATTTTATTAGGTTTTTGATGTTTTCTAAAGGCCACCGGAGATGGCGGCCACGGCTAGAACGGTTTGTGCGGCGGCTTCGATGATACCCATTATTGCAGATGCTGGTATTTATTTATCCTATTGCATTTCTATTTTACTTTTCTTTATTGGTTTCATAGGTTAAATCTCAACTCTCCAGGAAATGGAGCTTAACTAGTCATTAATCATTTCAATACTATATGGTTATGAAATGCATTGACTCAATATTTCAGTAATAATAATGCTATTAATCTGCTTGTTCCAGATACTGGTGGTGGCAATGCTCTTAATGTTCAAAGGACTGTCAGGGATTTTATTGCAGCTGGTGCTGCTGGTTGCTTTCTTGAGGTACAAAAGATCAGTTCTGCAAGTAAAAGGCTCATCTTTTTATATATATTTCACCATGTTGGATTCTTGTTTCCCTATATGCAAAGTAGAGATGGAAATACGATTGTAGATGAACTTGCTTTTATAGATTGTAAGTTTGCTTTATCTTGCTATAAAATTATGTAAAAGCCCATTGGATTTATTTGTTTGTGAAGAACCTGTTGCTTCCTCTTGTTAATTTGGCTTACTTTCCTTCCAGGATCAAGCATGGCCAAAGAAGTGTGGTATGAACTATGAACTTCCACTTCATCTGTCTTCATTCTTTATGTTTTCATATATTCTCTTGTTACTTAGTGTACTGATTGTTCCTTTGCCTTTGTATTCAACCAGGGCATATGCGTGGCAAGCAGGTACTTTTTTCATATTCCCGTTTATTTGAATTAAGAGTTTCTTGATCGAAATTTCAGGTTCTGTTATTGGTTATTTCATCTGGTGATACTGATTGGATTTTATCATATGGAGAAGAGGTGTTTTTTGTTCATCTCTAATGCCTTTCCCTCCTTCCGTTCCCCCTTAACTTGTCCTTTTAGGTTATACCTGCAGAGGAGCATGCTGCAAAAATTGCATCCGCAAGAGATGCCATTGGAGATTCAGACTTTTTCTTAGTGGCTAGAACTGATGCACGTGCTACATCAGCAAAAACCGGCCTTTCTGATGCCATCGCTAGAGCTAATCTTTACATGGAGGTACTTGTCTTGCATTGACCTTGAATCATATTTATCTTTCATACAATCTGCTAAAACCGCATTCAATCTAATCTGCTTTATCATTGTCTCCTCTTCCATCAGCCCCTTGTAGTAACCAAATCTTCTAAAACGAGATATAATTTTATCCGTAAATCACTACACTCTCCCCCATGTGAAAATTCTCACTTCTGCTGTAGATCCTGCAAGAGTGTGTTATTGATCAAGCATGAACAGAGGCAATTATCCGTTGGCTACATTTACCTTTTTCTTGCATTGTTAAGCAAATTTGAACTTTGTGCAATGATGTGGCATGGCATATAGTTCTCTTCTAGATGATGTTGCTAAACTTTTGATCCTGGGATCAATGTACAGGCAGGAGCAGATGCTTGCTTTGTGGAGGCACCGAGGAACGATGACGAGCTTAAGGAGATCGGACGCCATACAAAAGGTTACAGAGTTTGTAATATGATTGAAGGTGGGGTCACACCCTTGCACACGCCTGAGGAGCTTAGAGCAATGGGGTTTCATTTGATTGTGCATCCACTCACCGCCCTCTATGCTTCAGCTCGTGCATTGGTGGACGTCCTCAAGAACCTGAAAGAAAACGGAACTACCAGAGATCACCTTCACAAGATGGCTACATTTGAAGAATTTAACCAACTAGTTAAGTTGGACTCGTGGTTTGAACTCGAAGCACTCTATTCAAATCAGAAGAGTCCCATGAGAGTAAAATCATGATAATGAAGGGAGAAATATGTAGGATTTTTTTTTTCCTTTTTTCCAATAAAAGGGAGGAATTAGTCTTTCCCAATAAAAGGGACAATGCAAGTTTTGGGAACTAGATTTCATCATTCTCTGAAGAACTTGTATGAAAATCCATGTTCTTTGTTTAGTATCCGAGCTACCGGCATGTGTTCAACAGTGCTGAAAATAATTATGCATCTTGATCATGATTTGGAGACAAATGTCGCTCCATTATTAGTAAAATTATAGGCTAGCTAATTAAAGCTGGTAATGTTGCTTATATCATTAAGACTTAAAAGTGTCTTATTCAGGTACCTTGCCTTTAGTTTCCAAGGCATCATGGGAAAAAGTTCTAAACATGTGTAGTGGCATCTATTTAAATATTTCATTATAGGGATGTTTTGTGGGATTTTCGATGGCGATCATGTCAGGTAAAATTGAGTTTACAAAGAAGGGAAAAACTGATTTTCAAAGGAAGGAAAGAAATTTATTTTCAAAGAAAGCAAATAATCGATTTAGATTCCTAGGTACCATGATTTTCCAAATTTATATGTGGATTTAATCAAACAATTACAGTCCCCATTTTCTGATTAGCTTGGTGATTTGAATATACTCGTATTGGACATATGTAATAGCTTTTTCCAACTATCCTTCAGCCCAAACCGCCCACCAACACCAATCTTTTAATTCACGGGCGGTGATTGCAATTACTCTTCCATGTGAGTACCATAGTCAAGCAGTTTCTACATAAGACCCGTCACTGTCCTTTTCATGACACTCAAGCTAAACAAACAGTAGTTGGTAATGCATTTGTTGGCTTCGACTAGTTCACTCGGCTTGTAATTATTAAAACAAAAATCCAACGTCACTGTTCTAAACGGCTTATAAAAGCATGAAACTTTAGCTTTCCCCACCTCACCCAAACGCAGCCGAGAATAAATCTCCAATTTTTCCAGTTACAGTTTAAGCTTTTTCTCAGAGATGGCGCAGGGAAGTGGCAGTGCAAGTCAAGCCAAGTTCTGGGTTGCATTGCTATTTTGCTTTCTTTTTTTCTGGGAAAATGTCGATGCAGCAACTTATACTGTTGGTGGCTCCAATGGTTGGACCTTTAACATGGCCACTTGGCCTCGAGGGAAGCGTTTCAGGGCCGGTGACACACTCTGTGAGCATATACATATACGAATAAAATCGGTTTTGAAGTTACATAATTGTGAATTGGGAAACCTGGAACGTTATATGACTTCGTTTTTTTTCTCCAGTGTTCGAATACGATGCAACAATCCACAATGTGGTGGCGGTGAACCGGGGAGGTTACAGAAGCTGCATAACGCCGGCGGGAGCAAAAGTGTATAAGTCAGGGAAAGATGAGGTAAAACTAGGGAAAGGAATGAACTACTTCATATGCAACATTGCTGGTCACTGTGAATCTGGAATGAAGATAGCCATAAATGCAGTGTAAATCGCCGGCGCCGGCGTACTATCTTTTTCTTAAGGAGTATGAAACTATGGTTTGTTGTTAAATCAGTTATATTGGGCAAATCTGAGCAGATCTAATGTCATATGATTATGGCCTTTGTCTTATTTTTGTGTTCACTTTCAGAGTTCAGTAGAACATGTAAATTTGTCGGTGATGTTAGTTTTACTTATCATTGTCCCTGTAGGGTTGTGTACTTGCATCGGATCCGTTCGATTTAGTTTTTTTAAGATCTAATCAAATTAGAATATTATTTTCAAAAATATTAAATATATATTAATAATTTTATATTTTATATTTTATGTTTTATATTAAATTTAAATTGAATATTGATTTTATTAAAAAATTCATTTTATAAAGGAGGCAAGCAGTATTTGTTTAAGTATAATTAAAAAATTCCCCACAAGTATATCTAAATAATGTTTAATGTCTTTTAAATTATATTTTATTATTTTATTGTCAAAAATATCTATACATTTTAGTGAAGTTTTTAAATTTAACAAGTAAAACTAAAGTAATGACAAGTGTCACATAAGATATAATAAAATATTTTAAAAATAAATATACAAAAATAGAAGAAGGAATTTTCTTTCTTTCTTTTTAATTTTACTTGTGGATTTAAAATAGTATATTATTAATATATCAAATATTAATATTTTTATATTTTAAAATAAATAAAATTATTCTAAACATGCTTGTGAAATTTTTATTCAACTGAGGGTATATAAAATAATAAATTTTATTTTATTTTAATTTAATATAGAAATATCATTATTAATATAATAGATTTCAATATTTCAATTTACTAAATTTAAACTCGTGCAACTAACGAAAATATGTTTGTATTAATAAATTCTAATTACAATATTTGTTTTTTTTAAATTTAGAGTTAACAAGCTCTCTCTTTGTCCTCAATAGTTAGGTGCTTCTCACTTAAACTTCAACGAGGTTGAGGAGCTAGTAAACAAAAAAAAAAAAACCAAAAAAGAAAATGTAGAATTATAAATAAAGTATAATTTATTTTATTTTATAATAAATTTATTATAATTGAATATAGCTGCTAGCTTGCTATAATTTTTTGCTTATCAAATTAATGCACAGTATTCAATGTAGGTTTAATTTTTCTTTAATTATGAATTTGAATTTTAATAGGTTAAAATGGTTGAAGTGTATAATTTTTTTATATTTAAAATTTAGTTTTTATTTTATTTTATTTTTAGTGTGACTAATATCTCAAAGAATTTTGTGTTTCATTCAAAGATAAAACACATTGACTAGTAGTGGAGCTTGAAAAATTATTTTGGGCAGTGGAATTAGATAGTATATTTATCTTATAGTAAAATGTAATTTTATCATTTTAATAATTTATATCTTTATAATTTTTAAAGTGTTAAATTTAATTTTTATCATTTTGTGGAGGTTAAAGTATAATTTTATTATTACCAATTTAAAATTTTATAAATTATAAAGAGCCTTAATTAAAAATTTACCATTTTAGGGGTATAGCCCCCTGGGTCTCCACTACGTTTCTTCACTGACATTGATATCGGGCATCACTTCATTAAATAGCTAGTTGAGAATGGGACATATGAGATATTCATCTAGAAATCGATTGGTTGATCTATTTACCAAAACATTGGAAGTTGCCAAGTTTAAAAAATTGAGGAACAAAGCGGGAATGTGGCAAATTTAACTCAACATATACGGCACAACACCAAAACTCATTAATTCAATGTTGTATTGACTCAATTCGACATAGGCTACTTTTTTAGTTTCTTAATTTTATTTCTAGTAGGGTGAAAAATGCGAAAATGTTTGTAAGAAAAGATTAAGATTAGTTTAATTCTCTAAACCTCTCAAGAAGCTCTAAAATTATTGCCACAATAACTCAAGAAGCTTTTCTTTCAAGCAAAACCGCTTCTAGAATATCATTAAATGACTCGTTTGAAGAAAACCAAAACCTTCAACCCCGCAATTTTTGAAAAATCATCTTTGAGATTTCCTTCTCTTAAACCATTAATTTAAAGAAAAAGATCAAGTGAAAAAACCGAGGGAACTTCTTCTTTAGTACCTTAAGAAACTTTTCAAGCCGATCCTATGCAAGAAAATTGTTTTTAACGCATAGGTAGAAGATCGTTTTAAAAGTACTATTTGGAGTTGACAGTTAGAATCACATCTTCTTGAAGAGTGTGAACTTTACATTTTGTTTCTTAGAATGGCATGTACATAGGTCCAGAGCTATGTGAATGTATGTAGTAAATTAGTTTGGTAGTACAAACTTATGTCTTGCATACTTATTGGTATTTTGAACTTTGTGATGTTTAATGTAATGACTTGAAGGTCAGTGGAGTAGGAAAGTGTAGTTTCGAGATCCCGTATCTGTAAACTGGACTCATAAATATTTTTGTTAAATATTTATGAAGTTATATTAGAAGCAAATTGAATTTCGGTTAGGTAATTTCGTTGAATTAGTTCTTAATTTAGGTACAAGAACTAAATTGCATAAGTGATAAAAATATGATTTGGTATTAAATTATAATGTGGAACTTGATTCAGGGACTTATTAATTAAATGAACCATTATCTATGATTATAATGGTTGCCAGTTATGACTTATATTATATGTTAAATATATTATGAAACTTTAGTTAAAATTTATGTTAAAATAAAAATAAGATAAAAAAAATGAAAGTAAATAGAAAAGTGGGGAGAAAGAGAAACAAACCTCTCATCTTCATTTTTGCATGCTAAAATTGGAGAGGAAGAAGAAAGCTTTGAAGCTCAAATTGGTTAGTGTAATTTTACTCATTTCTTGTTATTTTTATGTTCTAAGAATCCTCGTAGTTCAATTTAGTTAATTCATGTTATAATTTTTTGCACTGGTAAAGATTTAGGGTGTTACAATTTTTGAATATTTAGAGTTTGAGGTGTTATTTTGATAGATTTTAAGTTTAGAATTGATAAAGGACTAAATTGTAAAGTTAATTGTTGATTTTGTGCAATAGGGACCAAATTGCAAAAATTTCAAAGTTTTGGGGTAGAAATGAGAAATAGGGAGTTAAATTTGGCCTAGAGTGAAATTGGTATAAAAAATTAAGTTTAAATGTGGAAGTTATGTTGTCTCGATTTTAGGGGCAAAATTGAATAAAATGCAAAAGTTGTATATATTAGCAATTGAATGTGAAGTTGATTGTGTATTGATGAAATGTGTTGTTTGTTTTATTCCGCATCTAACCTCAACTCGGATTCCTCGAAAAAGAAAGGAAAAGATAAAGTCGTCAACAAATAGCTTGGAGTATACGGTTTGTCTTTCTATAATCCGAACTGATTATAAATGATAATGCTCTAGAATAACGTATTTTTATGTATTAATCATGTGTTTATTCTGAGCTTGATCCTACTAATTTGAGCTATTTATGTCTTTTTATCTTTTAGGGACTGATTTGGAGGCAAAAGCAAAATTAAGGGACAAAAGTGCGGATTTGGAGACACAATGGGCTGATATGCGACACAGGAAAAAGATTGTGCCAAAAGTGCAAGCATGGAAGACACAAGGACTAAAAAGCAAAAAGAAGAGATTTTATTTTATAAGACTCTATTTTATTTGGATAATTAATATTAAGATAATTATTAGGATTATTCAAATTTAGGATTTTATTTTAATTATCTTTATTTATCTTTAATTAAATGTATTTATCTTTTTAGAATTTAAGTTCAATTAGACTATCTCCCTAGCACTATAAATAGGGGGTGAAGTGACTCTATTTGGGGTGGAGCTTTTTCTGTAAACACTCTCCCCCTGAAAGTCTAGGCTTTTGTTTCTTCATATTTTCTTTTAATAAAATTTCCTTTTCCCTTTTTATATTTATTTTCTTTTCCACCATTATCATGAGCCACTAAAACCTATCTAGTCGAAAGTTGTCAATATTCCCCAAAAAGGGTTATTGAGGCCTAGAATCCGTACTTAGCCTTCTCGTCAAGTATTCATCATTTCTCCGCACTACGGGCTGACGCTTCCATCGCCCTTAAGAAGTAAGCTTTTCATCATATGCAAAGGCGGCCGCTTTGTATGTTTTGGAAGGATTACACAATCGGTTCGTTAACTTACTACGTCAGAGGTTGGCAAGCCAAAGAGACAAAATGGCGTGGGATTCGCCATTGAGAAGCGTTGATCTAGCATAGATTACTGGCTAGAGTCAGGTTCCCTAAAAATCGTAAGTCTAATCTTTAGAGCTAGTAGTCGTAGGCGTCCTCTTCCACTATAACTGGCTTACTTGAGTTGAGAAGGGTTGTTAAAAAGCTGAGGATTGAATCCAAGGCGGAATGAGACAACTGGAGGCTGGAATCTACCAATAAGAGTTTCTTTTCCTTTAACTCTCTTTATTATTTTTATATATTCTCCATCTCAATTTCTGTCATTTATTTAATTTCACAATTTCAATTTAATTTAAATACTATTTTTATTTTTCCAAATCGAAATTCTTAATTCTATTTTTTTTATTTATTTTTTCAGGAACGCAAGTTTCTTGGCCAAGAAATTGTCCAAGATTTCAAGAAACGAGCATTCGTACAATCCGGTCCCTGAGGATTCGACCCTACTTCCCGTTTACTGTTATTTTTATTATTTTACAGGGAATAGGATATTTTTGGTGCTCTCAATGACGCATTAAATTTTGGCACCGTTGCCGGGGATCGGTAACGTACTAATCTTGTTTTTTTTTCTTATGACCAGATTTGCTCCAAGAACTCTTGCATTTGATTCAGAGATTGAAAAGACTGCGAGAGCTAATCGCACGGAAACAAAGCTAAAGAAAAAGCAGTCAACGGTGGTTGGGACTCAAAGTAATCCACCGCCAGAAATCAGAATCGACGACGAAGCAGAGTCTAGGGTTAACGAAAACCCTATTCAAACTTTTGAAAGTGAAAAAGTAGAAGTCGATTCCCTAGAAGAAGTGCTTAACGCTAGGGTTGACGAAAACCCTAATTTAGCACCTCAACCTATGGCTCAGACAATTCGGCAACTGGCCGAAGCGCCAAAAGAACAACTGCCACTATGCATCGCGTATCCTACTATGGATACTGATTTTGAATTAAAGTCAGGCTTGATTCAGCTACTGCCAACTTTCCGTGGGTTACAAAATGAAAACCCCCACAAGCATTTAAAAGAATTCTATATGGTTTGTTTGAGTATAAAACCTCAGGGGGTAACTGAGGACTAAATTAAATTGCGCGCTTTCTCTTTTTCCCTAGCAGATTCAGCTAGGGAATGGTTATTTTATTTACCTCCTGGATCCATTACAACTTGGGCTGATCTATCTCGCTTATTTCTTAACAGGTTTTTCCTTGCATCGCATGCAGCCGAGTTAAGAAGAGAAATCGTGGGCATAAGACAAAAAGACGCAGAGACTCTATACCACTATTGGGAGCGATTTAAGAAGTTTTGTGCAAGTTGCCCACAACACGGTATAACGGAACAGTCTTTGCTCCAGTACTTTTATGAAGGCTTGAAACCCATGGAGATGAATATGGTAGATGTCGCGAGTGGAGGAGCGTTAGTCAACATGACTCCACAACAAGCAAGAGACTTAATCTCCACAATGGCTGCAAATTCCCAGCAATTTCGAGCCAATCCTAAACCACCTAGAAGGGTTCACCAACTAAGTAATTCTACCTTTGAGGATAGACTTGATAGACTTACTAATATTGTGAATTTCCTTGTTGTAAAAAAAGCAAAACTAACCCGAGTATGTGGAATATGTGCTACACCTGAACATACGATTGATGCGTGCCCTAGTCTGTGTGACGATACTATGGCCCATTTAGATGCTGTGGGAAATTTTCCTAGGCCACCACAAAGACGATACGATCCTTATACCAATACCTACAACCCAGGATGGAGGGACCACCCTAACTTTAGTTATGGGGCTAATCCACGATATAACCAGCCATACCAAAATCGAGCCCCACAACAGCTACAAGATTCAGGTAATTCTCTGGAAACTTTGGTCAATAAATTAGCAGCTAATGTCTTTGATTTTTAACAGCAAATTCTTAATTTCCAAAAAGAAACAAAGGCATCTATAAGAAAATTGACCA
The DNA here is from genome assembly GCF_025698485.1 of Gossypium arboreum. NCBI lineage: Eukaryota > Viridiplantae > Streptophyta > Magnoliopsida > Malvales > Malvaceae > Gossypium > Gossypium arboreum. Next base: position 125,674,500 of record NC_069072.1, on the reverse strand, counting down.
CGTCAATTGAGAAATTGAGTTCTCAAGGGAAGTTGTCGTCGCAAACAGAACCAAACCTGAGAAAGAATGCAAATGCAGTAACGTTACAAAGTGGAAAGGTGCTGGAACCAATTCCTGGCAAAAATCTTGGTCAAGAAATTGCCCAGGAAACTCCAGAAAATGACGAACAGATCCGAGCGAAACCCCCACTGCCGAAAATCCAACCTCCATTCCCAGGATGATTAAATCAGTGTCAAAAAAGTAAGGAAGACAATGAGATCCTCGAAACATTCAGGAATGTTGAGATCAATTTACCACTATAAGATGCCATCAGACAGATTCCGCGGTATGCCAAGTTCCTCAAAGAGCTTTGCACCAACAAAAACTAACAGGTAATGAAAAGGTAAGTGTTGGTGAGAATGTTTCCGCAGTGCTACAGCGGAAAATGCCGGTTAAATGCAAAAATAGGGGTATGTTCACTATTCCATGCAAAATTGGCCATTTAAGAATTAAAAAGGTTATGTGCGCTTTAGGGGCCTCCATAAATGTAATGCCTTATTCTATTTATGAATCACTTAACGCGGGTTTTTTGACAAAGACAGGTGTTATTATTCAATTGGTGAACAGGTCTATCGTGCATCCCGAAAGAGTCCTCAAGGACGTATTGGTAAAAGTTAATGAACTTATTTTTCCTGCAGATTTCTACGTAATAAAGATGGAGGAGGACAACACTGCTGGATCTTCAGACCTCTTGTTGGGCCGACCCTTCCTTAGTACTACTAGCACCAAGATCGATGTCCGAAGCAGCACTCTTACAATGGAATTTGATGGGGAGATCGTGAAATTCAATGTTTACGATGCCATTAGCCATCCAAGCGAAATCCTGAGCGTAAACCGTGTTGACCTGGTTGACTAATTAGTAGACGAGACTTTTGAGTCAAATTATAAAGACAAATCTGAATATAGATATGATGATTATGAATTTGTTAATACATTATTGTCCTCATCAGAAACTAAACTTCTACCTTCTGTTGTGCAGGTTCCAGATTTGGAATTGAAACCGCTTCCCGCGCATATCAAGTATGCAGTTTTAGGAAAAGGTAATACCTTACCCATTATAATTTCAAATAAACTCTCTAAACCCGAGGAGGAAAGTTTGATCCAAGTACTGAAGAGTCATAAGGAGGCGATTGGCTGGACCATTGCTGACTTGAAAGGGATAAGCCCTTTGACATGCACCCACAAGATTTACTTGGAGAAAAACACGAAACCAAGGAGAGAGACACAAAGACGTTTAAACCCGAATATGATGAAGGTGGTAAAAAAGGAAATAATTAAGTTGCTGGATGTTGACATCATCTTCCCCATTTCTGACAGCAGATGGGTAAGTCTGGTACAAGTCGTGCCCAAGAAACGGGCGTGACAGTAAAGAAAAATGCTGAGGGTGACTTAGTACCGGTCTGAGTACAGAACGGGTGGCGTGTCTGCATCGATTACAGGAAGTTGAACGCTTATACTAGAAAAGATCATTTCCCTCTTCCTTTTATAGATCAAATGCTTGAACGTTTAGCTGGTAAAACTCATTTTTGTTGTCTTGATGGATATTCAGGTTTTTTCCAAATCCCTGTTGCGCCAGAGGACTAGGAGAAGACCACTTTTACATGCCCGTTCGGTACATTTGCGTATAGGAGGATTGCATTTGGACTTTGCAACGCACCAGCTACCTTCCAAAGATGCATGATAAGTATATTTTTCGAATATGTAGAAAAAATTATTGAAGTGTTTATGGATGAGTTTATGGATGATTTTACCGTGTATAGAAACTGTTTTACTGAATGCTTTGAAAACCTTACGATAATTTTGAACAGGTGCATAGAATTTAATCTTGTCTTGAACTATGAAAAGTGTCATTTTATGGTAGACAAAGGTTTGATTCTAGGTCATATAGTCTCATCTAAGGGAATTGAGGTTGATAAGGCCAAAATTGACATTATAAATTCTCTGCCATATCCCTCTACTGTTAGAGAGATACATTTTTTTCTTGGCCATGCAGAATTTTACAGGCGTTTTATAAAAAACTTCTCAAAAATAACTGAACCATTATGCAAGCTGTTGCAGAAAGACAAGAAATTTGAGTTTGACCCAAAATGCAAAGAGGCTTTTGATACACTTAAGCAAAAGTTGGTAACTACCCCTATAGTACAAGCACCAGACTAGAACTATCTCTTTGAAATTATGTGCGATGCAAGCGAACGTAGCGTGGGAGCCGTATTGGGACAAAAGATAGCCAAGGAGCCTCATGTCATCTGTTACGCCTCAAAGACCCTAGATGCTGCACAAAGCAACTATACAACCACAGAAAAAGAACTTTTAGCTATTGTGTTTGCTTTAAATAAATTTCGATCATATTTACTGGGATCTAAGGTGATTATTTTTTCTGACCATGCAGCTCTTAGGTACTTGATCGCAAAGAAGGAAGCAAAGCCAAGGCTCATTAGGTGGATTTTACTACTTCAAGAATTTGACATCGAGATTCGTGACAAAAAAGGGTGTGAAAACCTAGTGGCCGACCACTTGAGTAAGATAAAAACTCCGTTTGATAATGATCCCATAAAGGATGAGTTCCCTGACGAAAGCTTATTCTCAACCGAGGCTTACTATCCGTAGTATGCAGACATAGTTAATCTCTTAACCACGGGATCGTTGCCCACTGAGTTAGCTCGATCCGTAAAAAACAAGCTTAGACACGAAGCTCAGAATTACATATAGGACGATCCATACTTGTGGAAACATTGCTCATATCAGATAATACGACGATATGTTCTAGAAACCGAGGTAACCTCTATCCTTACTTTTTGTCACACAGAAGCTTGTGGAGGTCACTTTGGCCCTAAGCCGACAGCTCACAAGGTATTGGAGTGTGAGCTATATTGGTCTACAATCTTTCGCGACGCGTTTAACTTTTGTAAGTCTTGCGATAAATGCCAGCATACAGATAATATCACTAAACGAAATCAAATGCCCCTATCCCCGATTCATGTATGTGAGATTTTTGATGTATGGGGAATTGATTTCGTGAGCCCCTTTATTTCTTTGTTTAGAAACGTATATATACTTCTTGTAGTAGACTATGTTTCTAAGTGGATAGAAGCAAAGCCTACTCACAATGATAATGCTAAAACTATTGTGGAGTTTCTAAAACGAACTATTTTTTCTAGGTTTGGAACACCTCGAGCTTTGATCAGTGATCGTGGTACCCACTTTTGCAACAAGGTCATGGAGGCATCATCGTATAACAACAGCCTACCATCCCCAAACGAATGGCCTAGCAGAGGTTTCAAACAGGGAGATCAAGTCAATTTTGGAAAAAACGGTTCGACCCAACCGTAAGGATTGGAGTCTTCGGCTCAATGACGCACTTTGGGATTATCGGACAGCGTATAAGGGACCAATTGGCATAACCCTGTATCGACTTGTTTTTGGCAAAGTGTGTCATCTACCAGTAGAGTTGGAGTATAAAGCTTATTGGGCTATTCGACAATGTAACATGGAGTTAGAGCCCGCAGGGAAGGCAAGGAAATTGGACATTCAAGAATTGGAGGAAATTCGAAATGATGCCTACGAGAATGCTCGAATTTATAAAGACAAAACGGTCGTTTCATGACAAAATATAGTTCGAAGCATTTCTCAAGAGGACAAAGAGTTTTTCTTTATAACTCCAGATAAAGCTATTCCTGTAAGCTTCGATCTCGGTGGCAAGGACCTTTTATTGTGACTAAAGTATTTACGCATGGCGCAGTTGAAATAGAAAGTGAAGAATTAGGAAAGTGGTTCACAGTCAATGGTCAACAGCTAAAGCCATTTTACGATAATTTCTAGGCCCACACAGTCGAGAAAATTCAGTTAGAACCACCATAAAACCTTTCAAGGCGTCGAGCTAACGATGTTAAACAAGCGCTTATTGGGAGACAACTCAATCTTTAATTTTAAATTTTATTTCTATTATTATTATTATTATTATTATTATATTTATTTTATTTTATTATATTAATAAAATTCTCTTCTTTTAAATAGGTGAACCGAGACGGAAGTAAAGTGTAAGGGGAAGAAAAGCCTTAAACCTGCAGCCAAACAGCCCCACTCCAGCCCATATCACTATCCTTATTCCTGCTCTAGACTAGCCCTACACCTGTAGCCAAACACCATTTTTCAGCAATTAAAAAACCCCCAATCCCTAAAATTTTCCCTCATTTTCTTCCATAGCTGCCGCACCCATCTCCCCAACCCATCTCACCGTCGATTGCCATCCACCATGGTGCGAATTCACAGCCACGCTGCCGCCGAGCCCTCTTTCACCATGAACCATCGCCGGTGCCGCTTCTCCGCTCTTCAAGTCGTCGACTTGAGTGCCGACACCCCCTCCTCTTTTTCTTCTTCCTTGCCGATGCATGGCGCTACTCCCTCGCCACTGATTTCTCCCAAGCTGTTGCCCAACATCGCCGAAGTTACGTCACCCTCGCTGATTCGTGCAACGTCGACCGAGCCGTCCGCCGACACAATGCACACCTCGCCCACGCCATCGCCGAACCCCGACGAAGCCATGACGCCACCCCACAAAACGGCCTCTTCCTCGTCGCACAACGCAAACAACGCCATACCACCATCACCTCTCCAAGCCGAACACCCCCTTCTCTCCCTACCACCGCCGTCACCCCTTGCTACCTACGCCACGACGCCACTACTAGGAGTGGCACCCGAACCGTCGCACCACCGGCCCTGCCGAGATAGGACTACCCGAGCTTCGGCCCAACCCACGTCCACATATGCCGGGACCTACTCTAACACTAATACCGACACCTCTGACCATGCTGCAAGTTCTGCTAGTGCCGAGAGTCGCCACAACCAGCAACCACTGCCTACTCGTGGCCGAACCTAACGGTCTCGGACATCCGTCTTACCACTCGAGTGACATCTAAACGGTAATTTATAGTTCGATACTATTGCTAGCCGGAACATGTATGATTGCTTACGCCACAAACAACTCGTACCTTGGAAATGCTTATCATTGCCTATTTTGGATACTCTGCGGATTGGAACTGACATCACTAGTTATTTTCACAATATTGGTTGGGTCAGGAATTTTGATATTTCTCATTGTGCATATTATGAACTAGTGTTGGAATTTTATTCTACATGTCACTTTCATCGACACGGTAATATTTCGTTAGATACACCTAATGTTATTCGATTTCGATTGCTTGGTACTTTGCATCGCTTGTCCATTACCGATTTTAACATAGCACTATCTTTTGTGACTGAGGACTATTCTATGAGCAGTGATTATGAACACAGTTTATGTACTTTTCCTGCAGATTTTGAGGCTAACGAGGCCTTTGCTTTATTAACTAATAATGCCGAATCCACATATAGCTCGAAAACCTCAAAGGATTTGTGGTTTCGTAACCCTGCCTTATGTTACATACACTGTTATTTGGCTTATAATTTTTCAGGCCGTCGAGATGCTCCGGCTACTGTCTCAAAGATGGAATTATTTTTATTATGGTGTATGTATACCGGTTGTCCGGTAAACTTGGGCTATTGGTATGCGCTACAATTTGAGCATGTTATAAATGCAAAACGACCTCTAATTTTGGGCTCTTTTATTACGCAACTGCTTTTTTCTCTACATGGTACTAATGCTCCTGTTTCAAAATTACATGTTGCTTGTCAGGCTGATCCTTTGGATGCTCGATGTCTCGACTCAATGGGGTTGCTCGTTGGCACTCCATCTTCCTTTCTTTTTGTCCCTTCAGGCGTTCGCACCACACTGACTGAACGAGTCTTTCGATGGTGACATCATGACAACGTACCCACTCAAGCCCAACTTTCGATGACCGTTGAACAACGCCTCGAGCGTATCGAGGCTCGACTTGACACTTTTGGCTAGCAACTAGCGAATCTCATCACCATCATATGCGAACGACAGTGATTACACGGGGAGTTCTTCTAAACTTTTCTTCTACCTATTTATTTATTTATTCCACATCGAGGACTATGTGTTTTAAGTAGGGGGAGGAAGTTATTCATGTCGTTTTAGCAACTGAATTTTTGTTGTTGCTGCTGGTTTGGTTGTTGCTATTGTTGCTGGCTCATTATTTTTTTGGAATATCTTACCTATTTTCATGCCCAAGAATTTAACCATGACTTTGCCACGGTTTGACTTTCATGCATGATTCTTGCCTTCTAGGGAAGTTATGATTTTTCCCATAGATGATGCCATCTCCACTATTTTATTTTTATTAGGCTAAAAATAATTGTGATTAATGGAGTTAACTCTATCTTGCTTTTTGTAAAATTGATCAAGTTTAATCTAAAGTGAACGCTTAAAATGATTGCATGCTTAATTAATGGTCATGGCTATTAGGTGATTATTGAAACTTGTTCTTGACATTTAAATTGTTTTTCCCGAAGTTCTCAAAATTTTAATTTCATTGTTAATAAATTTTTCCATGGTTATGAGTACAGCTTAGAACGTGACTGACTGAGTAACCGGGGTAAGGTGCTTGGGTTGTCATTCTACTTCGAGTCAAAAGGTTGTGTGATATGATAGTTAAAGCTTCGTTAATCGGAATTAATTCTTAAGAATGCGTTGGGCTGAGTAACCGGGGTTTGGTGCTTGGGTTGTCATCACTCTTCGCGTCAAAAGGTTCGACATGTTCTTAGGAAAAATAAAGAAAAATAAAAAGTATGTTGGGCTGAGTAACTGGGGTTTGGTGCTTGGCTGTTATCACTCTTTGCGTCAAAAGGTTCAACATACATACACACATACATAAATAAAATAAAATAAAAAAAGTAAAAAGAGAAAAAAAAGAAAAAATATATGTAAATAAATAAAGTTTGGGACTAAAGAAGAAACAAAGAAGGTGTCTTGGTAGGTTTAGTAATCCACCTAATTTCCATGAAATAATTCAAATCGATTTTAATTATTGTGTGTATTAATTGGAAAACTTTTTCTATTTTACCTAAAGTAAGCTTAGGGTTCTCTTTATTTTTCATATGCCTTTTTAACTAATTCTTATAAAACTTTGGAGTGGTATTTCTTTTATGGCAGAATCTAACTTTCACTGTGGACAGGAACCATACTTGAGGGCAAGCGTGGGCTAAGTAGGGGGAATTTGATAATGCTCTAGAATAACGTATTTTTATGTATTAATCATGTGTTTATTCTGAGCTTGATCCTACTAATTTGAGCTATTTATGTCTTTTTATCTTTTCGGGACTGATTTGGAGGCAAAAGAAAAATTAAGGGATAAAAGTACGAATTTGGAGACACAATGGGTTGATATGCAACACAGGAAAAAGATTGTGCCAAAAGTGCAAGCATGGAAGACACAAGGACTAAAAAGCAAAAAGAAGAGATTTTATTTTATAAGACTCCATTTTATTAGAATAATTAATATTAAGATAATTATTAGGATTATTCAAATTTAGGATTTTATTTTAATTATCTTTATTTATCTTTAATTAAATGTATTTATCTTTTTAGAATTTAAGTTCAATTAGACTATCTCCCTAGCACTATAAATTGGGGGTGAAGTGACTCTATTTGGGGTGGAACTTTTTCTGTAAACACTCTCCCCCTGTAAGTCTAGGCTTTTGTTTCTTCATATTTTCTTTCAATAAAATTCCCTTTTCCATTTTTATATTTATTTTCTTTTCCACCATTATCATGAGCCACTAAAACCTATATAGCCAAAAGTTGTCAATATTCCCCAAAAAGGGTTATTGAGGCCTAGAATCCATACTTAGCCTTCTTGTCAAGTATTCATCATTTCTCCGCACTACGGGCTGACGCTTCCGTCCATGGCCCTTAAGAAGTAAGCTTTTCATCATATGCAAAGGCGGCCGCTTTGTATGTTTTGGAAGGATTACACAGTCTTTTCGTTAACTTACTGCGTCAGAGGTTGGCAAGCCAAAGAGACAAAATGGCGTGGGATTCGCCATTGAGAAGCATTGATCTAGCATAGATTACTGGCTAGAGTCAGGTTCCCTAAAAATTGTAAGTCTAATCTTTGGAGCTGGTGGTCGTAGGCGTCCTCTTCTACTATAACTGGCTTACTTGAGTTGAGAAGGGTTATTTAAAAGCCAAGGATTGAATCCAAGACGGAATGAGACAACTGGAGGCTGGAATCTACCAATAAGAATTTCTATTCCTTTAACTCTCTTTATTATTTTTATATATTCTCCATCTCAATTTCCGTCATTTATTTAATTTCGCAATTTCAATTTAATTTAAATACTATTTTTATTTTTCCAAATTGAAATTCTTAATTCTGTTTTTTTATTTATTTTTTCAGGAACGCAAGTTTCTTGGCCAAGAAATTGTCCAAGATTTCAAGAAACGAGCATTCGTACAATCCGGTCCCTGAGGATTCGACCCTACTTTCCCTTTACTGTTATTTTTATTATTTTACAGGGAATAGAATATTTTTGGTGCTCTCAACAACGCATCAATAAATTGATGCATATTGATTTGCTCATTCATGGTAAGAATATGATGTGAGAATTCTTATTCACTTGAGATGATTTGAATCAAATAATGATTATGAGGATTGAAATGAATATGTTTGATAAAATATGTGTATTTTTATTAATTATGAAAATTGAGTATGAATTAGGATAATCATGACTACTATATATGTTGAATAAGTGTTTACTTGATTGAAATAACTGTTAAATTGAGACATTTGTTGGTATTGGATTATGAAATGAAAACCCTATTAATTGTTTGGGTAGAGATGGATATAGTTGGCATGCCATAGGATACGAAGAGTTCAAGTATTTTCTTCGACTATGAGTCAGTGAAGCATTGGGTGCCAATTTGCTTTGGTTTAACCGATGAGACACTAGGTGCCAATCTATTTGATAGCACTGAGCACAAATATTTGCTTTGGATTTATCCAATGAGGCACTGGTGTCAAACTGGTGTGTTGGTTGGATCCATGTATCTATTTGAGTCCGAGTCGTGTTAATAGGGATATAAAGAACAAAATGGTTTATATGCGATTTTGATATGAAAAAATAACAAGAAATGAAATTAGAAATGGAAATGAAAATGAAATGTGAATTTTGAATTGAATTGGGAACATTAATATGTTATGTTCCATGAAATCATGAAACTGAATTTTGAGATGAAATCTATCTCACATGAGTTATAAGATTATTCTCTTGCAAAATTTGATAGGCTTAAGTTGATTATGTGATATAGCATATTTGACTTGATGATTTGCATGTTATTTTCATTTTAAGTTTGTGCTCCTTTATGTTTCATATTGTACTTATTTTTCAAATTATAGAAATACCACTGAGTTACTCAGTGTACGTTTTTGTTTGTCCGTACACAGGTTAGGTACTATTCAGTCAGGACATCGATTCAGCATCCAACGGCAATCCCAAACTCAAGTGTTGGTGATGCTCTTATTTTGGTTTTAGCATGTACCTAGGAAGTTTTGTGTTTTAAATGTTGATTTTTTAGTTGATGACTTTGAATCTTATTGGCTTTGTAGGTTATGTAAATACGTATAGCTTGATGGCAATGGTCACTTTGTTGATAGTTTGATGGTTGCTTTGGTTATTTGTTAAATGTTTTCATGGATGAAATGGTTATATGTTAGGCATTAGGTTTGATATGTTTTGATATATATAATGATGTTGAAACATGAACTTGTTTTAAGGGTTAGTTGTGATTAAGTAAGTGATTGAGAAAATGTCATACAATGTTAATGATTCGGTATGCTTGAGCATTTTCATTTTGGTTGTTTTGAGTTACAAATCGAGGAGCCTTTGTGGGCATATTGATTAGGCACTTAGGTTGAATGGTATATGACATGTTTTGATATGATTTGGTGTGTTTTAAGATGGGTAATTATATGTGCAAATGGTATGGGTTGGTAATAAAGTAATGGTAGGTGAAATAGCTTGATTTTGAAGTTACTTTAGGTGCATATGGCCTGCAACATGGTCTATCGCATGGTCGTGTGTCCCACACGGTCACCCCACATGACCATGTAGCCTATTTAATTTTAATACAGGTTTGTCCACACGGTCTTAAGGAGTTACATAGTCTAGCGACATGGTCGTGTGACCATATATTCGAATTGTACATAGCCTAACGACACAGCCATGTGACCCTATATTTGAATTGTACACGGTCTGCCCACAAAGCCATGTTATTGATCCACACGAGCTAAGCTTTGTCATACGGCCTGGCAACACGGCCATGTGACCCCAATTTCACACGGCATCGAGTTGTTACACGGTTTATTCACACGACCTTGTAATGTAACACCCCTAACTTGTATCCATCGCCGGAATAGGGTTACAAGGTATTACCGGATGATATAACATTTATCAAACATTCAATATTGCATATCATTCATTCACATACACAAAGTCCCTTAAATAGGTCTACGAGACCTTCAAACATGCTTAAGAGTGATTCGGGACTAAACCAATCACATATAAAAATTTTCGAACACTTAGAAAAATTTCATGAAATCATAGGTCACACACCTGTGTGAACAAGCCGTGTGTTTCACACGACCACCAGACACGCCCGTGGCGCAAGCCATGTGAAAACAGGGCATACATACTGACTTGTACCACATAGCTGAAGACACTCCCGTGTGCCATGGCCGTAGGAAAACTAGGGAGGTTACTAACTTGGGTCACACGGTCAGTAGACACACCCATGTGTCTGTGCGAGTCTGTGCGACACACACGATCAGTAGACACACCCATGTGTCTAGGCCGTGTCAAATCTGTAGGGTATACTGACTTAATTCATAGGGCTACCCCAGGGGACACACGACCGTGTAATATAATCAGGAAACAGACACTACCGAGACACACCCCTGTGTCTCTACGCGTGTGGACAAAAATATGTCATTTGTAAAGCCAAATTGTCACCCTTTCCAAAAGCATACAAATCAACCAAAATAACATCATTTCAATACATTTTTAGGCAACCAAAAACAAGTCAAATCAATCACATATCAAGCTATATATCATCAATCAATTCAACTACTAATTTCCATATACAAATATACCAAATGCATATACTAAAACCATTAAAATTTACCATTTCTCAAACATTGATAACTAACCAAAGCAACACCCATTTAACTATATCCACAACTATGGCAAACATACCAAAACAAGCCAACATTTACATCATTAACAAGCCAAATCACATGGCT